>NC_137796.1:39506509-40086509 GCF_963383645.1 Muscardinus avellanarius
GATAGGAAATCAACCGATAGAAGCACAATATCTATTATCTATGAGATGTTGTTAGAACATTAGTCAATTTTGTATTACTAATTTAGAATGCAATCAAACAAAATGTAAATGAGATTCTGTTTGTCAACATTTGGCCAGCATTTCTGGTAATAATTCCTTGGATATCACCACCTTAAAAAGAGATATCAAAGAAACATTTGTTCATGTACTCTCCTCAGAATATGATGATAAATTTTTCAATGTCTTAAACAATATTATGACTAATAACCCTTTGTCAGATTTAGTGAAAACACCAGCTGGAATACTATAATTGTTATATTTTTAAGATTTGTTTGGATATGGAGAGCCCTATCTGCTCAAAATCCTCTAGCCTTGCTCTCACTGTGGCTGCCATCCAACTTAACAAAAGAGGGGGAGATGAAGGAGGACATGTATGAATCCTGAGGAATGAATTCCTTGGTAACAATTCCTTGGATATTCCAAAAGAGTTAAAAGAGAGGCTGGTGAATGGTCAGATTCCCCCAAGACTCCAGGCTGAACTCCAGTCTCCTCCAGAATTCACACCCCAATTCCCCCAGTGAAAGTAGGAACTGATCTTAATCCTTCACTGAGCCGCTCTGCCCTTCCCTGCATTTGTTAGTTTTCTTTGATGATTGTACCTTAGTGATTTATGGTACCTTCCCTATCTCTAATATTCCTCATGATATTGTGGTGTCTGTTTTTTCCCATGAGAATGTGATACTTAACTTATTTGGAAAAAGGGTATAGAAAACCTAGTTTCAGCCAGGTGTGGTGGCGCACGCTTGTAATCCCCGCGCTTGGGAGGCAGAGACAGGAGGATCGCGCAGGTTCGAAGCTAGCCATGCGCGCTGGCTTAGGAGACCCTGTTTCCAAATAAAAATGTAAAAATAGGTCTGGGAGTGTAGCCCGGAGATAGAAGGGCTTCCAGGAACCCCAGTACCACCAAAAAAAAAAAAAAAAGAAAGAAAGAAAGAAAACCTAGTTTCAGAGAATAAAATTGTCAGTTGCACAAAAGGCAATTGTCCGGGTCCTTCATTTCAGGTGTCTCCCTTCCAAATCCAGGAGAGGAATCTTCACAATCACTGAGACATTTACATTTGAAAAAATTTTAAGGAAAATCCCTCTAATAATACCAGTGAAATGTAGGGACACTCACTTAGGGCGTGCACTTTACACTCATCCTTTTATTTTAATTTTATTTTTGTGGTACTGGAGATTGAACTGAAGAACATTCTGCCTTTGAGCTACACCCCAGCTTTATTTTACTTTTTTAGTTTGAAATAAGGCCTTTCTAAGTTGTTGAGACTGGCCATGAATATTTGATCCTCCTGTCTCAACATCCCAAGTACTAGGATTACAGGTAAGTGACACCATACCCAGGTTGCATCCTTGTTTTTAATTCCCCTAACAACCTAAGGGGGAGGTATAAATTCTATCCTCCATATTGCCATTGGGGAAACAGAACCTTAAAATATAAACAATGTGTGTAGGGTCGATAGTTAAATGGTAGACCCAGGATTTGAACCCAAGTCCTTCTGAGTAGTGAATATAAGCTCTTAACTATTGGTATTAAATGACTTATATTATGATAGTAAAATGGGATATTACTTTAATGTCTATGTACATATATTAAAATTATGTTAAAAATATATATGTAGTTCTGGGGTTCCTGGAAGCCCTTCTACCTCCGGGCTACACTCCCAGACCTATTTATTTTATTTTATTTTTTATTTGGAAACAGTGTCTCTTAAGCCAGCAAGGCTGGCTCCGAACCAGCGTTATCCTCCTGTTTCCACCTCCCAAGCACGGGGGTTACAAGCGTAAGCCACCATGCCCGGCTTGTTTTAAAATATTTTAATTGGTGCATTGTAGTCATACATCTTAATGGAGTACAAAATGGTAGAGGCATATGTGCACACATCATTCATTTAACCCTTCCCCAATTCCCACCCCATTCTCTTTATCCTCCCTCCTTCTCATGTTTGGCATAGTGGTTTGAATTTGATATGTTTGTAAATGTACATCATGCACATTTAGGAATTTTCCTCTTCCCACCTTTCATCTCTCTCAATTAGGTAGACTTATTTGCTCGTCTATGATTTCTCCTTCTTCATCTAAAGTTCCTCTTATCACTCTTTTTCTCCCTAGCTTCTGCATATTAGGAATATTATCTTATATTTTACTTTTTGTGACTGACTAATGTCCACTTAACATAATGTTCTCTAGTTCCATCCACTTCCCTGAAAATGATGTAGTTTTGTTCTTTATGGCTGAGTAAAATTTCTTTGTCTACATACCCCATAATTTTATAATCCATTCATCTGTTGCTGGACATCTTGGCTGGTTCCATAGCTTGACAATTGCGAGTTGTGCAGCTATGAACATAGATACCCATGCATTGATTTGGTAAGTTTGGTTTTCATTCTTTTGGGTAGATACACAGAAGTGGTATTGCTGGATTATATGGTAGGTTCTTTCCCATTCTTCTGAGGGTTGTACTAATTTACAATCCCACCAACAATGTATTAGAGTTACCACTTTTCCACATACTCACCAGCACTTATTGTTTGTGATTTTAGTGATTGCCATTCTAGTTGGAGTTAGATGAAATCTCAGAGTTGTTTTGATTTGCATCTCTCTGATTGCTAATAATGTTGAACATATTGTTTTTGGTTTTTGTTTTCTTTTTTCAGATCTGTGGATGGAACCCAGGGGCATTTGACCTCCGAGTTATACCCCTTGCTCTATTTTATTTTTTTCCCTTTATTTTGAAACAGGGTCTCACTAAGTAGCTGAGGCTGTCGGCGATCCTCTGGTCTCAGCCTCCCGAATGCTGGGATTACAAGTGTGTGCTGCCACTCCTGGCTGAACATATTTTCATATATTTATTGGCCACTTGAATTTTTTCTTTTATGAAGTGTTTATTTAGTTTACTTGCCCATTTTTTGATTCAGTTATTTGTCTTCTTAGTGGTGAGTTTCTTAAATTCTTTGTATATTCTAGATATTAGTCATCCATCAGAGGAATGTTCAGCAAAAATGTTCTCCCATTCTTTCAGCTCTCTTTTGAGGTTCTCTGGAGGCACAGTGCTAGCAATTTCAGCAGAGTGAGGCAAGATGGCTCTACCATGGCTCCCATGGCCACAGCTGTTGGAAGCAGATGGGGTACTTTTCTTCTCTCTCTTCTGCCTTCTAGTTTTGTTTCTGCTGCCTTTCAATGTCTCTGTGCTCTGTTCAAATTTATGCTGGGTTCTTTCTCTTGTCAATATGCTGTTTTCACAGCAACAGAAGTCCTAAAATTATGTTTTTAAAAAATTTTAGTGACACAGAGCAAATTTTTATAAGAAATGAAAACCAAGGTCACAAAATTTGCATATTGAATAATTTTAATTATATTGTGTTATCTTTATATATTTGAAAAACTTAAAAGAGAGGGAAGCTTGGTGTAGTGGCACATGTCTGTAATCTCAGTGCTTGGGTCACTGAGACAGGAGAATTTAAGGTTTGATTAATTCAGCAACTTAATAAGACTCTGTTTCAAAATAAATTAAAAGGACTAGGGTGTAGCCTGGAGGTAGAACGCCCATAGGTTCTAACACTCTCTCTCTCTCTCTCTCTCTCTCTCTCTCTCTCTCTCTCTCACACACACACACACACACACACACACACACACACACACACACGGAAGAGCATTGTAGATTCTAAAATATTCTGTCTGTTCCCCCCCCCCCACACACACACACAAACTGTTAGGATAATAAGACAGAACATTAAAAGTAAATACTTCCAAGTTGTTGGGCATGGTGGTGCATGCTTGTAATCTCGTACTTGGGAGGCTGAGATGGGAGGGTTGCAGGTTTGTGGCTAGCCTTGGCTACTTAGTGAGGTTATCAGCAACTTAGTGAGACCTTGTTTCAAAATAAAGAATAAAAAATAGGGTTGTGGGTATAGCTCAAAGATAGAATGCCCTTGAGTTCAACCCCAAGTACTAGACAGACAGACAGACAGACACACACACACACACACACACACACACATATAGACACACACACACACACACACACACACACACACACTTCACACACACACTTCCATAAATGTTTTGAACATTTTTTTCACTACTTGAGATTAAACACAGGGACATTTTACCATTGAACCATATCCCCAGCCCTATATTTTAATTCTTTATTTTGAAACAGGGCCTCACTAAGTAGCCAAGGCTGGCTATAAACTTGGGATCCTCCTGTCTCAGTCTCCCAAGTAATAGTATTACTAATTTTTACTACTATGCCGAGCTTTGTTTTGAATGACTTAAAATTTTATTAACTGTTAACACACACTTATGATTTCTTTAGGAACAAATTTTCCTAAAGTGCACTTTCTATTAGTTAATAACTTAATTTTTTCAGGTACTAGATACTTTATTTTTATCAAAGAGAATATAGATACAAGGATTAACAAAACAATGACTTTATTACTTGTTTAGATTATGTTTGTTTAAATATGTCTTCATTTCATATCAATCATTTTCTGTCTTACACTTTTATTGGTGCATTGTAATTATATATCATAGTGAGGTTTAGAAACACACATGCACACAGCATTTGTTGTGTTTCCCTCCAGGTCTCTTTCTGCTCCCCAGAGATAACATTGATACAGATAACTCCATGTCTAAACACAATATTATTGGAATTGCTTCCATCAACAGATCTCCCCTTTCTCATCCTCCCTAAATTCCCTTCCTTTATTTCACTAGTGCTTTCCCTCATTTATCTGAAATTCTCTTTGTTTTCCAGTTTCTCTCTAGCTTCCACATTTAAGTGAAGACATATGACCCTTTACTTTTTGTATTTGGCTAATGTCATTTAGCATAATATCCTCAAGTTCCATTCATTTTCCTGCAAATGACATAATTGTGTTCTTGTTATGGCTGAGTAAAATTTCATTGCATGTAAGGTCGGGCATGGTGGTGCATACTTGTAATCCCAGTATTTGGGAGGCAGAGACAGGAGGATCACAGTTTGTGGACAGCCTCAGCTACCTAGTGAGGCTCTCTGCAACTTAGTGAGACCCTGTTTCAAAATAAAGAATAAAAAATAGGGCAGGGGGTGTAGCTCAGAGGTCTTTTAGGTTGCTGAAAGTCTCACTACTTGCTGAGGCTATCCTTGAACCTGTGATCTTCCTGTCTCAGCTTCTCAAGTACTGGAATTACAAGCATGTGCCACCATGCTGGCTTGGATGAAATTTTGATGCTGAATAATGCATGTATACAGTAGTTACAAGTAATTAATTTTATTGTCTTTTAAAAAATCTTTAATGTGATTCAGTTGTTTTTCTGGCTTGGAGACCCATGGAAGAAGTGAAAACAACTACAGGAAAGTGAGAAATATATTATTAATTTTTTTTAGAGCATTGACAATGAAGTGAATTGGTAATGGTTAAAAAAGAATGAAGACTCAGCCACAAAGAACAAAATTATGTCATTTATAGGAAAATGGATGAAACTAAAGAATATTATGCTAAGTAAGATCAACCAGTCTCAGAAAGTCAAGGGTAATATGGTTTCTCTCAAATGTGAAAGCTAGAGAGAAGATAGAAAACAAAAGGGAGTCCAGATAAATGGAGACCAGTAGACTGGTGTAAGGGGACTTGGAGAGGGAGGTTGTTAGAGGAAAAGGAGATGTGATGAATGAAACAGTTCAAATAATGATATGCTAATATATAAAGTTATCAATACAAATCTCTATAATATGTATAGGGAGAGGGAGGGAGCAAGTGGGATCTGGAGGGAAACATACCAAGTGCTGTGTTCATGTATGTTTCTATACTCTGAAGCTCATTATGATGTATAATTATAATGCACCAATGAAAGTATATTTAAAAAAGTAATGGAGCTGGGCATGGTGGCTCATGCTGTAATTCCAGAATTCTAGAGGCGGAGACAGGAGGATCATGGTTCGTGGAAAGCATCAGCTACTTAGTGAGGCCCTTTTCAACTCAGTGAGACCCTGTTTCTAAATAAAGAATAAAAAATAGGGCTGGGGGCCTAGCTCAGAGGTAGAATGCCCCAAGTTCCATACTCAGTACTGTAAAAAAACAAAAACAAAAACAAAAACGTAATGAACCATTCTTGGTGTCTCACACCTGCCTGTACTTCTAGTACTTGAGAGGCTGAGACAGGAGGATCTCAAGTTTGAGGTCAGCCTCAAAAACTCAGTGAGACCCTTAGCAACTTTGTGAGACCCTGTTTCAAAATAAAAACAAAAAGAAGGTCTGGGGTGTACCTTGGAGGTAGAATGCTCCTGGGTCCAATCTTTAATACATGAAAAAAATTAGATAGAATTTTAGATACTTAGGCAATCTCTAATATGTATCCTACTGACATAACAAGTTAATGAACAAGTTGCCAAAGTTACATGTACTTAAAAAATTAAAAGAACTCAAACACATAAAAATAGTGCCTATTTCCCAGGAGTGTATACACACACACACACACACACACACACACACACACACACACACCATATATATATGTGATTATTCATATATCAATATATGTGAATAATTATTAAAAAGCTGCAAGGTAAAATCCTTCCAAACTAATAAATTTCCTCTGGGGATAAGGAGAGGAGAACTGAAATTAAGAGAGGTGACATATATTGCTGAAACAAACTTGCTCAGTCCTGGGGGGCAAATCTGGCACTGAGTCTATTTGGAACCGAGATCCTCAGAAAGATGGACAAGGGCTTAGGTTGCAGTTCTGTAGCCACTTATCTGCAGCGATTTTTTTCCCTTTTATGAAATAAACTCCTTCAAGTTCCTGTTCACGGTGCTAAAAGTGGAGATTCCTCTCCAGGGAAAAAATCTGAAATAATTATTGACATGGACAACCGCCTTCTGTGAAATTGACAATGTTTTAATTTCCATCACCAGTATTTATACCCTATACCCCATGTAAGCACCAAAGGACAATAGTGAGGCATTAAGTGTAAACAAGATAAACAGGATAAAAGAAGATCCAGGCATCACAGACAGATTCGTCTGGGACTAGGTGATTGAAGTCACTCCCCTTGGCCTTTGTCATTGGAATCAGGTTTCTGGCATTGGGTGAGCCTTAGGGGGCAAGGTCTGGAGTCCAGAAAGGCATCCGGAACAGGCAGACATCTGTAAAGGTGGGGGTTCACACCCAAAGTCCATTTTGGGGAAATTCAGTCTTCTAGGATCTCCTTTGATCCTTCCAGAGTCTTTTTGTCTCTAGGGCTTAGTCCAGACCCTCCTTTATCAAGATCCATGGGCTGCGTTGCAGATTTGTCCGGTCCTGTCTGCTCTGCCATTCCCTATGAGGCAATACTTATATTACAGTTAGTAAAACAGGGCAAAAACAGGTGATTGGATTTCTATAATTGTTCTTTAATGCATGATTTTGGGGCAGACTTTTGAGTTTTTTACTGTCCTGCTGCTGAGTTCTAATGATAGGCTTGTTAAGGCCAGATAAGAGCTTATTAGCATCTCTTAAGAGGAAAAACAAATGGCCCAGGTTCCAGAGACAGTTTTGCATCTCTTTGGGAAATGGGGCGGGTTTGCAGCTTCCCCTGCTGGTAGAGAGGTGCTGGGAGCTAATCTTTAGATCAAAGGACTTGCCTTAGGACTTTTGCAGCCCCTGAATTCTGGCTGCCCTTTACTAGAAAATATATCTTTCATGGACTCAATTTCTTCCACAGTCCTAATTCTTGGGATCCTGTTTTACATCATTGGAGCTTTTTAGTGTAGAAATCTAAGAGCAGGGAGTATTTCTGCCAGAAATGACGCCTCCTTCCTTGGGGCATGGCCTCCTCGTACCTTGCCGATTGATACAAGTGTTTATCACACTTGTATATGCCGAGGTGAGCTGTGGCAATATATTATAACAGGAATGCACTTATATGTTTCTGATGAAATTAAAAATAAAACTTAAAAGGCAAATAAAAGTGGGGATGCTCTGATTGCAAAACAAACAGGAGGGGCTTTGTATATGTGGAACCCTTCCCCTACTCCTGGAATTTCTCTGGAAGTCTCAGAGCTAAGTTTGAAAACACTCATTTAGTAAAAAAAAAAAATCAGTATTTTTTAATATCAGGAAAATTGAAGCAGAGAAAATCACCAGAATAATTTTCTTAAGACTTGCACTGTTCTTTCTTTTGTGTGTGTGGTACTGAAGATTGAATCCAGGGGCATTCTACCTCTTAGCTACACCCCAGCCCTATTTTATTTTGAAATAGGGTCTCACTAAGTTGCAGAGGGCCTGACAAGTTGCTGAAGCTGTCCACAAACCTTCGATCCTCCTGTCTCAGCCTCTCTCCTACAGATGTGCTCCAATAGCTTTTTTTTTCTATTTTCTATTTTCAAGACATGGTCTCCCTAGGTTGCTGAGGCTGGCCTCAAACTTGTGGTATTCTCCTGTCTCAGCCTCCTGAGTAGCTGGGGTTACAAATGTGTATGAATGCACCTGTCTGCACCTGGCTACTACTCTTTTTTTTTTTTTGTACTAGAGATTAAAACCCAGGGCTTAATTATACTTAATTATACTTCTGAGATATACCCCCAGACCTATTTTATTCTTTTATTTTGAAATAGGGTCTCATTAAGTTGTGGAGGTTCTCACAAAGTTTCTGAGGCTGGCTGTGAACATGTAATTTTCTTGTCTCAGCTTCCCAAGTACTAAGATTGTAGGCATGTGCCACCCCTGCTATTTTTTTTTTTTAATTTTGAAACAGGGCCTCTCTAAATTGCTGAGGAACTCAGTAAGTTGCTGAGGCTGGCTCTGAATCATCACTCTGTCCCAGCCTCTCAAGTACTGTAATTACAGGTGTGTACCACTGTGCCTGGCTGTTCTTTTTATTCAACAAATCTATGGAAACCCAGAAATGTCCAGGACCTCTCTCCTTTTTCCTGCACCATCTCTACTCTAGGAGATCTTTCCCAGGAGATGAGGAATTTTGACTGCCTTGGTAACGGACTTGTTTGAATTAAACATGAGCATATTATCCGGTGAAGGTTAGTGACCTAATGATTAACAGAGAATATTGATTAATTATATCCACAAGCTCAAAGTCTCCTATTGAAAACATTAATGTTTCATTTACCAGAAGCTTTTTTCTCAGGCTCATGTAGGTACCTCCAAATGTAGCTAAATCCTATTGGGTCCAATTAATGTCCTTCCTTATAAAGGCCTTTCCTGACCACCCCCATTACCCTGTCATTCTCTGTCACCACACCCAGGTAGTTTCCTTCAGAGCATTTTCATTGTTTAAAGGGGCAGCAGGAATATCAGAGAAGTGTGAGTGGTGGTAAGTGCTACAAATAAAAATAAAGGAGACCATGAGATAAGAAGATAAGAATAATCCAGGTGTGGTGGTGATGCACACTTGTAATCCCAGTACTTGGAAGCTGAGACAGGAGGATTGCAGGTTTGCAGCCAGCTTCAGCTAAGTAATGAGGCCCTCTGCATCTTAGTGAGACTCTGTTTCAAAATAAAGAATAAAATAGGGCTAGGGATATAGCTCAGAGGTAAAATGCCTCTGGGTTCAATTCCAAGTACTGAAAAAAAAAAAAAAAAAAAAAGAACAGCAGACTAGTTTCTTCAGGATGAGAAGCAATGCTAGCTGTGGTTATTGTATATTAAAGTGATAAAAACTGCTCAGGAAGGTTTAGTGGGACGGCATGCCAGGCAGAGGGCACAGTGTGCCCATGAAGATCCTGAGGGACAGAAACTTAGCATGGAGAAAAGCCAGTGTGACTTCTGGCTAAAAGTGAGCAAGGGCTAAGGTGGAGCTTGTGATAATGGGAATCACCTGGCTAAATGGTGGGTCCTAGGACTGCATTTTAAATCCAATGTACTTTTACAAATGGTGATTTTTCTAGAAAGGATGAATTAGTAGGAGAGGGAGAAGTAGAAGAAGAGAGACCAATAAGGAAGTAATTACTATTGCCCAGAAAAGAGATGCTCAAGGCTTGGACTAGGGTGATTAGTTGTGGGGACGTGAGAAGTGTAAGAATTCAGTATGTTAGATTAAGAAAACTTGCCAATGGATTCTGTGCAGAGAGGTACTCCACTCCTCTCTTTCTCTCTGGAGAAAGTGGATAGATGGTGGTATCACTTATTCAAGTGGAGAATCCTGAATAAAGGTTTGACACAGGGCTAGTGCTGAAATTAACAGTCCATACATCATGGAGTTGTAGTGAGACTGGATGAATCACCCAGTGACGAATAGAAACAAAGAAGTAGGCTTAGCCCTGCAGAACTCCAACATTTATAGGTTTGGGAGGTTCTGTTTTTCCTCCTTATACTAGTTGTCTTTGTCATTGTCCTCTCCCCGACCCCTTTTTTTGTTTTTGTTTTTGGTGGTACTGGGGTTCCTGGAAACCCTTCTAATTCCTAGCAGGTGGATACCCTCTTCCTTTCTCTGCTGTTTAGAACATTCACTGTCCCAGGCGTGATGGCGCATGCTTGTAATCCCCGCACTTGGGAGGCTGAGACAGGAGGATCGCACGGGTTCAAAGCCAGCCTCAGCTACTTAGTGAGGCTTTCAGCAACTTAGTGAGACCCTGTTTCCAAATAAATAAAATATCAAAAAGGTCTGGGAGTATAGTCCGGAGGTAGAAAGCCTCTGGGTTCCACCCCCAGTACCACCAAAAAAAAAAAAAAAAAAAAAGAACATTCACTGTCTTGGCCCATAGCTTCTCCCAGATAATCATTTAGATGAATGCTCAGCAAAAACTTCTAGTGGAACTCCCCTCCCTCAGGGTCCAAATTCCCTAACTATGCAAAGACTCATTATCATGTAGGGTATTTCTGTCTTAGAAAAGCTGGTAGGCTAGTTTGGGGGCCCAATACAGGCAAAATTTACTGATTCAGATAATCATGCCAACAAAGAATCTGTGGTTGTAGATAGACTTTGGGAGTAGCAACTTATATAAGGCCCATTACCCTGGCTGCTTGATTTGAAATGGAAGTCTTTTGGCTAATGGCATTTTATTTAAAATAAACAGGCTGTAGTTGTGGTGGCCCACACTTGTAGTCCCAGTACTTAAGAGGCTAAGATAGGAGGATTACAGATTTTAGGATAGCCTCAGCAATTTAGCAATACCCTTTTTCCAAATAAAAAATAAAATAGGACTGTGGGTATATCCCAGAAGTAGAAGGCTAACCCCAGTGAGGCAGGGCAGAAGACCTGGGAACAGGAAGAATTAAAGCAGCCATCTACACCTCCCTTTCTGTGAGGTTGGGGAGGTGAGCAGGAAGATGAGAGTCTGAGGGGCCATAGAGAATCAGAGCCCTGAGCAGCCCACAGAGAATCATTCAAATTATGGATTGAAACTGTACAAAAGCCATTGGTCCCCCAAACTCAATTCTGACCAATCCTAAAAGAACAGATAGAAAACATCAAGAAGATTTAGCCACTCCCCGAGGGCTTCAAGGCTTCTCTCTTTCCAAGACCACCTACCCCTTTGGGGGGTGGCTGCTTTGTCCTCTATCTTTCCCTAACTTAAAATAATATTTCTATATTCCCCAACTTAAAATCATATCTCTATACCCTTTGATAGTCTTTGGACTTCATTTGTCGAGATCCACTGGACAAGGACCCTAATAATAGGTCCCCTGTTTCAATTTTGGTGCATTGGATGGGAAGAATAGAAGGGTAGGTAGAAAAGGGTGGGGGAAACTTCTGTGGCTTCTGCCACATGTTCTTACAGGCTCAAATCAGGCACTTTAATCCCAAGTGGCTCATATTTAAAATTAATCTGTGTTGTGCCTCTTAAAATAAGACCAAGCAAGGCACAGTGGCTGGGGGGGGGGGAAAGGAAGGGGACAAATAATCAGAGAAAGAACCTCAAAAGGCAGGGCTGTGTCTAGCTGCTGCAGCCACAGACACTGGCTGCCCAGGGTGCAGAGGCTGCACGGGTCCAGATGCAGTCTCCTGGCTAGGGAGGGCCAGTGGCAGCTGTTCTGGGCTGGCTACTCTGCTGCCTCAGTGGGCCAGTGTCTGTGGTCTAGAAGAACAAGGCCAGCCTAGCAGGAACAGACAGGGGCCCTGGGGCAAGGACCTGTGCTGGTGTATGCTGGGGAGCCAAGTTTCCCCCAAAATGAGTATTGAAAGCCATCGGCCAGACTGCATGGCCTGCTCACTAGGTCCTCCAGGCCTCCAGCCCTGGCGATGGGGTGCCACCCTGGGCCACACTTCCTGGCTTCTGCACAGGACCACCAGCAGTGCCACCACTGCCACCACTAGTACAGTGGCTGCAACTAATTTCTTGTGTGAGGCGCCTATAGCTGAGACATGCACGCAAACACACACAGGGACGTAAAAATTCACAGTTCAGAGTACCACAAGAAAAGCAAGGAGGTTTCTTCATAGCTGGCTTGCAGATGCAGCTGTAAGGTGGGTAGATCAGGCATGTGTACCCCAGCCCTGAGTCTCAGGCTGCAGTCAGAAAGCTGTTTCTAACAGCTAAATTTATATATAAACAGACACTGCAGCCTAAGCACAGAAAATATAGAGAATTGTCAGAGCTGAGCTGCCTGGTTTACATGGACTCTCTAAATTTGGGGGAGCTCCCATTGGTCAGTTTCTGGCTATGGGGTGGGGTTAGGCCTCTATCCAACATGGTGTGGTCATAAAAAGAACAAAGAGAACAACAAAAACCACCATTCCAAATTTAGTATGTATGAAAAGGGAGGTGTCTGCTGCTGCCTCTGGAAAGGGCAAGTGCCTCCTCCCATGGACAAGCTCACATTTAAGCCTCTGAGGCTGCTGATCAAGCTCACAAAAGACAGGTGGATAGATGCTTAACTTTAAATGTTTCTTACAAAATCCTATAAAATAATTCTGTTTTCTAATGTTATTTGTTCTTTTACACACTAAAAGCTAATATTAAGACTATAGGAAAAAGAAAATAAACAAGTGTCTTTTTATGCGAGCATCTATACAAGTTTACAGCAAAAATAGCTTTTTATTATAGGAAATATGGCTGTATTTTTTTGAGCTCATGGAATTTTACAAAATCCCTCCTGGATTTGCACACATATATTTTCTGTTTTCATTTATTTTTGTTTTGTTCTTATTTTTGTTTTGCCTAGGCTTTATCTTTTTAAAATTTTTTCTCCTGCTTTCTTTACTCAGCAGCTATTCAAGGGTCAATTCTCTGATTATGTCATTTGTTGCATTCTGGGTGTAATGTGTCTGTCTATATGGTGTACCAGTGTTGGGAATGGCCTAGGAAGATTTGAGAAAGCTCTGATTATTAATAGATATATTTCAGAAATAATTGTGTCAAAATGGTGGCAGATCTGGAGAGAGAAAGGCTTGGCTTTGGTCAGGAAGCAAACAGCTATTGAAACTTAGATTGACTTAGCTAAAAGTAATTAGCAAGTCAGTAGGACAGGAGAACTTACTCTTTCTAAAGACAGATCTATATGATAGTCTAAGGAGGTTGGAGCAAGGGGTTGACCTTCACCCTTCATGAAAGGAGATACCTTGCCACATCTTGCAGGGGGAGGTACCTTACATCGTAAGGGGAGGTACCTTACAGGGACGTTCAGTACATCAAAATTACATAAACAAGATGGAGGTCAGGGGTATAAAAAGTCCAGTCCAAGTGCTGTATCTTGGGGTGGTGAATGGGCTTGGACCACGCCCCCCCCATGACATTCTGGCATGGGGCTGTAACTATCTTTTGTATTTCTATCTTTTTAATAAACTTCTTTAAATCTTCAGCAAGTGTCCGAGCTATGTATACTTATCCTTAGCTCAGGACAAGAACCTGCGGTTTTTCTGTTTTTCTGTTTTTGATTGTTTTGGGTTTTGTTGAGGGAAATTGTAACAGGGGTCCTCGGGGACAGTTTCCCCAAAACTATAACATTCTAAAACTGCAACCATATTCTCCCAAACCATAACATTCCCGTAACATATGGTACTACAAATTAACATATTAATAAAGTGAGCACTCATAAAATTAAAAAAAAACATAAAATCAAATGCCTTTGAGTTCACATGACTTAAATAAATCTAATAACTGAGTAAATTTAAGATTTGTTCATAAGAGTAAAATAAAAATGTCCTAAAATTATTAAGAACTGTCTTTTTCACTAGGTGAACAGCCAATCAAGACTATTTTTATCCTCTAAGATGTTTCCAAATACAATGTTCATTGCTTTTAAAGGTTTTTCTTTAGAAGAAATTGTGTGTGTGTGTGTGTGTGTGTGTGTGTGTGTGTGTGTGTGTGTGTTTTACTGGGGATGGAAACCAGAATTACACCCCCAGACCTATTTTATATTTTATTTTATTTTTTTTCACCTTTGAAATGTACAAATGTTGTTGCAGACTAATCTCAGTCGGGTCGTTATTGTCCGCTCCCGGTCAAATCCTCAGAAAGATGGGGCAAAAGGCAGGTGGAGTTCTGCAGAATCTTATCTGCAGCGATTCTTTCCCTTTAGGGACTAAATTTTCTTTAGGTCCCTAAATGACGACGCTTTGGAAAGAACCTGAGGTGGACAAAGGCTTCTTGAGCCAATGACACTTTATTACAAAAACTCCAAGAAATTTATACCCTTTACCAGTAAAGTTAAGAGAACAAGGGGGGTGGGTGTCTTTCAGCTGGCTGTTGGCCCTCGAAGAATTAACTCCTGTTCCTCTCCAAGGTCTTGCAGATAAGCAGTTCCAGGTGGCAGCCTCCCAGAATAGTCAAGGCTTGGGAGCTTCTCGGGGAATCTTGACTTTTCCTGGAACTTTTCATCTTTTGGGCTCAGTTCATATAGCAAGTGTGGGGAAATGTGGTGATTCAGGTGGATGTGATGAAGTTTCTTCAGGTGTTGGTACCTTATCTTCTAAGTCTGAAAGCTTAAGCATACTCACAACACAGTTTGGCAGACAAAATATCACAAACAACACCACAAGGTTCTTAGTTTTAATTGTCAGATGTATTTCCTTAACTGCTGAGCACTCTTCTTTAGACAACAAGCCTATTAAAAGCCTACTCATCTTTAATAATCCACTTCCCTGTCACAAACTCTCTGCAGCCTGCTTCTAACTTTCTAATTCCTTCCTTTCCCAGTTGGGACTTTCTTATGATAAGCTCTTCTTCACGCAAAAATGCTTTTCTTACTCTTACGGTATTTCCTTTCCTTCATACATATATATTTAGAACGTCTGTCCTTTATTTTGTCATATTCATTTCTAACTATGCGGTCAGTCAACAGTCTTTTTCTTTGGGTCTATTGTATTTGGGCAGCTAAGTTGTTTATCAACTAAATTGCTTTAAGGTCACACATAAGGTTTTTCTCTGTCTCTAGGCAGGATTTCAAGGGTAAACAGTTAACTTTGAACTGAGCTACTTTGTCGGAGTTAATGGATAGTGATGAAGGTTGGAGGCCATTTGTGATTGCTGCAGCTGGGGTGCTTATCACAGTACCTGAATTCTGGCCAGTCTTTTCATTATTGTTGAGCAGAGCCAAGGATGTTTAGACAAATTATTAGAGAGTTTATTTCCACGGACTCAGTTTCTTTTTATAGTCCTGATTTCATATCACTGGAGCAATTCGTGTAGAAAGTTAAAAGGAATGATAGTGAAGGGTATCTAAAAGTGGGGGGTACTTTGGCCAGAGACGATACCTCCTTCTCGGGGCTTTTTTGCCGATTAACTATGTGGAGTGGGGTCTCAACACATAGATGCCGAGGCAGCAGGATGTCTTGGCAAAACTTTATTATGCTTAATGCATTCCTCTATCCTTAGTGATATTTTGCTGCCAATACAAAAAATTAGATAGAAGTAAAAACTGCATAATATATTATTATTTAAATAGTATTTATCTGCAATATCTAATATCTATTTATTGTATCAAAGTTTTTTGATCCAGAGAAATAACTTTAAAAAAAATATTCATGAAGTAGATTTTATGATCCACTTCAGAGGAATGCTAAAACAAAATTAACAACTCCATCTTGCACACATACATTATGCTAAATAAAACATTATTTCTTCTTAAAATTCAAAGTAAAAAACAAAATAAACATTAACCTATTCATTTAATTACAATTCATAGGTTTATATTAAGCTACATAATTTATAAGCAATGAATTATAAACTATTTCCCATTTTTCAGTTCTTTCTACTACAATTTTCCTCAGAACACTTGCTAGTTTCTTATTTTCAGTGTTTCTTACATGTATCCAATATGTGATAAAATGTTTATAATTTATTTATTTTATTTTATTTTATTTTTTTATTAATTTATTTTTTAAATTGGTGCATTGTAGTCATATATCAATCACATTGGAGTACAAGACTTGAGAGGATATACAAGCACACATCATCCAATCAGCCCTCCTCCAGCCCCCATCCCATTCCCTCTCCCTTCCTCCATCCCACGCTTCTTTGGTGATTTACTTTGATACATTTGTTTATGTACCTCCTGCGTTTTAAAGAGGCTCCATCCTCCAGTATTACATACCCTCTGATTGGTCACATTAGTTGCTTCACTATAGGGCCCTTTCTATAGCTCAACCTCTTCCTGTTGCCCTTTTCCTCCTAGTTATTGCTGATTAAGAGAAGCATCTGATTTATATTTTCTGCGATATTTCTCTGTGCATGCTGCGTTGCAAGTACCGATCCCACTCTTGATGGTCCCAGTAGTGGCCTGGCTACTCAGTGGACTGATCCAGACCTCGCTGGCTCAAGCAGCGGCCTTGCCTCATGGAAGGCCCCAGTTCTGGTCTCACTGGCCCCTGCACTGGTCTAACCCCTAAGCTGGCTTCGGTCCTGGCCTTGGAGGCCGCAGGAGTGAACTTGCCTCACACCAGGCTCCGATGCTAGCCATTGGCCCCTGCACCAGCCTAACCCCTTGGCAGGATTCAAATCCTGGCCTCGGAGGCCCCAGCACCGGCCTAGGCTCACAGCAGGCTCCAATGCCGGCCTCGTTGGCCCCAGCACCGGCCTAACCCCTCAGCAGGTTCCGTTCCCGGCCTAAGAGGCCCCAGTACTGGCCATGTTTCACGGCAGGCTCCGATGCTGGCCTCACCTCACGGCAGGCTCCGATGCCAGCCTCGCTGGCCCCAGCACCAGTCTAGCCCTTCGGCAGGTTGTTATCCTGGCCTCGGAGGTCCCAGTACCGGCCTTGCCTCATGGCAGGCTCCGATGCCGGCCTCGCTGGCCCCAGCACCGGCCTAACCCCCCGGCAGGCTCTTATCCCGGCCTCGGAGGCCCCAGTACCGGCCTTGCCTCATGGCAGGCTCTGGTGCCGGCCTCGCTGGCCCCAGCACCGGCCTAACCCCTCGGCAGGCTCCGATCCTGGCCTCGGAGGCCCCAGCACTGGCCATGCCTCATGGCAGGCTCTGATGCCGGCCTCGCTGGCCCCAGCATCGGCCTAACCCCTCGGCAGGCTCTTATCCTGGCCTCGGAGGCCCCAGTACCGGCCTTGCCTTATGGCAGGCTCTGATGCCAACCTCGCTGGCCCCAGCACTGGCCTAACCCCTTGGCTGGCTCCGACACTGGCCTCGGAGGTCCCAGCACCGGCCATGCCTCACGGCAGGATGCGATGCCGGCCTCGCTGGCCCCAGAACTGGCATAACCCCTCGGCAGGCTCTTATCCTGGCCTCGGAGGGCCCAGTACCGGCCTTGCCTCAAGGCAGGCTCCGATGCCGGCCTCGCTGGCCCCAGCACCGGCCTAACCCCTCGGCAGGCTCTTATCCTGGCCTCGGAGGCCTCAGTACCGGCCTTGCCTCAAGTCAGGCTCTGATGCCGGCCTTGCTGGCCCCAGCACCGGCCTAACCCCTCGGCAGGCTCTTATCCTGGCCTCGGATGCCCCAGTACCGGCCTTGCCTCAAGGCAGGCTCCGATGCCGGCCTCGGAGGCCCCAGCACCGGCCTTGCCTTACGGCAGGCTCTGATGCCGGCCTCGCTGGCCCCAGCACCGGCCTAACCCCTCAGCAGGCTCTTATCCCGGCCTTGGAGGCCCCAGTACCGGCCTTGCCTCATGGCAGGCTCCGATGCCAGCCTCACTGGCCTCAGCACCGGCCTAACCCCTCGGCAGGCTCTTATCCCGGCCTTGGAGGCCCCAGTACCGGCCTTGCCTCACGGCAGGCTCCGATGCCAGCCTCGCTGGCCCCAGAACCGGCCTAACCCTCGGCAGGCTCTGATCCCGGCCTCGGAGGCCCCAGTACCGGCCTTGCCTCACGGCAGGCTCCGATGCCAGCCTCGCTGGCCCCAGAACCGGCCTAACCTTCGGCAGGCTCTGATCCCGGCCTTGGAGGCCCCAGTACCGGCCTTGCCTCATGGCAGGCTCCGATGCCAGCCTCACTGGCCCCAGCACCAGCCTAACCCCTCGGCAGGCTCTTATCCTGACCTCGGAAGCCCCAGTACCAGCCTTGCCTCATGGCAGGCTCTGAATCCGGTTTTGCTGGCCCCAGCACCGGCCTAACCCCTCAGCAGGTTCCAGACCCGACCTCGGAGGCCCCGGCACAAGCCTTGCCTCATGGCAGGCTCTAATGCCGGCCTCGCTGGCCCCAGCATCGGTCTAACCCCTCTGCAGGTTCCAATCCTGGCCACGGAGGCCTCAGTAGTGGCCTTGCCTCACAGCAAGCTCTGATGTCGGCCACTGGCCCCGGCGCCCGCCTAACCCCTCAGCAGGTTCCGATCACTGTCTCTGTGGTTATTATTTCAAAGGTTCCAGGTGTAATGTATCTGATCTCTGCCTCCCCTGAGTATTGGCCACTGGCATTGCCACTGCCTCCACCATTTCAAATCCTTCCCAGGCTCTTTTTCCACTCTGAATGTTGCCCAGTGTTCCTAAGCATGCGTGATGGTAGCATTTGACATTTGGTGTAATTTCTCCAAAAAAATAAAGTTGGTAGGATCCGGTTTCTGCTTCTCCTGAATACAAGTCTCCACCACCATCGCGGAGAACTCTTTCAACACCGCATTTCTCCTTGGTCTCCGCTAAACTCTCTCCTTACAGGTGATGTCTGAGATTCTTAACAATATAGAGAAATAGCAGTCCTCTTTCACGGCAAATTTTTCCATAAGTTCCAGTGCATTTAGATAAGTTTTGTTTGCATCTCCAGTGTCCTGGGATCCATAACGGCTTTCTTACCTCCTCTCCGATATTTTTCTCTATCTTTTTGTTGCAGGGGATAGGTTGGGGGGGAAAGGTGTGTGGTGTGAAATAATCCCCCCCCCCACCACCACCAGACACACAGAGACAAACAGAAAAACCGTGGATTCTTGTCCTAAGCTAAGAATAAGTATTCATCACTTGGACAGCTGCTGCAGATTTAAAGAAGTTTATTAAAAAGATAGAAATATAGAGATAGTTACAGCCCTGTGCCGGAGCAAGGCACAGGGGGGCAATTCGAACGAAAATGCCAACAAACTCCAGTTTCCTGAATTTTTATCCTGTCTAAGTCCAGCAGGTCCCTTTGATTTTTGGAGATCATGTTACACCTTATCGCCAGCCCCGGCTCTGCTTCTGTTATCTCTCCAGCTGGGTTTATGGCCTGAAAGGGGGGAAACATCTCTGTCTTCAAACACAGGCCCAGATTTATTGCCTGAGAGGGAGGCATCTCTGTCTTAAAACACAGGCTTTTACATTTCGTCTTTTCCCCCACAATGTGTTAAATTGTTCTTAGGAATGCAAGGACATGTTGGCTAACCCTGGCTTTCTTAGTAAAGACGATATGTTTCAAGGTTGGACATCTTTCCCAGGACTGATACATTAATATTTTTAAACTCTTCCCAATACCAGTACATTTTCCTGTTCTGGGCCCGGTTTCTCCAGGGGTGTGGCGTGCTACTCGCAGTTCGGCCCGGGGTCTAGAGTTCCGCGACCCGGGCCCTGGCTGGCGTGCCCCACGCGTGACCCCTGCCCAGAACCCAGCATCTTACTGGGCCTGGTTTCTCCAGGGGTCTGGCGTGCTACGCACAGTTCGGCCTGGGGCCCAGAGTCCCGCGACCCGGGCCCCATCTGGCGTGCCCCTTGCGTGACCCCCGCCCAGAACCCAGCGTCTTACTGGGCCCGGTTTCTCCAGGGGTCTCTTTTATATTTTATTTGGAAACAGGGTCTCACTAAGTTGCTGAGAGCCTCACTAAGTAGCTGAGGTTGGCTTCAAACCTGTGAAATCCTCCTGTCTCAGCCTCCCAAATACTGGGATTACAAGCATGCGCCACCACTCCTGGCCTAAGAAAAAAAATGTTTTAAGACACTAATGATGTTTATCTGACATCTTAATTTTCAGGGGCAATTTACAATTTAATTATTAAACTAAAATGAATAAATAAAAAATTAATTAATGCTTTAAAATGCTCTTGTATTTTTAGGAACTAAAATAACGTTTGAGTCTAATTGAACAGGCTTATAAATTGTTGCTATATAAATATTGTTTAATTGCTTTGCTTTTGGGTCTTTACTAAAATACAATAAAGGTTGCTAAAAATCAGGGTTCAGCCGGGCGTGATGGTGCATGCTCGTAATCCCAGCATTTGGGAGGCTGAGACCGGAAGAATTGCGGTTCGCGGACAGCCTCAGCTACTTAGTGAGGCCCTTCGCAACTCAGTGAGACCCTGTTTCAAAATAAAGAAAAAACAATGGACAGGGAGTGTAGCTCGGAGGTCAAATGCCTCTGGGTTCCATCCCCAGACTTGGAAAAAAAATCAGGGTTCAGGTCAATGTCTAATTTTGTGTAAATTGCTTTGAGAAAAACAACTATGTATTCTTTTATCTGAGCAAATCTGCTTTTCTGCATGGACACCATTGCCACAGCCTGAACATATGCTCTTCAGGATATGCTCTTAGGGCTCACCCAGGGCTTAGGGCATCAGAGGGGAGGAAGAGAAAGGAGTAGTCAGAGAATGAGGAAGAGGACTTGGAGAGTGAGGACCCATAGGCTGATAAGGAAAGAGTCCAGTGGTGGGTGGACATTGTGGGGCAGGGTGAGTAGGAGCTTAGGGGAGGCCTCAGAAGGAACTAATGGCTTCTAGAAAGCAGGAGAGCAGAGGTACTACTGAACAGTTTGGGGGTCACAGGGAAAGAAAACATAAGGACAGTATCTTAAGGTTGTTGTTTGGTTTTGAGAAGATATTTTTGTGTGTGAGAGGGTGCCATATGTGGATACAGTATAAGGACCTGGTGGTAAAGAAACAGTGAAGATATAAAAAGACAAGGAAGAGTGAGTGCAGCTCATTTCAGAGCAGGTAGAGGATGGGCCACAGTGGAGGGATTGTAAAGGAGGAAGGAGAAAACCCATTTTTAGGATAGTGGGAAGGGAACAGAGATTGCAAACTCTCAAGAAATATATGTTCCTCAATAAGAACCATGCAAGTGAAATGATTTCCTGATTACAAATTATACCACAGAGCTGCTGTAACAAAAATTGCATGGTATTTGCACAAAAGCAGACACTTAGACCAATGGAATAGAAGAGAAGATACAGACACAAATCTTGACTTTTGTAAAAGGTGCTCAAAACATATGCTGAAGAAAAGATAGTATTTTCAACAAACGGTTTTGGGAAAGCTAAATAGCTATATGTAGAAAAATGAAATTAGATTTCCATCTCTTACCCTGCATAAATGTCAATTCAAGATAGACCAAAGACCTAGAAATTAAACCCGAAACTTTGCAATTACTAGAAAAGGGCATAGGTTCCACTTTTCAACATACAGGCACTAATAGTGACTTCCTCATCAAGATCCCTAAAACTAAGAAAATAAAATTAAGAATCAATAGGATGCCATCAAATTAAAAAGTTTCTGTGCAGTGAAAGATACAATCAAGAGTCTGAAGAGATAGCCTACAGACTGGGAGAAAATCTTTGCCAGCTACTCCTGTGATAGAGGACTAAATATTTAGAACATGTAAATAGCTCAAAAAAGCATCATAACCCAAACCCAAATAACCCAGTTTAAAAATGGGCTACTGGCTGGGTGTAGTGGCACACACCTGTAATCCCAGTCCATGGAAGGCTGAGAAAGGAGGATTTCAGGTGTCAAGAAAACCTCAGCAAGTAGTAAAGACTCTCATCAACCTAGTGAGACCCTAATTCAAAGTAAAAATCAAATAGATCTGGGAGTGTAGCTCAGAGGTGGAATGCTCCTAGGTTCAATCCCTAGTATCACACACATAAAAAAAGGGCTACTGAAATGAATAGATACTTCTCAAAGAAAAATACTAATGTACTAGTATTGGGAAGAGGTTTTAAAATATATTAATGTATCAGTATTGGGAAAGATTTCCAATTTTAAAAATATATTGTTTGTACTAGCAAAACCAGGATTGGTAGGAAGGAGGGACTTGTAATTTACATTTCTAAAGAGAAGGAAAGAAAGCCTGAGTCAGGGATGGGAGGAAATCCCAGATCCTGGAGAAACAATTTAACACATCTAGGGGATAGAACAAAGATCTGTGTCAGAAAGACAGGAGCCCCAAATCTGGCTGGAGATAGGGCTAGAGATAGGGCAGCATATCTACAGATCAAAGGACCTGCCGCAGAATTGGTCTGGATAAAACAATCAGTATACTGGAGTTCTTTGGTATATTCATTAGAATTGCCCCCTCTTTGGCACAGGGCTGTGACTATCTCCTGTATTTCTATCTTTTTAATAAACTACTTTAAATCTTTAGCAGCTGTCCAAGCTATGCATATTTATTCTTAGCTTAGGGCAAGAATCCATGGTTTTTCTGTTTTTCTGTTTGTGTGGTTGTGGTGGGGGAATTACTCACACTAAACACATTTCTCCGCAACAACTAATGGGTAATTAACATATAAAATGTTTAATGTCATTAGTAATCAGGGAAATGCAAATCAATATCACCCTGAGATTCCATCTAGTTCCAATTAGAATGGCAACTCTCAATAATACCAACAATAATAAATGCTGGCAAGGGTGTGGGGAAATAGTAATTCTTATACATGTTTGGTGGGACTGTAAGTTAGCACATCCACCATGGAGAGCAGTATGAGAGCTCCTCCGACTCTGTTGATTCCTGTTCTTTTCCAAGACTTTTTCAGAAGCACTGTTTTGGGCAATATCTTCATGGTTGATGAAATATCTGGCACTGAGAAGAGATCTATCTTGTCTACAGCACTTAGAGAAATGGGAATGCTGCCACTGGTGGTATTTGTGGATAGGAGGGGTAAAGAGAATTATGAAAAAGCCAACTTAGTCCTCAAGGCCTACTGATAGTCTTTATTTTGTTGTTTTCTGTATCTTCACCTTGTGGTGTTCAATAGATATATGTTCAATGAATGGATAAATGTAAGGTAAGACAATATACAGAAGTCAAAGAAATATTGTTTCCTGGAAAAGCTAGCTGAATTAAGTATAGTTGCCTCTACTGGTCTGTTTTGTTTCAGCTCTAAGCTTTTCCTTTGAAGCAATTAGTGGACGTGTTTCCCTGTTATAGGATTGTCAGATTCATCCTACCTGCTGTCTTGTACTTGCTCAGGTGGGCCTCAGTCTGGTAATGATGGCCTGATAAAGGCATCAAAGGGTGGCTTCTCCAGAAGCTCTTGGGCAGGTTTCAAATCCTGGTTCTGCTGAGTCAGACTGAAAAGTTTCTTGTCTTCTTGGTGATTTCATTTCCTCATCTATAAAATGGGTTTCTGTCTCATTAAATGGATTAAATAAAATAATATTGGTAAAGCATGCAGGAGAGTATATAGAACTTAGTAAATGTTAGTTATTATTATTCCAATAATTCCTCCAGGTTACAGTTTCTTTTAATTAATAAAAGTTAATACATGTTTTTATTAAATATGAGCTAACATTTTTGAAAATACCCAGTGTTTGTGTATGCGTGTGGGGTTTTGATAAAGAGAGAGAAAGAGAAAGAGAGGAAAAAAGGGGGGACTGATTCTTGGTAGTGAAAGTTTCAGGGCCACCTAGGCCAACACCTATTACAGTAGTTCATGCTACAATCACCTAAGAGGTGAAGTGACTTGCCCAAGGTCATACCAGTAGTAATGGTTCAAACAAGTTTATATAGTATATCTTTGACTCTAAATACAGTGTATTTTCCACAATACCCCACTCATTTCCAGTTATAGCTTGTTCATTTTTCAGAAATCATGCCAAATTATGCCCTAAATTGTCCAAATTGGTCCCAGTAAACCAGGCTGGAGGCTTAGAGGAGGGCCGCGGTCCTCCGGGCCTATAGGTGGCGCCGCAGCTCTCCAAGAGGCTGCGAGGCCGGAAAAGGCGGGGCTCCGGAGGAACCGCCTCGCCCGGCTGCCCAATCGGAGGTGCGCTCGTCCTCCTCTTCCGACCGAGAGGCGGCCCGCCGAGATTTGAAATGGCTGACGGGCTGCTGACGGGTGGCGGTCAGGGGCCCGCCATGGGGCCCGAGGGGGGCGCGGCGTCGCTGGAGACAGGTGAGCATCCTCGGCGCTCCCGGGGCACTTGGCAGCTCCGCTTCCCGAGGCCGGAGGGAGCTGCAGGCGCTGAAATTCCCGTGTGCCTGGACTGTAGGAGATTCGCCTTGTGATTGTTGTTCTTTTTCATTCGCATCTCCAAAGAGATCTGAAACCACACCGCCTTTTTTCGAAAAAGGAGAAAGCTTGGGCCTTTGGCCTAGATAGTTTTTCTGGGCAGCGAGGGCTGGTCACCCGCCCAAAGTAGGGGAGCTAGTGCGGGACAGGGCCCAGAAATGGAACCCAGGTTTGGAAGTTCTCAAGCCCTTCCGATCTCTACGTGGAGATTCCATTAATTTTTTGATGGGGAGGGGTCGCTGGGAATTGATCCCAAGGCCTTGCAAGTGCTTTACACTGAAGCGCGTTCAGGACCGCTGGTTTTCTTTTCTGACATTTTAAGGAGTTTGCGTTCTCTAACATTTTCAGCTCTCTTACATAGTGGAAAGAGTTCTGGGAAGTGAGAAAATGTAGGTGTGACTTAATTCCATTACCAGCCTACATTGTGAATTGGCAAAAGTTGCCTTGCTTCAGTTTTCCCCCTTGGAAAACAGAGCTAATGGTTCTATTTGTGAGGAAAACCAAATGCAACAATATGTAAAAGATTTGCATTTTTGAAGTGGTTTTAAAGAAAAAGGGTGCATGCAATCACTTAAATGTGTGGAATCTAAAACAGCTGAGCAGTGGCAAAGCGCCTGCTTTGCAGGTATGGTGCTCTGGGTTCGATCCCCGGTTCCAAAAAAGACAAAAAGAGCCCCGTTTAAAAAAAAAAAACAAGCTAAGAACAAGTAAAACAGCTGAGTTCGGGGAAACTGATCATAGGTAGTAGTTGCCAAGGGGTGAGGGAAAATGGGGAGATTTTTTTAAGTACAAAGTTTTAGTTATAAGGTGAATACATTTTGGTTGAGGGTGGTGTCATATATGTGTAATCCCAATACTTGGGAAGTAAAGATTGGGGGATCACAGGTTTCAGGCCAGCCTCAGCCTCAGCAACTCAAGACCCTATTTCAAATATAAAGGGCTTGGGGTGTAGGGAGGTAGCTTGGGGGTATAGTCAACCCCCAGTACCCTCCTCTCCCCCCTCAAAATGGTGGACAAGTTCTAAAAACCTAATGAACAACATGGTTGTTTCCTTCTGCAACTTGTGAGAGACTGTTTTAAAATAAAATATAAAATAGGGCTGGGGATGAAGCTCAGAGGTAGAATGCTCCTGGGTTTAAGCCCCAGTACCCTTCCCTTCGAATAATCCACTTCCCCCTGCTTCTTTCCAAAACCTCACAGAAGAGCAAGAAAAACTAATCTGTGTAAAATCTTAAGCTCTTGTTGTTTAAAGTAGACTTTGGATTTTGAGGTTTTTTTTTTTTTTTTTTTTTTTTTTAGCTCTGGAAGCTAGTTTTTTTCTGACAATGGTAGAAGTAAGTAGAATATTCATGCCCAAATCCTTATGTGTATTTTGTTTGGTATTTCTGAGCAAGGATGTGAAAATAGAAGCACTCTGGAGGTGTCTGAGGTAGTTGAGCCTGCTTGTTTTTGTTCTTTAGGTCTGTTCCAAGATCAAGATTCATACAGTGATTGTAGTTATCATAATAAGCCAGGTACTACTTTACAAAGTTTTGTGCTAGAAGGAAAAACTGTTTTCCCAGAAATTTTTCAAACAAGTCATCTTTTGTTCTATGAACGATTCAGAGCCTATCAAGATTACATTTTAGGTGAGTAGGTTCTCTTTTTTGCTTCTTTTATCTTTTTAAGTTTACAGATATGTTTATTGAGTCCCTCAGATTGCCAGTTGTTGCTTTTGAGAAAGTGGATTTAAATGAAGTTATTATTTTCTCTCTGCTTTATACATACTCAATTCTTACTGTATTTAATTTGTTTGTAGCCGACTGCAAGGCCTCTGAGGTAAGAGAATTCACAGCTGAGTTCTTGGAGAAGGTCCTTGAACCATCTGGATGGCGGGCAGTCTGGCACACTAATGTGTTTGAGGTGCTGGTCGAGGTAAATTTAATTCTGTTGTTACAATACTTTAGACTGTTAGAGTCAAAGTGCTTATTCTTAATTAAAGTTTATGAGCTGATTGAAAATACCATGTTTTCCACATTTAATTGCCACAGTCTATGAAGTGTTCTGCAAATTCTAAAGAGGACTGAGGAGGAGCAAGGAGGAAATTAAGGTGGTTTAAATTTCAGTGTCCTTTGACAAAGGAAAATGGATTATAAACCTATGAAGTAGAGGAGATATTTTAGATCATTGAGAAACAAGGTCTAATTATGAAAACACAGTTTCAGTTAATTTTTTATCTTAGTTGTAGCCCATTAAGTACCTCAAACCAAATATGTTTTAAACCAATTTAAAAACGAGTCCATTGTTTTTGCCTAACAAATTTGTAGATGTGTAGCCGGGCGTGGTGGCGCACGCTTGTAATCCCTGCACGTGGGAGGCAGAGACAGGAGGATCACGCAGGTTCGAAGCCAGCCGTGCTGGCTTAGGAGACCCTGTTTCCAAAAATAAAATAGGTCTGGGAGTGTAGCCCGGAGATAGACGGGCTTCCAGGAACCCCAGTACCACCAAAAAAAAAAAAAAAAAAAAAAAAAAAATTGTAGATGTGTGATTATCTCTTGATAATATGTCTACTGCAGAAGGTAAAAATTTCATTTTTCTACTGACTTGGCCTTTTACATTAAATTTGCACTCCAGTTACAGCTGTGAACTTTTTTCTGATAACTGGACCATAAAAAAAACCCCTGTTAACTAAAATGTTAAGCCAGGGAGTGTGAATACAAATTCTTGCTATTGCTTCTATAGAAAATGACATCATATACTCCAGTAATTATGTATGAAGTAGTGGGTTGCAGCTATTTCTTGTGAGTTTTAAAATTTGGGTCATGCTGATATCTTTGGTCTATTAATTTAGTTGTGGTAGTACCCCTCTTCCCTACAATCACTTTTTTTAAATTTTTACTTTTCCATATTGATTCCTTTTATTAAAAGCACACTGGGTGATACATTCATGTATGTTTATATCACTTTGAATCTCACTATGATGTAAATTACAATAAACTAGTAAAAACATCAATTTATTATTTTGGTGATATATTAAATCAAATATACTTTTTTGGTACTGGGGATTGAACCCAGGAGATAAAACCCCAGCCCTATTTTTTTTCCTTTAAACAGGGTCTCACTATGTTGCTGAGGCTGGGTGTGAACCTGCGATCCTATTGTCTCAGCCTGCTAAGTACTGAGATCACAAACTTGCACCACCACACTCGGAAGCGGAAGCTTTTAATAAGGGCCTTCGGTGCATATAGAATCCATAGAAGAGTTGGGGATGGGGTTGGGGGAAGCATCAAAATCTACTAGCAGGTCACTTAACTATGGCTGCCTCTGTTCTCTTCACACATCTATTGCATTACAGAGAGCAATGTAAGGCTGTCTGTTAGCTGTTGCCTCTACAGAAATATGGCGTCCACCATACAAATTCTGCATGAATGAATCTCACTGGTAAAACCAAATCTAGAGTCCTAGCTGTAAAGGAAGCACAATCACTTTTTAAAAAAGCAGTCAAAAGCATTGTTATAAAAGACAAATGTGCCATTTCTCTGCTTAAAACCCTTTATGCATTGGATTTACCAAAGGCCTAGTGTTGCCTTTCGGGCTTCTCCTTATGGTAGAGAACAGGTAAATCCGAGCTCCTTCTGATGCCCTTCATGTCCTGGTCTTCTTGCCTCTCTCTCACCCCATCTCTTGCTGACCCCACGCACTCACAGCCTTCTCCCTGTGGTTCCAGCAAGTGCGACCTTTTTGCTTCTCCAGCTGCCAAGCTTGTCTCTGCTTCAAGAACTTCTGTACCTTTCCTGATACTAGATGGCAGCTTCCTTTTCATTCTTCTCAGCTCAGAGGCGACTTCCCTTGGCCATCTCAGCAAAACCAGATCACTATCCATTATAGTTATTTTCTGTCACACACTCATCATCATCTTGTTCATTTTTTTCTCCTGATTATGATGAAAGCAACATGAAGGTAAGAGCCAGACCTGTTTTGTTTATCCTTTGTATTATGAAAGAAGGGTCCCTGTCCCCACTTTATGCTTAAACAAAATTAGGCTATTAGTAGTGTTTTGTGCTAAACAAAGTTAGGCTGTCAGTAGTGTTTATTAGTAATGTATCTGTTAATTTCCATGTCTTAAGTAACATTTTAAATTTCAGGTTATAGATGTGGACTTTTCAGCTTTGAAGGCAGTAGTGAAGCTTGCGGAACCATATATCTATGAGTCTGAAATGAGCACTTTTACCTTGGAGTGCATGAAAGAGCTCCTTGATCTGAAGGAATATCGGCTGCCCCTACAGGACCTGTGGGTGGTGTTTGATGATTCTGGAGTGTTTGACCAGACAGCACTTGCAATTGAGCATGTCAGGTAGGAGAAGTTGATATAAATAAACTCATGGACAGAAACTTTGGATGAAATAAAGTAATTCTGGTTTTTGTTAGATTCAGATTTAAAACTCAAATTTTAAAACTCCAATATTTAAAAATATTCAAAAATTAGGAACTTCATTTTTTTTGGTAGTGCTGGAGAGGGAACCCTGGGCCTTTGCACATGCTAGGGAAGTGTTCTTCATCGAGTCACACCTCCAGTACCTAGGAAAATATTTTTAAATTTAAAAATAATTAAAAATATTTCAAATATTTATTTTGTGATTATTTCAGAATAGTACAAGGAATTCTTATTTACTCTTCACTTGATTTCCCCAGTGCTATCAAGATAGATTCTTATTTGTTTTGTACAGATTTAAAAACTGCTTTAGAAGTTGTAGATGCTAAGGCTTATGGTTGCTATATTTAAATATAAGAGGATAAAAAGAGGGAAGGAAGTAAAATAGTATCTCTCTCTCTCTCCATACACACACACACACACATATATATATATATATTTTTTTTTTTTTTTAATTTTTTTTTTTTTTTTTTTTTTTGGTGGTACTGGGGTTCCTGGAAGTCCTTCTACCTCCGGGCTACACTCCCAGACCTATTTTTACATTTTTTCATTTGGAAACAGGGTCTCCTAAGCCAGCGCGCGTGGCTGACTTCGAAACTGCGCGATCCTCCTGTCTCTGCCTCCCAAGCGCGGGGATTACAAGCATGCGCCACCACGCCCGGCTCAGTATCTATATATTTAGAAGACTAATTCACATTTTTTTCAAGAATGTATCAGGCTACTTCCTAAATACTTATTTCTACTTGTATAAGTATACTCCTTGTCCTTTAAATGAGAAAGAAAGCCCATAATATCTGGATTAATAGGTATTTTAAAAAATTTCAGATAAATCTTTTGTCTAATGGTTCCTTATACACACACACACACACACACACACACACACACACATGTGCGCACACATTTTTGGAGCTTCTGTATATTTACTAGAGACCTTACTTTTTGTGTGTGTATGTGTGTGTGGTACTGAGGATTGAACCCAGGGGCATTCTACCTCTTCATTTTGAGGGCTCAGATTCTGGTCAGCACTCAGAGAAGGTCAGGTTATGAGGTATTCATTTGTTCATTGATTCGATAAAAACTTGAGAGCTTAGTCCTCAGTATGACTGGTCCATAAAACAGATCCAGTCATCATCAGTTAAAGCTCAGTTAAGGGTGGGCGATCAGCTTCGATGACAAATCATATGAAGGTATGTATATCTGTGCTGGCTGTGGTGGCACATGCTTGTAATCCCAGTACTTGGGAGATAGAGACAGGAGGATTGCCAGCCTCAGCAGTGTAGAGAGATCTTGTTTAAAAAATAAAAAAGGGATGGGGGTGTAGCTTGGAGGCGGAACACCCCTGGATTCAATCCCTAATACCAAAAAAATTAAAAAAAGAACAAAAGATATATCTGTGACTGGAAATGGCAATGAGTGGCATGAAGAATTAAAGAGACTTGGATAGGTTGCTGTTCTATTGTTATTTCTTGAGGAAATGACATTTGAGTGGGGGTCTAAAGATTTAGCTAGATAAAGTGGGTACAGGTGCGGGGACTCAGTGAGTTTAAGGAGATGAAAGATAGCGTGGTCCGTACATAGGAAAAGCTGGGAGAGACCTAGGAAGCCGTGCTGGAGAGGTTGGCAGGGATAAGAAAGTGTAGGGCTTTGTCAGCTAATTAGTCATTTTTGTCTTTAAGAGCAGTGGGAAATCATTGAAGAGTTTTCATTCTTGGGAGAATATAACCAATTTTGTGTCTTAAAAGGTTCATTCTGGCATCTGTGTGGAAAATGAATGGACGGAGATGGGATAGGGAAGTCAATTAAGAGGCAAGAGAGAGCTAGAGTAGGGTTGAGGAAGGACAGATGAGGGCTTTTTGAAAAAGAGAAGCTGGGCATGGTGGCCCAGACCTATAATCTTAGTACTTGGGGGGCAGAGACAGGAGAATCTGCATGGGTAATGAGGTAACTTAGTAAGATAGTTTCAAAATAAAGTTAAAAGGGCTGGATATGTAGGTCAGAGGTATAGTAGTATATTTAGGTTCTATCTGTAGTACCTAGTACCACTTCCTCCACCTCCCCCCACCCCCACAAAAAAAGAAAAAAGTAAAGTGGTTGGAACTTGGTGGTGAAGATGTGAAGAATGAGAAGATATGATTACATATGGAGGAAGTCAAGGCCAACTCCCAGGTTTTTGGCTTGAAAGAATAAACAATGGAGGAAGTGAGGATGTGAATGATATGTAAATGCCTGGTACCATACAGGTGAGGATGATATTTGAGTAGAGTTATGAAATGTCAATATAAGTTTACTAGAAGGTGGCAGATTTCTTATTGACATTTTTTATGTAGGTATGAAAGAGCTTATGAAACTGGGAGTTTACATGCTAAGTCTCTTAAGCAGGGAAAGTACTTTAGAGTCAGAATAGTTAATCCGTGTACTATCACCAACCTCAGGACTTTATTCTGAGGGCAAGAGAGGTGGTTTATTTTTTATTTTTTTTATGAATAGGGGCATGATTGGGTTCAATTAAAAACAAAACTAAGTTGGGCATGGTGGAGCATGCTTGTAATCCCAGCATTTGGGAGGCTGAGACAGGAGGATCACAGTTTGCAGACAGCCTCAGCTACTACTTAGTGAGGCACTTTGCAACTCAGTGAGACCCTATTTCAAAATAAAGAATAATAAAGAAACATATGGCTGGGGGTGTAGCTCAGAGGTAGAATTCCCCTGGGATTCATCCTCATTACTGAAAAAAAAAAACAAAAAAAAAACCCAAACAAAAAAACTGAAAATCACTCCAAAGGATGAATACACTACCTATAAGAATTCAGAGTCAGTTTCATTTTCAGTGCTCCTTCCCTTACAGCAGAACTTGAAAGAGATGTACTGACAGTCTGTACTTGGTATCACTGCAACACTTCTACTTCCACTCACTACTGAATTGTGCCCAAGGTCACTAAAGTTTTACATGTTCTCATATCCAGTTGACACTTTTCTGATCTCATCCTGCTTTGACCTCTTGGCTTTTGATCATTCCCATCTTCATACATCTTCCTTTAGCTTTTGGCATGTTACTGGTCAGATGGTATCTTACTGGCTTCCTTTCCTAAGTCATCTTGGCCAGTTCGTCCTCTCATGCTCAAATTTTAGAAGGTCAGTTACCTGGGAATCAATCCTATGTCATGTCTTCATCTTGTCTTCTGGTGCTATAGTAATACCACTAACTGGTTAATTTATAAATAATAGGAGGGTTTTAGCTCACTGTTCTAGAGGCTGTGAAGTCCAAGAGCATGGTAGAGTCATCATGAATTATTTCTTAAAAGTTGTACCTCTTAGCTGGGCATGGTGGCACATGCTTGTAATCCCAGCATTTGGGAGGCTGAGACAGGAGGATTGTGCAGGTTCAAAGCCAACCTTGGTTACGTAGTGAGGCTCTTTGCAACTCAGTGAGACTTTCAAAATGAATTAAAAAAATATATGTATGTGTGTGTATGTATATATATATGTGGCTGGGGGTGTTGCTTGGAGGCAGAATGCTACTGGGTTCCATCTCCAGTACTGCAAAAAAAAAAAGTTCTACCTCTTAATACTGTATTACAATATTAATTACTTAATTACAGTGGTAATTCAGTTTTAATTTGAGCTTTGGAGAGGACATTCAAACCATAACAGGCATTTACTCTTTTACCTCTAATTAACCTTGGTAGCACACTAGAAGAGTCACTTGGGGATTTTCTTTGTGGAAGTATTCCAATTGATAGCTGGGTGTGGTGGCACATAACAGTAATCCCAGTACTTGAGAAGGTGAGGCAGGAAGATCTCAGGTTTGAGGCTAGCTTCACCAACTCAGCAAGTCCCTCAGTAACTTAATGAGACCCTGTTTCAAAATGAAAAAGAAATAAAATAGTGGTTTGGGTGTAGCTTGGAGGTAGAATGCCCTTGGGTTTAATCTTTAGTACCACAAAAATAAATAAATGAATAGAAAAATTCCCACTAACAAATGAAGAAAGAAGGATAGAATATCAGTATTTTTTAATCACTCATGAAATAAAGGTTATAGGCAGTGATTATCAATTACGGTTTCAACCATTAGGTGAAAAACTAATATAGGGGATTTTGTAGTGTATGGATAAGGATGGTAACACCTGAAGCCATTGGTTAATCTTATGAAAAGAGATGGGACGTTCTCTGCTGCCTCATAGAGGTACATTATATCTCGAAGTATTCATGTGAAAAAAATATTTCTTGAAGCCAGTTGAGTTTCTAGATCTTACTATTTACTAGAAATAAAGGAAACAGAAAAATATGTTAAGTGACCCCACAAGAATGTAATCAGATTCAGAATGTGGGAAAATACTAAGTAAATTGAAAGGGTTTCTATAAAATAAAGTGATTTAAGAGGTGTCAATTAAATGCAACAGCTGACCTTTGTTTGAATTCTGATAAAATTTTATGAAACAACAGCAAGAGACAGGGAAATATAAACATTGACTTGATATTTCATATTAGAGAATCAAAACTTTTTAGGTATAATGACTTATTCTAGAGATATATACCAAAAACTTATGAATGATGTGGTATGTTTGAGATTTGCTTTAAAATAATGCAGTGTTAGGATGGTGGAGGAAGAGGAGCAGGAGTAAGTGGGTGGGGTAGAGATGAGTAAGATTACCTGTGACTTGATAATTGCTGAAGCTGGGTGATGGATTCATGGTATCATGAATGTTCTTTGTTGTTGTATATGTTTGAAATTTTCCATAATAAAAATTTTTTAAAATCACTTGGGAAGCTTTAAAAAATGTGAATGCCACAATGGAATTAGGATTGGTCAGTCTAGGATAGGGAATACTTTTTTTTTTTTTTTTTTGTGGTACTGGGGTTCCTGGAAGCCCTTCTACCTCTGGGATACACTCCCACGGGCTACACTCCCAGACCTATTTTTTTAACTTTTTTTAATGTGGAAACAGGGTCTCTTAAGCCAGCGAGGCTGGCTCCGAACCAGTGCGATCCTCCTGTCTCCGCCTCCCAACCATGGGGATTACAAGCATGCACCACCACGTCCACAGGAATATATTTTTAAAAGGATCCCAGGGGACTCTAATGTTTAGCCAGGGTTGATAACTAGTGCTTTATGTTATGATCTCATCTAGTGCATTAATACCATCAGTATGTTCACACCTGCCAGATTTCTGTCTCTAGCTTTTACCTTTCCGTTGAGCTCTGGGGTTCTGTATTCATCTGCAGACAGGGCTTTATCTACTGGTGTATCAAATACGCATCACAACAAGGACATGATAAAAACAACTTCATTTTGAACCCAAAATCTGTTTCTCTGCTAATCTTTTCTGTCTCAACAATGGCAATATTGTCTGCCCCATTACTGGTGGTTAATAACTAAATCTGATAAAAGTCCTAATTAAACCAGTGTTTTAGAAAAACTTTAGCTAGCCAGGTATGGTGGTGCACACTTGTAATCTCTTGGCCGGTCTCAGCTACTTAGTGAGGCCTTCTGAAACTTAGACCCTGTTTCAAAATAACGAATATAAAAAAGGTTGGAGGGTGTAGCTTGGAAGCAGACTTCCCCTGAGTCAACTCAGTACGGCCAAAATAAAGAAAAACTTTTGATCTGAAAAAGATTTATATTTTGTATGATTCAGGACTGTCAATTATAGAAAATATGCAGTAATGTATTTTGTTATGGCAAATATAATGTATATTTGCTATAGTTGGTAGAATTGTTGTGATTTATTCTTCAGCTCTCACCCCTCCAAAAATCCAACATTTTGCCCCAATGATTGAATTTAAATGATAGTAACCTCTTTTTCAGGTTTTTCTACCAAAACATTTGGAGGAGTTGGGATGAAGAAGAGGAGGATGAATATGATTATTTTGTCAGATGTGTTGAACCTCGATTGAGATTGTAAGCATTTATTTTAATTTTATTTTTTATAAGTACCCAGGGCAAGTCTTGAAGTGCCTGTTCCTCCAAATAATGCTGCTTATTCATGAAACATTCTCTTTTGGAAATCAGAGCATTTATCAAGTTTATTAAAGCCTGTAAGTCTTAAGTATACAACACTGGTTGTGCAACTTGAAATAGCAATGTCATTTTAACTTAGGCACGTGTGTAGTTGAAGTGTAAGGATAAATCAGCTTTTTAAAAGTAGCTTTAAGAAGTTTGGGGGATTACCTCTAATGTAATGAGGGATAAGATACAGAGTTAGACCAGCAAGCCTTAACAAGGGAGAGCTCTCTAACCTTTCCCTCAAGAGAAGACAGTGTGAGGGCACCCAGCTTCTCTGCTTCTGCCCTTGTGCCCACTTATATGCACAAAAGAGGTGCTATCTACCTTGACCCTCCCCACCCCCACACACCAGGGGTCCACAGATAGAAACAGGCCAATTTACAAGCAGTACAATATCATGACAAGTTAAAATGCAGATTGTGTGAAGTGCAGAGGTGCCTGCATTTTGTGTTTATAAACTGAGTTTAGAAGCAGAGAAGTTAATTAATAACACACTATTTGTGAATCTGAATAAAAATCAGTTGAGTTAGTATGTTAAATGTCTTTTGTTAAATCCAAAGATAATTGTTTAAAAAACAGTGAAATTGTTTGGACTATAGAAGACTCCTTTGCTTTCAACTTTTTTTTCCTTTTTTTCTTCAGTACTGGTGATTAAACCCAGGGGCATTCTACCTCTGATATACACCCCCAGTCCTATTTTTTATTTATTTGGAAACAGGGTCTCACTAAGTAGCTGAGGCTGACCACAAACCTGTGATCCTCCTGTTTCAGCCTCCCAAGTACTGGAATTACAAGTGTGCGCCATCACACCTGACTCTGCTTTTAGTTTTTCAAGAATACTTTTAAAGATAAGTGGTTTTACTCTAATGTTTTGTCAAGCTCTTATTTGACAAATAGATGAAAAATATTAAATAGTTTGTATTCATGGAAATAAAAATTACTAAAGTACATTTTTTTCTAATTTATCATTTTGGTAGGGAAAAACTCTTCCATACAAAAATATAAAAATGAACCATGCAACCCAAATAGTTGTTCTACACTGAGCTTATTAAGTGTGGCACCTATTTATCTTTCCACTAGATGGTGCTGTAAGTCCAGTAAGTTTTTCCTTTTATTCACGAACCAAAATTTAATAGTAATACAATAACAATAAAATTAGAACTTATATTCCAAAAAAAGAATTGTAGATCACCTTTTTTCTTGTGTTAAAGATGATTTTTACTGTATGATACAATAAGCCTTTTCATTTTTGTGGAACCCAGTTTAATTTAGGAAGTTTCTTTTGGTTTAAGTAATGGTTTTATTTGGTAGAATTATGTATGTCTTATTTCAATTCTTTGTAAGTTGGCTGTGATTTCTGTTTAGCTTTTTCAATGTGCTTATTTTTTTTCCCATAGTGTATTCAATAAAATACTGGAATTTGAAAACACCTGAATATTTTCTAGATTTGAGATGCTTGCAATGATGGTTTTGATTGCAAGTGAAATGTAATGGTAAATGGCTATCATGTGTATCTGGCAAATTTGATCTTGGAGAAAAATTGAATTCTGATTTGACAGCCTCTTATATGCTAACAAGAAGTGATTTACCTACTTTGTACATCACTGGCAGATGGGAAAACATAAGGGAGAAATTGTTTTCAGTTATAGGGAAGATACCATGGTACTTGATGGAGAAATTAGAATGTTATCAAATATACGTAGATCTAAAAAATGTCTCTTCAGCCAGGCATTGTGGTGCACGTGTGTAATCCCAGTACTTGGGAGGCTGAGGCAGGAGGATTGAAGGTTTGCGGCCAGCCTTAGCAACTTATTGAGGCCCTCCCCACTTAGTGAGACCCAGTTTCAAAATAAAAAAATAAAATAGGGCTGAGGATGTACCTCTGAGGTAGAATGCTCCTGGGTTCTATTCTCAGTACTACCTTAAAAAAACAAAACAAAACAAAAAACTCTTGGTTAACATAGGAGTAGAGATACCCAACACGCAAGATTTAAAAGGAATCCAACTATACTGTCTTGATTGTGCACTGTGTGGTAAATATTTTTCCTTTTTAGTTCAAAACACACCATTTAGAACTTAGGGATCTGAGACACAGATATTGGTTTATTGCTTCCAGATGATGAAGTATCAATATAATAAGAAATAAGCTGATTGAGCTGAATGGCATAAGTTAATGCTAAGACACATTTTAAAATTTGAGTCTGAGTCATCATGACTTAATAGACCTGATCAAATAGTCAAGTGGCTCAGTCTCTAATTTCTTGTTTGTAAAGTGGATTTCTAGAGTATCTTTAAATGAGTTTGGATTAACCAAAGCAGATTAACTCCTCACTTTTTAAGTATTAGTCACTAATTAATTTTCTTGAAAATTGGGGAAAGATTACTTTTTACTTATTTTAATATTATTTCTATGTTTACCACAATTTGATGTAAATATGTTTAGAATGTGGTTCTGTTCACCCCTCCCTCATCTTATTCAGAGCATAACTAAGTAAAACAAAACAAAATAAAACAAATGAACAAATAGAAGAAAAGCTCTAAACCACTACTTAGGCAATAGTTCTCAATCTTGGCTACACATTAGTATCCCTAAGGAACTTTAATATGTCTGTATTTCTAGAGATCAGTTTGATTTGGAGCCTGAGCACATATACATACATACATATATATATATATATATATATATATATATATATATATATTTTTTTTTTTTTTTTTTTTTTTTTTTTTTTTTTTGGTGGTACTGGGGTTCCTGGAAACCCTTATACCTCTGGGCTACACTCCCAGACCTATTTTTATATTTTTATTTGGAAACAGGGTCTCTTAAGCCAGCGAGACTGGCTTCAAACCTGCATGATCCTCCTGTCTCCACCTCCCGAGCTTGGGGATTACAAGTGTGCGCCATCACACCTGGCAGTATTTGTATTTTTAAAAGCTCCTCAGATTTTTAAAAGCTCCTTAATATTAAGCCAAGGTTGAGAAGGTCTTGTCCATGGCATAGCTAGTCAGTGTACTTTTAGCTGAGAAAAAACTATATGCAGCTGGGCATGGTGGTGCACGCTTGTAATCCCCGCACTTGAGAGGCTGAGAGAGGAGGATCACACAGGTTTGAAGCCAGTCAGCTACTAAGTGAGGCTCTCAGCAACTTAGGAGACCCTGTTTCCAAATAAAATATAAAATAGGTCTGGGAGTATAGCCTGGAGGTAGAAATCCTCTGAGTTCCACCTCTAGTACCACACACACACACACACACACACACACACACACACAGTATGTAATGATATTTTATTTTCAAATACATCAATTTTATATCCATAAATTTGATTATACGTACATAAAGTATTTTGTTGCATCCATTAATATTTTGATATGTACTTATATTTGAGAAGATATGTAATTTAATAAATTTATTTGCCAATAAGGTCATCCATTATAAGGTTATTTTGTTTCTATCACTCTCATTTAGTAATGACAGTTTTACTTTTTTTTCTCAGAATCTCAAAGGCTATCTCTAATAACTGCCCTGAGGGAATATCCAGCATACTTTCTGGTGTTTTTTTTTTTTTTTTGTGGCACAGTGGATAGAACCCAGGGGGACATTCTACCTCTAAGCTACACTACCAGCCCTGTTTTTATTCTTCATTTTGAAACAGGCTCTATGTTTTGGAGGGCCTCATTAAGTAGCGGAGGCTCTCTGCGAACCTGTGATCCTCCTGTTTCAGCCTTCCAAGTACTGGGAATACAATTGTATACCACCACTCCCAGGTGCCATGGTGCTTTAGCTAGTTGATTTGAATAATTTCTAATTTTGAAATATGGTAATTTTACACATTGTTGCAAAGTGATTGAGATTTTTTTGCTCCTTACTCCCACTTTTCAAATTGTTTCCTGCTACCTACTGATTTTCAAGATTTTGAACTAATCAGAACAACTTAACTAATCAGAACAACTTAACATGCTAATCAGAACAACTTAACATGTGCCTGAATTGTTATATACTATAAAATACTTTTCTTGCTGGTTCTTTGGGACTGTCTTAATGATAAGAAAATGTGGATTTGAATTTGCTTTTAAACTTTCAGGCATTATGACATTCTTGAAGACCGAGTTCCTTCAGGACTTATTGTTGACTACCACAGTCTGTTGTCTCAATGTGAGGAGAGTTACAGGAAATTTTTAAATCTGAGAAGCAGTTTATCAAATTCTAATTCTGATTCTGAGCAGGAAAATATCTCCATGGTAGAAGGGTTAAAACTGTATTCGGAGATTGAACAATTGAAACAAAAGCTAAAACTTATTGAGAATCCTTTATTGAGGTATGTGTGTCTTTGCTATTCCTATGTAGTTAACTTCTTATTAGCTATCTTACTGAGAACTGATAGGTTTGTTTGGTTTCTTTAAGGTATGTGTTTGGTTATCAGAAGAACTCTAATATTCAAGCAAAAGGTGTCCGTCCAAATGGCCAGAAGATCACCCATGTGGTTTCCTCAACCATAATGACTGGACTACTACGGTCTCTCCTCAGGGACAGGCTTTGTGGGGACTCTTATAAGGAAGAAATAGAAATTCAGGTAAGAGGTTTTTTTTTTTTTTTTTTTTTTTTTCCTTCAGGTGGCTGCTGCTTTTGATTCACTCAGGTTTTCACAAGTTCTACAAAGTGTTTATAGGAGCTTTCCAGAGTGAATTTTCTGTGAAATGGGAAGTAGTAAGAGCACTGCCTTTTGTCAGAAACTAACTCACCAAGCATGCATTGGCTTCCTCAGGGGCTATACTTTCAGAGAGACATGAAGGCACTTGGAGTGACACTCAGGTTGCTTTTGGGGAATATATATGCAATATGTTGTTGTTCTCTAGTTCCATAGTGATCCATTGTCTGCTATCAACGCCTGCTATGAAGGTGACACGGTTATTGTTTGTCCTGGTCGTTACGTGGTACATGGTACATTCTCCATTGCTGACTCCATTGAATTAGAAGGTAAGTATGGAAGATCGCACTGACACCAAAAGAAGTTTTACTAGCCAGATGTGGTGGCACACGCTTGTAATCCCAGCTTTTGGGAGGTAGAGACAGGAGGATTGTGGTTCTTGGACAGCCTCACCTACTTAGCGAGGCCATTTGTGACTCAGACCCTGTTTTCAAAACTAAAAAAGACTAAAAAATAGGGCCAGGTGTGTAGCTCAGAGGTACAATGCCCCTGTGTTCCATCCCTGGTACTGCAAAAAAAAAAAAAAAAGAAGAAGTTTTACTGGTTTGCTAGCAAATGAGATGAAAAAGTATAGTGTCAGTTTTAAAATAAAAATAAGCCACTTGCTGGTTGAGCAGCAATGAAATGATGGATTCCCATTATAATACAACCAAACTCTCATGTATCTTTTTTTTTTTTTTTTTTTTTTTGGCAGTATTGGGGATAGAACCCAGGGGCATTCTACCTCTGAGCGACATCCCCCAACCCTAGTTTTTATTCTTTATTTTGAAACAGAGTCTCACTGAGTTGCAAAGGGCCTCTCTAAGTAGTTGAAGCTGTGTGCGAACCATGATCCTCCTGTCTCAGTCTCCCAAATGCTAGGATTACAAGTGTGCACCACCATGTCCAGCACATGCATTTTTTTTTTTTTTTTTTTTTTTTTGGTATTGGGGCTGGAACTCAGGGGCATTTTATCTCCGAGCTACATTCCCAGCTTTATTTTGGGACTCACTGCGTTGCGAGGGGCCCACTAAGTAGTAGCTGAGGCTGTCTGAGGACTCTGATCCTCCTGTCTCAGCCTCCCAAATGCTTGGGATAACAAGCGTGTGCTACCACGCCGGGCCTCACGTGCATCTTTTTAGTAAACAGTAAATCAATGATGCACTTGAAGCTCTAAGAATGAGGTTTCAACCCATTTTATTTTTTTTAATTTTATTTAATTTTTTTGGTGGTACTGGGGTTCCTGGAAGCCCTTCTACCTCTGGGCTACACTCGCAGACCTATTTTTATACTTTTTTAAAATTTGGAAACAGGGTCTCTTAAGCCAGCGCGGCTGGCTTCGAACTTGCACGATCCTTCTGTCTCCGCCTCCCAAGCGCGGGGATTGCCAGCTTGCGCCACCACGCCTGGCCAACCCATTTTATTTTGGATAAGTTGCCTTCAAACATTAAGGGGATTGACCAGATTGACTCAGTGTTTGAGCAACCTGATTTGTATGTTTTTGTGGCAGTATATATTTTGAAAAGATATTTACAGGCGCATGTTTAAAAAAGACCACTAGGAAGAAGTATACCTTCCATACTATAGGCATTTTATGAAAAAGAAGCTTAACTTCCAGGACAGAAAAAAATTCCCACCAATATGTGGATATATATATTTTAAACAGTATTTTTTTAATCCATTGCTTGCTCTTATATATTATGGAGATATTGGTACCTAGTCTTTTGTTTGTTTTTAAATTTTGCTTTTTTTTTTTTTTGGTGGTACTGGGGTTTCTGGAAGACCTTCTACCTCCGGGGTACACTCCCAGACCTATTTTTAAACTTTTTAAAATTTGGAAACAGGGTCTCTTAAGCCAGCCCTGTTGGCTTTGAACCTGCGCAATCTTCCTGTCTCCGCCTCCCATGTGCGGAGATTACAAGCTTGCGCCACCATGCCCGGCAAAATTTGCTTATTTTTGTGAATGTGTTTAACTTGAATTGGTATTAAAAATTACCTTTTTAAAAAAATTCTGAAATGGTCTTGCTAAGTTGCTGAGGCCCTAAGTTGCTAAGGTTGGCGATCTTCTTGTCTCAATCTTCCAAGGATTAGGATTACGAGCATGTGGTACCATGTCTAGCTAAAGAAAATTTTAATTCTTTGAAATTTTTCTGAGTGTCACAAATGCTACATTTTTTTTATTCTTTTTATTTTGAAGCAGGGTCTCACTAAGTTGTAGAGGGCCTCACTAAGTAGCTGAGGCAGTTTGTGAAGGGTGATCCTCCAGTCTCAGTGCCACTACGCCCATCTACAAATGCTATGCTTTGTATCCTGGCCAAAGTATACTTTTATTTATTTTTAATTAATTAATTTATTTTTTGGTGGTACTGGGGGGTGGAACCCAGGGGCTTTTCTACCTCCAAGCCACATCCCCTGCCCTATTTTTTATTTTTATTTTGAAGCAGGGTCTGACTAAGTTGTGGAGGGCCTCAGTAAGTAGCTGAGGCTGTCCGTGAATGGTTATCCTCCAGTCTCAGTGTCACCACGCCTGTCTACAAATGCTACGCTTTGTATCCTGGCCAAAGTATACTTGTATTTATTTTTCATTTATTTATTTTTTTTGGTGGTACTAGGGGGTGGAACCCAGGGGCTTTTCTACCTCCGGGATATACTCCCAGACCTATTTTATACTTTATTTGGAAACAGGGTCTCTCTAAGTTGCTGAGAGCCTCACTAAGTAGTTGAGGCTGGCTTTGAACCTGTGTGATCCTCCTGTCTCAGTCTCCCAAGTGCTGGGTTTACAAGTGTGTGCCACCATGCCTGGCCAAAGTATACTTTTGAGGTCATTAATGTGGGAGGATTCTATTAAAATTAGGTTTTTAATAGTTATAATTTTGGTATATAATTAGAATGATTTCTAAATTTATGTTACTCTACAATTGTTCACTTTGGTCCTGCATAATTCTCTAAAGTATCAAATTAAAATGCACCTGTTCAACTATTTGCCAGAACAGACTCAAATTAGCAATAAAGCTTGTAAGGCAACATATATCATTTTAAGACTTGCACAGCTGTTCACAAATGTCTTAAGCTATGTTCTAAATCTTGTCAAAACTTCTTAATGGAAGCAAAGCAGGTAGTTTAATTTCCTGATGTTCACTGCTACATCATCTTATCCCCTTTTTTGTTTTATGTGTGTAATTTTTGTTTTTTTTCTCCTAATATTTGACTTATAATAGATGTATGTGTATAAATAACACATCTGCAGGATAAATCATTGCAATAAACACACTTTGTTTTCTTGCATAGTGAAAATAGCATTGATATTATAGATTGTATGGTGGATAAAAGATTCTTCCAAGATTGGTGAAGAAATTATGTTATTGCCAGAGTATCATAAATAACTATATAGAATGCTGGTAGCTAGATGTAAAAATGACTATACATTTACTAACATAGGGCATTTTTGAGAATTGGGCAATCAGATGGTATCTTTACTGTGACTATATGGAGTGCCAGTTCCTGCATAAGGTAGATTATCTAATAGTGATCTATGCCTATGACATGTAACAATAAGTATTGAGTACGTACCATGTGCAGGGTATTAAGAGTGCTTAGAGTAGGGCTTTTACCTCTTGTTTAGAAAATCCATTCAGTTGAGGTGATGCTTCTATGTTTTTAGCTGCAGGGAATACATAATTTGCATAATCAGTGTTTTTCTCAATATGCAATTCTTTTTATATTTTTTATTCTGAAGATAAATAGTGGCTATTATAGAAAACATGCATAATACAGAATCAGAAGCAAATTTAACTCACATTCCATTCATCCTCTTTAGTAGCATTCTTGCATATGGAGCCTTAGTCCATTCTCTAGTACCCCTGAAGGCTGTTCTGTTTTCTTTAAGTGGCTTTTCCTCTTTAATGCAGTTTTCATCTACTAAAGACAAAAACCTCTTCCTTAGATAATGACCCTCTTCCTCCTCCTCCTCCTCCTCCTCCTCTTCCTCCTCCTCCTCCTCCTCCTCCTCCTCCTCCTCCTCCTCTTCCTCCTCCTCCTCCTCCGGTGCTGAGGATGAAACCCAGGGGCATTCTAACTCTGAGCTATACCCCAGCCCTATTTTTTATCCGTTATTTTGAAACAAGGTCTCACTAAGTTGCGGAGGGCCTCAATAAGTAGCTTAGGCAGGTCAAGAACCATGATTCTCCTATCTCAGCCTCTCAAGTACAGGATTACAAGTGTACGCCACCATGCCCAGCTTGAGTTAGTTCTTATAACTTTGTGTACTTCTGTTATATGATGAAAGTCAGGCAAGTTCTCTATTTTTTTGATGTTCTAATTTTTTGTAAGCTCAACCAGAGGCTTATCCTGCATTATTAGTCAAAGATGGTATAAGATGGTTTAAGATTTAGCTAGGTGTAGTGGTTTACATATATAGCCCCAGCCACTGGGTAGGCTGAGGAAGGAGGGGAGGATTGCTTCGTAGTGACACCATGTCTTTAAAAAATAAGTAGATATATACATACATATACATATATAGTATACACACACGCACACACACACAATTTCTTTTTTTACTGGTGAATGAAGTAGATTTTTTTTCCCCCTAGTTGCTAAAACTGAAGTCAGTTTGTCAGGTTTTAAGTTAAACAGAATAATAAAGTTAGACAATTTTGAGAAATGATGCTAGGCTTACTCAAATGTGATTTATGTTAGAGTCATAAAATCTTAAGAAAGAAAAAAAAACAGAATGGGCTATATGCTTTAAAGCACTTTGACAGAACTGTGGGTCCTCAAGATTATTTTTCATAACAGTTTTGTAAGTGAATTTAGTGCTGAGCTAGCATAAGATGGTTGACAGAATAATCTTTCTGAAACAGGGACAGAATGGGGGATTGTTATTGTTAAAAATTGAATATTTTGGCCGGGTGTGGTGGCACACGCTTGTAATCCCTGCGCTTGGGAGGCGGAGACAGGAGGATCGTACAGGTTTGAAGCCAGCCTTGTTGCCTTAAGAGACCCTGTTTAAAAAAAAAAAAAAAAACTGTAAAAATAGGTCTGGGAGTGTAGCCCGGAGGTAGAAGGGTTTCTAGGAACCCCAGTACCACTTAAAAAAAAAAAAAAGAATATTTTGGCCTAAACAAACTAGGTTGACTGGTCTTAAATTATTATTTGAACTAGAGAAATCTGTTCTAGCATTTTTGTGTTTAGAAATTTCACCTCTTATTGTTTTTGCTCTCTTTCTTAGGGTATGGTCTACCAGATGATATTGTGATTGAAAAGATAGGCAAAGGAGATACTTTTCTGGATTGCACAGGTGCAGATATTAAAATCTCAAGCATAAAATTTGTACAGCATGATGCTGTAGAAGGAATCTTAAGTAAGTATCTGAATGTTTGGTGTATTTGTTCTAGGCTTTGAAAGGAAATCTTACTTTTTCTGGGAGATAGAAGTTAATGAAATACTGTTCAAGTATATGGAAGACTGATTATTAATTAGCATGATGAGTTCGGAAGCTCACTCTAAAGTGAAAAATAGTACAACTTATTCTTGAAAACTTGTTAGTTTATTATTGATTTCTTTTCTGTCATAATTTTTTTTAAACTTTTCAATATTGTGGTCTGTTTAATTGTGTTCAGTTTAACACTAGACTGAGTCGAGCTACCTTTACATTGTATTATAGTTTGTCCCTCAAAGGCTTATAAGATAGAAGCTTGTTTCTCTGTGTGGTGGTGGTGGGATGGTAGAACTTTTATGGGGCTCAGTGGGAGGTAATTAGGTCATAAGGGCTCCATCCCCATGAATGGATTAATGTAGGCAGGTCTCTCAAGAGTGGATGAGGCTCTCCTTCCCAAGAGTCCTTATGCATGAGCAAGCACAGCTCCTCTCACGCTCTTGTTTTCTCACTAATACATGTGCCTATTCTGCGTGCAGTTGTTTTCCATTCTGCTTTTCCTCCATGTCCTGATGTAGCCAAGGGGTATTTTGCCATACAACATGCTGTTTGGACTTTACAGCCTCAAGAATCAGGAATTAAATAACTTGCTTCTTTATACATTATAGCAACACAAAACATTACTTTAATATTTGTTTCCTAAGATCTGTACCCCCTATCTTTTGGGAGTCTTTTTCTTCTCCCAAGGTACCAGCAAAATTACACACACACACACACACACACACACACACCCTATCCATATATTAAAGGAGCATTCTACCTCTGAGCTACACCCCTAGCTCGCGCTCGCGCTCTCTCTCTCTCTCTCTCTCTCTCTCTCTCTCTCTCTCTATATATATATATATATATATATATATATATATATATATATATATATACACACACACACATATATATATATTTATATTTATATTATATATATATTTATTTATTTATTTATTTATTTTTTGCGGGTCTGGGGATGGAACCCAGGGGCATTCGACTTCTAAGCTACACCCCCTGCCCTATTTTTTTATCTTTTTATTTTGAAACCGGGTCTCACTGAGTTGCAGAGGGCCTAAGTAGCTGAGGCTGTCTGCAAACCGCAATCCTCTGGGTCTCAGCCTCCTGAATGCTGGGATTATAAGCGTGTGCCACCAAGCCTGGCTTTGTTCTTTATTTTGAAACAAGGTCTCACTAAGTTGCAGAGGGACTCACTAAATAGCTGAGGCTGGCCTTGAACCTGTGATCCTCCTGTCTCAGCCTCCCAAGTACTGGGATTATAAGCATGCACCTCCACACCCAGCGTATCACATTACTTCTTAAAGCAGCCAGCTATATATATTTTCATCATAGTCATTCACCGGGGCAAGACTACCTTGGAGAACTGTGTATTGCAGTGTGAAACTACAGGAGTTACAGTACGGACATCTGCTGAATTTTTAATGAAGAACTCGGATTTGTATGGTGCCAAGGTATGATAATCTCATGTTTTGGGAGGAGTAGTTATTTGGTTTAGCTTTTAAATAAATAAAATATGGGACCAGGATGTAAATGGATATTTCAACTTTATTTCTTCAAAGAAGTTCAGACACTTTAAGTCAGAATCTTATGTAGCAAGCTGGATATGGTGGCGCACGCTTTTAATCCCAGTACTTGGGAGGCCGAGACAGGAGGATCTGCGTTCAAGGCCAGCCACATCTACTTAGTGAGGCCCTCTGCAAATTAGTGAGAACCTGTTTCAAAACAGAATAAAGACTCATGCTGAGGGTGTAGCTCAGAGGTAGAATTCCCCTGGCTTCAATCCCCAGCACCAATAAATAAATAAATAAATAAACAAACAAACGTATGTAGCAGCCAGACATGGTGGCTCATGCTTGTAATCCCAGTACTTAGGAGGTTAAGGCAGGAGGATTGGAGGTTCCTGGCCAGCATTAGCTACTTAGGCCCTCTGCAATTAAGTGAGACCTTATTTCAAAGTAAAGAATAAAAATAGGGCTGGGGTTTAGCCCAGAATGCCTCTGAGTTCTATCCCCAGTGTGTGTGTGTGGCAGAATCTTATGTAGCCAGTAAGCACTGTAACTTTTTTTTTGGTATTGGGCTTGAACCCAGGGGTGTTCTACCTCCAAGCTACTCTCCCATCCCTATTTTATTTATTTGGAAACAGCATCTTACTAGGTTGCTGAGAGTCTTGCTAAGTTGATGAGGCTGGCCTTGAACCTGCAGTTCTCCTGTTTCAGCCTCTCAAGTACTGCCATAACATTTTTCTAAACAGAGATTAGGAAGAAAAATAATCTTACAATTTCTTTATGGAAATTTAAAGAGATTTAGATTCTTAAAGTTTCAACTTTTTAATTTTATTTTTTATAAAATAAACTGTTGAAGCTCAGTTGCTTGTGTGTGTGTGTGTGTGTGTGTGTGTGTGTGTGTGTGTGCGCGCACACGTGTATGTGTATGTGTGGTATGGTTTTTTTTTTTTTTTTTTTTTTTGGTGGTACTGGGGGTGGAACCTAGAGGTTTTCTACCTCTGGGCTTTACTCCCAGACCTTTTTTTTAAAAAAAATATTTTATTTGGAAACAGGGTCTCACTAAGTTGCTGAAAGCCTCACTATGCTGAGGCTGGCTTCAAACCTGTGCGATCCTCCTGTCTGAGCCTCCCAAGCACGGGGATTACAAGTGTGAGCCACCACGTCCGGCTGTGTGGTTATGTTTTGAAAGTGATAAATGATCAACAGTGTGTTGGAAATGGAGCAAATGGAAATGTTGATTAGAAATATCTAATAAGAAATGTCTAATAAAATTATTTATTTTTGTACTTTACATTTGTACTCTTTGTAACGTGTTAAAGGCTAAAAAGTAATTACAATAAACTTTTTGAAATCTGGTTGTTTTTAAATTGTAACTTACAGGGTGCTGGTATAGAAATATATCCTGGGAGTAAGTGTATCCTGAGTGACAATGGGATCCATCATTGTAAGGAGGGGATTCTTATTAAGGTGAGCATTGGCCGAAACACATTCTTTCCAAGGATTCAGTGGTTTCACCTAAGAAACCATGTTTTGTTAAGTTCCCATGTTGGGCTCTGTTGTTTTCCAGTTTAGGGAAGCATGAACTGTAAACATTGTAATAATGTCAGTGGCTGGTGATTCTTTTGTGAGAATGCTTGCTGCCTTCAGATCTGCAGAAACTGTCACCCAGCTTGAGCCACAGTGGATTAATAAGCACAGCTTTTCTATTCTTCTTTATTTTTAGTTTAATGTGGAAAAAGGTTTTTAAGGCAGGTAGTGTTGAATATGACAATCCCTTAAGAATTTTGTTTTCAATGTTACAGGACTTCTTAGATGAACATTATGACATTCCCAAAATATCCATGGTAAATAATGTCATTCATAATAATGAAGGTTATGGTGTTGTTTTGGTGAAACCTACAATTTTCTCTGACCTGCAAGACAATGCTCAAAATGGAACTGAAGGTATATATATATATATATATATTTTTTTTTTTTTTTACTTTTTTAATATAAAAAACAGATGTAATTTATTTTTAGCACCAAACTGATTAGGACCTGAGTCTCCCTTCCCTTTTTTAAAAAAAATATTCTGGAACATGCTTTGGCATGGAGCTAGGGAAGCTCGGTAAAATTAAAACATTATAGAATCTCAAGGTGAGAGAACCTTTCAAGGTCAACTAGTTTAACTGCTCATTCAGAATCTTGATATTGTAGTTTCTGTAGTCTCCAAGTTCCCTTGTTTTCATGCTTGCCTTTCTGTAAATGTATGGCATAAGGATGGGTATATGATAGCAATGGTGGGATTTGTTAAGGATGGAGGCAGTAAAATGAATGTGCCCAGTTGTAATTCTACAGGGAATACTGGAGTTTCCCTCTTTTTTTTTTTTTAATACTTTTATTAGTGCATTGCAGTCATCCATCATAGGTTCAGTGTAATACAAAGATACATGCACATAGCTTTTGGTGTATTCCTTCTGCATTCCACCTTGTTCCCCCTCCTTCCTTGTACATGCTAGTAAAATTTATAGTAATACCTTCATATATTGCCATAGTACTATTTGAACTCCTCCAATCCCCTTCCACCATTCTACATGTCTCTCCACATTATTTTAAATTCCTTATTTTTCTATGTCCTTTTTAGCTTCCACATATGAGAGAAAATATATGCTCTTGACTTTCTTAGACTGGCCTTTCTCATTTAGCATAATACTCTGTAGTTCCATCCGTTTTCCTACAAATAATAGTTTATTTTTTCTTCTTTATCATTCATCTGTTGATGGATACATGGATTGGTTGGTTTCATAATTTGGCTATTGGGAATTGTACTGCTATAAACATGGGTATAGTTATGTCTCTATTGTGTTCTTACCTTAGTTTTTTTGGAAAAATACTGAGGGCTGGGTGGTTCTAGTCCTAGTTTTTGAGGAACCTCCATACTGATCTCTGTAGTGGTTATATTAGTGTACAGTTCCAAAAACAGTATATGCATTTTGTCTTTCTCCACAGCCTCACCAGCATCTTAGGTTTTGGGTGCTAGGGATTGAACACATGGTCCAATCTACATCTTTATTTTGAAAAAGGGTCTTGTTATCTTGAAACAGGGTCTTATTAGGCTGCTGAGAGTCTTGCTAAGTTGCCAAGGCTGGTCTTGAACCTGCAATCTTCATGTCTTAGCCTCCTAAGTACAGGGTTTATAGGCATGTGCCACCATGCCTAGCTTGCCAGCAGCTTTTATTGTTTATATTCTTGATGATTCCCATTCTAACTGGAGTTAGGTGGAATTTTAGTGTAGTTTTGATTTACATTTCTCTAATTGTTAATGCTGTTGAACATTATAGGCTGACTATAGCTCTTCTGTTGAAAAATGTCTATTCAGTTCAATTGCCCATATTTTGATTGGGTTTTTTTTGGTGTTAAGTTTTTTGAGTTCTTTATATATTTGAAATATTTGATTCTGTATTGGGAGTAGATGGCAAAGATTTTCTTCCATTGTGTAAGTTCTTAAAAACTTTTATTTCCTTTGTGGTGCATAAGCTTTTTAATTTGATGTTATGCCATTTATTGATTCTTGGTTTTATTTCCTAGGCTTTGGGGGTATTACTGAGAAAATGTCTACCAGTTTGTATATGTTGGAGAGTTAGTCCTGTGTCTTCTTCTAGTAATTGTAATTATTAGTAGTTTCTTCTAGTAATTCTGCAAATTACAAAGTTTTTGGTGTAATTTCTAGATTTTTAATCTATCTTTGTGTGTGTGTGGTAGGGTATTCCCATGACCATCTACCTTTGAGTTATAACCCCAGTCCTATTTTACTTTTCATTTTGAAACAAACAGTATCTCACTAAGTTGTTGAGGGCCTTGCTATATTGCTGAGGCTGATCTTAAACCTGCCATCTTCCTTTCTCAGTCTCCCAAGTCCTGGGATAACAGGCTTGTCCCGCCATTCCTGGCCTTTGATCCATCTTGAGTTGACTTTTGTGCAAGGTGAGAGATAGAGATTGAATTTCATTCTTTTACAAATGTATATCCAATTTTCTTATCACCATTTATTGAAAAGGCTGCCTTTCTTGGCAGCAAAGGTGAGCCAGCTCAGTGGAAACTGATGAATTTCCAGCTATGATCCATATCACTGTTAAATCTCAGTCCTAGAGAAGGAGTAAGCATTGATGTTTAAAGATTAGGAAGTTTAAAGCACTTTAAAGAATGGTCCTTGTTACCTTCAGGTTCTTGTATCACTTGTATCTCTAGAAGTTTTCATCTCACAGGTCTCACAGAGTGAAGTTGAAGTGTTAGCTGGGCAGGCCTTTGATCTGAAAGCTCTGGTGGAAGAATCCACTTGCAAGGTCACTCATGTCATTCGCTGATGGAACCTGTTGCTTTAGGTTGTAGGACTGAGATTTCTGTTTTCTTGCTGGCTGTTTTTTAGGGATCATGTTCAGCTCTTTGTCTCTGATCCCATTCATCTTAGCAATTTTTCTCATTCAAGAAAAATCTCTCATGCTTCAAATCTTTCTCTTCTGCAGCCAGCTGGAGAAAAATGATTAGTAACATTAAATACATTGTGCAGTTACAATGCAAAATTCATTTGCCTATAACAATCATGAAAGTAACACCATGGAGAGAGGATCATGGGGCCTATCTAGAATTGGCTGTTAATTAGAAATTCACTTAAAGAAAACCAGCACTGTCTGACTAATCTTTGTATCCTAGCTCCTAGTGCTGCAGTGCTTAGCAGATAGGAAATGTCTGTTGAGTGAATGAGATTCTAGGGTGAAGAGGGTAAATGATTCAAAGTTGGGGGTTTCTGTGAAGGTCAGGAGACCCTGGTATGAAGAGTAAGATAGCTGCTTGTTGAGATTCATATGGTAAAGAATTTGTAAAATTCAGACACAATCAAGAATCTTTGGCAGAAAAAACTTGAAAGTGCTAACAGACTGTGTAGAAATATATATATTAGTTGGGTTTGCTTGTATTCTTTTACTTTATTTGTTATAATTTGTTTCTCCAGAAAATAAAGCACTTAAAATTCAAACAAGTGGAGAGGCAGATACAGCTGAAAGAGTGAATCTAGAAGAGTTGATTCAATGTGCAGCTGGCAAAATGGAGCTTTGTGCACGAGCTGACCTTCCAGAACAAGTTGAAGGAAATTGTGAAATTATAAACGAACTAGTTGCAGCTTCTACACAGAAAGGCCAGATGAAGAAGAAAAGGTTGAGTGAACTAGGAATCACACAAGCTGATGACAATTTAATGTCACAGGAGATGTTTGTTGTAATTGTAGGGAACCAGTTTAAGTGGAATGGGAAAGGAAGTTTTGGAACATTTCTTTTCTGATCACAATGATGTAATTAGATAATACAATATCAGATTTTGCACATGCTGCCCTCAGAATCACTGCTGCTTGAGTAGTTTGCTGCATCTTGTATTTTATATTTGACATATTTGATTGGACTTAAGTGAAATGCAAATTTATTTATATCTGCAGGTATTGCACATAAAATATTCCTTTATAAGAAAGGTAATAAAAATAGAAAATATTTAGGATTCCTTATCTAAAATATCTTAATTTTCTTTAAACACACAGTTCTCTCACATTAAGCCAGGAAGTAACTTTCTAGTATAACCATACATTAACACTTCAAAAAGGAAGAAGAAAGGCAGGGAATGCAAGACAAACACACAAAAATGCCATGGTGTCATCTGTACAGGCTCTTCTAGAGCTGTCTTTTATCCTAATTACACTAGAGCTGCCTTTTATCCTAATTACAGAGTGATTTCCATACTATATTTGCATAATAGTTGTCTTAAAAGCTTTTATGATTGTGAAGTTCTCTACCTAGTCAGACTTATTGAAAATTTGAATGGGATGCATTTTCATGTTAAACTATGCAATCATCAGACCAGCAATAGTTAACATAGCAGGTTTGAGACAGAAATTTGTTGTTTGGCACCAATATGTGTGTAGAGCATTTCCACTATTAAATGTGATTGATTAAAAAGAAAGCATTTTTCTTTCACTGCAACTGTATTCTGGTTACATTTCTTACACAGTCAAATAATTACCTATACAACTTATATCTGCTATGTATTCTTGGTATCTCATATTGTAAAACACAGCTTTTAAACATTTATATTTTAAAAAATTGTATGTGACATTATTATGTTTACTGATTAAAATTATAGTGATGAGATAATACAATTGAATCTTGTTATATTTTTCCAGACACCTTATGGGCCATAGTGTCAGTAAAGCATGGGTAGCACATGCTATTTTGGTATCTTCTTAGTGTTTTACAAAGAATATTACACTTTTTTTCAAGTGGTGTTATGTTTGTTCTTAATTTGAGTAGATAATAACTCTTCTTTTGAGATGCTACTAAATATGGAAGGATTTATGTTAGGTTTGCTGTTTATCATTTAAAAAAATTTTTTTTCTTTTATTTTTGCAGTACTGTGTATGGAACCCAGGGGCATTCTACCTCTGAGCTACACCCCAGCCCTATTTTTTATTCTTTATTTTGAAACAGGGTCTCACTAAATTGCAAAGGGCCTCACTAAGTAGCTGAGGCTGGCTATGAACCACGGTCCTCCTGTCTTAGCCCCCCAAATGCTGGGATTACAAGTGTGCACCACCATGCCCGGTTTGCTGTTTATCATTGAAAGGTATTTTACTTTTTAAAAATTATTTTACAAAGAGGTTTAAAAAATAATGTGCAAGCTGGGTGTGGTGGTGCATGCTTGTGATCCCAGCATTCGGGAGGCTGATACTGGAGGATCGCAGTTTGCAGGCAGCCTCAGCTACTTAGTGAGGCCCTCTGTAACTTAGTGAGACCCTTTTTCAAAATAAAGAATAAAAAAATAGGGCAGGGGTTGTAGCTCGGAGGTCGAATGCCCCTGGCTTCCATTCCCAGACCTGCAAAATAAAAAGTAATGTACAGAACCAGACATGGTGGTGCATGCTTCTAATCCCAACATTAGAGGCCCTTTGCAACTCAGTGAGACCCTGTTTCAAAATAAAGAGTAAAAAATAGGGCTGGGTGTGTAGCTTGGAGGTAGAATGTCCCTGGATTCCATCCTCTTCCACCCCTCTTTTTTTTTTTTTTTTTACCGCAAAAGAAGTAATGTACATTAATTCTGTATTAGTTTCAACTAAATACTGATTTGAAAACCATATATTCAACTTTTCTTAATCAAATTGGTTTTTCAATTGAATTTTTATTTCATCTTGGAATTTAGATGTGTGTGTGTGTGTGTGTGTGTGTGTGTGTGTGTGTTACCAAGGATGTGTGTGTGTGTGTGTGTGTGTGTGTGTTACCAAGGATGGAACCCAGGGGCATTCTACCTCTGAACTACACCCCCAGCCCTATTTTTTATTCTTTATTTGGAAACAGGGTCTCACTGAGTTGCAAAGGGCCTCACTAAGTAGTTGAGGCTGGCCGTGAACCAATATTTTCCTATCTCAGCTTCTCAAATGCTGGGATTACAAGTGTATGCTACCACTCCCGGCTTGTATATTTTTTCATAACTTGAGGCAGTGTCAAGAGACTATGTAGCGCTGGGTGTGGTGGCGCATGCTTGTAATCCCAGCATTTGGAAGGCTGAGACAGGAGGATCGCTGTTTGTGGACAGCCTCAGCTACTTAGGCCATTTGCAACTCAGTGAGACCCTGTTTCAAAATAAAGAATAAAAAAATAGGATTGGGGGTGTAGCTTGGAGATAAAACGCTCCTGGGTTTCATTCCCAGTACAGAAAAATTAAAAGACTATAGTTAGATCAGTAAAGTTAATACCTTCCTTGTTTCTTTTTTTTTAAAATAAGAATTTAATGTTAAACAAATACAGAAAAATAAGCATCATAGCAACCAGTTTATTTTTAAAACACTTGACTAGTAAGTACATATCTTTGTAAAATGTTTGCCTTCCTATGGAATAACTTCACAGTCTCAGATCTTAAGCCAGAAAAAACAAGATTTTTGCTGGTAAAGCAATCTTCAAATTCTGTCTCTTCTCCAATTAGTATACTTTAAAATTGTACAAAGATCTTCCAAAGGGGTTAAAGAATGTGCTTAAAGGATATGGTAAGGGCCTTTCAGAGTGAATCATTGCCCAAAAGGGCTTGCCTTACTATATGCAGGACTATATCAATGAAGAAAATTTGGAATGTAGGAAATGTCTTTACCTTCCATGTATTTGCCTGATTCAAGCTGTTATCTGTAGGTTTTAAATAAAGCAAATAAAACTGTGGAGATAAGATTTCTATAAACAAAACGGTATTTGGCTCTGATACCATAGGAAATGAGAAAATAAAACACATGTAAATTATCATTCCCAAATAACTTTATTTGCCAATGTTACTGAAAACTTCATGTGAGGTTTCTATGTATAATAGATTGCAACTTTATAAAAGAAGACTTAATTCATGTTTCCACATAGGATCTATTTTGTGTGCGTACTAGGGACTGAATCAAGGGGTGCTTTACCAGTAAGTTACATCCCCAGTCCTGATCTTTTAAATTTAGAGACAGGGTCTAGCTAAGTTGTTCAGTCTGGCTTTGAATGTGCAATCCTCCTGCCGTAGCCTAAGTAGCTGGGATAACAGGCATGCATCACTGTGCCCAGTGTCCATTTAGAATCTTAAAGCTTTAAACAAGAAGTCACATATGATCACATATAGATAGGCACTCATAGCAATCTTGATTTACAGGTGTATTGCCATTGAAAGTTATATTTTCCTGAGAGTGATGTAGAATTGCCCAAGATGATAAAAAATTTCTCCAGTTTTTCCACAATTACAAGATAAGAAAATCAATACATTTTGTGAAGAAATCATGTTTCTCAAAATTGTGTTTTTAGTTACTTACCCAAGCAACAAATGTCTAAAGGGTAAGACAAATTTAAGATAAAATCATTTCAATAAGGTAAGAGAATGTATACATATGGTAAATTCTGGTTAATTAAACAATTTTATAGGAAATAGTTTATAGAGAATCTAAGGCACAGAAACTAAGTTCAGTGTCAAGGCTGAACTTAATATTACAGGTATAAATAAAATCTAGGGCTCTGATTCTCAGAATAGATGATATCTTCTCAAAGGAGAAAAATGCATGTCCTTATTTTTTATTTCGGGGGTAGATAATGTTTTTGGGAAGTACATGAATTTCCTTGAAAACCTTTAGCGTTTTTAAGTCTTTGGAGGCTTAGGTTTTTGGGAGAATATAAAATGGCAGGAGAGCTAGCTTTTAAATTGAACAAAAATTAATCTTAAAATTAATGACCTGAGTTCATTTTATATTATTATACAATCAGCGTACTACTATGAGTCCTGTGAAACAACAAAGGCCACTACAATTATTTTGGTAACAAAAAACATTTGTTCAACAAAACAAACAAAAATATATACTCATTCCTTGTCAGAAATAAAAATCAAGTTTGTTCAGATGATCAAAGCCTTATTGAGACAGACTGGCTCAATCAGGATGGCCGCTGAGTCCGTTCGCGACCGAATTATCTCAAAAAGGTGGACAAAGGTTTAGGTGGTAGTTCTGCAGCCACTTATCTGCAGCGATTTTTTCCCTTTTTATGAAATAAGCTCCTTTAAGTTCCTGTTCACGGTGCGGAAAAAATCTGACATAGATCAATGCCTCTTGTGCAATCGACCACTTTATTCTAGACACAAGTTTTTTTTTTTTTTTTTGGTGGTACTGGGGGTGGAACCCAGAGGCTTTCTACCTCCGGGCTATACTCCCAGACCTTTTTTATATTTTATTTGGAAACAGGGTCTCACTAGGTTGCTGAGAGCCTCACTAAGTAGCTGAGGCTGACTTCGAACCCGTGTGATCCTCCTGTCTCAGCCTCCTAAGCGCGGGGATTACAAGTGTGTGCCACCATACCCGGCTAGATACAAGATTTTTTATATTTCCCTATTTCCACGTGATTCCCTAGTAGAAAAGTGCAAACACCCAAAATACAATAGTGAGATACACATGTAAATCACCAACCCTGAACAAGACAAGGCCTGTGACATCACAGGTCCTTGTGATTGAAATCAGTCCCATGACCCTGCAGGTGGGTCTTGTGCTTGGAGTCAGCCCCTTTGGCCTTGCAGCTGCAGAGGCTTTTAGTGGGCAAATTCCAGAAGAACAAAAGTTACACCCAAAATCACTTGAAGAATCCAGTTTTTAAGAGTTTTCTTTAACCCTTTTGGAACTTTTATTCCTAGGGCTTAGTCCAATGTCCTTCTCTATCTAGCAACCTCCTTTGAGCTGAATGGGGAACGAAGTCCGAGATTCCAGCTTTCATACATGTAGGGAAAATCCGTGTACATTTATGATTATTTAGAGGATTTCGATGAATGTCTGCTGGATTTTGTCTGCAATACCATCTGCTGTCTGAACGCCTCACCCTATTAAACACTTAAACTATATTTTAGTAGACAGGGCCCAAAAAACAACATGAAGTTTTTATTATACGTCTTTTGTTCTGTCATAGCTATTTTAACCAGGTGGTTTCGCCCTGTCTCCAGGCAGCGCTATCACTAGGTGCAAAGGTCAAGAGTCCTTCTAGCCCTTGGCTCTATTGTAATGATTAGAATGAAGGTCAAAGATAGGGAGGAATTCTGCATTTGTAATTGCAGTAGTAGGAATGCTTCCACAGTATCTGAATTCTGACTAGATTTTATTACCATTTGAGCAAAGCCAAGGGCGTTTAGAGGCTTAGAAAAATTACTAGAAAATTTTCCACGGACTCAGTTTCTCTCACAGTCCTGATCTTACATCACTGGAGCAATTCGTGTGGAAAGTTAAAAGAATCATTACCAAAAGAATAATAGTTATGAAAAAATATCTAAGAGTGGGGGAATACTTTGGCCAGAGGCAATGCTCCCTCGGCTTCTCCTTGAGATGCTACTCAGTCATGCGTGGAAGCACACGCAGACATCAAGGAAAGCGGGCTGTGGCACCTTATCACAATAAATTTTTGAGAAATTTCATGGCTAATAGGTTGCTTCATCCATGTTGTAACTGCACCAAAATCACCTCCATCTTCAAAGTATAAATTAATGTAATTTTCCTCTTCTTGCTCTTCATCATACTCATCCTGTTCTGCAGCGTCGTCATCATCATTGTTATCATTGCCTTTACTTTTCTCTTTGCTTCCGTCTACCTCTGCATTTTCCTCATCTGATTTTTCACCATCACCTCTTTTTTCCAATTCCTCAATTGTTTTCTACACATCTGCAGTATTAGCAAGTGAAGTACCTTTTTGGATTTGGGGTCTGCCTTTTTGCATTTTTTTCCTTGGCATCATCTCTCTTGGAAGTCTCCAATCTGGTATCCATTCTTTGTATACCTTCATGTATCTTTTACTATACCTCTCAATATCTTGCTTTTCTTTTCTTCAGGTGTTTCAATAAAATAAGGCATTCTTTTCATTGTTTCTCTCAAATCCTGTTTCAAGGCCAACCTATATTCTTCACCTCCTGTTTTTAATGGAACTGGCTTGTAATCAGGAAATATTGGGGGTGGTTTCAACACATCGGGTAATTTTTCACCTCTGCTAAATCTAATAGCCTCAATATTAAAGGTATAGGCTGCAAATCCTCTTCCTCTATTCCCAGCCATTAGTACTAGTTATACCATAAGAGTGGGTAAATGCTGCTCTCTGGGTATGGAGGCTTGAGCAGGACCATGCACCCAATGCCAGCTGGCAAGAAAGGGGTGTGAGCGGCTGGCGCTGGTTCCTGCAGGAGCAGCTCCAGCCTGGCTCTCTTGTTTTCCTTTTGTAGTTATTGAACCTAGGAACATTCTACCTTCCTATACCCCCCCAGCTCTTTTTAATTTTTGTTTTGAAACACGGTTTTACTAATTTGCTGGAGCTGGTCTTGAAACTATAGTCCTCTTATCTCAGCTTCTTAAATACTATGATCACAGGTGTGTACTGCCATGACTAGCTCTTGTTTCTTTTCTTCCTTCCTTCCTTCCTTCCTTCCTTCCTTCCTTCCTTTCCTTTCTTTCCTTTCTTTCTTCTTTCTTTCTTTTTGCGGTACTGGGGATGGAACCCAGGGACATTCTACCTCTAAGCTACAACCCCAGACCCATTTTTTTGTTTTTGTTTTTTTAAAATCTTTGAAACAGGGTCTCACTGAGTTGGAGGGGCCTAAGTAGCTAAGGCTGTCCTCGAACCCCGATTCTCCGGAATGCTGGGATTACAAGTGGGTACCGCCATGCCTGGCTTCTTGTTTCTTTTTAGCATGATCGTTTTTCAGATTTTATTTCACTTTTCTTTTTACTTTTTAGGAAAAATATTTTGTAGGCCTTTATGGAAACAAATTGGGATAAATTTGATAGTTGGATCTTGACTTAAATTTATAACAATTTATTTTGTGATTTAAAATATGTATATATATAAATTTAAAAGTTTTAAATATGTTGAAGTGAACATTTTCCTCTTTCCCCCAATTCTCCCTCGTAATAGAAAAATGCTGGGATTATAAATGTGCATCACCACGTCCGGCTTTTGTTTTAATTTTCTAATCTCTTCTGAGTTTTGTGACTTGTTTATATAAATATTGTCTAATACTTTTGTAATCTTACTTAAATTTATATTTTTAATCTATTTGCAGTTTGGTTTTGTGTATTATTTGATGCAGAACTATTTTTCTCTTAAGTGGCTAGGAAGTTCTCTCCATACTGTCTGGGTAGTTCATTGTTTCCCCATTTACTTGGAAGCATCTAAAAGTCCATGTGTGTCTAATATTGACCCTCTGGCTTAAGTACTCCTGTCCAGTAGTTTCCAGTTAAATGTATACTCTGCTACAAAGATCCAAATCACTAGGACCCAGTTGAATTTAATAAGGACTATTTACTACCCATCTAAATTGTAGCAAGCTGTTTACCTTAGTAGTGACTTTGGGAAAATGTTGCCGTATTCCAACTCCATTATCAGTTTTTCAAAAGAAGTTATGGAGCTCTTTTATTTAGAATCAGTTTTTAACCACTTTCTCAACACAACTTTAAAAAACCACCAATTTTTTTTTTTTTTTTGGTGGTACTGGGGCTCCTGGAAACCCTTCTACTTCCGGGCCACACCCCCAGACCTATTTTTATACATTTTTAATTTGGAAACAGGGTCTCTTAAGCCAGTGCGGCTGGCTTCGAACCTGTGCAATCCCCCTGTCTCTGCCTCCCAAGCGCAGGGATTATAAGCGTGCGCCACCATGCTGGCCAAAACCACCAATTTTAAGTATATAATTCTGAATCTTGACAAATATATCCAGTTGTGTAACCATTATCACCATATAATATTGAGTATTTCTATCACCTCCAAAACAATTTTCTCATTTGCCTTTTCAGTTAGTCTTGACCTGCCTACCCTTGGACATGGCAGGCATTGATCTGCTTTTTGCAACTATATTTTTATTTTTTCCAAAATTACATATAAAAGGAATAGTACATATGGTCTGTCAGTTTTCTCAAATTGTGCATAATGCTATTAAAATTTGTCTATGCTGTTTCATGTGTCAGCAGTTCATTTCTTTTATTGCCATTGTATGAATAGTGAGTATTTGTCGTTTCATTCACCAGTTGATGGGGGCCACTTGGATTGTCTAGTTTCTGGTTATTGTAAATAAAGTTGCTAAGAATATCTGGGTAAAAGTCTTTGCTTGAACAAATGTTTTCAGTTCTCTGGGAGCAAATACCTGTAAGTGGGACTGATATTATGTACACATTTTACTTTATTAAAAAGTTCCAATTTCTGGCTATCTGATTTTCATATTTTTTACATTTACTTATTTAATTTTAAAATTTGAGATGGGTTCTAGCCAACTTTCCCAGGCTGCCCTGATGATCCTCCTGCTTCAGCCTCCCTCTAAAGTAGCTGGGATCCTTAGGTAGCTAGATTAGAGATGAGCTAGGCAGGGAAATAAATGGGACAGACCTCAGAAAAGATAAAGAAAAGATAAAGAGCTACAAATGATGCTCAGGGTTGTTGTTGTTTTTTTTTTTTTTTTTTTTTTAGAATGATGTTTCTACAAAACACCTCAAATTTTATTCATGGTATAAAAGTAGTAAGCGACACATTAATACAGAAAAACATATACTTACAGCTCATTCATTAGAACCAGAACAGTCAAGAAAAGTCAGTACATATTCTTGTTTTTACTACAAAAAGTAAAATCAAAAGTATACATTGGGAACTGAACTGTTTTTTAAATCTTTGTACAGATGTGATATACATGCTTTCTGGTTGGTAATACTCTACCAGACACTGCACTAAACCAAAGCTGACAGGAGTCCATGACCTCCTGCTTATGCTGAGCTAGACCAGTGGAACACCATCTTGGCAGGTGAGGTCCCAACAGAAAGAAACTGCAGAATCCCTGCCTGCCCTGACAGAAACCCCACCAAGCTGGCTTACCAGAAAGTGTTTTAAGCAGACATGCACACACTTACCATGCTACAACAGCAAGATAGCTCTAGTCTATTTCCAGTACACAGCAGACATTCACTGGTGTCCATGAGACAGGCACAACCATGTGGAAAGCATTGTGCCTTCTTAGCATTGACGACTAAAAAGCACACAGCATATAATACTTGGATCTTTAAGTGGGTAATCATGGACATTACAAGATTATACCCGCTATGTTAGCTTGAGTATTCATCTATAAAACTATATATTTTTAAAAAAAATGCTTAAAAGAGACTTCTAGAAGCAATGGGGCTACATTAGGACAGACAAGAGTATTACAAGCACTGCAAATATGACTGGGAGTTACTTGCACACAAAGCTGTTAAGTATGGACATCACTCTCAGTGCATCATACAGTCAACACAAGCTGTGATCAAGTAGATTCTGGAGTCTTAGGAGAGGCAGTTGGCTTGAGCAACTCCCTAGATAAATATCCACCCCCCCCCCAAAAAAAACCCATGGAGGGTGAAGAACTGAAACCCATGTAAAAAGTTATAATTTCACAGGGCTCATGCAAATACTGTGGGGTAAAGGGTTCATGATGTGTTGTTGTGCCGAGACCACCTGATTTTTCTTGGCATCTGTGTGGTCTCCCACGCAGCTAATAGGCAGGTTCTCAACGCAAGAAATAAGCCCCGAGAGAAGGTGTGGTCTTTGGCATAAGTACTCCCCACTTTTAGATATTCTTTCATAACTATTATTCTTTTGGTAATGATTCTTTTAACTCTCCACATGAATTGCTCCGGTGGTGTAAGATCAGGACTGTGAGAGAAACTGAGTCTGTGGAAAACAAACTTTCTGGTAATTCATCTAAGCCTCTAAACGTCCTCGGCCTTGTTCAAATGGTAATAAAATCTAGTTAGAATTTAGATGCAGTGGCAGCATTCCAGTCAGTAATTACAAACGCAGATTTTCCTCTATCTCTGACCTTCGTCCTAATCACTAACTTACAACAAAAGCCCTAGAAGGGAGGCAACCCAGTGCCTCTATTTACCCCTCTCTTTGTGATCCTGCCCAGATACAGGAAGACAAACGTTGGGTGTGACATCAAAGCAACCTAGTTTATGAATAGCTAACACCACCCAATACAATGGAGCTGAAGGCTAGGAAGATTCTTGACCTTTACACCCAGTATGAGCCCTGCCCGAGATGGGGGAGGCACCACGTGGCTAAGAAAAAGATATTACAAAGGGTCTGGGACAGGAATATGGATTATTTATAAGATGAATAGGTTTCTAATAAGCCTGTCATTTGAGGAAAAGTGTTCAGCAGTTAAGGAAGTACATCTGACAACTAAATCTAAAAACTTCATGGTATTTTTTGGTGTTCATCTGCCAAACTGTGTTGTGAGTTTGCTTAAGCTTTCAGAATTTAGAAAGCAAGGCGGGCGACACCTGGGAGAACTCCGTCACATCCACCTGGATCGCCGCATCTCCCCATGCCTGCCATATGGACTAAGCCCTAAAGATAGAAAGTTCCAAAAAAGTTAAAGAAGATTCCATGAGAGGCCTCCAAGCCCTGGGTGTGCCCGTTTCTCCTGGAAGTTGCCCTTTGGAACTGCCTGTCTGCAAGATCCGGAGAAGATCTAAGCTAATCTCTTGAAGGCCGGACTAGTTTTTTTTTTTTTTTACCTTTGTTTACATGTCATTCACTATTGTTTTGCAGTGATTGCACTCCCCTCTTTTCTCTTGTTATTAACCTCACTGGTGAAGGGTATAAATTTTTCTGGGTTCTTGTAATAAAGTGTCAATAGCTCAAGAAGCTTTTGTCCATGTCAGATTCTTTCCAGAAGCGCCGCAAATAGGAACTTAAAGAAATTTATTTCCTAGAAGGGAAAGAATCGCTGCAGATAAGCAGCTGCAGAACAGCACCTGAACCTTCGCCCATTGTTTTCTGAGATTATTCAATCGTGAGTGGACTCACGGCAATTTTGATTGAGCCAGTCTGTGGCAGGTGGCGTTCAATGTGGATATTCAGGTTGAATCCAGAAAGGTAAGCTATCTCTTCTCTTTATTTCTTTAAAAATTTCAGGTGAAGGATAGGTCCTCGTCAGAGCGCTACAGGCTCGCTGATCATTTTATCAGTTAAGGATGAGAAGAATATAGTAAATTAGAATATGAGTCAGGAAATGACATATGCTGTAGTCATGAAGGGGCAAACATTTAATTTATGTATAAAAGCTAATAAGAATAGTGCTAAGAAAGCACCAGAAAGGAGGACTTCCGGGAAGATGGCGATGGAGGAAAGCGGCACTTACAAGTCCCGCTAACAATCCAAATCTACTACCACAAAACCAGTGCCTTTCAGAGTCAGAAAACACCACCAGCAAAGAAATAAAAACGGTAAATACAAGGAACAGAGAAAAAGAGCTGGAAAAACAAGACACTGAAAAAAAACCAGCCCGAAGTGCCGCACCTGCGTGGCGCGGAGCGGCTGGAGCAGCCGGAGCGGCCAGAGCCACAGCACGGATTGGGGGGAGCCGCGGAGCGGAGTGGCCTGAGCAGCCGGAGCAGCCAGAGCCGTGTCGCGGAACAACCGGAGCGACCAGACCCACAGTGCAGAGCAGCCGGAGCCGCGGTTCAGAGCAGCCGAGCAGAGCGGCCAGAGCAGCTGAGCGGAGCGGCCAGAACAGCCGGAGCAGCCAGAACCGCAGCGCGGATTGGCTGGAGCGGCAGCGTGGAGTGGCCGGAACCGCGGAGCGGAGCGGCTGGAGCAGCCAGAGCGGAGCGGCCAGAACAGCCGGAGCAGCCAGAGCCGTGTGGCGGAACGGCCGGAGCGGCCAGAATGGCCAGACCTGCAGTGCAGAGCAGCCAGAGCCGCGGTGCAGAGCGGCCGGAGCAGCTGGAGTGGCCAGAGCCGTGGTGCTGAGCAGCCAGAGCTGCGGCGCAGAGCGGCTGGAGCGGCGCGGCCTACATCTCCCCGAGCAGCACCAGGCTCCAGAGAGGAGGGAGACTCAAAACAGAGCTCAAATCCAGAGAGGAGGTACTCTGGCCTCATGGCCTAGGATGCAGAAGCAGTGTCTTACTGCTGGCGGCAGTGGCGAGTTCACTGGACGGCCCTAGACCAACCCACTCAACCAGCCACCAGACGCCTGAGAGGAGGGGTGGACAGTGAGCCGAGGTGAGCAGGTGCTGAACAGCCGGGCGGCAGTCAGCAGTTTTGTTGGTGCAGGGAACATCTAAAGCTCCCAAGGGCCGGGCACAGCACAACTGGCAAGGACTCAGAGCGGAGTTCAAAACCAGAGAAGAAATACGCTGCATCACGGCTGAGGCCGTGGCAGTGGTGCCATATTGCCAGTGGCGGCAGCAGCGAATCCACCGAGTTCACTACAGCTCCATCAGCGCACTCAACAAACGTGAGTCAAATTGCGGCCCCTAGGGGAGAAATCCCAGTACTGCACTCCCAGGGACTTGCGCAGATAGTCTCCCTGGGTCGGAGATTTTAGCAGTGCAGCCCAGTGGGGGAGTGGCAGTGGCAGAGATATCATACCATAGTCACAACTCCCCACTGGAGAACGCCCAACTTGGCACCCTCCACGGTCTAAGCAGCCTTGATTGACTCCCTGGGTCTGAGACTTTGTGATACAACCCAGTAAAGGAGTAGTGGTGACTGAGATACCACAGACTCGAGATCCAGAGCATCTTAAGTGAACTCGTAGTGACTCAGGGAAGAACCCAGAGAAGGCACAAACTTCCAAAATCATGGGAAAGAGAAATAACAATGGAGCAGTGAATGCCAACAACCCTACAACATCAGAATCTGATAACACAGAAATCCAAAGATCTCTAGAAGATCAAATTAGGAAAATAACTTTAGAAATAATAGAGGACTTTCGAAAAGAATTTAGAGAGAGTCAAAAAGAGATAAAGGATGCAATTAATGAAGTAAAGGCCCCAATTCAAAGTATAAACAACAGATTAGACCACATGGAGAATAGAATCTCGCTTCTTGAGATGATCATTCTAAAAATGAACGCATAGTTTCTAATTTAGAAAAAAAAAAAACCCGACAGCAGGAATCTGACATTGAAGAAATATGGGCCCATTTCAAGAGAGCTAACCTAAGAATAATTGGAATAGAGGAGGGAAAAGAAGGTGAAACCAAAGGGATCAACAATCTCTTCAAGGAAGTAATAGCAGAAAATTTTCCAAACATAGATCAAGAGGTCGATACACAGGTCCAGGAAACTTATAGAACTCCCTTTAGACAGGATCAGAGAAGAGGATCCCCACGCCACATAATTGTCAAAATGACTAATGTGGAAGCCAAGGAGAGAATCTTAAAGGCAACAAAAACAAAAGGCCGTGTGACATACAGAGGCAAACCAATTAGAATCACTCCAGACTTCCCAAACCAAGTTATGAAAGCCAGAAGGGCTTGGAGTAACATATTCCAAACTCTGAAAGAAAACAACTTCCAGCCAAAAATTTCCTACCCAGCAAAACTATCCATCAAATTAGATGGGGAAATAAGAAGCTTCCATGACAAACAGCAACTGAAGGAATTTATGTCTTCAAAACCAGCGCTAGAGAAAATACTCAAGGAGATTAACTGCAAAGAGGAAATGGGTAATACACGCCAGAACCAAAGAAACAAGAATTCCCATCCAGCAGACAACTAAGCAAAGAAGAATAAACAGTATCTCAAACAGAAATAAGATCTTAACATGTTGGGAATTAAAAATTATCTCTCTATAATCACACTGAATGTAAACGGCCTCAACTCCCCAATAAAAAGACATAAAGTGGCAAAATGGATTAAAAGCCAGAATCCATCCATCTGCTGCTTACAAGAAACACACCTTACAAGTAAAGATAGGAACAAACTCAAGGTAAAGGGCTGGAGCAAGGTAATCCATGCTAATTGTACTCGACGACAAGCAGGAGTAGCAACTATGATATCAGACAAGTTAGTCTTCAAACCCAAACTTATTAGAAGAGACAAAGAAGGTCACATTTTATGGTAAAAGGAATAGTCCAGCAAGAGGAAATAACAATAATCAACATCTATGCCCCAAACATAGGGGCAGCTACTTTCATAAATCAAACTCTTTGTGACATGAAGTCACACATAAATTCCAACACAATAATACTGGGAGACTTCAACACACCTCTCACAATACTAGACCGATCTTCTAGACAAAGGGTCAGTAAAGATGTCTCAGAACTAAAGAACACCATTAACCAAATGGACCTGTTGGACACATATAGAATATTTCACCCAACTACAGCAGAGTTTACATTTTTCTCAGTTGCTCATGGAACCTTCTCCAAAATAGATCACATCCTGGGACACAAAATGAGCACTAGCAAATTTAAAAAATGTTACATACTTCCCTGTGTCATTTCAGACCATAATGGAACGAAACTAGAAATCAACTATAAGAAGACCCAGAGAAACAACATAAACATGTGGAGACTGAACACCACACTTCTGAATGAAGAATGGGTCATAGAAGATGTAAAAGGTGAAATCAAGAAATTTCTAGAAACAAATGAAAATAAAGAAACAACATATCAAAACCTCTGGGACACTTTGAAGGCAGTATTAAGAGGAAAATTTATAGCACTGAGTCCTCACATAAGAAAAACAGAAAATCTTCAAATAAATAGCCTTATGACACACCTCAAAGCCCTTGAAAAGCAGGAACAATTGAACCCCAAAGCCAGCAGAAGACGGGAAATTATTAAAATAAGAGCAAAAATTAACGAAATAGAGAATAAAAAAATACAGAAAATCAACAAAACCAAAAGCTGGTTTCTTGAAAAAATTAACAAGATTGATAAACCCCTAGCCAACCTAACTAAAAAAAAGAGAGAATCAACCCAAATTATGAAGATAAGGGATGAAAAAGGACACATTACTACTGACAGTGTAGAAATCCAGAGGATTATCAGAAACTATTTTGAAAAACTATACTCCAACAAAATGGAAAATCTGGAGGAAATCGACAACTTCCTAGATAAATACAACCTTCCTAAACTGAGTCAAGAAGATATAGAACACTTAAACCAACCAATAACAATCAAAGAGATTGAAATAGCAATAAAGAGCTTACCATCAAAGAAAAGCCCAGGACCAGATGGTTTCCCAAGTGAATTCTATAAAACCTTTATAGGAGAACTAATCCCAATACTACCCAAACTATTTCAGGAAATAGAAAAAACCGGGACTCTCCCAAATACATTCTATGAAGCCAACATCACACTAATACCCAAACCGAATAAAGACAGTTCAAGGAAGGAAAACTACAGGCCTATATCTCTGATGAACTTGGATGCAAAACTATTAAACAAAATACTACCAACACGCATTCAAAACCACATCAAGAAAATCATTCACCATGACCAGGTAGGGTTCATCCCAGGGATGCAAGGCTGGTTCAATATACGGAAATCAATCCATGTAATTCATCATATAAACAGAATCAAAGACAAAAACCACATGATCATCTCAATAGATGCTGAAAAAGCATTTGATAAAATTCAACATCCATTTATGATAAAAACACTGCAGAAAATTGGAATAGAAGGAACATATCTCAACATTATTAAGGCAATCTACAATAAGCCCACTGCCAACATCATATTAAATGGGGAAAATCTTCAAGAATTCCCCCTAAAAACTGGAACGAGACAAGGATGTCCACTATCACCACTTCTCTTCAATATAGTACTAGAGACTCTAGCCAGAGCAATAAGGTGAGAAAAGGAAATCAAAGGAGTACAAATAGGAAAAGAAGAACTTAAGCTTTCACTATTTGCTGATGACATGATACTATATTTAGAAAACCCAACAAACTCAACCAAAAGGCTTATAGAACTGATCAACAAATTCAGCAAGGTATCTGGATACAAAATCAATCTTAAAAAATCAGAAGCTTTCCTGTACACCAACCATAAATCCACTGAAAAAGAAATTCAGAAAACACTTCCACTCAGGATCTCCCACAAAAAAATAAAATACCTAGGAATAAACTTGACCAAGGAGGTAAAAGATCTCTATAAAGAAAATTATAAAACACTGAAAAAAGAAATCGAAGAAGATCTTAGAAGATGGAAAGATCTTCCCTGTTCATGGATTGGCAGAATAAATATCATTAAAATGGCCATCCTCCCAAAAGTGATCTACAGATTTAATGCAATGCCCATTAAACTACCAAGATCATTCCTCACAGACATAGAAAAATCAGTCCTTAAATTTATCTGGAATAACAAAAAGCCCAGAATAGCCAAGGTAGTTCTCAGCAACAAAAACCACGCAGGAGGAATCACAACACCTGACTTTAAACTATACTACAAAGCCATTGTAATAAAAACAGCATGGTACTGGCAAAAGAACAGATATATAGACCAATGGAGCAGAATAGAAGACCCAGAAACAAGTCCACACACTTTCAGCCAACTGATTTTTGACAAAGAGGCCAAAAACATACACTGGAAAAAAGATAGCCTCTTCAACAAATGGTGTTGGCAAAACTGGTTAACCATATGCAGAAAATTGGATGTTAATCCCACTTTTTCACCCTGTACAAAAGTCAACTCACGATGGATCAAAGACTTGGAATTTAAACCAGAGACTTTGAAGCTCCTTGAAGAGGGCATAGGTCCAACACTACAACACATAGGCACAGACAAACATTTCCTCAACAAGACCCCAAAGGCACAACAAATTAAAAGGAGAATCAATACACGGGATTGCATGAAACTGAAGAGCTTCTGTTAAGCAAAGGAAACTATCAAGCATCTCAATCTAGAGCCAACAGAATGGGAGAAGATTTTTGCCACCTACACCACTGATAGAGGACTAATATCTAGAATATACAGAGAACTCAAGAAACTCAACACTAAGTAAACAAAGCATCCAATAACAAAATGGGCAAATGAACTAAATAGACACTTCACAAAAGAAGAAATTCAAATGGCCAATAAATGCATGAAAAAAATGCTCAATATCACTGGCAATCAGAGAGACGCAAATCAAAACTACCCTGAGATTTCACGTAACTCCAACTAGAATGGCCATCATTCAAAACACAAACAACAACAGATGCTGGCGAGGATGTGGAGAAGTGGGAACTCTAAGACATTGTTGGTGGGATTGCAAATTAGTGCAATCACTTTGGAAAACAGTATGGAGACTCCTCAGAAGAATGGGAACAAATCTACCATTTGATCCAGCAATACCACTGTTGGGTATCTACCCAAAAGAAAAGAAACCAAACTACCAAACTAATGCATGTGTATCTATGTTCATAGCTGCACAATTCACCATAGCCAAACTATGGAACCAGCCAAGATGTCCATCAACAGATGAATGGATTACAAAACTGTGGGATATGTACACAATGGAATTTTACTCAGCCATCAAAAAAACCTCAATTACATAATTTTCAGGGAAATGGATGGAACTGGAGGACATTATGCTAAGTGAGATTAGTCAGTCACAAAAAATAAGAAATCAGATGCTTTCCCTAATATGTGAGAGTTAGGGAGAAAAGAGGAGCAAACCAGACAACCTAAAGGAGGAGAAATGAGGGGGGAAGAGGAAAATCTCTAAAGGTCACAATGTACTTAAACATATCGAAGTCAGTCACTAAGCCAAGCAAGGGAGGGAGGGACAGGGAGGGAATGGGGTGGGATTTGGGTAGGGGTTAAATCAGCGATGAGTACATGTTTGTACACACAAGTTTTTTACCCCAATAAGTTGTATGAATATAATGCACCAATAAAAAAAAATAAAAAAAAGAAAGCACCAGAAAGCAGTATGGGAAATCAGGTGAGTAAGAATCCTTTTACAAAATTAGTATACCATCTTTTAAAGCAATATAAGATAAAGATAAAGATATCACCAAAAGAACCACAAAAGTGCTATAATGTATCAATAGAATACATTCCTTGGCTTCCAGAGGAAGGAACTCTAAAGAAAGAAACATGGAACATTCATATTTATTATAAAAGCCTGTTGGCAAGAGGAGAAACACCTCCCCCTAGTGGTGGGTCATTTAGTCTTTAATTAGAATTATCATTCAACAAATTGACGGCACGATTTTGATATAGGAAAGTGAAACTGAAAAATTGCTTCATGTATATAAATTGTCAGAGGAAAATCTAGATCATGCTAAAAATCAGAAAGATATATTTGCATCAGAAAGCCCAGGAAATGAAATTGGGATGAGTGCCCTGGCGCCAGCGCTCACTTCCAATTTTTGCCCCTGTGGCAGAAAGAAAAAATATAAAATAACCATACAACCTTTTGAACAAAGAGTGGATCCAGTCCTGCCAAAACTTAGGTCTTTTAAATCTTGGGACTAGCTTTCACCTTTCCTGTCACTTTTAATCCTGACCTGCTGCAGCAAACTAATTGGAGAGGGTCTAACTTTGATACTATCTCTTCTTTCTAAAAAGACATGCATGCTTTATGAGCTTATTTCTAATTACTGCATTGAATTCTTATACTCTTGAGCAGAGAACTGGATCCTTTGTGATTTCTGTACAGTAACAGGTCATACAGGACAACAATATTTGAAATGGCAAATGTGACTCAGTGAGAAAGCAAAATAAATTATTTTACTGAAATTGGAGTTAGGGTGCCAGAATGCCTGGATGCCTAGGGTTTTGGTGCCTGTGTGTTTGGATGCCTAGGGTTTTGGTGCCTGTGTGTCTGGGTGCCTAGGGTTAGGGTGCCTGGGTGCCTGGGTGCTTAGAGTTAGGGTGCATGGGTCAAAACGGTTAGGGTTCCTGGTTGTCTGGGTGCCTAGGGTTAGGGTACCTGTGTACTTGAGTGCCTAGGGTTAGAGTGCCTGGGTACCTGGGCGCCTAGTGTTAAGGTGCCTGGGTGCCTGTGCTCCTAGGGTTAGGATGCCTGGGTGTCCTGGTGACTAGGATTAGGGTGCTTGGATGCCTGGGGGCCTAGGTTTAGAGAGCATGGGTGTCTGGTTGCCTAGGGTTAGAGTGCCGGGGGCCTAGGTGCATTGGGTTAGGGTCCCTGGGTGTCTGGGTGCATAGTGTTAGTGTGCCTGGGAGCCTGGTTGCCTAGAGTTAGGGTGACAGTGTGCCTGGGTGCCTAGGGTTAGGGTGCCTGGAAGCCTAGGAGCCTATGGTTAGGATGCCTGTGTGCCTGAGTGCCTAGGGTTAGGGTGCCTGTGTGCCTGGGTGCCTAGGTTTAGGGTTCCTATGTACATAGGGTTATGGTGCCTGGGTGCCTGGGTGCCTAGTTTTAGGGTTCTTGGGTGCCTGGTTGCCTAGGTTTAGGGTGCCTTGGAGCCTAGGTGCATAGAGTTATGGCCCCTGGGTGCCTGGGTTTGTATTGACAGGGTGCCTGGGTGCCTAGGGTTAGGGTGACAGTGTACCTGGGTGCCTAGGGTTAGGGTGCATGGGAGCCTGGAAGCCTAGGCTTAGGGTGCCTGGGTGAATAGGTTTAGAGTGCCTGGATGCCTGGGTGCCTAGGTTTAGTGTGCCTGGGTGCTTAGGGTTAAGGAGCCTGGGTGCCTAGTTTTTGGGTTCCTGGGTGCCTCCTTGCCTTGAGTTAGAGTGCCTGTGTGCCTGGGTTCCTAGGATTAGGGTGCCAGGATGCCTGGATGTTTGGGTGCCTGTGTGTCTGGGTGCCTAGGGTTAGGGTGCCTGGGTGCTTAGGGTTAGGTTGCATGGGTAAAAATGGCTAAGGTCCTGGTTGCCTGTGTGCCTAGGGTTAGGGTTCATGGTTGCCTGGGTGCCTAGGGTTAGGGTACCTGCATACCTGAGTGCCTAGGGTTAGAATGCCTGGGTACCTGGGTGCCTAGTGTTAAGGTGCCTGGATGCCTGGGGGGCCTAGGTTTAGGGAGCATGGGTGTCTGGTTGCCTAGGGTTAGTGTGCCGGGGGCCTAGGTGTGTTGGGTTAGGGTCCCTGTGTGCCTGGGTGCATAGTTAGTGTTCCTGGGTGCCTGGTTGCCTAGAGTTAGGGTGACAGTGTGCCTGAGTGCCTATGGTTAGGGTGCCTGGAAGCCGGGGAGCCTACGGTTAGGATGCCTGTGTGCCTGAGTGCCTAGGGTTAGGGTACCTGGGTGCCTGGTGCCTAGTGTTAGGGATACTGGGTGCTTAGGTGCCTAGGTTTAGGGTGCCTTGGTGCCTGGGTGCCTGGTGCCTAGTGTTAGGGTTCCTGGATGCCTGGATTCCTAGGTTTAGGGTGCCTGGGTGCCTAGGGTTAGGGTGCCTGGGTGCATAGGGTTATGGTGCCTTTGTGCCTGGGTGCCTAGAGATAGGGTGCCTGGCTGCATAGGTTTAGGGTGCCTGGATGCCTGAGTGCCTAGGGTTAGGGTGATGGGTACCTGGGTGCCTAAATTTAGTGTTTCTGGGTGCCTAGGTTTAGGATACCTGGGTGCCTAGGGTTAGGGTGCATGGGTACCAGAGTGCCTAGGTGCCTAGGGATAGGGTGACTGGTGCCTGGATGCATAAGTTTAGGGAGCCAGGGTGCCTGGGTGCCTAGGGTTAGGGTGCCTGGGTGCCTAGGGTTAGGGTGCCTGGTTGCCTCGGTGCTTAGTGTTAGGATGCCTGGGTTTTTGGGTGCCTGGGTGCCTGGTTGTCTAGGGTTAGGGTGCCTGTATGCCTGGGTGCCTAGGGTTAGGGTGCCTGGATGCCTGGATGACTAAGGTTAGGGTCCCTGGGTTCCTGGGTACCTAAGATCAGGGTGCCTGGGTAAGGGTGCCTGGGTGCCTGGTTGCCTAGGTTTAGGGTTCCTGGGGACATAGGGTTAGGGTTCCTCATTGCCTGTGTGCCTAGGTTTAGGGTGCCTGGGTGCCTGGTTGCCTAGGGTTAGTGTGCCTGTGTGCCTGGGTGCCTAGGGTTAGGGTTCCTGTGTACATAGGGTTATGGTGCCTGAGTGCCTAGTTTTAGGGTTCTTGGGTGCCTGGTTGCCTAGGGTTAGGGTGCCTGGGAGCCTAGGTGCATGGAGTTATGGCCCCTGGGTGCCTGGGTGCCTAGGGTAAGGGTGCCTGGGGTTCTAGGTGCCTAGGGTGAGGGTACCTGGGTGCCTTGGTGCCTAGGGTTAGGTGGCCTGGGAGCCTGGGTGCCTAGGTTTAGGGTTCCTGGGTGAATAGGTTTAGAGTGCCTGGATGCCTGGGTGCCTAGGCTTAGTGTGCCTGGGTGCCTGGGTGCTTAGGGTTAAGGAGCCTGGGTGCCTGGGTGCCTAGGTGCCTAGGGTTATGGTGCGTGAATACCTAGGTTTAGAGTGCCTGGGTTCCTCGGATTAGGATTCCTGTGTACCTGGGTTTCTAGGTCTATGGTGCCTGAGTGCCTGGGTGCCTAATTTTTAGGTGCCTGGTTGCTTCGTTGCCTAGGGTTAGGGTGCCTGTGTGCCTGGGTGCCTTGGATTAGGGTCCCTGGGTGCCTAGGGTTAGGGTTCCTGGGTGCCTGGGTGCCTAGGGTTAGGGTGCCTGGGTGCCTAGGGTTAGGGTGCCTGGTGCCTAGGTTAAGGGTGCCTGGGTGCCTAGTTTTTTGGTGCCTTGGTGCCTGGTTGCCTAGAGTTAGGGTGCTATGTGCCTGGTTTCCTAGGATTAGGGTGCCAGGATGCCTGGATGCCTAGGGTTTGGGTGTCTGGGTGCCTTGTGCTTTGGGTCAGTTTGCCTATGTGCCTGTGTGCCTAGGTGCCTGGGTGCCTGGGTGCCTAGGGTTAGGGTGCATGGGTAAAAATGGTTAGGGTTCCTGGTTGCCTGTCTTCCTAGGGTTAGGATGCATGGTTGCCTGGGTGCCTAAGGTTAGGGTACCTGCATACCTGGGTGCCTAGTGTTAGAGTGCCTGGGTGCCTAGGGTTAGGGTGCATGGGTAAAAACTGTTAGGGTTCCTGGTTGCCTGTGTTCCTAGGGTTAGGATGTGTGGTTGTCTGAGTGCCTAAGGTTAGGGTACCTGCGTACCTGGGTGCCTAGTGTTAGAGTGCCTGGGTGCCTGGGTGCCTAGTGTTAAGGTGCCTGGGTGCCTGTGTTCCTAGGGTTAGGGTTCCTGGGTGCCCTGGTGACTAGGATTACAGTGCCTGGGTGTCTGGTTGCCTAAGGTTAGGGTGCTGGGGGCCTAGGTGTGTAGGATTAGGGTCCTTGGGTGCCTGGGTGTGTAGTGTTAGTGTGCCTGGGTGCCTGATTGCCTAGGGTTAGAGTGACAGTGTGCCTGGGTGCCTAGGGTTAGTGTGGCTGGAAGCCTGGGAGCTTACAGTTAGGATGCCTGTGTGCCTGAGTGCCTAGTGTTTGGGTTCCTGGGTGCCTGGGTGCCTAGGTTTAGGGTACTTGGCTGCCAGGGAGCTTGGGTGTCTAGTTTTTGGGTGCCTGGTTGCCTCGAGGCAGGGATCAGAGCCTGCCGAAGGGTTAGGCTGGTGCTGGTGCCAGCAGCCAGCATCGGAGCCTGCTGTGATGCAAGGCCAGTGTAGGGTCCTCCGAGGCTGGGATTGGAGCCTGCCAAGGGGTTAGGCGGGTGCTGGGGACAATGGCCGATATTGTTTCCTTCTGTGAGGAAATGCCACTACTGAGGCCTCTGAGGCCAGGATCGGAGCCTGCCGAGGGGTTATGCCAGTGCTGGGGCCAACGAGGCCAGGATTGGAGCCCACTGTGAGGCAAGGCTGGTGGTGGGGCCTCCAAGGCTGGGATTGGAGGCTGCCAAGGGTTTAGGCTGGTGGCGGGGCCAGTGAGGCCAGGATTGGAGCCTGCCATGAGGCAAGGCCAGTGCTGGGGCCTCCAAGGCCAGGATCAGAGCCAGCCAAGGGGGCCAGCGGCCAGTATCAAAGCCTGCCGTGAGGCAAGGCCGGTGCTGGGACCTCTGAGGACGGTATTGGAGCCTGCTGAGGGGTAAAGCCGCTGCTGGGGCCAATGGCCGTCATCAGAGCATGCTGTGAGGAAAGGCCACTACTGGGGCCTCCAAGGCTGGAATCAGAGCCTGCTGAGGGTTTAGGCTGATGCCGGGGCCAGCGGCCAAAATTTGAGCCTGCCATGAGGCAAGGCCAGTACTGGGGTCTTCAAGGCCAGGATTGGAGGCTGCCGAAGCGTTAAGCCAGTGCTGGGGCCAGTGAGGCCAGGATTGGAGCCTGCCGTGAGGCAACGCCAGTGCTGGGGCCTCCAAGGCCAATATCAGAGCCTGCCGAGGGGTTAGGCTGATCCTGGGGCCAGTGGCCGGCATCGTTGCCTTCCGTGGGGCAAGGCCGCTACTGAGGACTCCGAGGCCAGAATCAGAGTCTGCTGAGGGGTTAGGCCGTTGCTAGGGCCAGCGAGGCTGGGATTGAAGCCTGCCTTGAGGCAAGGCCATTGCTGGGGCCTCCGAGGCAGGAATCGAAGCCAGCCGAGGGGTTAGGCCAGTGCCGGGGCCAGTGGCCAGCATCGGGTCTAGCCATGAGGCAAGGCCAGTGCTGGGGCCTCTAAGGCCAGGACCAGAGCCTGCCGAGGGGTTAGGCAAGTGCCAGGACCAGCGAAGCTGGGATCGGAGCCTGCCATGAGGCAAGTTGGTGCTGCGGCCTCTGAGGCCAGGATTGGAGCCTACTGAGGGGTTAGGCTGGTGCCGGGGCAGCGAGGCCGTGATCGGAGCCTTTTATTCAAGGTGGGTCCTGGTGCCATCAAGGCAGGGATCGGAGCCTGCCAAGGGGTAAGGGCAGTGCTGGGGCCAACGGCCGGCATTGGAGCCAGCAGTGAGGCAAGGCCAGTACTGGGGCCTCCGAGGCCAGGATCGAAGCCTGCCGAGGGGTTAGGCTGGTTCTGGGACGTGCGAGGCCAGGATCGGAGCCTGCCATGAGACAAGTTCAGTCTTGGGGCCTCCGAGACTGGGATCGGAGCCTGCCAAGGAGTTAGTTCGGTGCCGGGGACAGTGAGGCCGGGATCGGAGCCTACCGTGAGGCAAGGCCGGAGCTGGGGCCTACGAGGCCAGGATCGGAGCCTGCCTAGGGGTTAGGCCGGTGCCAGGACCTGCGAGGCCAGGATCAGAACCTGCCATGAGACAAGGCCGGTCCTGGGGCCTCCGAGACTGGGATCAGAGCTGGCCGAGGAGTTAGTCCCGTGCCAGGGACAGCGAGGCCAGGGTCGAAGCCTACTGTGAGGCAAGGATGGTGCTAGGGCCTACGAGGCCGGGATCGGAGCCTGCCGAGGTTTTAGGCCGGTGCCAGGGCCAACGGCCGGCATTGGAGCATGCCTTGAGGCAAGGCCGCTACTGGGGCCTCCGAGGCTGGGTTCGGAGCCTGCTGAGGATTTAGTCCGATGTCGCGGCCAGTGGCCAGTATTGGAGCCTGTCGTGAGGCAAGGCCGGTGCTGGGACCTCCGAGGCTGGGATTGGAGCCTGCCAAGGGGTTAGGCCAGTGCTGGTGCCAGGGGCCTGCATCGTTACCTTCCATGAGGCAAGGACGCTACTGAGGCCTCCGAGGCTGGGATCGGTGCCTGCCGAGGGGTTCGGCTGGTGCTGGGGCCAGCAAGGCCGGGATCGGAGCCTGCCATTAGGCAAGGCCAGTGCTGGGGCCTCTGAGGCTGGGATAGGAGACTGCCGATGGGTAAGGCCGGTGCTGGAGCCAACAGCGGGCATCAGAGCTAGCCGTGAGGCAAGGCCACTACTGGGGCCTCCAAGGCCGGAATTGGAGCCTGTCAAGAAGTTAGGTCGATGCTGGGCCAGTGGCCAGCATCGGAGACAGCAGTGAGGCAAGGCAGGTGCTGGGGCCTCCGAGGCAGGGTTCGGAGCCTGCCAAGGGGTTAGGCCAGTCGGAGCCTGCTGAGGGGTAAGGCCGGTGCTAGGGCCAATAGCCGTCATCGGAGCATACTGTGAGCCAAGGCCGCTACTGGGGCCTCCGAAGCTGGGATCGGAGCCTGCCGAGGGGTTAGGCCAGTGCCGGGGCCAGCGAGGCTGGGATTGAAGCCTGCCTTGAGGCAAGGCCATTGCTGGGGCCTCCGAGGCAGGAATTGAAGCCAGCCGAGGGGTTAGGCCGGTGCCGGGGCCAGTGGCCAGCATCGGATCTAGCCATGAGGCAAGGCCAGTGCTGGGGCCTCTAAGGCCAGGACCGGAGCCTGCCGAGGGGTTAGGCAAGTGCCAGGACCAGCGAAGCTGGGATCGGAGCCTGCCATGAGGCAAGTCCAGTGGCAGGGTCTCTGAGGCAGGGATCAGAGCCTGCCGAGGGGTTAGTCTGGTGCCGGGGCCAGTGAGGCCGGGATCGGAGCCTGCCGAAGGGTTAGGCTGATGCCGGGGCCTGCGAGGCCACAATAGGAGCCTGCCTTGAGGCAAGGCAGGTGCTGGGGCCTCCGAGGCAGGGAATGCAGCCTGCTGAGGGGTTAGGTCGATGCTGGGCCAGTGACCAGCATCAGAGCTAGCTGTGAGGCAAGGCCGGTGCTGGGGCCTCTGAGGCCGGGATCAGAGCCTGCTGAAGGGTTAGGCTGGTGTCGGGGACAGCGAGGCCATAATTGAGGCCTGCTGTGAGGCAAGGCTGATACTTGGGCCTCCGAGGCAGGGATCGGAGCCTGCCGAGGGGTAAGGCCAGTGCTTGGGCCAATGGCTGGCATCACAGCCAACCATGAGGCAAGGCCAGTACTGAGGCCTCCGAGGTCAGCATCGGAGCCTGCCAAGGGTTTAGGATGGTGCTGGGGCCAGCTAGGCTGGGATCGGAGACTTCCATGAGCAAGGCCAGTGCTGGGGCCTCCAAGGCTGGGATTGGATCCTGCCAAGGGTTTAGGCCAGTGCCGGGGCCAGCGAGGCCGAGATCAGAGCCTGCCTTGAGGCAAGGCCAGTGCTGAGGCCTCCGAGGCAGGGATCGGATCCTGCTGAAGGGTTAGGCCGGTGCCGGAGCCAGTGGCCAGCATTGGAGCTAGCCGTAAGGCAAGGCCGGTGCTGGGGCTTCCAAGGCCAATATCAGAGCCTGCTGAGGGGTTAGGCTGATCCTGGGGCCAGCGGCCAGTATCTTTGCCTTCTGTGAGGCAAGGCCACTACTGAGGACTCCGAGGCCGGAATCGGAGCCTGCTGAGGGTTAGGCCATTGCTGGGGCCAGCAAGGTTGGGATCAAAGCCTGCTGTGAAGCAAGTCTTGTGCTGGGGCCTCTGAAGCTGGGATCAGAGCCTGCCGAGGGCTTAGGCTGGTGCTGAGGCCAATGAGGCTGGGGCCAACGAGGCTGGGATCGGAGCCTGCTGTTAGGCAAGGCTGGTGCTGGGGCCTCCAAGGCCAGGATTGGAGCCTACTGAGGGGTTAGGCCAGTGCTGGGGCCAGCGAGGCTGGGATTGAAGCATGACTTGAGGCAAGGCCAGTGCTGGGGCCTCTGAGGCAGGGATTAGAGCCTGACAAGGAGTTAGGCCGGTGCCATGGCCAGTGGCCAGCATCGGAGCTAGCCATGAGGCAAGGCCGGTGCTGGGGCCTCCGAGGCCAGGATCAGAGCCTGCTGAGAGGTTAGGCAAGTGCCGGGACCAGCGAGGCCAGGATTGGAGCCTGCCATGAGGCAAGTCTGGTGCTTGGGCCTCTGAGGCAGGGATTGGAGCCTGCTGAGGGGTTAGTCCAGTGCCGGGGCCAGCGAGGCTGGGATTGGAGACTACCATGAGGCAAGGCCGGTGCTGGGGCCTCCGAAGCTGGGATTGGAGCCTGCCGAGGGGTTAGGCCGATGCTGGGCCAGTGGCCAGCATCGGAGCTAGCCGTGAGGCAAGGCTGGTGCTGGGGCCTTCCGAGGCTGGAATCAGAGCCTACTGAAGGGTTATGCTGGTGCTGGGGCCAGCGAGGCCAGGATCGGGGCCTGCCGTGAGGCAAGGCTGGTACTTGGGCCTTCGAGGCAGGAATCGGAGCCTGCCGAGGGGTAAGGCCGGTGCTTGGGCCAACGGCCGGCATCGGAGCCAGCCATGAGGCAAGGCCAATACTGAGGCCTCCGAGGTCAGGATCGAAGCCTGCCGAGTGTTTAGGATGGTGCTGAGGCCTCTGAGGCCAGGATTGGATTCTGCCAAGGGTTTAGGCCAGTGCTGGGGCCAGCAAGGCCGGGATCAGAGCCTGCCTTGAGGCAAGGCTGGTTCTGGGGCCTCTGAGGCAGGGATTGGATCCTGCTGAAGGGTTAGGCCAGTGCCGGAGCCAGTGGCCAGTTTTGGAGCTAGCCGTGAGGCAAGGCTGGTGCTGGGGCCTCCAAGGCCAATATCAGAGCCTGCTGAGGGGTTAGGCCGATCCTGGGGTCAGCAGCCAGCATCGTTGCCTTCTGTGAGGCAAGGCCACTACTGAGGACTCTGAGGCTGGAATTGGAGCCTGCTGAGGGCTTAGGCCAGTGCTGGGGCCAGCGAGGTGGGGATTGGAGACTTCCATGAGCAAGGCCGGTGCTGGGGACTCCGAGGCCAGGATCTGAGATGGCTGAGGGGTTAGGCCGGTGCCGGGGCCAGCGAGGCTGGGATTGAAGCATGACTTGAGGCAAGGCCAGTGCTGGGGCCTCTGAGGCAGGGATTAGAGCCTGACAAGAAGTTAGGCCGGTGCCATGGCCAGTGGCCAGCATCGGAGCTAGCCATGAGGCAAGGCCGGTGCTGGGGACTCTGAGGCTGGGATCAGAGCCTGATGAGGGGTTAGGCAAGTGCCGGGACCAGCGAGGCCAGGATTGGAGCCTGTCGTGAGGCAAGTCCGTTGCTGGGGCCTCTGAGGCAGGGATCGCAGACTGCTGATGGGTTAGTCTGGTGCCGGGACCAGTGAGGCCTGGATCGGAGCCTTCCTTGAGGCAAGGCCAGTGCTGGGCTCTCCAAGGCTGGGATCAGAGCCAGCCAAGGGGTAAAGCTAGTGCTGGGGCCAGCAGCCACCATCGGAGCCTGCCATGAGGCAAGGACAGTGCTGGGGCCTCCGGGGACGGTATCATAGCCTGATGAGGGGTAAAGCCGGTGTTGGAGCCAACGGCCATCATCGGAGCATGCCGTGAGGCAAGGTCTCTACTGGGGCCTCTGACACTGGGATCAGAGTCTGCTGAGGGTTTAGGCCGATGCCAGAGCCTGCGGCCAAAATTGGAGCCTGCCGTGAGGTAAGGCTGGTGCTGGGAGCTCTGAGGCCAGAATCGGAGCCTGCCGAGGGGTTAGGCCAGTGCCGGGGCCAGCGGCCCACATCGGAGCCTTCTGTAAGGCAAGTCTGGTGCTGGGACCTCCGAGGCAGGGATCGGAACCTGCTGAGGGGTTAGGCCGATGCTGGGGCCAGTGAGGCTGGGATCGGAGCCTGCCTCGAGGCAAGGCCGATGCTGGGGCCTCCAAGGCAGGGATCGGGGTCTGCTGAGGGGTTAGACTAGTGCTGGAGCCAGTGGACAGCATTGGAGCTAGCCGTGAGGCAAAGCCAGTGCTGGGGCCTCCAAGGCCAATATCAGAGCCTGCCGAGGGTTTAGGCTGATCCTGGGGCTAGCAGCCGGCATCGTTGCCTTCTGTGAGGCAAGGCCGCTACTGAGGACTTCGAGGTTGGGATCAAAGCCTGCTGAGGGGTTAGGCTGTTGCTGGGGCCAGTGAGGCCTGGATCGGAGCCTGCTGTGAAGCAAGGCTGGTGCTGGGGCCTCTGAGGCTGGGATTGGAGCCTGCCAAGGGCTTAGGCTGGTTCCAGTGCCAGTGGCTGGCATCAGAGCCTTCCATGAAGCAAGGCCACTACTGAGGCCTCTGAGGCCAGGATTGGAGCCTGGCATGAGGCGAGGCCAGTGCTGGGGCCTCCAAGGCCAATATCAGAGCCTGCCGAGGGTTTAGGCCGATCCTGGGGCTAGCAGCCGGCATCGTTGCCTTCTGTGAGGCAGGGCCGCTACTGAGGACTTCGAGGTTGGGATCAAAGCCTGCTGAGGGGTTAGGCCGTTGCTGGGGCCAGTGAGGCCTGGATCGGAGCCTGCTGTGAAGCAAGGCTGGTGCTTGGGCCTCTGAGGCTGGGATTGGAGCCTGCCAAGGGCTTAGGCTGGTTCCAGCGCCAGTGGCTGGCATCGGAGCCTTCCATGAAGCAAGGCCACTACTGAGGCCTCTGAGGCCAGGATTGGAGCCTGGCATGAGGCGAGGCCAGTGCTGGGGCCTCCGAGACCAATATCGGAGCCTGCCTAGGGCTTAGGTTGATGCCAGGGTCAGCGGCCGGTATCAGTGCATTCCACGAGGCAAGGCCGCTACTGAGGCCTCAGGCCAGGATCAGAGCCTGCTGAGGGTTTAGGCCAGTGCCGAGGCCAGCGAGGCTGGGATTGGAACCTGTCCTGAGGCAAGGCCGGTACTGGGGCTTCCAAGGCTGATATTGAAGCCTGCCAAGGGGTTAGGCCAATCCTGAAGCCAGCAGCCAGCATCGTTGCCTTCCGTGAGGAAAGGCCACTACTGAGGCCTCTGAGGCCGGGATTGGAGCCTGCCGAGGGGTTAGGCTGGTGCCGGGGCCAGCGAGGCCTGGATTGGAGCTTGCTGTGAAGCAAGGCTGATGCTGGGGCATCCGAGGCTGGGATCGGAGCCTGCCGAGGGGTTAAGCTGGTGCCAGAACCAGCGAGGCCAGGATCAGAGCCTGCTGTGAGGCAAGGCCGGTGCTGGGGCCTCCAAGGACAGTATCGGAGCCTGCTGAGGGGTAAGGGCGGTGCTGGGGCAATGGCCATCATTGGAGCATGCCATGAGGCAAGGCCACTACCAGGGCCTCCGAGGCCGGTATAAGAGTCTGCTGAGGGTTTAGGCCGATGCTGGGGCCAGCGGCCAAAATTGGAGCTTGCTGTGAGGCAAGGCCGGTGCTGGGAGCTCCAAAGCCGGGATCGGAGCCTGCCGAGGAGTTAGGCTGGTGCTGAGGCCAGCGGCCGACATCGGAGCCTTCTTTAAGGCAAGTCCGGTGCTGGGGCCTCTGAGGCAGGGATCGGAGCCTGCTGAGGGGTTAGGCTGTGCTATGGCCAGCGAGGTGGGGATTGGAGACTTCCATGAGGAAGGCTGGTTCTGGGGCCTCTGAGGCCAGGATTGGAGCCTGCCGGTGGGTTAGGCCGGTGCCAGGGCCAGTGGCCAGCATCAGAGCTAGCCATGAGGCAAGGCTGGTGCTGGGGCCTTGGAGGCCATGATCAGAGCCTGCTGAGGTGCCACCGGCCCCCCTCGGCATATACGAGCATAATAAACGCTTGCATTCGGCAAGGCCCACGGATGCCACACCCCGAGGGAAAAGGCGTCATCTCTGGCAAAAATACTCCCTGCTCTTAAGATTTCTACACTAATAAGAAGCTCCAATGATATAAAGCAGGATCCCAAGAATTAGAACTATGGAACAAGTTGAGTCCATGAAAGATAAATTTTCTAGTAAAAATGTCTGAACCCTCCATATTTCTCTATATTGTTACAGCTGTAATAAAGGGCAGCCAGAATTCAGGGGCTGCAAAATTCCTTTCATTTTTTTCCGCAGGCAGGTCCTTTGATCTAAAGATTAGCTCCCAGCACCTCTGCCAGCAGGGGAAGCTGCAAACCCACCTCTTGCCCCATTTCCCAAAGAGATGTAAAACTGTCTCTGGAACCTGGGCCATTTGTTTTTCCTCTTAAGAGATGCTAATAAGCTCTTATCTGGCCTTAAGAAGCCTACGTTTGTGACTCAGCAGCAGGACAGTAAAAAAATCAAAAGTCTGCTTCAAGATCATGCATTAAAGAACAATTATAGAAATCCAATTATCTGTGTTATAAAGTTTGTGCCCTGTCTACTAACTGTAATATAAGTATTGCCTTATAGGGGATGGCGGAGCAGACAGGACTGGACAAATCTGCAATGCAGCCCATGGATCTTGATAAAGGAGGGCCTGGACTAAGCCCTAGAGACAAAAAGACTCTGGAAGGATCAAAGGAGATCCTAGAAGACTGAATTTCCCCAAAATGGACTTTGGGTGTGACTCCTGCCTTTACAGATGCCTGCCTGTCCCAGATACTTTTCTGGACTCCAGACCTTGCTCCCTAGGGCTCACCCGGGAAGCCAGTAACCTGATTCCAATGACAAAGGCCAAGGGGGCTGACTTCAATTACCTAGCCCCAGACGAATCTTATCTTGTTTACACTTAATGCCTCACTATTGTCCTTTGGTGCTTACACGGGGTATAGGGTATAAATACTGGTGATGGAAATTAAAACATTGTCAATTGCACAGAAGGCAATTGACCATTGCCCATGTCAATTATTTCAGATTTTTTCCTGGAGAGGAATTTCCACTTTTAGCGTCGTGAACAGGAACTTAAAGGAGTTTATTTCATAAAAAGGGAAAAAATCACTGCAGATAAGTGGCTGCAGAACTACAACTGAAGCCTTTGTCCATCTTTCTGAGGATCTCGGTTCCAAATGAACTCAGTGCCAGATTTATTGCCCCCAGGACTGAGCAAGTTCATTGCAGCACCGAGGGGTTAGGCAAGTGCCAGGAACAGCGAGGCCAGGATCGGAGTCTGCCATGAGGCAAGTTCAGTGCCAGGGCCTCTGAGGCAGGGATCGAAGCCTGCTGAGGTGTTAGTCCGGTGCCAGGGCCACCGAGGCTAGGATCAGAGACTACCGTGAGGGAAGGCCAGTGCTGGGGCCTCCGAGGCCGGGATCAGACTCTGCTGAGGGGTTAGGCCAATACCGGGGCCAGTGGCCAGCATTGGAGCCTGATGTGAGGCAAGGCCAGTGCTGCTAGCTCCAAGGCCGGGAACAAAGCCTGCCGAGTTGTTAGGATGGTGCCAGGGCCAGCGGTGGGCATCTGAGCCTGCCGTGAGTCAAGGCCATTACTGGGGCCTCCAAGGCCAATATCAGAGCCTGCCGAGGGGTTAGGCTGATACTGAGGCCAGCGGCCGGCATCGTTGCCTTCCGTGAGGCAAGGCCACTACTGAGGACTTCAAGGCCGGGATTGGAGCCTGCGGAGGGGTTAGGCTGTTGCTGAGTCCAGAGAGGTTGTGATCGGAGCCTGCTATGAGAAATGGCCGGTGCAGGGGCCTCTGAGGCTAGGATTGGAGCCTATCGAGGGGTTAGGCCGGTGGCAGGGCCAATGGCTGGCATCTGAGCCTGCCGTGAGGCAAGGCTGCTACTGGGGCTTCTAAGGCTGAGATCGGAGCCTATCAAGGGTTTAGGCCGGTGTCGGGGCCAATGGCCGGCATTCTGCCTGCTGTGAGGCAAGGCAGCTACTAGGGCCTCCGAGGCCATGATCAGAGCCTGCTGAGGGGTTAGGCCAATACTGGGGCCAGTGGCCAGCATTGGAGCCTGATGTGAGGCAAGGCCCGTGCTGCGGGCTCGCAGGCCAGGATTGAAGCCTTCCGAGGTATTAGGATGGTTCCGGTGCCAGTGGCTGGAATCGGAGCCTTCCATGAGGCAAGGCTGCTACTTAGTTCTCCGAGGCTGGAATCGGAGCCTACCGAGGGGTTAGGCCAGTGCCGGGGCCAGTGGCCGACATTGTTGCCTTCCGTGAGGCAAGGCCATTACTGAGGCCTCAGAGGCCAGCATGGGAGCCTGCTGAGGGGTTAGGCCAGTGCTGGGGCCAGCGAGGATGGGATCAGAGCCTGCCATAAAGCAAGGCTGGTGCTGGGGCCTCCAAAGCTGGAATCAGACCCTGCCGAGGGCTTAGGCCAGTGCCGAAGCCAGCGGCTGGCATCAGAGCCTTCTGTGAGGCAAGGTCACTTCTGAGGCTTCTGAGGCCTCTGAGGCTGGGATTAGACCCTGTGAGGGGTTAGGCTGGTGCCGAGGCCAGCAGCCGGCATCAGCACTTTCTGTGAGGCAAGGCCACTACTGAGGCCTCCGAGGCCAGGATTGGACCCAGTCAAGGGGTTAGGCCAGTTCCAGGGCCAGAAACACCAGGATCGGAGCCTTCCATGTGGCAATGCCGGTGCTGGGGCCTTCAAGGCCAGGATCGAAGCCTGCTGAAGGGTTAGGCCGGTGCTGGGGCCAGCGAGGCCAGGATCAGAGCCTGCCATGAGGCAAGGGTGGTGCAGGGGCCTCTGAGGCCGGTATTAGAGCCTGCCGAGGGGTAAGGCTGGTGCTGGGGCCAACAGCCAGTATCAGAGCTAGCTGTGAGGCAAGGCCACTACTGAGGCCTCCGAGGCCTAGATTGGAGCCTTCTGAGGGGTTAGGTCAGTGCTGCTGCCTCTGAGGCTGGAATCGGAGACTTCAGTGAGGAAGGACAGTGCAGGGGCCTCCGAGGCCAGGATTGGAGCCTGATGAGGGGTTAGGCCGTTGCCAGGGCCAATGGCCGACATCTGAGCCTGCCTTGAGGCAAGGCCGCTACTGGGGCCTCTGAGGCTGGGATCAGAGTCTGCTGAGAAATTAGGCCGTTGCCAGGGCCAATGGCCAGCATCGGAGGTAACCGTGAGGCAAGGCCAGTGCTGGGGCCTCAGAGGCAGGGATCGGAGCCTGCTGAGGGGTTAGGCCAGTGCTGGGGCCAGCAAGCCTGGATCGGAGACTACCGTGAGGCAAGGCCGGTACTGAGGCCTCCGAGGCAGGGATTAGAGTCTGATGAGGGGTTAGGCCAATGCCGGGGCCAGCGGCCAGCATCGGAGCCTGCTATGAGCCAAGGCCGGTGCTGGAGCCAGAGAGGCCAAAATTGGAGCCTGCCGTGAGGCAAAGCTGGTGCTGGGGCCTTCATGGCTGGGTTTGGAGCATGCCGAGGGATTAGGCCAGTGCTGGGGCATCCGGGGCCAGGATAGGAGCCTGCCGTGGGGAAGGCCATTGCTGGGGCCTCCGAGGCTGTGATCAGAGCTGGCCGAGGGGTTAGGCCGATGCTGGGGCCAGCGGCCCAGCATCATATCCTGCCGTGAAGCAAGGCCTGTGCTGGGGCCTCTGAGGATGGGATCAGAGCCTGTCGAGGGGTTAGGCCGATGCTGGGGCCAGTGGCCGGCATCAGAGCCTGTCATGAGGCAAGGCTGGTGCTGGGGCCTCCGAGGCAGGGATCAGAGCCTGCAGTGAGGCAAGGCCAGTGCTGGGGCCACCGAGGCTTGGATTGGAGCCTGCCGAGGGGTTAGGCTGGTGCTGGGGCCAGTGAGGCAGGGATTGGAGCCTGCCTTGAGGCAAGGCCAGTGCTGGGGCCTCCGAGGCAGTGATCAGAGCATGCCAAGGGGTTAGGCCTGTGCCAGGGCCTGCGAGGCTGGAATCAGAGCCTGCTGTGAGGCAAGGCCTGTGCTGGGGCCTCCGAGGCAGTGATCAGAGCCTGCCGAAGGTTTAGGCCGGTGCCAGGGCAGTGGCCAGCATCAGAGCTAGCTGTGATGCAAGGCTGCTACTGGGTCCTCGGAGGCTGGGTTCAGAGCCTGCTGAGAAGTTAGGCTGATACCGGGGCCAGTGGCCAGCATTGGAGCCTGATGTGAGGCAAGGCTGGTGCTGCAGGCTCCGGGCCTGGGATCAGAGCCTGCCAAGGTGTTAGGCCAGTGCTGGGGCCAGCAGCCAGCATCGGAGCCTTACGTGAGGCAAGGCCACTACTGAGGTCTCCGAGGCCAGGATCAGAGCCTACTGAGATGTTAGACTGGTGCCGGGGCCAGCAAGGCCGGAATCAAAGCCCGCCGTGAGGCAAGGTCGATGCTGGGGCCTACAAGGCCAGGATCGAGCCTGCCAAGGGGTTAGGCTGGTTCTGGGGCCAGCGAGGTTGGGATAGGTGCCTGCAGTGAGGCAAGGTCAGTTCTGGGGCCACCGTGTCAGGGATTGGAGCCTGCCGAGGGGTTAGGCTGATGCCGGGGCCAGCGGCCGGCATTGGAGACTGTTGTGAGGCAAGGCTGGTGTTGCGGGCTCCGAGCCTGGGATTGGAGCCTGTCGAGGTGTTAGGCCGGTGCCGGGGCCAGTGGCCGGCAATGGAGCCTTCCATGAGGCAAGACTGTTACTGAGGTCTCTGAGGCCGGGATCAGAGCCTACTGAGGGGTGACACCGGTGCCGGGGCCAACAAGACCTGGATTGGAGCCCACCATGAAGCAAGGTCAGTGCTTGGGCCTACAAGGCCAGGATGGAGCCTGCCAAGGGGTTAGGCTGGTGCTGGAGCCAGCGAGGTTGGGATTGGAGCCTGCAGTGAGTCAAGGTCAGTGCTGGGGCCACTGAGTCTGGGATTGGAGCCTGCTGAGGGGTTAGGCTGGTGCCAGGGCCAGCAACATTGTGATCAGAGCCTGCCATGAGGCAAGGCCGATGCAGGGGCCTCCGAGGCCAGGATCGGAGCCTGGGGTTAGGCCGGTGCCAGGACCAGTGGCCAGCATCGGAGTGTTCCATGAGGCGAAGACACTACTGAGGCCTCCAAGGCCAGGATCGAAGCCTGCCGAGGGGTTCAGCCGCTGCCGAGGCCAGCAAGGCCGGGATTGGAGCCTGCCATGAGGCAAGGCCAGTGCTGGGGCCTCCGAGGCTGGGATCGGAGCCTGCCAAGGGGTTAGGCTGGTGCCGGGGCCAGCAGCCAGCATTGGATCCTGACATGAGACAAGGCTGGTGCTGTGGGCTCCAAGGCTGGGATTGGAGCTTGCCGAGGTGTTAGGCTGGTGCCACAGCTAGCAGCTGGCAATGGAGCCTTCCATGTGGCAAGGCTGCTACTTAGGCCTCCTAGGCTGGAATTGGTGCCTGTCAAGGGGTTAGGCCAGTGCCGGAGCCAATGGCCATCATCTGAGCCTGCCATGAGTCAAGGCTGCTACTGGGGCCTCCGAGGCTGATATTGGAGCCTTCCGAGGGGTTAGGCCGATCATGGGGCCAGCAGCTGGCATTGTTGCTTTCCGTGAGGCAAGGCCACTAATGAGGCCTCTGAGGCCGGGACCAGCAGCTGACATCAGAGTCTTCTATGAGGCATGGCCACTACTGAGGCCTCCGAGGCCGGGATCGGAACCTGCTGAGGGTTTAGGTCGGTGCTGGGGCCAGCGAGGCTGGGATTGGCCTGCCGTGAGGCAATGCCCATGCTGGGGCCTTCAAGTCCGGGATCAGAGCCTGCCAAGGGGTTAGGCGAGTGCTGGGACCAGTGAGGCCGGGATCAGAGCCTGCCATGAGGCAAGCCTGGTATGGAGGCCTCCAAGGCTGGGATCGGAGCCTGATGAGGGGCAAGGCCAGTGCTGGGGCTAACGACCGGTATTGGAGCCAGCCATGAGGCCAGGCCACTACTGAGGCCTCTGAGGCCAGGATCGGAGCCTGCCGAGTGGTTAGGCTGGTCCTGGAGCCTTCAAGGCCAGAATTGGAGACTTCCATGAGACAAGGCTGGTGCTGGGGCCTCTGAGCCTGGGATCGGAGCCTGCTGAGGGGTTAGGCTGGTGCCTGGGAAGCGAGGCTGGGATCGAAGCCTGCCTTTAGACAAGGCTGATGCTGGGGCCTGAGGCAGTGATTGAAACCTGCTGAGGTTTTAGGCCAGTGATGGGGCTAGTGTCCAGCATCGGAGCTAGCCATGAGGGAAGGCCAGTGCTGGGGTCTCAGAGGCAGGTATTGGAGCCTGACGAGGGGTTAGGCCTGTGCTGGGGCCAGCGAGCCTGGATCAGAGACTACCGTGAGGCAAGGCTGGTGCTGGGGCCTCCAAGGCCAAGATCAGAGCCTGCCGAGTGGTTAGGCCAGTGCCGGGGCCAACAGCTGGCATATGAGCCTGTCGTGAGGCAAGGCCGGTACTGCGTCTTTCGAGGTCGGGATTGGAGACTGCTGAGGGGTTAAGCTGGTGCTGGGGCCAGTGAGGATGGACCCTGCTGTGAAGCAAGGCTTGTGTTGGGCCTACAAAGCTGGGATTGGAGCCTGCCGAGGGCTTAGGCTGGTGCTGGGGCCAGCAGCAGGCATTGGAGACTTCTGTGAGGCTGGGATCGGAGCCTGCCGTGAGGCAAGGCCAGTGCTGGGAACTCAGAGGCAGGGATCGGAGCCTGCCGAGGGGTTAGGCCTGTGCCGGGACCAGTGAGCCTGGATCGAAGACTACTGTGAGACAAGGCCAGTGCTGGGTCCTCTGAGGCTGGGCAGAGACTGCTGAGTGGTTAGGCCAGTGCCAGGGCCAATGGCCGGCATATGGGCCTGCCATGAGGCAAGACCGGTACTGAGGCCTCCGAAGCTGGGATCGGAGCCTGCTTAGTAGTTAGGCCGATGCTGGGGCCAGTGGCCAGCATTGGAGCCTGCTGTGAGGCAAGGCTATTTCTGGAGCCAGCAAGGCCGGGAATGGAGCCTGCCGTGAGGCAATGCTGGTGCTGGGGACTTCAAGGCTGAGATTGGAGCCTACCCAGGGATTAGGTTGGTGCTGAGGCCTCCAAGGCCGTGATCAGAGCCTGCCCTGAGTCAAGGTTGGTTCTGGGGTGTCCAAGGATGGGACTGGACCCTGCCAAAGGGTAAGGCCGGTGCTGGGGCCAGCAACCAGCATTGGAGCCTGCCGTGAGGCAAGGCCTGTGCTGGGGCCGCTGAGGCTGGGATCGGAGCTTGCCCAGGGGTTAGGCCGGTGCTTGGGAAGCGAGGCCAGGATTGGAGCCTGCCTTGAGGCAAGGCCTGTGTTGGGGCCTCCGAGGCAGTGATCAGAGTCTGCCAAGGTTTTTAGGCTGGTGCCGGGGCCAGTGGCCAACATCAGAGTTAGCCATGAGGCAAGGCCAGTGCTGGGGCCTCAGAGGCAGGGATCGGAGCCTCCAAGGAGTTAGACCTGTGCCGGGGCCAGCGAGCCTAGATCAGAGACTACCATGAGGCAAGGCTGGTGCTGGGGCCTCCAAGGCCAAGATCGGAGCCTGCCGAGTGGTTAGGCCAGTGCCAGGGCCAATGGCCCACATATGAGCCTGTCATGAGGCAAGGCTGGTACTGCGGCCTCCGAGGCTGGGATTGGAGACTGCTGAGGGGTTAAGCTGGTGCTGGGGCCAGCGAGGATGGGATCGAACCCTGCTGTGAAGCAAGGCTGGTGCTGGGCCTACGAAGCTGGGATCAGAGCCTGCCAAGGGCTTAGGCTGGTGTCAGGGCCAGCGGCAGGCATTGGAGACTTCTGTGAGGCAAGGCCACTACTGAGGCCTCTGAGTACAGGATCGGACCCTGCTGAGTGGTTAGGCTGATGCTGGGGCCAGTGAGGCCAGGATTGGAGCCTGCCATGAAGCAATGCTGGTGCTGGAGCTTCCAAGGCCAATATTGGAGCCTGCCGAGGGGTTAGGCCGGTGCTGGGGCCAACGAGACTGGGATCGAAGCCTGCCGTGAGGCAAAGCCAGTGCTGGAGCCTCCAAGGCAGTGATCAAAGCCTGCTGAATGATTAGGCCAGTGCTGGGGTCAGCGGCCAGCATCGGAACCTGCCGTGAGGCAAGGCTGGTGCTGGGACCTACGAGGCTAGGATCAGAGCCTGCCAAGTGGTTAGGCTGGTGCTGGGGCCAACAACTGGTATTGGAGCCAGCCATGAGGCCAGGCCACTACTGAGGCCTCCGAGGTGGGATCGGAGCCTGCTGAGTGGTTAGCCTGGTCCTGGGGCCTCTGAGGCCGGAATCGGAGACTTCCATGAGGTAAGGCTGGTTCTGGGGTCTCCTAGCCTGGGATCGGAGCCTGCCGAGGGGTTAGGCCAGTGTCTGGGAAGCAAGGCCAGGATCGGAGCCTGCCTTGAGGCAAGGCTAGTGCTGGGGCCTCCGAGGCAGTGATCAGAGCCTGCCAAGGTTTTTAGGCTGGTGCCGGGGCCAGTGGCCAACATCAGAGTTAGCCGTGAGGCAAGGTCAGTGCTGGGGCCTCAGAGGCAGGGGTCGGAGCCTGCTGAGGGGTTAGGCCTGTGCCAGGACCAGTGATCCTGGATTGAAGACTATTGTGAGGCAAGGCTGGTGCTGGGCCCACCGAGGCTGGGCAGAGCCTGCTGAGTGGTTAGGCCAGTGCCGGGGCCAACAGCCAGCATATGGGCCTGCTGTGAGGCAAGGCTGCTACTGAGGCCTCCGAGGCTGGGATCAGAGCCTGCTGTGAGGCAAGGCCGGTGCTGGGGCCTCTGAGGACAGAATCGGAGCCTGCCGAGGGGTTAGACCGGTGCTAGGGCCAACAAGGCTGGGATCAGAGCCTGCCGTGAATCAAGGCTGGTGCTGGGGACTCTGAAGCTGCGATTGGAGCCAGCTGAGGGTTAGGCTGATGCTGGGGCCAGTGCTAGCATCATGGCCTGCCGTGAAGCAAGGCCGGTGCTGGGGCCTCTGAGGACAAGATCGAAGCCTGCTGAGGGGTTAGGCCGGTGCTGAGGCCAGCGAGTCCGGGTTCAGAGCCTGCCATGAGGCAAGGCCAGTTCTGGGGCCACCGAGGCCAGGATTGGAGACTGCCGAGGGGTTAGGCCGGTGCCAGGGCCAGCGGCCAGCATGGGAGCCTTCTGTGAGGCCAGACCACTACTGAGGCACCCGAGGCTGGGATCAGAGCCTGCCGAGGGTTTAGGTTGGTGCTGGGTCCAAGGAAGCTGGTATCTAGCCTGTCAAGGGGTTAGGGTGGTGCTGGGGCCTCCGAGGATGGGATCGGAGCTTGCTGAGGGGTAAGGCTGGTGCTGGGGCCAATGGCTGGCATTGGAGCCAGCTTTGCTAAGGGGTACAGGTGTCAGGAAGTTACTCAACAGAGAGGAAAATGTACCAGTATTGGAAAGAGGCATCAAAATGTACTAATGTGGCAGTATTGAAAATGTAGTTAGAGCCTAGGTGCTGTGGATACCAATACAAATAACACAGGGTACATGTCCATTTTGGAATTTGGAGCATGTACTGTCCACATGTGTCCTTAAAGAGTTTTGTGCCATTTTCTATCTGTCTGCTAAAAATTGTTTATGAAAATTTCAAGATAGAGAGATATATAGTCCTACAAGGTATAAAGGCTTTGGATTAAAATTCCTTTGTATAATTGATAATTAATATTGGATTAATACAGCTTGCTTTTCATAACAATTTATATGATAATTTTTCTAAGTATAGGTGTTTGTGTTTTAACACTTGGTGGCTCAGAGACAAAGAAAAATATGTTATTATTTGGCCTACAAGTGAAGGCTTATTCTTGCTACTGATTCAATTCCCAGCAGCTTTTTGTTCTTAAAGGAAAACTTTGTTGAATGTTTGCAAAATGAGTAAAACAAACAATAGTAAAAAGGTATCTTGGTTCATGTGGCTTAAATTGTTAAAGGTTTAAGGTTGTTACTGAAAGATTAACATACTTTGTTTTCTTCAGGCTGAGACAACTACCATCATATTGTCTTCCTGGTAATAGATATTTAAATCATAATGTCATTCTAAAAATTTGTTTTGTTAAGATAATGATTTAATCCACTGGCTGGTTATTAAAATAAATAAGTTAATGAAGAGAGATGAGTAAACAAATTGTATCTATACCAGTAACCATAATGTACTTATATCTAAAAACTAAATGTGTTGTATATCTAGAGTCATCTAAATGTGCTAAGAAGATTTCAGAAATCAAAAGTTAAAGGTTAAAGGTATATGAGTTTTATATTTGTATGTAAACTAACCAATAAGATTTTGTCTTTTAATCCAGAGATTTAGCCTTAAAATCTGGTTTACATCTGTTTGTCCTAACTAAATAAATGTCTTATTGTAAAATACAGCTGATGGTCGATCAGGTAACACATTTATTTTCATTGTTAATGTTGTCATCTAAAAGATAGAGCTATCTGATTTTTATCAATACTGTTAGCTCACATAGACTTATAGTTACCAGTGTAGCCCAGTATAAAATTGGGTCAATAGACTACCAGAGGGAGGCCAGCATAAAAATGGGTCAATGTGCAGAAAACCCTGATAAATATATGAATGAAATTTAAAATTTGGGTATTATGTTTGATCTAACAAAAATGAGATGCATATCCTACTGTGTCTCTGGGATGAAGGCTCCCATTAATCAGCTTTTAAGTTTGACCTTTGGGGTGTCTCAACAACAGAAATATGGTAAACAAAGTTAAGCATCAGAATGGACAGATGCAGACACAGAGACAAGCCCATTTAACAGCCCTGCATTGGATAATAAGTCTTTGCCCCCTCAGAGTTACCAAAGGCTTCTTATACAGAGAGGGAAGGAGCTAAAGGCCTTATACCTGCCAGCATGGCAAAGGTGCCTGGGTGTCCTGTCGAAGACTGGCCAAAGAGTCTGTCAGCACCTGGGGGAGAAAGCATGTTGTCCTCACTTCTGAAGGGACATTAGGTCGGCTGTGCTCTTTGTGGCTACCCTCAAAGGCTGAGAACTAAGGATGCTCAAGGCTCAGCAAGGCCCCTCTGATCAGCCCTCTGACCAGCTGGAGGAAGTCTGGGTAGCTCTTGAGGTGACAAGCAAAATATTGAATTTCTTTAGATACCATGCTTAGTCCTCTGCTCGCTCTGTCTCTCTTAGAGTTTTATTCAGTAGAGACTTATTTTGTATCTGGGGTTGATAGCACCCCAAAGCCAAAGAAATTTATGATATCTTAAGCTTATAAAAGATAATTTAGGATAGATTTATATGCTAGCTGGCCTGATCCTGCTGATTTGCCTCTAACACTAATATAAAGTGAGTAACCAAGAAGAGTAGCCTCATGAGTAAACTTAGTGATCAGGTTATACTATTCAAGGTTGTTCAAAACCTTGCTATTATAGCCAGTTCTGATTTAAATGTAAGCATCTAGAAGAAAGACTAACTCTTTGGGGTACAGGCTACTGTAAAACTTAGATTGGTGATGTTAATTTGTTTCTTACAGCATATTGTTTGAACCCTTAAGATACAGAGCCTGACTGAGAAATGCCAGCCTTGTGCCCAGGTCCTTACAGGTTATCCAAATGGTTAGAGAGCAAACACACTACCTGGTGTGAGGCAGATCAACCCAACACCCCAGTTGCACAGCCAGGTGACCTGGTCTGAGTAGCACCCTGGCTGCAGTGAAGGTAAAAGAAAAATGCCACTGGATTCATCTCTCTAGAGTCAAGCAGCAACTGGAGCAGATAACGAGGACATTTGAACCATAGACAGAACTGTTGATGGTATTGGACTTTGAAAGCACTTTTCCCACGTGCGAGAAGCACAGACCAAAGGAGTGGAACTTAGATGACATCTTACCAGCTCATTGAAGCTGCACCTCATTAGGAAGTCCTGTGATGGCAACAATAACCGCTTATCTACACTTTCTCCTACTAGGAAAAATGCTGTTTTTATGCTGACGATTCTGGAGTAGTTCAGAAATCTATGGCAAGATTTAGAAAGCGGCTAGAAGATAGACAGTGGGAACGAGACCTGCAAGAAGGATGGTTTGAAGGGCGGTTCAATAAGTCCCCTTGGATAACTACTTTATTATCTGCTCTTATGGGGCCACTTCTACTATTGCTGCTTTTGCTTATCATAGGACCTTGTGTAATAAATAGATTAATTGCCTTTGTTAAGGAACAAGTTAATGCCATTTAGATTTTAATGTTACACCAAAAATACCAGAAAGTTGGACCCGAAAATCTTAAATACATAAAATCAGAAACTTAGTTCTATAATTAGAACTATTTCCTAAAAGGAGTGGGGAATGAAAGGCTCCATTTTAAAAGAAAAATTATAAGCCCCTAGCAACCAGCTAATAGTTAAAAAATATTTTTACTGCAGTTTAAGAAGTATAGGCTTGAGAATGAGAAATATGCAATAAGCCCACCCTGTTCCAGGAACCCATCTAGCATCTTATCTATACTGACCAGGTCAGCGCGCCCTGTGCTGGGAACCTGCTGACTACACCTAGTATCTTATCTAAAGAAAGTACTTTTCAAATGATTCTGTAATTTTCTGTAAACGCATACAAAATGGCCCAATCCCCCCCTAACTAGTGGTCTTTTCCCTATAAATACCCTCAGTTCCAGTTGCTCGACGCTGAACTCCTCTGCTCTTGAGAGAGATACGAGTCGGCCTCAGTGCACTGGCTCCTTAATAAACCTCATGCCTTTTGCATCAAGGACAGTCTCTCGTGTGTACTTGGACTCGCGTATCCCAAGGCTTGACTGAGGGTCTCCACTCTGCGGGGGTCTTTCAATGGAAAACACTTTTCCGAGCTTTGAAACATAGCCAAAACGAACGCGTATGAGAGACTAAACTATGTGTTATATTCGTGCTAAAGCTAAATATAATCCTAATTCTAAACGTAGGTGACACGGTTACAAGACGGTGCAAATGATCATAAGTGCACATATATATGATATGCAAAACAGTTTTCTGAAATTTGTAACATAGCTGAAACAAACGCATATAAGAAAGTAAACTACGTGTTATATTCGTTCTAACGCTAACTGTAATCCTAATTCTAAACATTGGTGATAGTCTTACAAGACACTGAAATTGAACATAACTGCACATATATATGAGATCAAAACACTTTTCCGAGCTTTGAAACACAGCTGATACAAACCCATATGAGAAACTAAACTACGTGTTATATTCATCCTCAGGCTAAATATAATCCTAATTCTAATTGTAGGTGATACTCTTACAATACAGTGCAATTGAACATAACTGCACATATATATGATATGCAAATACTTTTCCGAGCTTTGAAACATAGCTGAAACGAACACATATGAGAACCTAAAGTACATGTTATATTCGTCCTATAGCTAATTTCATCCTATAATCCTAATTTCAAACATAGCTGACACTCTTACAATACACTGAAATTGAACACAACTGCACATATATATGATATGCAAAACACTTTTCTGAGCTTTGAAACCTAGCTGATATGAGCTAATGTACCTGTTATATTCATCCTAAAGCTAAATATAATCCAAATTTCAAACGTAGGTGTCACTCTTACAATACACTGAAATTGAACACAACTGTACATATATATGATATGCAAAACAGTTTTCCAAAATTTGTAACATAGCTGAAACAAACGCATATAAGAAAGTAAACTACATGTTATATTCGTTCTAACGCTAACTGTAATTCTAATTCTAAATATTGGTGACAGTCTTAGAAGCCCCGCTTTTCTTGGTCGCCATCTTCCCAGAAGTCCTATATTTAGCTTTAGGACAAATATAGCAGGTACATCAGTTCATATCAGCTAGGTTTCAAAGCTGGGAAAAGTGTTTTGCATATCATATATATGTGCACTTGTGTTCAATTTTGTTGCCTTTAAGATTCTATGCTTGGCTTCCACATTGGTCATTTTGACAATTATGTGGCATGGGAATCCTCTTCTCCGATCCTGTCTAAAGGGAGTTCTATAAGTTTCCTGGACCTGTGTATCAACCTCTTGCTCTATGTTTGGAAAATTTTCTGCTATTACTTCCTTGAATAGATTGTTGATCCCTTTGGTTTCACTTTCTTTTCCCTCCTCTATTCCAATTATTCTTAGGTTAGCTCTCTTAAAATGGGCCCATATTTCTTCAATGTCAGATTCCTGCTGTTGGATATTTTTTTTTCTAGATTAGAAACTATGCGTTCATTTTTGGAATGATCATCTTCTAAGAGCGAGATTCTGTTCTCCATGTGGTCTAATCGGTTGTTTGTGCTTTGAATTGAGGCCTTTACTTAATTAATTGCATCCTTTATCTCTTTTTGGCTCTCTCTGAGTTCTTTTCGAAGCACCTCTATTATTTCTACAGTTATTTTCCTGATTTGATCTTCTAGAAATCTCTGATTTTCTGTTTTATCGGGTTCTGATGTTGTGGGGTTGTGGGCATTGATTGCTCCAGTATTATTTCTCTTTCCCATGATTTCGGAAGTTTGTGCCTTCTCTGGGTTCTTCCCTTGGGTCACTATGACTTCACTTAAGGTGTTCTGGATCTTGAGTCAGTAGTATCTCAGTCACCACTACTCCTTTACTGGGTTGTATCACAGAGTCTCCAACCCAGAGAGTCGATAGAGGCTGCTTTAGACTGTGGGGGGGTGCCAGGTTGCATGTTCTCCTATGGTGTGATATCTCTGCCACCGCCCCTCCCACACTGGGTCAAGTCCCAGGGAGTACAGTACTGGGATTTCTCCTCTGTGGCCTGCAATTTGACTCACTGTTCTTGAGTACGCAGATGTAGCTGTACTGGATTCGGTGAATTCTCTGCTGCTGCCGCCGGTGGCAATATGGCGCCGCTGCTACGCCCTCGGCCATGAGGCTGGCATATTTCTTCTTGGTTTTGATTTCGACTCTGAATCCCTGCAGCGTGTGCTGAGCTCAGCCACTGGGAGCTTTAGATTTTACCTGCGGCGAGAAATCCCGCCTGGCTGTTCCACAGCGGCTCACCTCAGCTTGCTGTAGCCGTCCAGTGAATTTGCCGCTGCCGCCGGCAGTATGGCGTTGCTGCCGCGTGTATCTCCTCTGTGGCTCTGAGCTCTTTTCTCAGTCTGCTTTCTCTCTGGAGCCTGGTGATTTTTTTTGTTTCTCTGGTGATGGTGTTTTCTGGCTATGAAAGGCACTGATTTTGTGGTAATGGAGATTGGTTGTTAGTGGGGCTCTTAAGCCCCACTTTTCTCGGTCGCCATCTTCTTGCAGTTTAGGTTCTTATTCACGTTCTCTTCAGCTATGTTTCAAAGCTCTGAAAACTGTTTTGCATATCATATTTATATGAGCAGTTATGTTCTATTTCAGTGTTTCCAAAGAGTGTCACCTACGTTCAGTATTAGGATTGCAGTTACTTTAGGATGAATATAACAGGTACATTAGTTCCTATCAGTTAGGTTTCAAAACTCTGAAAAGTGTTTTGCATATCATATATATGTGCAGTTATGTTCAATTGCACTGTACTGTAAGAGTGTCACCTATTTTAATTTTAGGATTACATGTAGTGTTAGGCCGAGTATAACACGTAGTTTAGGTTCTCATACGCGTTCTTTTCAGCTACGGGTTTAAAAGCTCGCAAAAGTATTTGCATATCATATATATGAGCAGATAATTTCAATTTCAGTGTATTGTAAGAGTGTCACGTATTTTAATTTTAGGATTACAGTTAGCGTTAGGCCAAATATGTCACCTATGTTCTCAATTAGGATTGTAGTTAGGGTAAGGCCGAATATAACACGTAGTTTACTTCCTCATACACGTTTGTATCAGTTTTGTTTCAAAGCTCGTAAAAGTGTTTTGTGTATCATATATATTTGCAGTTATGTTCAATTGCAGTGTACTGTAAGAATGTCACCTATTTTAATTTTAAGATTACAGGTAGCTATAGGCCGAATATAACACGTAGTTTCTCATATGTGTTCGTATCAGCTGTGTTTCAAAGCTTGGAAAAGTGTTTTGCATCTCATATATATGTGCAGTTATGTTCAATTTCAGTGTCTTCTAAGACTGTCACCAATGTTTAGAATTAGGATTAGAGTTAGCGTTAGAACGAATATAACACGTAGTTTACTTTCTTATATGCGTTTGCTTCAGCTATGTTACAAATTTCGAAACTGTTTTACATATCATTTATATGTGCAGTTATGTTCAAATGCACTGTATTGTAAGTGTCACCTACATTTTGAATTATAATTGCATTTAGCAATGGGACGATAATAACATGCAGTTTAGGTATTCATACGATTCGCTTCAGCTATATTTCAAAACTGGTAAAAGTGTTTCGTATATTATATATATATGCAGTTGTGTTCAATTTCAGTGTTTCATTAGAGTGTCACCTACGTTCACTATTACGATTGCAGTCAGCGTTAGCACAAATATACCACGTAGTTTAGGTTCTCATACGCGTTCGCTACAGGTATATTTCAAAACTGGTAAAAGTGTTTTGCATATCATCTATATGTGCAGTTATGTTCAATTTCAGTGTATTGTGAGTGTCACCTACGTTTCGAATAAGGATTGCATTTAGCCCGAACTGCGCCTGAGCAAACAGTTTTATTTATTTTTTTAAATGTGAACCCAGGGCATTTTCTACCTCTGGGCTCTACTCTGTACCCATTTTATGTTTTCCTTGGAAACCAGGACTCAATAAGTTCCAGAAAGCCTCACTATGTAGCCAAGGCTGGCCGAGAACCTGTGTGATCCGGGAGAAAACAAAGATCTCCTAGAGTGGGCAGGGTCTGGGGACAGGGCCCAGAAAAGGGATGGAGGCCCCTGGGGTCGGTGAATAAACAAAGCAAGTGCGGGGCGGCGGGGAATCCGCGTGGTGAGGGCACCCTGAGCTAACAGCAAGGACCTGAAACAGAAGATGGTTAGGGATGCAGTGCAGAACAATGCCACCAGCTAAAAATACCAGCTACTGCCCAGGGCGTGTCCTCCTGCATTAGCCTAGGAGGCCAGGCATCTGTGATTCTGTGTCAAGTGCCTAATTCCCACTTAGGATTTATTTTTTATTTTTATTTTTTATTTTATTTTTTCTCTTGGTGGCCCTGGGATTGAACCCAGGGTGTTTTCTACCACTGGGCTCTACTCCTGTACCCATTTTATATTTTCCTTCGAAACCGGGACTCTCTAAGTTGCCGAAGGCCTCACTGCATAGCCGAGGTTGGCCACGAACCTGTGTGATCCTCCGGTCTCCGCCTCCCAAGCGCGGGGTGTGCAAGTGTGCACCCCTATGCCCGGGCTCCATGTGGGGTTTAATCCTTCACACCTGTGCGTGTGGGAGTGTGCAGGAGCGGCCGCGGTGCTCTCGCAGGAATGAAAAAGTCCACGCGGGGCTTCCCGCCTGACTTTTGTCTAGGGCACCCTAAAGCCCCAGGGTGGTTCCCTCAGAAGGCAGGGCCAAACAAAGAGGGCCTTGGCATTCTGGGGAGGGCCTTCAACCCAAGGCATCTATGGTCAGCCCGGGAAACAACCGGGAAAGGGAGGGAACCAGTGGAACTGTGTTGCCCAATCCTTCTGATCTTGCATCTCCTCCCATATGGTGTGGTGAGGCAGCCCGAACTGCGCCTGCACAAACAGCATTCTCACAGGGGAGATAGGTTTGCCCCAAGGAGGAAGCCCAGGGAGTGCTTGTGAGCCCAGGGCAGATGACCTGGGGGAAAGCACAGACTTCCTAGAGTGGGCAGGGTCTGGGGACAGGACCCAGAATAGGGAGGAAGGCCCCCAGGGTGGGTGAATAAACAAAGCAAGCGCGGGGCGGCAGGGAATCCGCGTGGTGAGGGCAGGCCCGAGCTAACAGCAAGGACCTGAGGGTAAGAGATGGTCAAGGGTGCAGTGCGGGACAATGCCGCCAGCTACAAAAACCAGCTATTGCCCAGGGCATGTCCTCCTGCTTTAGCCTAGGAGGCCAGGCATCTGTGATTCTGTGTCAAGTGCCTAATTCCCACTTAGGATTTATTTTTTATTTTTATTTTTTATCTTATTTTTTCTCTTGGTGGTACTGGGGTTGAGCCCAGGGTGTTTTCTACCTCTGGGCTCTACTCCATACCCATTTTATGTTTTCCTTCGAAACCGGGACTCACTAAGTTCCCAAAAGCCTCACTACGTATCAGAGGCTGGCCGCGAACCTGTGTGGTCCTCTGGTCTCTGCCTCCGAAGCGCGGGGAGTGCAAGCATGCACCCCTATTCCTGGCTCCATGTGGGGTTTAATGTCGCGTCTCTAAGGCTCCGTCCTTCAGAGCCCTGGGAAAGAACACACAAATGCTGAGTCTGTTGATGATCCTTCCTTCCTGGGGACAGGGCCCAGAATACGGAGGGAGGCCCCAGGGTTGGGTGAATAAACAAAGCAAGCGCGGGCGCTGGGAATCTGAGTGATGAGGGCAGGCCCGAGCTATCAGTAAGGACCTGATGCAGAAGATGGTCAGGGATCCAGTGTGGCACAATGCCACCAGCTTAAAAACCAGCTACTGCCCTGGCTGTGTCCTCCTGCATTAGCCTAGGAGGCCAGCCATCTGTGATTCTGTGTCAAGTGCCTAATTCCCACTTAGGATTTATTTTTTATTTTTATTTTTTATCTTATTATTTCTCTTGGTTGTACTGGGGTTGAACCCAGCGCGTTTTTTACCTCTGCGCTCTACTCCCGTACCCATTTTATGTTTTTCCTGGAAACCGGACTCACTAAGTTGCTGAAAGCCTCACTACGTAGCGAGTCTTGCCACAAACCTGTGTGATCCTCCGGTCTCCGCCTCACAAGCGCGATGTGTGCAAGCGTGCACCCCTATGCCCGGCTCCATGTGGGATTTAATCATCCACACCTGTGCATGTGGGAGTGTGCAGGAGCGGCCACGAGTGCTCTCTCAGGAATGACAAAGTTCATGCAGGGCTTCCCTCCCGGCCTTTGTTTAGGGCAACCTAAAGCTCCAGGGTGGTTCCCTCAGAAGGCAGGGCCAAACAAAAGGGCCTTGGCATTCTGGGGAGGGCCTTCAACCCAAGGTATCCATGGTCATCCTGGGAAACACCAGGGAAATGGAGGGAACCGGAGTAACTGTGTTGCCCAATCCTTCTGACTGTGCCTCTTTTCCCAACTGGCGCTGTGAGGCCGCCAGATTTGTGCCTGCCCAAAGAGCGGTCGCACAGGGGAGATAGGTTCGGCCCAAGGAGGGAGCCCGGGGAGTGCTTGCAAGCACAGGACAGATGTCCCCGGGGGAAAGCACAGACCTCCTAGTGTGGGTAGGGTCTTGGGACAGGGCCCAGAAAAGGGAGGGAGGCCCCCGGGGTGGGTGAATAAACAAAGCAAGCGCGGTGCGGCGGGGAATCCGCATGGTGAGGGCAGGCCAGAGCTAACAGCAAGGACCTGATGCAGAAGATGGTCAGGGATGCAGTGCGGGAAAATTCCGCCAGCTAAAAAAAACAGTTACTGCCCTGGGCGTGTCCTCCTGCGTTAGCCTAGGAGGCCAGCCATCTGTGATTCTGTGTCAAGTGCCTAATTCCCACTTAGGATTTATTTTTTATTTTTATTTTTTATCTTATTTTTTCTCTTGGTGGTACTGGGGTTGAACCTAGCGCGTTTTCTACCTCTGTGCTCTACTCCCATACCCATTTTATATTTTCCTTGGAAACTGGGACTCACTAAGTTGCCAAAATCCTCACTACGTAGCGAGGCTGGCCGCAAACCTGTGTGATCCTCTGGTCTATGCCTCCCAGGCACGGGGAGTGCAAGCGTGCACCCCTACGCCCAGCTCCATGTGGGGTTTAATCCTCCACACCTGTGCCTTTGGGAATGTGCAGGAGTGGCCGCGAGTGCTCTAGCAGAAATGACAAAGTCCATGCGGGGCTTCCCGCCCGGCATTTGTCTACGGAACCCTAAAGCCCCAGGGTGGTTCCTCAGAAGGCAGGGCCAAACAAAGAGGGCCTTGACATTCTGGGGAGGGCCTTCAACCCAAGTTATCCATGGTCATCCCGGGAAACACCTGGGAAATGGAGGGAAGCGGAGAAACTGTGTCGCCCATTCCTTATGACCGTACCTCTCCTCCCATCTGGTGCCGTGAGGCAGCCGGACGTGTGCCTGTGCAAAGAGCAGTCTCACAGGGTAGATAGGTTTGGCCCAAGAAGGGAGCCCGGGGAGTGCTTGCGTACCCAGGACCGATGTCCTCAGGGGAAAGCACAGACCTAATAGCGTGGGCAGAGTCTGGGGACAGGGCCCAGAAAAGGGAGGGAGGCCCCCGGGGTGGGTGATTAAACAAAGCAAGCACGGGGCGGTGGGGAATCTGCGTGGTGAGGGTAGGCCCGAGCTAACAGCAAGGACCTGATGCAGAAGATGGTCAGGGATGCAGTGCGGGACAATGCAGCCAGCTAAAAAAACCAGCTACTGCCCTTGGCGTGTCATCCTGCATTAGCCTAGGAGGCCAGGCATCTGTGATTCTGTGTCAAGTGCCTAATTCCCACTTAGGATTTATTTTTTATTTTTATTTTTTATCTTATTTTTCTCTTGGTGGTACTGGCGTTGAACACAGCGTGTTTTCTACCTCTGTGCTCTACACCTGTACCCATTTTATGTTTTCCTTGGAAACTGGGACTCACTAAGTTGCCGAAAGCCTCACTACGTAGCGAGGCTGGACGCAAACCTTTGTGATCCTTTTGTCTCTGCCTCCAAAGTGCAGGGAGGGCAAGCGTGCACCCCTATGCCTGGCTCCATGTGGGGTTTAATCCTCCACACCTGTGCATGTGGGAATGTGCATGAGTGGCCACGAGTGCTCTCGCAGGAATGACAAAATCCATGCTGGGCTTCCCGCCCGGCATTTGTCTAGGGCACCCTACAGCCCCAGGGTGGTTCCCTCAGAAGGCAGGGCCAAAGAAAGAGGGCCTTGGCATTCTGGGGAGGACCTTCAACCCAATGTATCCATGGTCAGACCGGGAAACACCCTGGAAATGGAGGGAACCAGAGGAACTGTGTCGCCTAATCCTTCTGACTGCCTCTCCTCCCATCTGGTGCCCTGAGGCAGCTGTACCTGCGCCTGCACAAAGAGCGGTCTCAGAGTGGAGAGTGGTTCCGCCCAAGGAGGGATCCCAGGGAGTGCTTGTGAGCCCAGTACAGATGTGCCCGGGTGGAAAGTACAGACCTCCTAGCGTGGGCAAGGTCTGGGGACAGGGCCCAGAAAAGGGAGCGAGGCCCCTGGGGTGGGTGAATAAACAAAGCAAGCATGGGGCAGTGGGGAATATGCATGGTGAGGGCAGGCCCGAGCTAATAGCAAGGACCTGATGCAGAAGATGGTCAGGGATCCAGTGCGGGACAATGCCGCTAGCTAAAAAAAACCAGCTACTGCCCTGGGCGTGTCCTCCTGCATTAGCCTAGGAGGCCAGGCATCTCTGATTCTGTGTCAAGTGCCTAATTCCCACTTAGGATTTATTTTTAATTTTTATTTTATCTTATTTTTTCTCTTGGGTGAGGGGTTAGTGTTAGGATTTAGGGTTAGGGTTAGGGTTTGGGGATAGGGTTTAGGATTAGGGTTAGTGTTAGGGGATAGAGTTTATGGTTAGGGTTATGGTTAGGGTTAGGGGTTAGGTTTAGGTTTAGGGTTAGGGTTAGGGGTTAGGATTAGGGGTTAGGGTTAGGGTATAGGTTTTATGGTTAGGTTTAGGGTTAGGGTTAGGGATTAGGGTTATGGTTATGGTTAGGGTTAGAAGTTAGGGTTAGGGTTAAGGGTTAGGGTTACGGTTAAGGTTAGGTGTTAAAATTAGGGTTAGGGTTAGGGGTTAGGGGTTAGGGTTAGTTTTAGGGTTAGTGTTAGGGTTTGGGGATAGGGGTTAGGGTTAAGTTTAGGGTTAGGGTTAGGGTTATGAGTTAGGGTTACAGTTAGGTTAGGATTAGGGGATAAGGGTTAGTGGTAGGGTTAAGGTTAGGGTGGGGAGTTAGGTTAGGGGTTAGGGTTAGAGTTAGTGTTAGGGGATAGGGTTGAGGGTTAGGGTAAGGATTAGGGTTAGGGGTTAGGGGTTAGGGTTAGGGTTAGGATTATGAGTTAGGGTTACACTTTAGGTTAGGATTAGAGGATAAGGGTTATGGGTAGGGTTAGGGTTAGGGTTAGGGTGAGGAGTTAGGTTAGGGGTTAGGGGTTAGGGTTAGTGTTAGTGTTAGGGGATAGGGTTGAGGGTTAGGGGTTAGAATTAGAGTTAGGGATAGGGGTTAGGGTTAGGGCTAGAAGTTAGGGTTAGCGTTAGGGTTAGGGGATAGGGGTTAGGGTTAGTGTTAGGGTTAGGGGTTAGGGTTAGGGTTAGGGGTTAGGGTTAGGTTTAGGGATAGGGGTTAGGGTTAGGGGTTAGCGTTAAGGTTAGGGTTAGGGTTAGGGTTATGAGTTAGGGTTACGTTTAGGTTAGGATTAGGGGATAAGGTTTAGGGGTAGGGTTAGGGTTAGGGTTAGGGTTAGAATTAGGGAATAGGAGTTAGGGTTAGGTTTAGGGTTAGAGGTTAGGGTTAGGGTTAGGGATTAGGGTTAGGGTTAGGTATAGGGGTTAGGGTTAGGGTTAGGGTTAGGGGTAGGGTTAGGTTTAGGGGTGTGTGGTTAGTGTTAGGGTTATGGTTAGGGTTTACTGTTAGTTTTAGGATTAGGGGACAGGGGTTAGTGTTGGGTTTGGGTTAGGGGTTAGTGTTAGGGTTAGGGGTCAGGGTTAGGGTAGGGGTTAGGGGTTAGGGTTAGGGTTAGGTTTATGGTTAAGGGTTACTGTTAGTGTTAGTGTTAGGATTAGGGGATAGGGGCTAGTGTTAGGGTTTGGGTTAGGGGTTAGTGTTAGGGTTAGGTGTTAGGGTTAGGGGTTAGGGGTTAGGGTTAGGGGTTAGGGGTTAGGGTTAGGGGTTAGGGATTAGGGTTAGAATAGGCTTTAGGGTTAGGGTTCAGGTGAGGGTTAAGTTTAGGGGTTAGGGTTAGGCGTTAGGGGTTAGTTTTAGGGTAGGGGATAGGGTTTAGGGTTAGGGTTAGGGGTTATGGTTAGTGTTAGGGGTTAGGGTTAGTGTTAGGGTTATGGGTAAGTGTTAGGGTTAGGGTTAGGTGTTAGGTTTAGGGTTAGGATTAGAGGATAGGGGTTAGGATTAGAGTTAGGGTTAGGGTTTAGGGGTTAGGATTAGGGTTAGGTTAGGGTTTAGGGTTAGAGGTTAGGGTTAGGGTTAGGGTTAGTTTATAAGGTTTAGGTTTAGGGTTAGAATTAGGATTAGAGGTTAAGGTTAGTGGTTAGGGTTAGGAGTTTGTGTTAGGATTAGGGTTAGGGTTTAGGATTATGGTTAGTGTTAGGGGTTAGGGTTAGGGTTAGGTTTAGGGATAAGGTTTAGTGTTAGGTTTAGGGGTTAGGGTTAGGGGTTAGGGTTATGGTTAGGGGTTAGGGTTAGGGTTAGGTTTAGGCTTAGGGTTAGGGGTTAGGGTTAGGGTTAGGGGTGAGGGTTATGGTTAGGGTTAGGGGTTAGGGTTAGGGTTAGGGTGAGGGGTTAGGGAGCAGGTTAGAGTTTGGGGTTTGGGTTAGGGTTAGGGTTAGGGGATAGGGTTTAGGGTTAGGTTTAAGGTTAGGGTTAGAGTTAGGGGTTAGGTTTAGGTTTAGTGTTAGGGGTTAGGGTTAGTGTTAGGGTTAGGGAATAGGGTTTAGAATTACGGTTAGTGTTGGGATTAGGGAATAGGGGTTAGGTTTATTTTTAGGGTTAGTGTTAGGAGTTAGGGTTAGGGTAAGGGGTTAGAATTAGTGTAAGGGTTAGGGGTTAGGGTTAGGGTTATGATTAGAAGATAGGGTTTAGGGTTAAGGTAAGGGTTAGTTTTAGTGTTTAGGGTAAGTGTTAGTGGTTAGGGTTAGGGTTAGGGGTTAGGGTTAGGGGTAGGATTAGAATTAGGCGATAGGGGTTATGGTTAGGGTTAGGGTTACCGCTAGGGTTAGGGTTAGGATTAGGGAATAGGGGTTAGGTTTAGAGTTAGGGTTAGGGGTTAGGGTTAGTGTTAGGGATTATGGTTATGTTTAGGGTTGGAGATAGGGTTTAGGGTTAGCGTTAAGGTTAGGGTTAGAGTTAGGGGTTAGGTTTAGGGTTAGGGTTTAGTGTTAGGGTTAGTTATTAGGGTTAGGGTTAGGGGATAGGGTTTATGATTAAGGTTAGGGTTAGGGGTTAGGGTTAGGGTTATGGGATAGGGTTAGAGTTAGGGGTTGGGGTTAGGGTTAGGTTTAGCGTTAGGGGTTAGTGTTAGAGTTAGGATTAGGATTAGAGGATAGGGGTTAGGGTGATGGTTAGAGTTAGGGTAGGGTTTAGGGTTAGGGTTAGGGGTTAGAATAAGGGTTAGGGTTAGGTTTAGATTCAGGGGTTAGGGTTAGGGTTAGGGTTAAGGTTAGGGTTACGGTTAAGGATAGGGGTATGGGCTAGGGTTAGGGTTAGGTGATAGGGTTAGGGTTAGGGGTTAGGGTTAGTGTTAGGGTTAGGGGTTAGTGTTAGTGTTAGGGTTAGGTGTTAGGTTTAGGGTTGGTATTAGAGGATAGGGGTTAAGGTTAGGGTTAGGGGTTAGGGTTTGTGTTAGGGGTTAGAGTTAGGGGATAGGGTTTAGGGTTAGGATTAGGGTTGAGGGTTAGTGTTAGTGTTAGGGTTAGGGGTTAGGATTAGTGTTAGGGGTTTGGGTTAGTGTTAGAGGCTAGGGTTAGTGTTAGGGTTTGGGTTAAAAGATAGTGGTTAGGGTTAGGTTTAGGGTAAGGTGTTAGGATTAGGATTAAGTTTTGGGGTTTGGGTTAGGGTTAGAATTAGGGGTTAGAATTAGGTTTAGGGTTAGTGGATGGGGGTTCGGGTTCGGGTTAGGGTTAGAGTTAAGGGTTAGGTTTAGGGTTAGGATTAGGGGTTAGAGTTAAGGGTTAGCGTTAGGGTTATGCGTTAGGGTTAGGGTTAGGATTAGGGGATAGGGGTTAGGGTTAGGTTTAGGTTTAGGGGTTAAGGTTAATGTTTGGCATTAGGGTTAGTGTTAGGGGTTTGGGTTAGGTTTAGTGTTAGGGTTAGGGGTTAGAATTAGGGTTAGGGTTAGGGGATAGGGGTTAGGGTTAGGTATATGGTTAGGGTTAGGGTAAGGGTTAGGATTAGGGGTAGGATTACGGTTACGTTTAGGGGTTAAATTTAGGGTTAGGGGATAGGGATTAGGGCTAATATTATGGTTAGGGTTAGGGTTTAGGGTTATGCTTAGGGTTAGGATTAGGGGAAAGGGGTTAGGGTTAGGTGTAGGGTTAGTTTTAGGAGTTAGGGTTAGGGGTTAGGGTTAGGGTTAGAGTTAGGGCTAGGGCTTAGTGTTAGGGTTAGGTTTAGGGGATAGAGTTTAGGGTTAGGGTAAGGGTTAGGGTTTAGAGTTAGGGTTAGAGTTATGGGTAGTGGTTATGTTTGGGTAGGATTAGGATTAGGAAATAGGGGTTATGGTTATGGTTAGGGGTTACGGTTAGGGTGTAGGGTTAGGATTAGGGGATGGGGTTAGGGTTAGAGTTCAGGTTAGGGGTTAGTGTTAAGTTTAGGGTTAGGGGTGAGGGATTGGGTTCGAGTTAGGGGTTTGGGTTAGGGTTAGGGTTCGGGGATAGGGTTTAGGGTTAGGGTTTAAGGTTAGGGTTATAGTTAGGGGTTAGGGTTAGGGGTTAGGGTTAGGGTTAGGTGTTAGTGTTAGGATTAGGGTTAGGGGTTAAGGTTAGTGTTAGAGTTAGGGGATAGGGTTTATGGTTAAATTTAGGGATAGGATTAGGGAATAGGGCTTAGGTTTATTTTTAGGTTTAGGGTTAGGGTTAGCGGTTTGGGTTAGGGTTAGGGGATAAGGTTTAGGTTTAGGGGTTAGGTTTAGGGTTAGGATTAAGGGATAGGGGTTAGTGTTAGGGTTAGGGTTAAGTGTTAGGATAGGGTTAGTGTTAGGGGTTAGGGTTAGGGTAAGGGTTAGGGGATAGGAGTTAGGGTTAGAGTTAGGTTTAGGGGTTAGGATTAGAATTAGGGTTAGGGTTTACAGTCAGTGTTAGGGTTAGGATTAGGGGATAGGGCTTAGGGTTAGGTTCAGGGTTAGGGTTAGGTGTTAGGGTTAGGGTTAGGGTTAGTGTTAGGGTTAGTGGTTAGGGTTAGGGTAAGGGTTAGAATTAGGGTTATGGTTAGGTGTTAGAGTTAGTTTTAGGGGTTAGGGTTAGTGTTAGGGTTAGGTGTTAGGGTTAGGGTTAGGGGATATGGTTTAATTTTAGGTTTAGGGTTAGGTGTTAGGGTTAGGGGTTATTGTTAGGGTTAGGTTTAGATTCAGGGGTTAGGGTTAGGGTTAGGGTTAAGGTTAGGGTTACGGTTAAGGATAGGGGTATGGGCTAGGGTTAGGGTTAGGTGATAGGGTTAGGGTTAGGGGTTAGGGCTAGTGTTAGGGTTAGGGGTTAGTGTTAGTGTTAGGGTTAGGTGTTAGGTTTAGGGTTGGTATTAGAGGATAGGGGTTAAGGTTAGGGTTAGGGGTTAGGGTTTGTGTTAGGGGTTAGAGTTAGGGGATAGGGTTTAGGGTTAGGATTAGGGTTGAGGGTTAGTGTTAGTGTTAGGGTTAGGGGTTAGGATTAGTGTTAGGGGTTTGGGTTAGTGTTAGAGGCTAGGGTTAGTGTTAGGGTTTGGGTTAAAAGATAGTGGTTAGGGTTAGGTTTAGGGTAAGGTGTTAGGATTAGGATTAAGTTTTGGGGTTTGGGTTAGGGTTAGAATTAGGGGTTAGAATTAGGTTTAGGGTTAGTGGATGGGGGTTCGGGTTCGGGTTAGGGTTAGAGTTAAGGGTTAGGTTTAGGGTTAGGATTAGGGGTTAGAGTTAAGGGTTAGCGTTAGGGTTATGCGTTAGGGTTAGGGTTAGGATTAGGGGATAGGGGTTAGGGTTAGGTTTAGGTTTAGGGGTTAAGGTTAATGTTTGGCATTAGGGTTAGTGTTAGGGGTTTGGGTTAGGTTTAGTGTTAGGGTTAGGGGTTAGAATTAGGGTTAGGGTTAGGGGATAGGGGTTAGGGTTAGGTATATGGTTAGGGTTAGGGTAAGGGTTAGGATTAGGGGTAGGATTACGGTTACGTTTAGGGGTTAAATTTAGGGTTAGGGGATAGGGATTAGGGCTAATATTATGGTTAGGGTTAGGGTTTAGGGTTATGCTTAGGGTTAGGATTAGGGGAAAGGGGTTAGGGTTAGGTGTAGGGTTAGTTTTAGGAGTTAGGGTTAGGGGTTAGGGTTAGGGTTAGAGTTAGGGCTAGGGCTTAGTGTTAGGGTTAGGTTTAGGGGATAGAGTTTAGGGTTAGGGTAAGGGTTAGGGTTTAGAGTTAGGGTTAGAGTTATGGGTAGTGGTTATGTTTGGGTAGGATTAGGATTAGGAAATAGGGGTTATGGTTATGGTTAGGGGTTACGGTTAGGGTGTAGGGTTAGGATTAGGGGATGGGGTTAGGGTTAGAGTTCAGGTTAGGGGTTAGTGTTAAGTTTAGGGTTAGGGGTGAGGGATTGGGTTCGAGTTAGGGGTTTGGGTTAGGGTTAGGGTTCGGGGATAGGGTTTAGGGTTAGGGTTTAAGGTTAGGGTTATAGTTAGGGGTTAGGGTTAGGGGTTAGGGTTAGGGTTAGGTGTTAGTGTTAGGATTAGGGTTAGGGGTTAAGGTTAGTGTTAGAGTTAGGGGATAGGGTTTATGGTTAAATTTAGGGATAGGATTAGGGAATAGGGCTTAGGTTTATTTTTAGGTTTAGGGTTAGGGTTAGGGTTAGCGGTTTGGGTTAGGGTTAGGGGATAAGGTTTAGGTTTAGGGGTTAGGTTTAGGGTTAGGATTAAGGGATAGGGGTTAGTGTTAGGGTTAGGGTTAAGTGTTAGGATAGGGTTAGTGTTAGGGGTTAGGGTTAGGGTAAGGGTTAGGGGATAGGAGTTAGGGTTAGAGTTAGGTTTAGGGGTTAGGATTAGAATTAGGGTTAGGGTTTACAGTCAGTGTTAGGGTTAGGATTAGGGGATAGGGCTTAGGGTTAGGTTCAGGGTTAGGGTTAGGTGTTAGGGTTAGGGTTAGGGTTAGTGTTAGGGTTAGTGGTTAGGGTTAGGGTAAGGGTTAGAATTAGGGTTATGGTTAGGTGTTAGAGTTAGTTTTAGGGGTTAGGGTTAGTGTTAGGGTTAGGTGTTAGGGTTAGGGTTAGGGGATATGGTTTAATTTTAGGTTTAGGGTTAGGTGTTAGGGTTAGGGGTAATTGTTAGGGTTATGATTACGGGATAGGCGTTTGGGTTAGGGTTAGGTTTTAGGGTTAGGGTTAGGGTTAGGGATTAGTGTTAGGGTTAGAGTTAGGGTTTTGGGTTAGGGTTAGGGTTAGGTTTATGGGTTAGGGTTAGGGTTAGGGTTAGGGGATAGGGGTTAGGGTTAGTGTTAGGTTAGGTTTATGGTTAGGTGTTAGGGTTAGCGTTAGGGGTTAGGGTTAGTGTTAGGGTTAGGGGTTAGGGTTAGGGTTAGGGGATATGGTTTAATTTTAGGTTTAGGGTTAGGTGTTAGGGTTAGGGGTTATTGTTAGGGTTATTATTACGGGATAGGCGTTTGGGTTAGGGTTAGGTTTTAGGGTTAGGGTTAGGGATTAGTGTTAGGGTTAGAGTTAGGGTTTTGGGTTAGGGTTCGGGTTAGGTTTATGGGTTAGGGTTAGGGTTAGGGTTAGGATTAGGGAATAGGGGTTAGGGTTAGTGTTAGGTTAGGTTTATGGTTAGGTGTTAGGGTTAGCGTTAGGGGTTAGGGTTAGTGTTAGGGTTAGGGGTTAGGGTTAGGGTTAGGGGATAGGGTTTAAGGTTAGGTTTAGGGTTAGGGGTTAGGGTTAGGGGTTAGAGTTAGGGGTTAAGGTTAGGGTTAGGATTAGGGGATGGGGGTTAGGGTTAGGTGTTAGGGTTACGGTTAGAGGTTAGGGTTAGTGTTAGTGTTAGGGTTAGGGGTTAGGGTTAGGTTTAGGATTAGAGTTAGAGGTTAGGGATTAGGTTTAGGGTTAGGGGTTAGGGATATGGTTAGTTTTAGGATTAGGGTATAGGGGTTAGGTTTAAGGTTAGGGTTAGAGTTAGGGGTTAGGGTTAGGATTAGGATTAGGGCATAGGTGTTAGGGTTAGGGTTAGGTGTTAGAGTTAGTGTTAGGATTAGAAGTTAGGGTTAGGGTTATTTTTAGGGTTAGGATTAGTGGATAGGTGTTAGCGTTAGGTTTAGTGTAAGGGGTTAAGGTTAGGGTTAGGGGTTAGGGTTAGTGTTATGGTTAGTTGTAGGATTAATGGAGAGGGGCTAGGGTTAGAGTTAGGGTTAAAGGTTAGGGTTTCTGTTAGGGTTAGGGCTTAGGTTTAGGTTTAGGGTTAGGGGTAAAAGTTAGGGTTTGGGTTAGGGCTGCTGGTATAGGGTTTAGGGTTAGGGTTAGGGTTAGTGTTAGGGGTTAGGGTTAGGGTTAGGCATTAGGGTTAGGGTTAGGAGTTAGTGTTATGGTTAGGGTTAGGTTTAGGGGTTAGGGTTAGGGGTTAGGTTTAAAGGTTAGAGTTAGGGGTTAGTTTTAGGGTTAGGATTAGGGATAGGGGTTAGGGTTAGGGTTAGGTGTTAGGGTTAGCGTTAGTGGTTGGGGTTAGGATTAGGTTTAGGGATTAGGGTTAGGGTTAGTGTTAGGGGTTTGGGTTAGGGTTAGGGTTAGGGGTTAGGGTTAGGTTTAGAGATTAGGGTTCAGATAAGGGTTAGGGATAGGGGATAGGGTTTAGGGTTATGGTGATGGTTATGGTTAGGTGTTAGGGTTAGGTTTAGGAGTTAGGGTTAGTGTTAGGGTTAGGGGTTAGTGTTATGGTTAGGGTTAGGGGATAGGGTTTTGGGTTAGGTTTAGTGTTAGGGGTTAGGGTTAGGGGTAAGGGTTAGGGATTGAGTTTAGAGTTAGGGTTAGGGTTAGGTGTTAGGGTTAGGGTTAGTGTTAGAGGTTAGCTTTAGAGTTAGGGGTTAGGTTTAGGGTTAGGGTTTAGGGTTAGGGTTAGGGGATAGGGTTAGGTTAGAATTAGGGGATAGGGGTTAGGGTTAGGGGCTAGGGGTTAGGGTTAGGGGTTAGGGTTAGGGTTAGGTTTAGGCTTAGTGTTAGGGTTAGTGTTAGGATTAGGGGATAGGGATTAATGTTACAGTTAGGGTTTGGGGTTAGGGTTTGGGTTAGTGTTAGGGGTTAGGTTTAGGTTTATGGTTAGGGGTTATGGTTAGCGTTTGGGTTAGAGTTAGGGGATAGGGCTTAGGCTTAGGTTTAGGGGTTAGGGTTAGGGTTAGGTGTTAGAGTTAGGGTTAGGGGTTAGGATTGTGGTTAGGTTTAGGGGTTAGGGTTAGGGTTAGGGGATAGGGATTAGGGTTAATATTAGGGTTAGGGTTAGCGTTTAGGGTTACGGTTAGGGTTAGGTTTAGGGGATAGGGGTTAGGTTTAGGTGTAGGGTTAGTTTTACGAGTTAGGGTTAGGGTTAGGGCTTGGGGTTAGTGTTAGGGTTAGCATTAGGGGATAGAGTTTAGGGTTAGGATAAGGGTTAGGGTTAGGATTTGGGGTTAGGGTTAGTTGTTAGGATTAGGATTAGGGTTATGGGTAGTGGTTATGGTTGGGTTTAGGATTAGTATTAGGAAATAGGGGTTATGGTTAGGGTTAGGTTTTACGGTTAGGTTGTAGGGTTAGAATTAGGTGATAGGGGATAGGGTTAGAGTTAGGGTTAGGGGTTAGTGTTAAGGTTAGGGTTAGGGATAAGGTTAGGGTTAGAGTTAGGGGTTAGGGTTAGGGGTTAGGGTTAGGGTTATGTGTTAGGGTTGGATTAGGGTTAGGGGTTAGGGTTAGTATTAGAGTTAGGGGATAGGTTTTAGGCTTAAGTTTAGGGATAGGATTAGGGGATAGGGCTTAGGTTTATTTTTAGGGTTAGGATTAGGGTAGGGTTAGCGGTTCGGGTTAGTGTTAGGGGATAAGGTTTAGGTTTAGGGGTTAGGTTTAGGGTTAGGATTAAGGGATAGGGGTTAGTGTTAGGGTTAGGGTTAGGGGTTAGGCTTAGGGTTAGTGTTAGGGGTTAGGGTTAGGATAAGGATTAGGGGATAGGGGTTAGGTTTAGGGGTTAGGATTAGAATTAGGGTTAGGGTTTACAGTCAGTGTTAGGGTTAGGATTAGGGGATAGGGGTTAGGGTTAGGGTTAGGGGTAGTGGTTAGGGTTAGGGTTAGGGGTTAGGGTTAGGGTTAGGGGATTGGGGTTAGGGTTAGGGTTACAGTTATGGCTAGGTGTTAGAGTTAGGTTTACGGATTAGGGTTAGTGTTAGGTTTAGGTGTTAGGGTTAGGGTTAGGGGATATGGTTTAGGTTTAGATTTAGGGTTACGGTTGGGGTAGGATTAGGGGGTAGAGGTTAGGGTTAGTGTTAGGTTTATTGTTAGGTATTAGAGTTTGCATAGGGGTTAGTGTTAGTGTTAGGGTTTAGGGTTAGGGTTAGGGGATAGGGTTTAGGGTTAGGTTTAGGGTTAGGGGTTAAAGGTAGGGGTTAAGGTTAGGGTTAGGATTAGGGGATAGGGGTTATGGTTAGGTTTTAGAGTTATGGTTAGAGTTTAGGGTTAGGGTTAGGGGTTCGGGTTAGTGTTAGGGTTAGGGTTTAGGGTTAGGGTTAGGGTTTAGGGTTAGTGTTAGGGTTAGTGTTATGGTTAGTTTTAGGATTAATGGATAGGGGTTAGGGTTAGAGTTATGGTTAAAGGTTAGGGTTAGGGGTTAGATTTAGGTTTAGGGTTAGTGGTTAGGGTTAGGGTTTGAGTTAGGGTTAGGGTATAGGGTTTAGGGTTAGGGTTAGTGTTAGAGGTTAGGGTTAGGCTTAGTGTTAGGGGTTAGGGTTAGGGTTAGGCGTTAGGGTTAGGGTTAGGAGTTAGGGTTTTGGTTAGGGTTTGGTTTAGGGGATTGGGGTTAGGGTTAGGGTTAGGGTTATGATTAGGTGTTAGGTTTAGGGTTATGGGTTATGGTGAGTGTTAGTGTTAGGGATTAGGGTTAGTGTTAGTGTTAGGGGATAGGGTTTAGGGTTAGGTTTAGGTTTAGGGGTTAGGGTTAGGTCTTAGGGTTAGGAGTTAAGGTTAGGGTTAGGATTAGAGGATAGGGATTATGGTTAGGTTTAGGTGCTGGGTTAGGGTTAGGGGTTAGGGTTAGGTTAGGGTTTATCGTTAGGGTTAGGGTTAGGTTTATGGGTTAGGGTTAGGGTTAGCTTTTGGATTAGGGTATAGGGTTAGGGTTAGGGTTTAGTGTTAGGGTTGGGGTTAGAAGTTAAGTTTAGGGTTAGGGGATCGGGGTTAAGTTTAGGGGTAGGATTAGGGGATAGGGTTTAGGTTTATTTTTAGGGTTAGGGTTAGGGTTAGGGGATAAGGTTTAGGATTAGGATTAGGAAATAAAAGTTATGGTTATGGTTATGGTTGGGGTTAGGTTTATAATTAGGGTATAGGGTTAGGATTAGGGGATAGGGGTTAGGGTTGGAGTTAGGGTTAGGGGTTAGTGTTAAAATTAGGGTTAGCGGTAAGGGATCAGATTCGAGTTAGGGGTTTGGGTTAGGGTTAGGGTTAGGGGATAGGGTTTAGGGTTAGGGTTAAGGTTAGTGTTAGAGTTAGGGGTTAGGGTTAGGGATTAGGGTTAGGTGTTAGTTTTAGGATTAGGGTTAGGGTTAGTGTTAAGAGTTAGGGGATAGGGTTTAGGGTTAAGTTTAGGGATAGGATTAGGGGATAGGGCTTAGGTTTATTTTTAGGATTAGGGTTAGGGTTAGGTTAGTGGTTTGGGTTAGGGTTAGAGGATAAGGTTTAGGTTTAGGGGTTAGGTTTAGGGTTAGGATTAAGGGATAGGGGTTAGTGTTAGGGTTAGGGTTAGAGGTTAGGCTTAGGGTTAGTGTTAGGGGTTAGGGTTAGGTTAAGGGTTAGGGGATAGGGGTTAGGGTTAGGGTTAGGGGTAGTGGTTAGGGTTAGGGTTAGGGTTAGTGTTAGTGTTAGTGGTTAAGGTTAGGGTTAGTGTTTGGATTAGGGGATTGGGGTTAGGGTTAGGGTTAGGGTTTGGTTAGGTGTTAGAGTTAGGTTTAGGGGTTAGGGTTAGTGTTAGGGTTAGGTGTTAGGGTTAGGGTTAGGGTTAGGGGATATGGTTTAGGTTTAGATTTAGGGTTAGGGGTTAGTGTTAGGGTTATGATTAGGGGATAGGGGTTAGGGTTAGGGTTAGGGTAGGTTTATGGTTAGGTGTTAAGGTTAGAGTTTGGGGTTAGGGTTAGGTTTAGGGTTATGGGTTAGGGTTAGGGTTATGGGTTAGGGTTAGCGTTCGGGTTAGACTTAGGGGATAGGGGTTAGGGTTAGTGTTAGGTTTATGGTTAGGTGTTAGGGTTAGCATTAGGGGTTAGGGTTAGTGTTAGGGTTAGGGGTTAGTGTTAGGGTTAGGGGATAGGGTTTAGGGTTAGTTTTATTGTTAGTGGTTAGGGTTACTGGTTAGATTTAGGGGTTAAAGTTAGGGTTAGGATTAGGGGATAGGGGTTATGGTTAGGTGTTAGAGTTACAGTTAGAGGTTAGGGTTAGGGTAAGGGGTTAGGGTTAGTGTTAGTGTTAGGGTTAGGGGTTAGGTTTAGGTTTAGGATTAGAATTAGAGGTTAAGGTTCAGTTTAGGGTTAGGGGTTAGGGATAGATTTAGGGTTAGCATTAGGGGATAGGGGTTAGGGTTAAGGTAAGGGTTAGAGTTAGGGGTTAGGGTTAGGGTTAGGATTAGGGAATAGGTGTTAGGGTTAGGGTTAGGTGTTAGGTTTAGTGTTAGGGGTAGAGGTTTGGGTTAGGGTTAGGGTTAGGGTTAGGATTAGGGGATAGGTGTTAGGGTTAGGTTTAGGGTTAGGTTTTAGGGTTAGTGTTAGGGTTAGTGTTATGGTTCGTTTTAGGATTAATGGATAGGGGTTCGGGTTAGAGTTAGAGTTAAAGGTTAGGGTTTCTGTTAGGGTTAGATGTTAGGGTTAGGTTTAGGGTGAGGGGTTAGGGTTAGAGTTTGGTTTCTGGTTAGGGTATAGGGTTTAAAGTTAGGGTTAGGGTTAGTGTTAGGGAGTAGGGTTAGGGTTAGTGTTAGGGGTTAGGGTTAGTGTAGGTGTTAGGGTTAGTGTTAGGAGTTAGGGTTAGGGTTAGGTTTAGGGGATTGGGGTTAGGGTTACGGTTAGGGTTATGGTTAGGTGTTAGGGTTAGGGTAATGAGTTAGGGTGAGTGTTAGTGTTAGGTGTTAGGGTTAGGGTTAGTTTTAGGGGATAGGGTTTAGGGATAGGTTTAGGTTTTGGGGTTATGGTTAGGTGTTAGGGTTAGGGGTTAAGGTTAGGGTTAGGATTAGAGGATAGGAGTTAGGGTTAGGCTTAGGTGCTGGGTTAGGGTTAGGGTTAGGGTTAGGGGTTAGCGTTATGGTTATGGTTATGATTAGTGGTTAGGTTTAAGGTTAGCCTTAGGATTAGTGGTTAGGGTTAGGGTTAGGGTTAGGGGTTATGCTTAGGTTTAGGGGTTAGGGTTAGGGTTAGGTGTGAAGGTTAGGGTTAAAGTTAGGTGTTAGTGTTAGGGTTAAGGTTAGGGATTAGGTTTAGGATTAGAGTATACGGGTTAGGGTTAGGGTAGGGTTAGGATTAAAGGATAGGGTTTAGTGTTAGGGTTAGTGTTAGGGGTTAGGATTATGTTGTGGGTTAGGATTAGGTGATAGGTGGAGTGTTAGATTTAGTGTTAGGGGTTAGGGTTAAGTTTAGGGGTTAGGATTAGGGTTAGGGTTAGTGGTTAGGGTTAGGTTTAGGGTTAGGGGATAGAGGTTAGGGTTAGGTTTAGGGCTTAGAATTAGGGTTAAGGTTAGGATTAAGGGATAGAAGTTAGTGTTAGTGTTAGGATTATGGGTAAGGGTTAGGGTTAGGGTTAGGGGTCAGGGTTAGCGGTTAGGGTTAGGTTTAGGGTTACAATTAGGAGATAGGGGTTTGGGTTAGGGTAAGGGTTAGGGTTAGGGGTTAGGGTTTGGTTTAAGTTTGGAGTTAGTATTAGTGTTAGGGTTAGGGGTTAGGGTTACAATTAGGTTTAGAAGATAGGGTTTAGGGTTAGGATTAGGAGATAGGGGTTAGGGTTAGAGTTAGGGTTAGGGTTTAGTGTTAGGGTTAGGCTTTAATGTTAGGATTAGGAGATATGGTTTAGGGTTAGTGTTAGGGTTAGGAGTTAGGGTTAGTGTTAGGGGTTAGGCTTAGGGTTAGGGTTAGTATTAAAGTATAGAAGTTAGGGTTAGTGTTAGGGTTAGGGATAGGGTTAGGGTTAGGGTTAGGATTCGGGGATAGTCGTTAGGGTGAGGTTCAGGGTTAGGGTTAGGGGTTAGGGTTAGGATTAGGGTTAGGTGTTAGGGTTAGGGTTAGGGCTTAGGGTTAGAGTTAGGGTTAGGTGTTAGGGGTAGGGTTTGGGTTAGGGATTCAGGTTAGAGGTTAGGGTTAGGGTTAGGGGTTCAGGTTAAGGTTAGAGGATATTGTTTAGTGTTAGGGGTTAGGTTTAGGGCTAGGATAAGTGATATGGGTTAGGGTTAAGGTTAGGGGTTAGGCTTAGGGTTAGTGTTTGTGTTTAGGGTTAGTATAAGGGTTAGGGGATAGGGGTTAGGGTTAGAGTTAATGTTAGGGGTTAGGGTTAGGGTTTAGGCTTAGTGTTAGGGTTAGGATTAGGGGATAGGGGTTAGGGTTAGTTTTAGTGTTAGGGGATAGTGGTTAGGGTTAGCGTTAGGGTTAGTGTTAGGGTTAGTGGTTAGGCTTAGGGTTAGGATTAGGTGAAAGGGGTAGGGTTGGGGTTAGGGTTAGGAGTTAAGTTTAGGTTTAGGAGTTAGGGTTAATGTTATGGTTAGGGATTAGGGTTAAGGGATAGGGTTTAGGGTTAGGTTTAGGGGATAGGGTTAAAGGTTAGAGTTAGGGGTTAATTTTAGAATTAGGATTAGGGATAAGGGTTAGGGTTAGGGTTAGGTGTTAGGGTTAGCGTTAGTGGTAGGGGTTAGGGTTAGGGTTAGGGACTAGGGTTAGGGTTAGTGTTAGGGGTTTGGGTTAGGGTTAGGGTTAGGGGTTAGGGTTAGGTTTAGAGTTTAGGGTTCAGATTAGGGTTAGGTTTAGGGGATAGGGTTTAGGGTTATGGTGATGGTTATGGTTAGGTGTTAGGGTTGGGGTTAGGAGTTAGGGTTAGTGTTAGGGTTAGGGGTTAGTGTTTTGGTTAGGGTTAGGGGATAGGGTTTTGGTTTAGGCTTAAGGTTAAGGGTTAGGGTTAGGGGTTAGGGTTAGGGGTTGAGTTTAGGGTTAGGATTAGGAGATAGGTGTTAGGGTTAGGTTTAGTGTTGGAGGTTAGCGTTAGGGTTAGGGGTTAGGTTTAGGGTTAGGGGTTAGGGTTAGTTTTAGGGTTAGGATTAGGGGTTAGGGTTAGGGTTAGGATTAGGGGATAGGATTTAGGGTTAGGGTTAGGGGTTAGGGTTAGTTTTAGGGTTAGGTTTAGGGTTAGTGTTAGGGTTAGTGTTAGGATTAGGGGATAGGGATTAGGGTTACAGTTAGGGTTAGGGGTTTGAGTTTAGGTTAGGGTTAGGGTTTAGGTTTAGGTTTATGGTTAGGGGTTTGGTTTAGGGTTTGGGTTAGATTTAGGGGATAGGGCTTAGGGATAGTGTTAGGGTTACAGGTTAGGGTTAGGGTTAGGGGGAGGGGTAGGATTAGGGGTTAGGGTTAGGGTTAGGGGATAGGGGTTAGGGTTAAGGTTTAGGGTTAGGGTTAGGGGATAGGGGTTAGGGTTAGGGTTAGGGATTACTGTTAGGTTTAGGCTTTAGGTTTAGGAGTAGGGTAAGGGGATAGGTTTTAGGGTTAGTGTTAGTGTTAGGGGTTAGCGTAAGGTGTTAGTGGTAGTGTTAGGGTTAGGGTTAGAAGTTAGGTTTAGGGTTAGGATGAGGGTTAGGGTTAGGGATTAAAGTTAGGGTTAGTGTTAGGATTGAGTTTAGGGGTTAGGGTTAGGGTTAAGTGTGAAGGTTTGGATTAAAGTTAGGGGTTAGAGTTAGGTTTAAGTTTAGGGGTTAGGGTTAGGATTAGAGGATATTGGTTAGGGTTAGGGTTAAGGTTAGGTTTAGAGGATAGGGGTTAGGGTTAGGGTATGGGTTAGAAGTTACGCTTATGGTTAAGGTTAGGATTAGGGTATAGGTGTGATGGTTAGGTTTAAGGTTAAGTGTTAGGGTTAGGTTTAGAGGTTAGGATTAGGGTTAGGGTAGAGGTTAGGGTTAGGTTTAGGGTTAGGGGAATGGGGTTAGGGTTAGGTTTAGGGGTTAGAATTAGGGTTAGGGTTAGGATTAGTGGATAGAAGTTAGTGTTAGGCTTAGGGTTATGGTTAGGGGTAAGGGTTAGGGTTAGGGTATAGAGCTTAGGGTTAGGGTTAGGGTCAGGGTTAGGGGTTAGGGTTAGGGGTTAGGGTTAGTGATAGGGTTATGGATTACTGTTAGGGTAGGGGTTAGGTTTAGGATTAGGGTTAGGGGATAGGGTTTAGGGTTAGGTTTAGGCTTAGGGGTTAGGGTTAGGGTTAGTGTTAGAACATTTTTAGTGTTAGGTTGAGGGTTAGGTTTAGGGATTAGGCTTAGGATTAGTGTTAGGATTGAGGTTAGGGATTAGGGTTAGGGTTAGCGGTTAAGGTTAGGGGATAGGTGTGAGGGTTAGGTTTAAAGTTAGGGGTTAGGGTTAGGTTTAGGAGTTAGGATTAGGGTTAGGGTTAGGGGTTAGTATTAGGTTTAGGGTTAGGGGATATGGGTTATGGTTAGGTTTCGTGGTTAGAATTAGAGTTAGGGTTAGGATTATTGGATATAATTTAGTGTTAGTTTTAGTGTTAGGGTTAGGAGTAAGGGTTAGGGTTAGGGGTTAGGGTTAGAGTTAGGGTTAGAGGTTAGGTTTAGGGTTAGGGTTAGGTTTAGAGGATAGGGGTTAGAATTAGTGTTAGGTTTAGGGATTAGCGTTAGGGTTAGGGTTAGGATTATCGGATAAGTGTTAGGGTTAGGTTCAGTGTTAGGGTTAGGTATTAGGGTTAGGGTTAGGTGTTAGGGGTTAGGGTTAGAGTTAGGGTTAGGTGTTAGTGTTAGTGTTAGTGTTAGGGGATCGGGTTAGGTTAGGGTTTAGGATTGGGGTTAGGGTTAGAGGTTCTGGTTAGGGTTAGGGGATAAGGTTTAGGGTTAGGGGTTAGGTTTAGGGTTAGGATTAAGGGATAGGGGTTAGGATTAGGGTTAGGGTTTAGGCTCAGGGTTAGTGTTAGAGCTTAGGGTTAGCGTAAGGGTAAGGGTATTGGGGTTAGCGTTAGAGTTAGTGTATGGCGATAGGGTTAGGGTTTAGGGTTAGTGTTATGGTAAGGATTAGGGGATAGGGATTAGGGTTAGGTTTAGGGTTAGGGGATAGTGGTTAGGGTTAGGGTTAATGTTAGAGTTAGAGGTTAGTGTTAGGGTTAGAATTAGGGGATAGGCGTTAGGCTTAGGGTGAGGTGTTAGGGTTAGGTTTAAGGGTTAGGGTTAGTGTTAGGGTTAGGGGTTAGGTTTAGGTTTAGGGGATAGGGTTTAGGGTTAGGAATAGGGTTAGGGGTTAGGATAAGGGTTAGTGTTAGGGGTTAGGTTTAGGGTTAGGTTAGGGTTAGGTTTAGTGTTAGGGTTAGAAATTAGGGTTAGTGTTATGGTTGGGGTTTTGGTTAGGGTTAGGGTTAGGGGTTAGGATTAGGGTTAGGGGTTAGGGTTAGGGTTAGGAGTTAGGGTTAGGGTTAGTGTAAGGGTTAGGGGTTAGAATTTGGGTTAGGGTTAGGGGGTAGGGGTTAGGGTTAGGTTTAGGTTTAGGGGTTAGGTTAGCGTTAGCTTTAGGGGATAAGGTTTAGGGTTAGGGTTAGGGGTCAGGGTTAGGGGTTTTGGTTAGGTTTAGGTTTAGGGGATAGGTGTTAGAGTTAGGATTAGGGTTAGGGTTAAGTTTAGGGGTTAGGGTTAGTATTAGGTGATAGAGTTTAGGGTTAGGGTTAGGGTTAGGGGTTAGGGATAGGGGTTAGTGTTAGGGGATAGTGGTTAGGATTATTATTAGGGGATAGGGGTTAAGTTTAGTGTTAGGGTTAGGTGCTAGGGTTAGGGTTAGTTTTAGGGGTCAGGGTTAGGGTTAGGAATTAGGGTTAGTGTTATGGTTGGGGTTTTGGTTAGGGTTAGGGTTAGGGGTTAGGATTAGGGTTAGGGGTTAGGGTTAGGGTTAGGAGTTAGGGTTAGGGTTAGTGTAAGGGTTAGGGGTTAGAATTTGGGTTAGGGTTAGGGGTTAGGGGTTAGGGTTAGGTTTAGGTTTAGGGGTTAGGGTTAGCGTTAGCTTTAGGGGATAAGGTTTAGGGTTAGGGTTAGGGGTTAGAGTTAGGGTTAGGGGATAAGGTTTAGGGTTATGGTTAGGGGTTAGGGTTAGGATTAGGGGTCAGGGTTAGGGGTTAGGGTTAGGGTTATGTTTAGGGGATAGGGTTTAGGGTTAGGTTTAGGGGTTAGAGTTAGGGTTAGGGGATAAGGTTTAGGGTTAGGGGTTATGGTTAGAATTAGGGGTTAGGGTTAGGTGTTAGGGGTTAGGGGTAGGGGTAGGGGTAGGGTTTAGTGTTAGGTTTAGTGTTGGGTGTTAGTGTTAGAGTTAGTGTTTGGGGTTAGTTTGGGGTTAAGGTTAAGGGATAGGGGTTAGGGTAAGGGTTAGGCTTAGGGGTTAGGGTTAGGGGTTTTGGTTAGCATTAGGTTTAGGGGATGGGGTTAGGGTTAGTATTGGGGTTAGGGTTAGGTTTAGGGGTTAGGGTTAGTGTTAGGGGTTTGTGTTGAGGTTAGGGTTAGGGGTTAGGGTTAGGGTTAGTGTTAGGGATTATGGTTATGGTTAAGTTTAGGGGTTAGGTTTAGGGTTAGGGGATAGGGGTAAGGGATATGGTTAGGGTTAGAGTTAGGGTTTAGGGTTTGGATTAGGGGATAGGGGTTAGGGTTAGGTTTAGGGTTAGTGTTAGGATTTAGGGTTATGGGTTAGGTTTAGGGTTAGGTGTTAGGGTTATTGTTAGGGGTTAGGGCTAGTGTTAGGGATTAGGGTTAGGGTTTGTGTTAGGTGTTTGGGTTAGGGTTAGGGTTAGCGGTTAGGGTTAGGGTTAGGGGTTAGGGTTAGGGTTAGGATTAGGGGATAGGGCTTAGGGTTAGGTTTAGTGTTAGGTATTAGGGTTAGGGTTAGGGGTTAGGGTTATTGTAAGGGTTAGGGGTTTGGGTTAGAGTTAGGTTTAGGGGTTAGGGTCAGGGTTAGGGGTTAGGTTTAGTGTTAGGATTAAGGGATAGAAGTTAGGGTTAGGTTAGGTTTAGGGGTTAGGCTTAGGGTTAGTGTTAGGGGTTTGGGTTAGGGATTAGGGTTAGGTGTTAGGGTTAGGGTTAGGGTTAGGAGATAGGTTAGGTTTAGGGTAAGGTTTAGGGGATAGGGTTGAGGCTTAGTGTTAGGGTTATGATTAGGGGTTAGGGTTAGGGGTTAGGTTTATGATTAAATAGAGTTAGGGTTAGGATTAGGGGATGGGGTTATGGTTAGGGTTAGGGTTATGGTTAGGTGTTAGGGTTAGGTTTAGGTTTTAGGGTTAGGGGTTAGGTTTAGGGTTAGTGTTAGGGGATAGGGTTGAGGGTTAGGGTTAGGGTTAGGAGTAGGCTTAGGGTTAGTGTTAAGGGTTAGGGTTAGGGTAAGGGTTAGGGGATAGGGGTTATGGTTATTATTAGGGGGTAGGGGTTAAGTTTAGGGTTAGGGTTAGGTGTTAGGGTTAGGGTTAGTTTTAGGGGTTAGGGTTAGGGATTAGGGTTAGTGTTACAGTTGGAGTTTTGGTTAGGGTTAGGGTTAGGGTTAGGGTTTAGGATTAGGGTTAGTGTTAGGGTTAGGCTTTGGGGATAGGGGTTATGGTTAGGGTTAGAGGTTAGGGTTAGGGATAGGGTTAGGGGTTTGGTTTAGGGTTATGGTTAGGGGTTAGGGTTTGTGTTAGTGGTTAGGGTTAAGGTTAGGGTTAGGATTAGGTGATAGGGATTAGGGTTAGGGTTAGGGTTATGGTTAGGTGTTATGGTTATGTTTAGGTTTTAGGGTTAGCGTTATGGTTAGGGGTGAGGGTAAGGGTTAGGGTTAGGGTATAGGGTTTAGGTTTATGTTTAGGGTTAGAGGGTAGGGGTTAGGGTTAGGATTAGTGTTAGTGTTAGTGTTAGGATTAGGGGATAGTGGTTAGGGTTAGGGTAAGGGTTAAGTAAGGGGTTAGGGTTAGAGTTAGGGTTAAGGGTTAGGGTTAGAGTTAGGGTTAGTGTTAGGGTTAATGTTAGGATTAGGGGATAGGGGTTAGGGTTAGAGTTAGGGTTAGGGGTTAGGTTTAGGGGTTAGTGTTAGGGTATAGTCGTTAGGGTTATTATTAGGGGATAGGGGTTAAGTTTAGGGTTAGGGTTAAATGTTAGTGTTAGGGTTAGTTTTAGGGGTTAGGGTTAGGGTTAGGTATTATGGGGTTTTGGTGAGGGTTAAGGTTAGGGGTTAGGGTTTAGGGTTAGGGTTAGGGTTAGAATTTGGGGATAGGGGTTAGGGTTAGGGTTAGGATTAGGGGTTCGGTGTTAGGGTTAGGGTTAGGGTTAGTGATTAGGGTTAGGGGTTTGGGTTAGGGTTAAGGTTAGGGATTAGGGTTAGGGTTAGGGGATATGGGTTAGGGTTAGGTTTGGTGGTTAGAATTATGGTTAGGGTTAGGATTAGGGGATAGAAGTTAGTGTTAGGGTTAGTGTTAGGGTTAGGGGTAAGGGTTAGGTTTAGGGTTAGGGTTAAGGTTTAGGCTTAGGGTTAGGGTTAGGATTAGGTGATAGGGGTTAGGGTTAGGGTGAGGGTTAAGTTTAGGGGTTAGATTTAGGTTTGGGTTTGGTGTTAGGATTAGGGGTTAGAGTTAGGGTTAAGTGTTAGCATTAGGGTTAGGGGTAAGGGTTAGGTTTAGTGTTAGGGTTAGGGGTTCGGGTTAATGTTATTGGTTAGAGTTTGTGTTAGGGTTAAGGTTAGGAGTTTGGGTTAGGTTTAGGGTTATTGGATAGGGTTTAGGCTTAGGGTTAGGTTTAGGGGTTAGTTTTAGGGTTAGGATTAGGGGATAGGGTTTAGGGTTAGGGTTAGGGTTAGGAGTTAGGCTTAGGGTTAGTGTTAAGGGTTAGGGTTATTGTAAGGGTTAGGGGATAGGGGTTAGGGTTAGGGGTTAGGGTTAGGGTTTAGGGGTTAAGGTTAGTGTTAGGGTTAGGATTAGGGGATAGGGGTTAGGGTTAGGGGATAGTGGTTAGTGTTAGGGTAAGGGTTAGGGTAAGAATTAGGGGATATGGGTTAGGTTTAGTGTTAGGATTAGGTTTAGGGGTTAGGTTTAGGGATAGGGTTTAGGGTTAAGTTTAGGGTTAGGATTATGGTTTAGGATTAGGGTTAGAAATATGGGATAGAGGTTAGGGTTAGGGTTACCATTAGGGATTAGGATTACAGTTAGGTTTAGGGGTTAGGGTTAGTGTAAGGGTTAGGGATTAGGGTTAGGTTTAGGGTTAGGGGATAGGTTTTGAGTTAGGATCAGGGTTAGCGTTAGGGTTAGGGGTTTGGTTTAGGGTTCCAGTTAGGTGTTAGCTTTAGGGTTAGGATTATGGTTAGGGTTAGGGTTTAGGATGAGGCTTAGAGGTTAGGGGTTAGGTTTAGGTTTAGGGTTAGGGTTAAGGGATAGGGGTTAGTGTTATTGTTAGCGTTAGGGTTTAGGGTTAGAGTTAGAGCTTATTGTTAGACTTAGGTTTAGGGGTTAGGGTTAGAGTTTGGGTTAGGGTATAGGGGTCAGTGTTAGGGTTAGGGGTTACGTATAGGTGGTAGGATTAGGGTTAGTGTTAGGGGATAGGGGTTAGGGTTAGGGTTAGGAGTTAGGCTAAGGATTAGGCTTAGGATTAGGCTATAGGAGTAAGGGTTAGGGTTAGCGTTAGGGTTAGGGGTTAGGGTTAGTGTTAGGGGTGAGGGTTAGTGTTAAAGTTAGAGTTTAGGGTTAGGGTTACGGTTAGGATTAGAGGATAGGTGTTAGGGTTAGGTTAGCGTTAGGGATTTGGGTTAGGATTAGCTTTAGGGTTAGGAGTTAGGGTTAGGGTTATTGTAAGGGTTAGGGGTTAGAATTTGGGTTAGGGTTAGGGTGTAGGGGTTAGTTTTAGGTTTAGGGTTAGGGGTTAGGGTAAGGGTTAGTTTTAGGGAGTAGGGTTACGGTTAAGTTTAGGGGTTAGGGTTAGGGTTAGGGGATAGGGGTAAGGGATATGGTTTGGTTAGAGTTAGGGTTTAGGGTTAGTGTTAGGTTTAGGGGTTAGGGTTAGGTTTAGGGTTAGGGTTAGGTGTTAGGGTTAGGGTTATTGTTAGGGGTTAGGGTTAGTGTTAGGGAATAGGGTTAGGGTTTGTGTTAGGTGTTTGGGTTAGCGTTAGGGTTAGTGGTTAGGGTTAGGGTTAAGATTAGGGTTTAGGGTTAGGGTGAGGGTGAGGGGATAGTGGTTAGGGCTATGTTTAGGGTTAGGGGTAAAGGTTAGGGTTAGGGTTTAGGGTTAGAGTTAGGGTTAGGTGTTAGGGTTAGGTTTAAGGTTAGGGGATAGGGATAGGGATAGGGTTAGGTTTAGGATTAAGGGATAGGGGTTAGTGTTAGGGTTAGGGTTTAGGTTTAGGGTTAGGATTAAGGGATAGTGGTTAGGGTTAAGGTTAGTGTTAGGGGTTAGGCTTAGAATTAGTGTTAGGGGTTAGGGTTAGGTTAAGGGTTAGGGGATAGGGGTTAGGGTTTGAGTTAGGGTTAGGGGAAAAGGTTAGGGGTAGGTGTTAGGGTTAGAGTTAGGGTTAGGGGTTAGGGGTAGGGTTTTAGGTTAGGGAATAGGGGTTAGGTTTAGGGATAGGGTTAGGGTTAGGGGATAGGGTTTAGGGTTAGGGTTAGTGTTAGGGGTTAGGGTTAGGATTAGGGATTAGTGTTAGTGTTAGGATTAGTGATTAGGGTTAGGGTTAGGGTTAGGATTAGGGGATAGGGGTTAGGGTTAGGTTCAGTTTTAGGCTTCGGGTTTAGGTTTAGGTTTAGGGTTAGGTGTTAGGGTTAGGGTTAGAGTTAGGGTTAGGGGTTCTGGTTAGGGTTAGTGTTAGGGTTCGGGTTAGGATTGGGGGTTAGGGTTAGGTTTAGGGTTAGGGGTTTGGGTTAGAGTTAGGGTTAGGGGATAGGGTTTAGGGTTAGCGTTAGGGTTAGGGGTTAGGTTTAGGGTTAGGATTAAGGGATAGGGGTTAAGGTTAAGTTTAGGGTTAGGGGTTAGGCTTAGTTTTAGTGTTATGGGTTAGGGTTAGGGTAAGAGTTAGGGGATAGGGGTTAGGGTTAGAGTTAGGGTTAGGGGTTAGGTTTAAGGTTAGGGTTAGGGTTAGGTGTTAGGGTTAGTGTTAGGATTAGGAGATAGGTGTTAGGTTTAGGTTTAGCGTAAGGGTTAGGGGATAGGATTGAGGCTTTGGGTTAGGGTTAGTGTTAGGGTTAGGTTTAGGGGTTAGGGGTAGGGGTAGGTTTAGGTTTAGTGTTAGGGATTAGGGTTAGGGTTAGGATTAGGGGATAGGGTTTAGGGTTAGGGTTAGGGTTAGGATTTAGGGTTAGGTTTAGGTATTAGGGTTAGTGTTAGGTTAGGGGTATTGGTTAAGGTTAGTGTTAGGTGATAGGGTTTAGAGTTAGGGTTAGGGTTTAGGGTTAGTGGTTAGGGTTAGGTGTTAGGGTTAGGATTAGGGGATAGGGGTTAGGTTTAGGGTTAGGGTTAGCTGTTAAGGTTAGGGTTAGTGTTAGGGGTTAGGGTTAGGGTTAGGGATTAGAGTTAGGGTTAGGGGTTTGGGTTAGGGTTAGGGGTTATGGTTAGGGTTAGGTTTAGGATTAAGGGATAGGGGTTAGTGTTAGGGTTAGGGTTTAGGTTTAGGGTTAGGATTAAGGGATAGTGGTTAGGGTTAAGGTTAGTGTTAGGGGTTAGGCTTAGGGTTAGTGTTAGGGGTTAGGTTAAGGGTAAGGGTTAGGGGATAGGGTTTAGGGTTTGAGTTAGGGTTAGGTTTATGGTTATGGGTAAAGGTTAGGGTTAGGGGTTAGGGGTAGGGTTAAGGTTAGGGGATAGGGGTTAGGTTTAGGGGTAGGGTTAGGGTTAAGGGATAGGTTTTAGGGTTATGGTTAGTATTAGGGGTTAGGTTTAGGATTAGATTTTAGTGTTAGTGTTAGAATTAGCATTAGGGGTTAGGGTTAGGTTTAGGATTAGGGGATAGGGGTTAGGGTTAGGTTCAGGGTTAGGGTTAGGGGTTAGGGTTAGTTTTAGGGTTAGGTGTTAGGGTTAGTGTTATGGGTTAGGGTTAGAGTTAGGGTTAGGGATTCGGGTCAGGGTTAGTGTTAAGGGTTTTGGTTAGGATTAGGGGTTAGGGTTAGGTTTAGGGTTAGGGGTTTGTGTTAGAGTTAGGGTTAGAGGATAGGGTTTAGGGTTAGCATTAGTGTTAGGGGTTAGGTAGGGTTAGGATTAAGGAATAGGGGTTAAGGTTAAAGTTAAGGTTAGGGGTTAGGCTTAGGGTTAGTGTTAGGGGTTAGGGTTAGGGTAAGGGTTAGGGGATAGGGGTTAGGGTTAAGGTTAGGGTTAGGGTTAGGGGTTAGGTTTAGGTGTTAGGGTTAGTGTTAGTGTAAGGATAGGAGATATATGTTAGGGTTAGGTTTAGGGTAAGGGTTAGGGGATAGGGTTGAGGCTTAGGGTTAGGGTTAGGTTTAGGGGTGGAGTTAGGTTTAGTGTTAGGGATTAGGGTTAAAGTTAGGATTAGGGGATAGTGTTTAGGGTTAGGGTTACATTAGGAGTTAGGGTTTGTTTTAGGTGTTTGGGTTAGTGTTAGGGTTAGGGGTTCGGGTTCGGGTTAGGGTTAGGGGATAGGGTTTAGAGTTAGGGTTAGGGTTAGGGTTTACGGTTAGTGGTTAGGGTTAGGGGTTAGGGTTAGGGTTAGGATTAGGGGATAGGTGTTATGTTTAGTGTTAGTGTTAGGGGTTAGGGTTAGGGTTAGAGGTTAGGGTTAGAGTTAGCAGTTAGCGTTAGGGTTAGGTTTAGGATTAAGTGATAAGGGTTAGTGTTAGGGTTAGGGTTTAAGTTTAGGGTTAGGATTAAGGGATAGGTGTTAGTGTTAAGGTTAGTATTAGGATTAATCTTAGGGTTAGTGTTAGGGGTTTAGGGTTAGGGTAAGGGTTAGGGAATGGGGGTTAGGGTTTGAGTTAGGGTTAGGGGTTAGGGTAAGGTTTATGTTTAGGTGTTAGCGTTAGGTTTTAGGCTTAGTGTTAGTGTTAGGGTTAGGGTTAGGATTAGGAGATAGGTGTTAGGGTTAGGTTTAGGGTAAGGGTTAGGGAATAGGGTTGAGGCTTAAGGTTAGGGTTAGGGTTAGGGTTTAGGGTTAGGTTTATGGTTAGGTATTAGGGTTAGGGTTAGGATTAGGGATAGAGGTTAGGTTAAGAATTAGGGTTATGGTTAGGTGTTAGGGTTAGGTTTAGTTGTTAGGGTGAGTGTTAGGGTTAGGGGTTAGGGTTAGGGTTAGGGAATAGTGTTTAGAGTTAGGGTTAGGGTTAAGGGTTAGGGTTAGGGGTTAGAGTTAGGGTTAGGATTAGGGATTAGGGGTTAGGTTTATGGTTATGGTTAGGTGTTAGGGTTAGGGTTAGTGTTACGGGTTAGGATTAGTGTTAGGGATTAGGGTTAGGGTTTGGGTTAGAGGTTTGGGTCAGGGTTAGGGTTAGGGTTAGGGGTTCAGGTTATGGTTAGGGTTAGGATTAGGGGATAAGGGATAGGGGTTAGGGTTAGGGTTAGGATTAGGTGTTAGGTGTTAGGGTTAGGGTTAGTGTTAGGGTTAGGGGCTAAAGTTGGGGTTAGGGTTAGATTTAGGGTTAAGGTTAGGGTAAGAAGATAGAGTTAGGGGACCAGGGTTAGGTTTAGGGTTAGGGGTTAGGGTTAGGGTTAGATGTTAGGGTTAGGGTTAAGGCTTAGGGTTAGGGTTAGGGGATAGGGGTTATGGTTAGGGTTAGGGTTAGTGTTGCAAGTTAGGGTTAGGTTTAGGGTTAGGGTATTGGCGTTAGGGTTAGGGGTTAGGGTTAGGGTTAGGGGATAGGGGTTAGGGTTAGGGTATAGGGTATAGGGTTAGTGTTAGGATTAGGGGATCGGGGTTAGGGTTAGGGATTTGGGTTAGGGGTTGGGGATCGGGTTTAGGGTTAGGTTTAGGGTTTGAAGTTAGAATTAGGGTTAGGGTTAGGGAATCGGGTTAGGGTTAGGGTTAGAGTTAGGGGAAAGGGGTTAGGGTTAGGGTTAAGGTTAGAAGTTAGGGCTAGGGTTAGGGTTAGAGAATCGGGGTTAGGGTTAGGGTTAGGGTTAGAAGTTATATTAGGGTTAGGTTAGGGTTAGGGTTAGGGTTAGGGGTTAGGGATAGGGTTAGGGGTAAGAGTTTCAGTTAGGGTTAAGGGATAGGGGTTAGGGTTAGGGTTAGAGTTAGGGTTAGGGGATCGGGGTTAGGGTTTGCGTTAGGGTTAAGGATTAGCATTAGGGTTAGGTTTATGGGTTAGCGTTAGGGTTAGGGTATAGGGGTAGGTTTAGGGTTAGGTTTAAGCTTAGGGTTAGGGTTAGGGGTTAGGGTTAGGGTTAGGGGATAGGTTTAGGGGTTAGGGTTAGTTGCACGGTCAGGGTATAGGCATTAGGGTTAGGGTTAGGGGTTAGGGTTAAGATTAGGGTTAGGGTTAGGATTACAGTTTGCATTAGAAGGATTATGACATTTTGTTTTATTTCTTATATGTGTTCGTTTCAGCTATGTCTAAAAGCTCGGAAAAGTGTTTTACGTATCATACATATGTGCATTTAATTATATATAATTAATTATATGTGCATACATTTGTTCAATTTCATAGTATTTTAAAAGTTTCACATATGTTTAGAATTAGGATTACAGTTCGCGTTAGAAGGAGTACGACATTTCGTTTCGTTTCTTATATGCGTTCATTTCAGCTATGTCTAAAAGCTCGGAAAAGTGATTTATGTATCATGCATATGTGCAATTATGTTCAATTTCAGTGTACTGTAAGAGGTTTCAACTATGTTTAAAAGCTCGGAAAAGTGTCTTACATATCATTCATAGGTGTGTTTGTGTTCAATTTCAGTGTGTTGTAAGTGTTTCGCATACGTTGAGAATTCGTGTTACAGTTTGCGTTAGAATGAATAAGATATTTAATTTAGTATCCTATATGCGTTCCTTTCAGCTATGTCTAAAAGCTCGGAAAAGTGTTTTACATATCATATATATGTGCAATTGTGTTCAATATCAGCGTATTTCAAGAGTTTCACATACGTTTAGAATTAGGATTACAGTTAGCATTAGGACAAATATAGCATACAGTTAGCATTGGGACGAATATAACATTTCGTTTGGTTTCTTATATGCGTTCTTTTAGATGTTTAAAAGCTCAGAAAACTGTTTTACATATCATATATATGTGCAATTATGGTCGATTTCAGTGTATTGTAAGAGGTTCACATACGTTTAGAATTAGGATTTCAGTTAGCATTAGGACGAATATAGCATTTAGTTTCATTTCTTCTATGCGTTCGTTACATCTATGTCTAAAAGCTCGGAAAAGTCATTACGTTCACTCTCAGTGTATTGTAAGAGTTTCACATACGTTTAGAATTAGGATTCCAGGTAGGACGAATATAGAATTTAGTTTAGTTTCTTAGTTGCATTTGTATTAGCTATGTTAAAAGCTCGGAAGATTGATTTACATATTGTAAGAGTTTCACATACGATTAGAATTAGGATTACAGTTCACCTTAGAAGGAATATGACATATTTTAGTTTCTTAAAGGCTTTTGTTTCAGCTATGTCTAAAAGCTAGGAAAATTGATTTTTGTATCATACATACGTGAAATTTCATATATATATTCAATTTCAGTGTACTGTAAGAGGATTCAACTATGTTTAAAAGCTCGGAAAAGTGTCTTACACATCATACATATGTGCGTTTGTGTTCCTTTTCACTGTATTGAGAAGGGTTAGTGTTAGGGGTAAGGTTAGGGGTTAGGGTTAGGTTTAGGGTTAGAAGTTACGGTTAGGGTTAGGTTTAGGGGGATCGGGGTCAGGGTTAGGGTTAAGGTTAGAGTTAGAGTTAGGGTTAGGGTTAGGGGTTAGGTTTAGGGCTAGGGGTTAGGGTTAGGGTTAGGGTTAGGGAATAGGGGTTAGGGTTACTGTTAGAAGTTAGGGTTAGGGTTAGGATTAGGGTATCAGGGTTATGGGTTAGTGTTAGGGGTTACGGTTAGGGTTATGGGATAGTGTTAGTGTTAGGTTTAGGGAATCGGGGTTAGGGTTAGGTTAGGGGTTAGGGTTAGGGATTAGAGTTAGGGTTAGGGGATAGGGTTAGAGTTAGGGTTAGGGTTAGAAGTTAGGGTTAGGGTTATGGTTAGAGGGATCGGGGTTAGGGTTAATGTTAGAGTTAGGGTTATGGTTAGGTTTAGGGATTAGGGTCAGGGTTAGGGGTTAGGGTTAGTGTTAGGGATAGGGGATAGGGGTTAGAGTTATGGTTAGGGTTACAAGTTATGGTTATGGTTAGGGTTAGGGGATCGGGGTTAGGGTTAGGGTTAGGGTTAAGAGTTAGGGTTTAGGGTAAGGGTTTAGGGTTAGGGTTAGGGGATAGGGTTAGACTTAGGGTTAGGGAATTGGGGTTAGGGTTAGGGTTAGGGGATAGGGTTAGGGATAGGGGATCGGGATTAGGGTTAGGGTTAGGGGTTAGTGTTAGGGTTTGAAGTTAGGGTTAGGGTTAGAGTTAGGGGGATCGAGGTTAGTGTTAGGGTTAAGGTTAGAGTTAGGTTTAGGGTTAGTGTTAGGGGTTAGGGTTAGGGTTTGTGGTTAGGGTTAGGGTTAGGGTTTAGGGTTAGGGTTAGGGGTTAGGGTTAGGGTTAGATGTTAAGGTTAGGGTTAAGGCTTAGGGTTAGGGGATAGGGGTTAGGGTTAGTGTTAGGGTTAGTGTTGCAAGTTAGGGTTAGGTTTAGGGTTAGGGGATCGGCGTTAGGGTTAGGGGTTAGGGTTAGGGGATAGTGGTTAGGGTTAGGGTATAGGGTTAGTGTTTGGATTAGGGGATCGGGGTTAGATTTAGGGGTTTGGGTTAGGGTTTGGGGATCAGGTTTAGGGTTAGGTTTAGCGTTTGAAGTTAGAATTAGGGTTAGGGTTAGGGAATTGGGTTAGGGTTAGGGTTAGGGTTAGAGTTAGGGGAAAGGGGTTAGGGTTAGGGTTAAGGTTAGAAGTTAGGGTTAGGGTTAGGGTTAGAGAATCTGGGTTAGGGTTAGGGTTAGGGTTAGAAGTTATATTAGGGTTATGTTAGGGTTAGGATTAGGGTTAGGGTTAGTGGTTAAGGATAGGGTTAGGGGTAAGAGTTACAGTTAGGGTTAGGGGATAGGGGTTAGGGTTAGGGTTAGAAGTTAGGGTTAGAGTTAGGGTTAGGGGATCGGGGTTAGGGTTTGCGTTAGGGTTACGGGTTTGCATTAGGGTTAGGTTTAGGAGTTAGCGTTAGGGTTAGGGGATAGGGGTAGGTTTAGGGTTAGGTTTAAGCTTAGGGTTAGGGTTAGGGGTTAGGGTTAGGGGTTAGGGTTAGTTGCACGGTCAGGGTATAGGCATTAGGGTTAGGGTTAGGGGTTAGGGTTAAGATTAGGGTTAGGGTTAGTATTACAGTTTGCTTTAGAAGGATTATGACATTTTGTTTTATTTCTTATATGTGTTCGTTTCAGCTATGTCTAAAAGCTCGGAAACGTGTTTTGCGTATCATACATATGTGCATTTAATTATATATAATTAATTATATGTGCATACATTTGTTCAATTTCATAGTATTTTAAATGTTTCGCATACGTTTAGAATTAGGATTACAGTTCGCGTTAGAAGGAGTACGACATTTCGTTTCGTTTCTTATATGCGTTCGTTTCAGCTATGTCTAAAAGCTCGGAAAAGTGATTTATGTAACATGCATATGTGCAATTATGTTCAATTTCGGTGTACTGTAAGAGGGTTCAACTATGTTTGAAAGCTCGGAAAAGTGTCTTACATATCATACATAGGTGCGTTTGTGTTCAATTTCAGTGTGTTTTAAGAGTTTCGCATACGTTGAGAATTCGTATTACAGTTTGCGTTAGAATGAATAAGATATTTAATTTAGTATCCTATATGCGTTCCTTTCAGCTATGTCTAAAAGCTCGGAAAAGTGTTTTACATATCATATATATGTGCAATTTTGTTCAATATCAGCGTATTTCAAGAGTTTCACATACGTTTAGAATTAGGATTACAGTTAGCATTAGGACAAATATAGCATACAGTTAGCATTGGGACGAATATAACATTTCGTTTGGTTTCTTATATGCGTTCTTTTAGATGTTTAAAAGCTCAGAAAACTGTTTTACATATCATATATATGTGCAATTATGGTCGATTTCAGTGTATTGTAAGAGGTTCACATACGTTTAGAATTAGGATTTCAGTTAGCATTAGGACGAATATAGCATTTAGTTTCATTTCTTCTATGCGTTCGTTACATCTATGTCTAAAAGCTCAGAAAAGTCATTACGTTCACTCTCAGTGTATTGTAAGAGTTTCGCATACATTTAGAATTAGGATTCCAGGTAGGACGAATATAGAATTTAGTTTAGTTTCTTAGTTGCATTTGTATTAGCTATGTTAAAAGCTCGGAAGAGTGATTTACATATTGTAAGAGTTTCGCATACGATTAGAATTAGGATTACAGTTCACCTTAGAAGGAATACGGCACTTAGTTTAGTTTCTTATAGGCTTTCGTTTTAGCTATGTCTAAAAGCTAGGAAAAGTGATTTTTGTATCATACATATGTGAAATTTCATATATATGTTCAATTTCAGTGTACTGTAAGAGGATTCAACTATGTTTAAAAGCTCAGAAAAGTATCTTACTTATACATATGTGCGTTTGTGTTCATTTTCACTGTGTAGTAAAAGGGTTAGGGTTAGGGGTAGGGTTAAGGCTTGGGGTTCGGTTTAGGGTTAGAAGTTAGGGTTAGGGTTACGGTTAGGGGGATCGGGGTTAGGGTTAGGGTTAAGGTTAGAGTTAGGGTTAGGGTTAAGGTTTAGGGTTAGGGTTAGGGAATAGGGATTAGCGTTAGGTTAGTGTTAGATGTTAGTTTAGGGTTAGGGTTAGGGGATCGGGCTTAGGTTTAGGGTTAGGGTTAAGGGTTAGGGTTAAGGTTAGGGGTTAGTTTAAGGGGATAAGGTTAGTGTTAGGGTTAGGGGATAGGGGTTTAGGGTTATCGTTAGGATTAGGGGATCAGGGTTAGAGTTAGGGTTAGGGGTTAGGGTTAGGGGATAGGGGTTAGGGTTAGGGTTAGGGTTAGAAGTTAGGATTAGGGTTAGGGTTAGGGTTAAGGGTTAGGGTTAGTTTTAGGGATTAGGGTTCGTGTTAGGGGTAGTATTAGGGCTTAGGGTTAGGGTTAGGTTTGGGGTTAGGGTTAGGGTTAGGGTTAGGGGATAGGAGTTAAGGTTAGAGTTGGGGTTAGATTTAGAAATCTGGGTTAGGGGATCGGGGTTAGGGTTAGGGTTAAGGGCTTGGGGTTAGGTTTAGGGTTATGGTTAAGGGTTAGGGTTAGTGTTAGAAGATAGGGTTAGGGTTAGAGTTTGGGACCGGTGTTAGGGTTTAGGGTTAGGGTTAGGGTCAGTGGATAGGGGTTAGGGTTAGGGTTAAGGTTAGTGTTAGAAGTTAGGGTTAGGGTTAGGATAAGGGTTAGAATTTTGGGTTAGGGTTAGCGTTAGGGGATCGGGGTTAGTGTTAGGGTTAGGGTTAGAATTTAGGGTTAGTGTTAGTGTTAGGGGGATCGGGGTTAGGGTTAGGGTTAAGGTTAGAGTTAGGTTTAGTGTTAGGTTTAGGGGTTAGGATTATTGTTAGGGGTTAGGGTTAGGGCAGGGTTAGGGGATCGGGATTAGTGTTAGGGTTAGGGGATAGGGGTTAGGGTTAGGGTTAGGGTTTGAAGTTAGAATTAGGGTTAGGGTTAGGGAATTGGGGTTAGGGTTAGGATTAGTGTTAGAAGTTAGGGTTAGGGTTAGGGTTAGGTTTAGAAGTTAGGGTTAGGTTTAGGGTTAGGGAATCGGGGTTAGGGTTAGTGTTAGGGTTAGAAGTTTTTAGGGTTAGGGTTAGTGGATCGGGGTTATGGTTAGTTTTACGGTTAGTGGATAGGGGTTAGGCTTAGGGTTAGGGTTTACGGTTAGGGTTACGGGTTAGGGTTAGAGTTAGGATTACAGTTCGCGCTAGAAGGATTACCACATTTAGTTTTGTTTCTTATATGCGTTCGTTTCCGCTATGTCTAAATGCTCGGAAACGTGTTTTATGTATCATACATATATTCAATAAGTATATATAATTATATTAGCATACATTTGTTCAATTTCATAGTATTGTAAAAGTTTCACATACGTTTAGAATTAGGATTAAAGTTCGCGTTAGTAGGAATACGACATTTAGTTTAGTTTCTTATATGCATTAGTTTCAGCTATGTCTAAAAGCTCGGAAAAGTGTTTTACATATCATATATATGTGCAATTATGTTCAATTTCATTGTACTGTAAAAGGGTTCAACTATGTTTAAAAGCTCGAGAAGTGTCTTACATATCATACATAGGTACGTTTGTGTTCAATTTCAGTGTGTTGTAAGAGTTTCGCATACATTGCGAATTCCTATTACAGTTTGCGTTAGAATGAATACGACATTTGATTTAGTATCCTATATGCGTTCGTTTCAGTTATGTCTAAAAGCTCGGAAAAGTGTTTTACATATCATATATATGTGCAATTATGTTTAATATCAGCGTATTTTAAGAGTTTCGCATACGTTTAGAATTAGGATGACAGTTAGCATTAGGACAAATATCCCATACAGTTAGCATTGGGACGAATATAACATTTCGTTTGGTTTCTTATATGCATTCTTTTAGATGTTTAAAAGCTCAGAAAACTGTTTTACATATCATATATATGTGCAATTATGGTCGATTTCAGTGTATTGTAAAAGGTTCACATACGTTTAGAATTAGGATTTCAGTTAGCATTAGGATGAATATAGCATTTAGTTTCATTTCTTCTATGCGTTCGTTACATCTATGTCTAAAAGCTCAGAAAAGTCATTACGTTCACTCTCAGTGTATTGTAAGAGTTTCGCATACATTTAGAATTAGGATTCCAGGTAGGACAAATATAGAATTTAGTTTAGTTTCTTAGTTGCATTTGTATTAGCTATGTTAAAAGCTCGGAAGAGTGATTTACATATTGTAAGAGTTTCGCATACGATTAGAATTAGGATTACAGTTCACCTTAGAAGGAATACGACACTTAGTTTAGTTTCTTATAGGCTTTCGTTTCAGCTATGTCTAAAAGCTAGGAAAAGTGATTTTTGTATCATACATATGTGAAATTTCATATATATGTTCAATTTCAGTGTACTCTAAGAGGAGCCAACTATATTTAAATCTCGGAAAAGTTTCTTACATATCATAAATATGTGCGTTTGTGTTCATTTTCACTGTTAGGGTTAGGGTTAGGAGTTAGGGTTAAAGTTAGGGTTAGAAGTTAAGATTAGGGTTAGGTTTAGGGGGATCGGGTTTAGGGTTAGGGTTAAGGTTAGAGTTAGTGTTAGGGGTTAGGGTTCGGGTTAGGGGATAGGGGTTAGGATTAGGGTTATAAGTTAGGGTTTGGGTTTGGGTTTTGGTTAGGGTTAGGGTTAGGATTAAGGTTTAGTGTTAGGGTTAGATTTAGGCGTTAGGGTTAGGTTTAGGAGATAGGGTTAGAGTTAGGGTTAGGGTACCGGAATTAGGGTTAGGGGATCGGGGTTAGGGTTAGGGTTAGGGCTAGGGTTAGGGTTAGGGTTTCGGGGTTAGGGTTAGGGGTTAGGGGAAACGATTTAGGGTTAGGGTTAGTGTTAGGGGATAGGGGTTAGGGTTAGGGTTAGAGTTGCAAGTTAGGTTTATGGTCAGAGTTAGGAGATCGTGGTTACGGTTAGGGTTAAGTATAAGGATTAGGGTTAGTATTAGGGTTTTCCGTTAAGGTTAGGGGATAGGGTTAGGGTTAGGGTTCGTGTATCGGGGTTAGGGTTAGGGGTAAGTGTTAGGGTTATGGCTAGGGGATAGGGGTTAGTGTTAGGGTTAGGGTTGCAAGCTAGGGTTAGGGTTAGTGTTAGGGTATCGGGGTTAGGGTTAGAGTTAAGGTTAAGGGTTAAGGTTAGGTTTAGAGGTTAGCGTTAAGGTTACGGGATAGGGTTACTTTTAGGGTTAGGGGATCTGGGTTAGTGTTAGGTTTAAATTTAGGGAATCGTGGTTAGGTTTAGGGTTAGGGTTAGAAGGTATATTAGGGTTAGGGTTAGGGGATCGGGTTTAGGGTTAGTTTTATAGTTAGGGGATAGGGGTTAGGGTTAGGGTTAGGTGTTAGGGTTAAGGTTAGGGGTTAGGGTTAGGATTACAGTTCGCGTTAGAAGGATTATGACATTTAGTTTTGTTTCTTATATGTGTTTGTTTCTGCTATGTCTAAGAGCTCGAAAACGTGTTTTACGTATCATACATATGTGCAATAATATATAATTAATTATATGTGCATACATTTGTTCAATTTCATAGTATTGTAAAAGTTTCACATACGTTTAGAATTAGGATTACAGTTAGGTTAGGGTTAGGGGTTAGGGGATAGGATTTAGGGTTAGGGTTACGGTTAGAAGGTAGGGTTATGGTTAGGGTTAGGGGATCGGGGTTAGGGTTAGGGTTAGAAGTTAGGGTTAGTATTAGGGTTAGGGGATGGAGGTTAGGGTTAGTGTTAAAGGTTAGGGATAGTGTTAGGGGTTAGGGTTAGGGTTAGGGTTAGGGTTTAGGGTTAGGGTTAGTGGATAGGGGTTAGGATTAGGGTTAGTATTAGAAGTTAGGTTTAGGTTTAGGGTTAGGGGATCGGGGTTAGGGTTAGCGTTAGGTTTAGAAGTTAGCGTTAGGCTTAGGGTATCGGGGTTAGTGTTAGGGTTAGGGTTAGGGGATAGGTTTAGGATTAGGGTTAAGGGATCAGGGTTAGTGTTAGTGTTAGGGGATTGGTGTTAGGGTTAGGGTTAGGGTTAAGGTTAGAGTTAGTGTTAGGGTTAGGGGTTAAGGTCAGGGTAAGGGTTTAGGGTGAGGATTAGGGTTAGGGGATAGGGGATAGGTTTAGGTTTAGGGTTAGAAGGTAGGGTTAGGGTTAGGGTTAGGGGATCGGGGTTATGGTAAGTGTTACGGTTAAGGGTTAGGTTCAGGGTTAGGGTTAAGGGATAGGGGTTAGGTTTAGGGTTAGGGTTAGAAGTTAGGGTTAGGGAATTGGGGTTAGGGATAGGGTTAGGGTTAGGGGAATGGGGTTGGGGTTAGGGTTAGGGTTAGGGAATAGGGGTTAGGGTTAGGGTTAGTGTTAGAAGTTATATTAGGTTTAGGGTTAGGAGGTCGGGGTTAGGATTAGTTTTACGGTTAGGGGATAGGGTTTAGGGTTAGGTTAGAGGTTAGAGTTAGGGTTAGGGGTTAGGGTTAGTGGTTAGGGTTAGTGTTAGTGGTTAGGGTTAGTTTTACGTTTAGGAAATAGGGGTTAGGGTTAGGGTTAGGGGTTGGGATTAAGGTTAGTGTTGCAGGTGATGGGTTGGGGGGGGAAGGTGTGTGGTGTGAAATAATCCCCCCCCACCACCAGACACACAGAGACAAACAGAAAAACCGTGGATTCTTGTCCTAAGCTAAGAATAAGTATTCATCGCTTGGACAGCTGCTGCAGATTTAAAGAAGTTTATTAAAAGGTAGAAATATAGAGATAGTCACAGCCCTGTGCCAGAGCAGACACAGGGGGGCAATTCGAACGAAAATGCCAACAAATTCCAGTTTCCTGAATTTTTATCCTGTCTAAGTCCAGCAGGTCCCGTTGATTTTTGGAGATCATGTTACACCTTATCACCCGCCCCGGCTCTGCTTCTGTTATCTCTCCAGCCGAATTTATGGCCTAAAGGGGGAGACATCTCTGTCTCCAAACACAGGCCCAGATTTATGGCCTGAGAGGGAGGCATCTCTGTCTCCAGACACAGGCTTTTACCTTTCGTCTTCTCCCCCAAAATGTGTTAAATTGTTCTTAGGAATGCAAGGACATGTTAGCTTAACCCTGGCTTTCTTAGTAAAGAAGACATATTTCAAGATTGGACATCTTTCCCAGTATTGACACATTAATACATTTTAAACTCTCTTCCCAATACCAGTACAGTTAGGGTTAGGGTTAGGATTACATTTTGCGTTAGAAGGATTATGATGTTTTGTTTTTTATCTTATATATGTTCGTTTCAGCTATGTCTAAAAGCTGGAAACGTGTTTTACGTATCATACCTATGTGCAATAAATATATATAATTAATTATATGTGCATACATTTGTTCAATTTAATAGTATTGTAAAAGTTTCACATACATTTAGAATTAGGTTTACAGTTCGCGTTAGTAGGAATACGACATTTAGTTTAGTTCCTAATATGTGCCGCGGGGACTGCATCATTCTCGCCAGAGGACCCGCAGCTGCTCCCGCAAGCCCAGGCATACACAGCTGAGGAGGCTTAAACCCCAAGTGGAGCCAGGAGGGGTGGCTGGCGCACGCTTGTAATTCCGGTGCTGGGGAGGCTGAGACATAGGAGCGTACAGGTCCGAAGCCAGCCTCGGCGACTTACCGAAGCTTTTAGCCACTTAGTGCATCCAGGGTTCCAAACAAAATATCAAATCGGTCTGGCAGTATAGGCCGGAGGTCCATGAGACCCTGGGCTCAACCCAGTGCCAGTAAGACAGAAACGGAAATGAAATAAAATGACAGAAAATAATAAACATAAAGCCCCAAGTGGCTATTAGGCCCTTTACTCAGAACCACAGACGCCTGTCCCCTGAGGCGAAGGTAGGAGGACATGCTCGGGACCACATCTGGGTTGCTTATGCGTGATAGGGACTCGCTCTGCACTCCTGGGCGACATATTGATGGTCTCTGCTCTGAGCCCTAGCCTTTTTCCAAGCGGGAAATCCCCTTTGGTCCTCATCCCCTGGGCCTCCCTCCCCTCCTGTGCCCAGTTCCCAGACCCTTCCCAGCTTGGGAGGTCTGTGTTTTGCTGGGACATTGGGCATGGAGCCCCCAGCCCACTCCAGGCTCCCTCCTTTTAAAGAACCCTGTTTCTCTGGGAGTCTGCATTCCGCGCATGCGCAGTGGCAGTTCAGACTGTCTCCCCAGGGCGTCTGCCAGGACAGTCTGCTAGCTGTCAGCAAGTGGGGGCGAGATTTACACGGGTTGCCTCCCTTTCCACGGAGCTGCCCCAGGTTAACCAGGGATGCCAGTGCACTCTTTGCCTTGCTGTGTCTACTGAGCACACCACACACAGCCTCTTGTCTGCCCTGTGTGGAAGCTCGGAAGGGAAGTGCTGCGGGGACTATGTCAATCTCGCAAGAGGTCCCGCTGCCGCTCTCGCACACCCAGGCATACACAACTGAGGAGGCTTAAACCCCAAGTGTAGCTGGGAGGGGTGGCTGGTGCACGCTTGTAATTTCCATGCTGGGGAGGCTGAGACATAGGAGCGCACAGGTTTGAAGCCAGCCTCGGCGACTTAGCAAAGCTTTCAGCCACTTAGTGCGTCCAGGGTTGCAAACAAAATATCAAATCGGGATGGCAGTATAGTATGAAGGTCCATCAGACCCTGGGCTTCACCCAGAGTCAGTAAGACAGAAACGGAAATGAAATGAAATGACAGAAAATAATAAACATAAAGCCCCAAATGGATATTAGGCCCTTTACTCAGAACCACAGACGCATGTCCCCCGAGGCGAAGGTAGGAGGACACGCCCGGGACCACATCTGGGTTGCTTATGCGTGATAGGGACTCGCTCTGCACTCCTGGGCGACAAATTGCTGGTCTTTGCTCTGAGCCCTGGCCTGCTTCCACGTGGGAAATCCCCTTTGGTCCTCATCCCCTGGGCCTCCCTCCCCTCCAGTGCCCAGTTCCGAGACCCTGCCCAGCTTTGAAGGTCTGTGTTTTACTGGGACTTCTGGCATGGAGCCCGCCAGCCCTCTCCAGGCTCCCTCCATTTTAAGAACCCAGTTTCTCTGGGAGTCCGCCTTCTGAGCATGCGCAGTGGCAATTCAGAATGTCTCCCCAGGGCATCTGCCAGGGGAGCCGGCTTGCTGTCAGCACGCAGGGGCGAGATTTGCACGGGTTGCCTCCATTTTCACGGAGCTGCCCCAGGTTAACCAGGGATGCCAGTGCACTCTTTGCCTTGCCGTGTCTACTGAGCACACCACACATGGCCTCTGTTCTGCCCTATGTGGAAGCTGGGAAGGGAAGCCCGTGGGGACTGTGTCAATCTCACGAGAGGTCTCACTGCGGCTCCTGCATGCCCAGGCATACACAGCTGAGGAGGCTTAAACCCCAAGTGGAGCCGGGAGGGGTGGCTGGCGCACGCTTGTAATTTCGGTGCTGGGGAGGCTGAGACATAGGAGCGCACAGGTTCGAAGCCATCCTCGGCGACTTAGCGAAGCTTTCAGTCACTTAGTGCGTCCAGGGTTGCAAACAAAATATCAAATCGGTCTGGCAGTATAGTCTGGAGGTCCATCAGACTCTGGAGTCCAACCAGAGCCAGCAAGACAGAAACAGTAATGAAATGAAATGACAGAAAATAATAAACATAAAGCCTCAAGTGGATATTAGGCCCTTTACTCAGAACCACAGACGCCTGTCCCCCGAGGCGAAGGTAGGAGGACACGCCCGGGACCACATCTGGGTTGCTTATGCGTGATAGGGACTCGCTCTGCACTCCTGGGCGACAAATTGCTGGTCTTTGCTCTGAGCCCTGGCCTGCTTCCACGCAGGAAATCCCCTTTGGTCCTCATCCCCTGGGCCTCCCTCCCCTCCTGTGCCCAGTTCCCAGACCCTGCCCAGCTTGGGAGGCCTGTGTTACGCTGGGATGTCGGGCATGGAGCCCCCCAGCCCTCTCCAGGCTCCCTACCTATAAAGAACTTAGTTTCTCTGGGAGTCCGTGATCCGCGCATGCGCAGTGGCAGTTCAGACTGTCTCCCCAGGGCATCTGCCAGGGGAGCCGGCTTGCTGTCAGCAGGTGGGGGCGAGATTTGCACGGGTTGCCTCCCTTTCCACGGAGCTTCCCCAGATTAACCAGGGATGTCAGTGCACACTTTGCCTTGCCGTGTCTACTGACCACACCACACACGGCCTCTGTTCTGCCCTATGAGGAATCTGGGAAGGGAAGCGCCACGGGGACTGTGTCATTCTCGCGAGAGGTCTCGTGGCTGCTCCTGCATGCCCAGGCATACACAGCTGAGGAGGCTTAAACCCCAAGTGGAGCCAGGAAGGGTGGCTGGCGCTCACTTCTAATTTCCTTGCTGGGGAGGCTGAGACATAGGAGGGCAGAGTTTCAAGGCCAGTCTCGGCGAATTAGCGAAGCTTTCAGCCACTTAGTGCATCCAGGGTTCCAAACAAAATATCAAATAGGTCTGGCAGTATAGTCCGGAGGTCCATCAGACTCTGGGCTCAAACCAGCGCCAGCAAGACCATAACAAAAATGAAATGAAATGACAGAAAATAATAAACATAAAGCCCCAGATGGATATTAGGCCCTTTACTCAGAACCTCAGATGCCTGTCCCCGGAGGCGTAGGTAAGAGGACACGCCTTGGGCCGCATCTGGGTTGCTTATGCGTGCCAGGGACCAGTGCTGCACTCCTGGGCGATAAACTGCTGGTGTCTGCTCTGGTCCATGGCCTGCTTCCACGCGGGAAATCCCCTTTGGTCCTTATCCCCTGGGCCTCCCTCCCCTCCTGTGCCCAGTTCTCAGACCCTGCCCAGCTTGGGAGGTCTGTGTTTCACTGGGACGTCGAGCATGGAGCCCCCCATCCCTCTCCAGGCTCTCTCCTTTTAAAGAACCCAGTTTCTCTGGGAGTCCGCGTTCTGTGCATGCGCAGTGGCAGTTCAGACTGTTTCCCGAGGGCGTCTGCCAGGGGAGCCGACTTGCTGTCAGCAGGCAGGGACGAGATTTGCACAGGTTGCCTCCCTTTCCACGGAGCTGCCCCAGGTTAACCAGGGATGTCAGTGCACACTTTGCCTTGCCATGTCTACTGAGAACACCACACACGGCCTCTCTTCTGCCCTATGAGGAAGCTGGGAAGGGTAGCGCCGCGGGAATGTGTCGTTTTCGCGAGAGGTCCCACGGCTGCTCCTGCACGCCCAGGCATACACAGCTGAGGAGGCTTAAACCCCAAGTGGAGCCGGGAGGGGTGGCTGGCGCTCACTTGTAATTTCCATGCTTGGGAGGCTGAGACATAGGAGCGCACAGTTTCGAAGCCAGTCTCAGTGACTTAGCGAAGCTTTCAGCCACTTAGTGCGTCCAGGGTTCCAAACAAAATATCAACTCGGTCTGGCAGTATAGTCCGGAGGTCCATCAGACCCTGGGCTCAACCCAGCGCCAGCAAGACAGAAAAAGAAATGAAATGAAATGACAGACAATAATAAACATAAAGCCCCAAGTGGATATTAGGCCCTTTACTCTTAACCACAGACGCCTGTCTCTGGAGGCGAAGGTAGGAGGACATGCCCTGGGCCACATCTGGGTTGCTTATGGGTGACAGTGTCCCGTGCTGTACTCCTGGGTAAAAAATTCCTGGTCTCTGCTCTGGTCCCTGGCCTGCTCCCACGCGGGAAATCCTCTTTGGTCCTCATCCCCTGGGCCTCCCTCCCCCCTGTGCCCAGTTCCGAGACCCTGCCCAGCTTGTGAGGTCTTTGTTTCGATGTGACATCGGGCATAGAACCCCAAACCTTCTCCAGGCTCCCTCCTCTTAAGGAATCCAGTTTCTCTGGGAGTCAGCGTTCCGCGCATGCGCAGTCGCAGTTCAGACTATCTCCCCAGGGCGTCTGCCAGGGGAGTCGGCTAGCTGTCAGCAGGCGGGGGGAGATTTGCACGGGTTGCCTCCCTTTCCACGGAGCTGCCCCAGGTTAACCAGGGATGCCAGTGCACTCTTTGCCTTGCCGTGTCTACTGAGAACACCACACATGGCCTCTGTTCTGCTCTATGTGGAAGCTGGGAATGGAAGCGCTTCGGGGACAGTGTCATTCTCGCGAGAGGTCCTGAAGCCGCTCCCGCACGCCCAGGCATACACAGCTGAGGAGGCTTAAACCCCAAGTGGAGCCGGAAGGGGTGGATGGCGCTCACTTTTTATTTCCATGCTGGGGAGGCTGAGACATAAGAGCACACAAGTTCCAAGCCAGTCTCGGCGACTTAGCGAAGCTTTCCGCCACTTAGAGCGTCCAGGGTTCCAAACAAAATATCAAATAGGTCTGGCAGTATAGTCTGGAGTTCCATCAGACCCTGGGCTCAACCCAGCACCAGCAAGAAGGAAAAAAAATGAAATGAAATGACAGAAAATAATGAATATAAAGCCCCAAGTGGATATTAGGCCCTATACTCAGAACCACAGACACCTGTCCTAGGAGGCGAAGGTAGGAGCACACGTTCGGGGCCGCAACTGGGTTGCTTATGCGTGAGAGGGACCTGCGCTGCACTCCTGGGCGACAAACTGCTGGTCTCTGCTCTGGTACCTGGCCTGTCTCCATGCGGGAAATCCCCTTTGGTCCTCATCCCCTGGGCCTCCCTCCCCTCCTGTGCCCAGTTCCGAGATACTGCCCAGCTTGGGAGGTCTTTGTTTCGCTGGGACGTCGGGCATGGTGCCCCCCAGCCCTCTCCAGGCTCCCTTATTTTAAAGAACCCAGTTTCTCTGGGAGACCATGTTCCGCGCATGCGCAGTAGCAGTTCAGACTGTCTCCCCAGGGCATCTGCCAGGGGAGCCGACTAGCTGTCAGCAGGCGGCGGTGAGATTTACATGGGTTGCCTCCCTTTCCACGGAGCTGCCCCAGGTTAACCAGGGATGTCAGTGCACACTATGCCTTGCCGTTTCTACTGAGAACACCACACATGGCCTCTGTTCTGCCCTATGAGGAAGCTGGGAAGGGAAGCGCCGCGGGGACTGTGTCATTCTCGCGAGAGGTCCCGCGGCTGCTCCCGCATGCCCAGGCATACACAACTGAGGAGGCTTAAACCCGAAGTGGAGCCGGGAGGTGTGGCTGGCGCTCACTTGTAATTTCCTTGTTGGGGAGGCTGAGTCATAGGAGCGCACAGTTTCGAAGCAAGTCTCAGTGACTTAGCGAAGCTTTCAGCCACTTAGTGCGTCCAGGGTTCCAAACAAAATATCAACTCGGTCTGGCAGTATAGTCCGGAGGTCCATCAGACCCTGGGCTCAACCCAGCGCCAGCAAGACCATAACATAAATGAAATGAAATGACAGACAATAATAAACATAAAGTCCCAAGTGGATATTAGGCCCTTTACTCAGAACCACAGAAGCCTGTCCCCCGAGCGAAGGTAGGAGGACATGCCCGGGGCCGCATCTGGGTTGCTTATGTGTGAGAGGGACCCGCACTGCACTCCTGGGCGAGAAACTGCTGGTTTTTGCTCTGAGCACTGGCCTGCTTCCATACGGGAAATCCCCTTTGGTCCTCATCCCCTGGGCCTCCCTCCCCTCCTCTTCCAGTTCCGAGACCATGCCTAGCTTGGGAGGTCTTTGTTTCGTTGGTACATCAGGCATAGAGCCCCCCAGCCCTCTCCAGCCTCCCTCCTTTTAAAGAACCTAGTTTCTCTGGGAGTCTGTGTTCCGTGCATGCACAATGGCAGTTCAGACTGTCTCCCCAGGGCATCTGCCAGGGGAGCCGGCTTGCTGTCAGCAGGCGGGGGCGAGATTTGCACGTGTTGCCTCCCTTTCCACGGAGCTTCCCCAGATTAACCAGGGATGTCAGTGCACACTTTGCCTTGCTGTGTCTACTGAGCACACCACACACGGCCTCTGTTCTGCCCTATGAGGAAGCTGGGAAGGGAAGCGCCGTGGGGACTCTGTCATTCTCGCGAGAGGTCTCGCGGCTGCTCCCGCAAGCCCAGGCATACACAGCTGAGGAGGCTTAAACCCCAAGTGGAGCAGGGAGGGGTGGTTGGCGCTCAGTTGTAATTTCCGTGCTGGGGAGGCTGAGACATAGGAGCGCACATTTTCGAAGCCAGTCTCTGCGACTTAGTGAAGGTTTTAGCCACTTAGTGCATCCAGGGTTCTAAACAAAATATCAAATAGGTCTGGCAGTATAGTCCAGAGGTCCATCAGACCCTGGGCTCAACACAGCGCCAGCAAGACCATAATGGAAATGAAATGAAATGACAGAAAATAATGACGATAAAGCCCCAAGTGGATATTAGGCCCTTTACTCAGAATCACAGACGCCTTTCCCCGGAGGCGAAGGTATGAGGACATGCCCAGGGCCGCATCTGGGTTGCTTATGCGTGACAGGGACCATTGCTCCACTCCTGGGCGACAATCTGATGGTCTCTGCTTTGGTCCCTGGCCTGCTTCCATGCGGGAAATCCCCTTTGGTCCTCATCTCCTGGGCCTCCCTCCCCTCCTGTGCCCAGTTTCGAGACCCTTCCCAGCTTGGGAGATTTGTGTTTCACTTGGACGTCGAGCATGGAGCCCCCCAGCCTTCTCCAGGCTCCATCCTTTTAAAGAACCCAGTTTCTCTGGGAGTCTGCGTTCCACGCATGCGCAGTGGCAGTTCAGACTGTCTTCCCAGGGCATCAGCCAGGGGAGCTGGTTAGCTGTCAACAGGCATGGGCGAGATTTTCACGCATTAGCTCCCTTTCCACGGAGCTGCCCCAGGTTAACCAGGGATGCCAGTGCACTCTTTGCCTTGCCGTGTCTACTGAGCACACCACACACGGCCTCTTTTCTGCCCCATGTGGAAGCTGGGAAGGGAAGCGCATAGGGGACTGTGTCATTCTCGCGAGAGGTTATGCGGCCGTTCCCACACGCCCAGGCATACACAGCTGAGGAGGCTTAAACCCCAAGTGGAGCTTGGAGGGGTGGCTAGCGCTCGCTTGTAATTTCCATGCTGGGGAGGCTGAGACATAGGAGCGCACAGCTTCGAAGCCAGACTCGGCAACTTAGCGAAGCTTTCAGCCACTTAGTGCATCCAGGGTTCCAAACAAAATATCAAATAGGTCTGGTAGTGTCAGGAATCCAGCCCGACAGCTGACGGGTTTGGCGAGATGATGAGTACCGACGACTCAAACACTAATCCATGAGCTGGGAGTCATGTCAAGCAAGATCTCATTTATTTCTCTCCAAGCCATCCTTTATATAGTACCAAGCCATGAGGGGAATTTCCTTGAGAAATAGCCTAGCCTATTCGGGATAAAGATCACTAGCATGTAGTTTACAGCCAATCTCAGGCCAGTACATGAGCCATTCATGTGTGCGGAAAGCTCCTTTAAAGGTAGAAAGGGAAAAACAGCTCACTCTCCCAACTCATAATGAATGGGGTAACCAGGCCTTCCTAGCTTCCTCCAGGTGCCATCTTTGCCCCTTTTTTGCTGAATCACTTTACTTAAGGTTTTGCCTTAGGCCGTAGGCCGCTCAGGCCGAATCTCCTTAGGCGCTGTATAGACACACCCCATCATATCCCCCTTTTTCTTTTATTTTATCTGGACTGTGCCTGTCTTAGGTTGTCCCCATTGATTACCAGGGATTACCCGTCATTGGATAGTACAGATCGATGCTGTACTTCCTGTCTTAGGTTTCCATGGCCCCTGGGAATCTTACCCATCATTGGCTACCAGCCCTTCAACATGCTTTGATTTTTCCCATCTGGGGAAATTGTAAGGCGGGAGAGGGGTGGTCATATTCAGAGCGCCAATCCTAAGATTTATTTTCTGTGCCCGCAAGCCTTTGGTAATGCACTTCTATTTGGTTGATTTTAACAGAAATTGGACTAATCTATTAAAATCACAGGGGTCTACGATACACAAAACTATGATAAACAGCAAGGGGCCCAACAAAGGAAGAAAATAGGGCAAAAGTCCATGAAAGCCAGTCCAGAACGGATTCTCCTGAAGATCTCCTCGCCACCTCTCCAGATCATGTTGGAGCTGCTTAATCTTATCTTGTTCCTGCAAAAATAAGCAGATGCCTCACTTTTCGGCTGTTAATAAATCCAATATCCATCTTTTTTGTGATACCACATAGGATAGGGAATCTAATTGGGCTTGTAAATCTCAGACAATTTCTGAGACAGACTTAACACCATCAATTATTCGGAGGGAGTCTCCTATGTAACTCAAAGGCCATCCCAAGGCCAGCCACACCCATGGCAGTTCTGGCAGTAATCTCCAGGCTGATTAAGAGCAGAATGGCTTGTACTGCTCTCCTTTTTTGCCCTCCCCAATCAAAAAGGGGGGATGGGCATTGATTTCTCAAGGATAATATTTATATCGGAGAGCAGGGAGACAAGGGTGCAAAGGCCTGCATTTAATATATCCCTTGCCTTACCTGCGTCTCCAAAGCCTGGCATACTATACCATATTTGCAGGGACAGGATGACGAACATTAGGGTTTTCATGACTATCTTCTTTTAAAATAAAAAACAAAGGACTAATTTCAGGGATTTCCTCTTCCCTGGAATCATAATTACCAGTTATTGTAGGCAGGTGTTTGATATCTCTTGCTGGGACCCAAAGTGGTCTTTTATCATCATAGGGGAAGACACACCCAAAGCCTCTTCCTGCAGTTATGAGGGGATCTGGGCCCCTCCACATTCCCATTAGGGGATGTCTCCATTTTACTTTGATGGAGGAAAAGGGAATCTCTGTGGTTCAATGCCTATGAAAAGGGGACAGGTTGAAGTCTTTTGAAAAATTTAAAATATTTAGGGTTAATAATGCATTTATTAATTGATTATGTGGGGGTAGTAACTCCCCCTTTTGTTTTTGTAATTGAACCTTTAGGATATGATTATATTTTTTTATTAAAGCTTGTCCTTTTGGGTTATATGAAATGCCCATAGTGTGAATAATTTTCCATAATTGTAGGAAGGAGACGGAATGTTGACTAATAAAACAAGGGCCATTATCAGTTTTGATTTGTTCAGGAATCAAAACAATAAAGAAAATAACTTATAGCATGTTTTGTCTTTTTACCCGAATGAGCTGAGGCCCAATCAGCCCTGAGATAGGTATCTATGGAAACAAAAATATATTTAAGTTTTCCAAATGGTTGAAAATGAGTTACATCCACTTGCATAATCCATTGGGGTGTAGGCCTCTCATAATAACTCCGGACGATTGAAGGGGCGGGTAGTTGCAAGATGGGTTGACATGATTTACAAGTGCGAACAATTCTTTTTAAATCCTTATTAGGGATTTGAGGATATTTGTGTTTTAATCCCCTCCAATTTACATGGGTTAATCTATGAAAATCTATGGCCTCTTTTACAAATAGGGCTTGAACTTTTGTGCAAGACATCGCCTATCCCTTCTGAACGCCCGTCCCTTTTGAATGTCACTCGCCCATCTCCTTAGGACCTACTGTCCCATGTGCGACTGCTGTTGTTCCAGCATGCCAGAGGCTGTTTACCTTGGAGACCTGCTGCAGCCCAGTGTGAAATTTACACCCTTTCCCCCTGATTTTCAAGGGCCAGCGAGAGCTCACTGGACGCCACCGGAACCGCGATGCTTTCCAAGGCACAGGCCCCTCTCTTGGGGCGAACCCATTCCAGGGCGCCCTGCTCTTTACAAAGAAAAGAGAACTCTCCCTGGGGCTCCCGCCGGCTTCTCCAGGATCAGTAGCATTACCGCACTGGATGCCTCGCGGCGACCATCTCTGCCACTTCGGATTTGGGGATCTGAACCTGATTTGCTTTTGATCGGCTCTAGTATCAATTAAATATTTAGAATTTTTATCTCCAATTGTGAGGACCATCTTGGGTCTTAACCCATTTTTTACCGGGACTGGGGGAAGCCCCCTTGGGAGGTTAAAAGCTCCTCCTTTTAAGTTAAATTTGGACCAGCAGTCCCGGGCCCAATGAAAGCCCTTACGGCATTTGGGGCAGGGCCTCCGGGGAGTTTCCCCTTTCTTCCCTGCTCCCATAGGAGGCGTAGCCTGGGACAGGCACTCTCGGCGGAAATGGCCCTCCCTTCAGCATTTGAAACACGTAGAGGGGGCAACCCTTATTGCCTGTATCAGAGTCTGTATGCCCTCCCATTGCCCTTCCTTAACCGCAACTGTCATAGTTTGGAGTTGATGGCTCATAGAGCCAACGTCCCGAGAGGCCACGATCCATCTCTCTAAAGTATGCCCCTTCAACCCTGCACAGGCCAGCTTATGGTCGGCTGTCATCCTGTCCCACACAAGCATTTTGACAAATTTGTCTCTTAATGGACCAGCCAGAAACTTCCTCTTAAGGCTGTTATATACTCTCTCTATAAATGTAGGTAGATCCTCACCGGGCTTTTGAGTGATTTCCGCAATAGGGGCCTCAGTGGGCCCATTGTCTAATTTTCTCCATGCTGCCAGTGCAGCCACCCTAACCTGATCCTGGTATGGGGGGGCAAGGCTGCCTGTTGTAGGCCAGTGGTGTGCGGCTCGGCCGTCCCTGTAAGCATGCCATAGGTTAAAGGGATGGTGGGAGCGGCATTTTGATTTCTTTCCCCCAAGATTCGGCATTCCTCCTGGTAATAGGCCATCCATTTCATAAAGAGTGGCCCAGGGAGAACTGCCTTGGTTAGCTCTCTCCAGTCCCAGGGGACTAAAGCCTGATGGGCCAGCCCTTCCACTAGGGTATCTGCCCAGGGGGAATTGGGACTATCCTCCGCCACCGCCTTTCGGAGCTCTTTGAGTTCCTGCGGTTCCCAGGGGTACCAGGCGGCTGGATGGTTTCTTCCCGGGTTGACGTTGACGGGAAAGAGGCCCACAGTTCCTCCAGCTCTCCCTACGTCAGCATAGAGCGGCGGAGCAGAGGGTATGAAGAAGGAATTTGTCAGGGAAAGGGACTGTGGGGAGTCCTTGGCGTCCTCAAAGTGATCGGAGGGATTGGGAGATTTTTAGGGGCTTCGGGACCAGAGGGGGGTGTATGCTCGGCACATTCATATGTGCGGAAAGCTCCTTTAAAGGTAGAAAGGGAAAAACCGCTCACTCTCCCGACCCATAATGAATGGGAAAACCACGCCTTCCTAGCTTCCTCCAGGTGCCATCTTTGCCCTTTTTTGCTGAATCACTTTACTTAAAGTTTTGTCTTAGGCCGTAGGCCGCTGAGGCCGAATCTCCTTAGGCGCTGTATAGACACACCCCATCATGGCAGTATAGTCCAGAGGTACATCAGACCCTGGGCTCAACCCAGAGCCAGCAAGACAGAAACGAAAATGAAATGAAATGACAGACAATAATAAACATAAAGCCCCAAGTGGATATTAGGCCCTTTACTCAGAACCACAGATGCCTGTCCCCCAAGGCGAAGGTAGGAGGACACGCCTGGGGCTACATCTGGGTTGCTTATGCGTTTCAGGGACCCGCGCTGCACTCCTGGGCAACAAACTTTTGGTCTCTGCTCTGGTCCCTGGCCTGCTTCCACACGGGAAATCCCCTTTGGTCCTCATCCCCTGGGCCTCCCTCCCCTCCTGTGCCCAGTTCTGAGACACTGCCCAGCTTGGGAGGTCTGTGTTGCGCTGGGACAACACCATGGAGCCCCCCAGCCCTCTCCAGGCTCCCTCCTTTTAAAGAACCCACTTTCTCTAGGAGTCTGCATTCCGCGCATGCGCAGTGGCATGCACGTTAGGATTACGATATTTAGTTTTGTTTCTTATAAGTGTTCATTTCCGCTATGTCTGAAAGCTCAGAAACGTGTTTTACGTATCATATATATGTGCAATAATTATATATAATTAATTATATGTGCATACATTTGTTCAATTTCATAGTATTGTAAAAGTTTCACATACGTTTAGAATTAGGATTACAGTTCGTGTAAGTAGGAATACGACATTTAGTTTAGATTCTTATATGCGTTCGTATCAGCTATGTCTAAAAGCTCGGAAAAGAGTTTTATGTATCATATATATGTGCAATTATGTTCAATTTCAGTGTACTGTAAGAGGGTTCACCTATGTTTAAAAGCTCGGAAAAGTGTCTTACATATCATACATAGGTGCATTTGTGTTCAATTTCAGTGTGTTGTAAGAGTTTCGCATACGTTGAGAATTCGTATTACAGTTTGCGTTAGAATGGATACGACATTTAATTTAGTATCCTATATGCGTTCATTTCAGCTATGTCAAAAAGCTCGGAAAAGTGTTTTACGCATCATATATATGTGCAATTATGTTCAATATCAGCGTATTTTAAGAGTTTCGCATACGTTTAGAATTAGGATGACAGCATTAGGACAAATATCCCATACAGTTAGCATTGGGACGAATATAAAATCATTTCGTTTGGTTTCTTATATGCGTTCTTTTAGATGTTTAAAAGCTCAGAAAACTGTTTTACATATCATATATATGTGCAATTATGGTCGATTTCAGTGTATTGTAAGAGGTTCACATACGTTTAGAATTAGGATTTCAGTTAGCATTAGGACGAATATAGCATTTAGTTTCATTTCTTCTATGCGTTACATCAATGTCTAAAAGCTCGAAAAAGTCATTATGTTCACTCTCAGTGTATTGTAAGAGTTTCGCATATGTTTAGAATTAGGATTCCAGGTAGGACGAATATAGAATTTAGTTTAGTTTTTTACTTGCATTTGTATTAGCTATGTTAAAAGCTCGAAAGAGTGATTTGCAAATTGTAAGAGTTTCACATACAATTAGAATTAGGATTACAGTTCGCGTTAGAAGGAATACGATACTTAGTTTACTTTCTTATATGCTTTTGTTTCAGCTAGGTCTAAAAGCTAGGAAAAGTGATTTCTGTATCATACATAAGTGAAATTTCATATATATGTTCAATTTCAGTGGACTGTAAGAGGATTCAAATATGTTTAAAATCTCGGAATAGTGTCTTACATATGTGCATTTGTGTTCGTTTTCACTGTATTGTAAAAGGGTTAGGGTTAGGGGTAGGGTTAGGGGTTAGGGTTAGAAGGTAGGGTTAGGGTTAGGGTTAGGGGGATCAGGGTTAGGGTTAGGGTTAGGGTTAGAGTTAGGGGTTTGGGTTAAGGTTAGGGTTAGGTGTTAGGTTTAGGGTTAGAAGTTATGGTTATGGTTAGGGTTAAGGGTTAGGGTTAGGGTAGGGGACCAAGGTTATGGTTATGATTAGGTTAGGGGTTAGGTTTAGGGTTAGAGGTTCGGGGTTAGGGTTAGGGTTAAGGTTAGAGTTAGGGTTAGGGTTAGGCTTAGGTTTAGGGCTTAGTGTCAGGGTTAGGGTTTACGGTTAGGGTTAGGGTTAGGGGATAGTGGTTAGGGTTAGGGTTAGGGATATAAATTAGTGTTAGGGTTAGGGTTAGGGGATCGGGGTTAGAGTTAGGGTTAAGGTTAAGGGTTAGGGTTAGGGTTAGGGGATAGGGGTTAGGGATAGAGTTAGCGTTAGATGTTAGGGTTAGGGTTAGAGTTAGGGGTTAGGGTTAGGGTTAGGGGTTAGGGTTAGAAGTAGGGTTAGGGGATAGGGTTAGGGTTAGAATTTAGGATTAGGGTTAGGGTTAGGGTTAGGGGTTAGGGTTAGGGTTAGGGTTAGATGTTAGGGTTAGGGTTAGCGTTAGAGGATCAGGGTTAGGTTAGGGTTAAGGGTTAGGATTAGGGTTAGGGGTTAGGGATAGGCTTAGATTTTATGTTAAAGTTAGGGTTAGGGGATCGAGGATAGAGTTAGTGTTAGGGTTAAGTGTTAGGGTTAGGGTTAGTAGTTTGGGTTAGGGTTAGGGGATAGGGTTAGGGTTAGGGTTAGGGTAGGGTTAGGGTTAGGGTTAGGGGCTCGGCATTAGGGTTAGGGTTAGGGTTAGGGGTTTGGGTTTAGGTTTAGGGTTAATTTTAGGGTTAGGGATAGGGGTTAGGGTAAGGGTTAGGGTTTACAGTTAGGGTTAGGGTAAGAAATAGGGGTTAGGATTAGGGTTAGCGTTAGGGATATAAGTTAGTGTTAGGGTTAGGGTTAGGGGATAGGGGTTAGGGTTAGGTTTAAGGTGAAGGATTAGGGTTAGGGTTAGAGGATAGGAGTTAGGGATAGAGTTAGGGTTAGATGTTAGGGTTAGGGTTTGGGAATCGGGGATAGGTGTTGGGTTAGAGTTAGGGGAATGGGGTTGGGGTTAGTTTTAGGGTTAAGGAGTCGTGGTTAGGGTTAGGGTTAGGGTTAGCAGTTATATTAGGTTTAGGGTTAGGGTATCGGGGTTAGGATTAGTTTTACAGTTAGGGGATAGGGGTTAGGGTTAGGATTAGGGGTTAGGGTTAGCGTTAGGGGTTAGAGATAGGGTTAGGGTTAGGGTTAGGATTACAGTTCGCGTTAGAAGGAATACGAAATTTAGTTTGGTTTCTTATATGTTTTTGTTTCTGCAATGTCTAAAGCTCAGAAAAGTGTTTTACTTATCATACATATGTGCAATAATTATATATAATTAATTATATGTGCATACATTTGTTCAATTTCATAGTATTGTAAAAGTTTCACATACGTTTAGAATTAGGATTACATTTCGCGTTTGTAGGAATACGACATTTAGTTCAGTTTCTGTTATGCGTTCGTTTCAGCTATGTCTAAAAGTACGGAAAAGTGTTTTACGTATCATACATATTGCAATTACGGTCCATTTCATTGTATTGTAAAAGTTTCGCATACGTTTAGGATTAGGATTACAGTTCGCGTTAGAAAGAATGCGACATTTCGTTTTGTTTCTTATATGCGTTCGTTTCAGCTATGTCTAAAAGCTCGGAAAAGTGATTTATGTATCATGCATATGTGCAATTATGTTCAATTTCAGTGTACTGTAAGAGGATTCAACTATGTTTAAAAGCTCGGAAAAGTGTTTTACATACCATACATAGGTGCGTTTGTGTTCAATTTCAGTGTGTTGTAAGAGTTTCACATACTTTGTGAATTCCTATTACAGTTTGCGTTAGAATGAATACGACATTTGATTTAGTATCCTATATGCGTTCGTTTCAGCTATGTCTAAAAGCTCGGAAAAGTGTTTTACGTATCATACATATGTGCAATTATGGTCCATTTCATTGTATGGTAAAAGTTTCGTATACATTTAGAATTAGTATGACAGTTAGCATTAGGACAAATATGAATATAACATCATTTCGTTTGGTTTCTTATATCCGTTTTTTTAGATGTTTCAAAGCTCAGAAAACTGTTTTACATATCATATATATGTGCAATTATGGTCAATTTCAGTGTATTGTAAGAGGTTCACATACGTTTAGAATTAGGATTTCAGTTAGCATTAGGACGAATATAGCATTTAGTTTCATTTTTTCTATGTGTTCGTTACATCTATGTCTAGAAGCTCGGAAAAATCATTACGTTCACTTTCAGTGCATTGTAAGAGTTTTGCATACATTTAGAATTAGGATTACAGGTAGGACGAATATAGAATTTAGTTTAGTTTCTTAATTGCATTTGTATTAGCTATGTTAAAAGCTCGGAAGAGTGATTTACATATTGTAAGAGTTTCGCATACGATTAGAATTAGGATTACAGTTCGCGTTAGAAGGAATATGACACTTAGTTTACTTTCTTCTATGCTCTCATTTCAGCTAGGTCTAAAAGCTAGGAAAAGTGATTTCTGTATCATACATAAGTGAAATTTCATATATATGTTCAATTTCAGGGTACTGCAAGAGGATTCAAGTATGTTTAAAAGCTCGGAATAGTGTCTTACATATGTGTGTTTGTGTTTATTTTCACTATATTGTAAAAGGTTTAGGGTTAGGGGTAGGGTTAGGGGTTAGGGTTAGAAGTTAGGGTTAGGGGTTAGGGTTAGGGGGATCGGGGTTAGGGTTAGCGTTAGATTAGAGTTAGGGTTAGGGTTAGGTTTAGGGGTTAGGGTTAGGGTTAGGGGATAGGGTTAGGGTTAGGGTTAGGGTTAGGGTTAGATTTAGGGTTAGGGTTAGGGTTAGGGGTTAGGTTTAGGGTTAGGTTTAGGGGTTAGGGTTGGGGTTAGGGTTAGATTTTGGGTTAGGGTTAGAGTTAGGGGTTAGGGTTAGAGTGAGGGTTAGGGGTTAGGGTTGGGGTTAGGGTTAGAGTGAGGGTTAGGTGTTAGGGTTGGGGTTAGGGTTAGATTTGGGGTTAGGGTTAGGGTTAGGAGATAGGGTTAGGGGACCAAGTTTAGGTTTAGGGTTAGGGTTTGGGTTAGAAGTTAGGGTTAGGGTTAGGCAATGGGGGTTAGGGTTAGGGTTAGTGTTAAGGGTTAGGGTTAGGGTTATGGATAGCGGACCGGGGTTAGGGTTAGGAGATAGGGGTTAGGGTTATTAGGGTTAGGGGTAGGGTTAGAAGGTAAGGTTAGGGTTAGGGTTAGGGGATCGGTGTTAGGGTTAGGGTTAGGATTAGATTTGATGTTAGGTTTAGGGTTATGGTTAGGGGATCGGGGTTAGGGTTAGGGTTAAGGTTAGAGTTAGGGTTAGAGTTAAGGTATGTGGTTAGGGTCAGGTTAGGATTTATGCTTAGGGTTAGTGTTAGGGGATAGGCATTAGGGTTAGGGTTAGGGTTAGGGATATAAGTTAGTGTTAGGGTTAGGCTTAGGGTATCGGGGTTAGGGTTAGGATTAAGGTGGACTTCCGGTAAGATGGCGACCGAGGAAAGCGGCACTTACAAGTCCCGCTAACAATCGAACTCTATTACCCCAAAACCAGCACCTTTCAGAGCCAGAAAACACCACCAGCAAAGAAATAAAAACGGTAAATACAAGGGACAGAGAAAAAGGGCTGGAAAAACAAGACACCAGAAAAAAACCAGCCCGAAGGGCCGCGCCCGCCGTGGCGCGGAGCGGCCGGAGGAGCCAGAGCGGCCAGAGCCGCAGCGCAGAGAAATCAGAGCCGCGGCACCAAGCGGGGCGGCCGGAGCAGCCGAGCGGAGCGGCCAGACCAGCCAGAGAGGAGCGGCCAGAGCAGCCGGTGAGGAGTGGCCAGAACAGCTGGAGCAGCCAGAGCCGCTTCGCGGAACCGCCGGAGCGGCCGGAGTGGCCAGACCCGCAGTGCGGAGCAGGCGGATCCGTGGTGCAGAGCAGCCAGAGAGGCCAGAGCGGCCAGACCCGTGGTGCGGAGCAGCCTGAGCCACAGCGCAGAGCGGTCAGAGCGACGCGGCTTACATCTCCCCTAGCAGCACCAGGCTCCAGAGAGGAGGGAGACTTAAAACAGAGCTCAAATCCAGAGAGGAGGTACTCTGGCCTCGCGGCCTAGGATGCAGAAGCAGCGTCTTACTGCTGGCGGCAGCGGCGAATTCACCAGATGGCCCTAGACCAACCCACACAACCAGCCACCAGACGCCCGAGAGGAGGGGTGGACAGCGAGCCAAGGTAAGCCGCTGCTGAACAGCCGGGCGGCAGTCAGCAGTTTCTCCGGTGCAAGGAGCGTCTAAAGCTCCCAAGGGCCGGGCACAGCACACCTGGCAGGGACTCAGCGGAGCTCAAAACCAGAGAAGAAATAGGCCACATTACGGCCGAGGGCGTGGCAGTGGTGCCATATTGCCAGTGGCGGCAGCAGCGAATTCACCGAGTTCACTACAGCTCCATCAGCGCACTCAACAAACATGAGTCAAATTGCGGCCCCAAGGGGAGAAATCCCAGTACTGCACTCCCAGGGACTTGCGCAGATAGTCTCCCTGGGTCGGAGATTTTAGCAGTGCAGCCCAGTGGGGGAGTGGCAGTGGCAGAGATATACCATAGTCACAACTCCCCACTAGAGAACATCCAACTTGGCACCCCCCACGGTCTAAGCAGCCTCAATTGACTTCCTGGGTCTGAGACTTTGTGATACAACCCAGTAAAGGAGTAGTGGTGACTGAGATACCACAGACTCGAGATCCAGAGCATCTTAAGTGAACTCGTAGTGACTCAGGGAAGAACCCAGAGAAGGCACAAACTTCCAAAATCATGGGAAAGAGAAATAACAATGGAGCAGTGAATGCCAACAACCCCACAACATCAGAATCTGATAACACAGAAATCCAAAGATCTCTAGAAGATCAAATTAGGAAAATAACTTTAGAAATAATAGAGGACTTTCGAAAAGAATTTAGAGAGAGTCAAAAAGAGATAAAGGATGCAATTAATGAAGTGAAGGCTTCAATTCAAAGTATAAACAACAGATTAGACCACATGGAGAATAGAATCTCGCTTCTTGAAGATGACCATTCCAAAAATGAACGCATAGTTTCTAATTTAGAAAAAAAAACCCGACAGCAGGAATCTGACATTGAAGAAATATGGGCCCATTTCAAGAGAGCTAACCTAAGAATAATTGGAATAGAGGAGGGAAAAGAAGGTGAAACCAAAGGGATCAACAATCTCTTCAAGGAAGTAATAGCAGAAAATTTTCCAAACATAGAGCAAGAGGTTGATACACAGGTCCAGGAAACTTATAGAACTCCCTTTAGACAGGATCAAAGAAGAGGATCCCCACGCCACATAATTGTCAAAATGACTAATGTGGAAGCCAAGGAGAGACTCTTAAAGGCAACAAAAACAAAAGGCCACATGACATACAGAGGCAAACCAGTTAGAATCACTCCAGACTTCCCAAACCAAGTTATGAAAGCCAGAAGGGCATGGAGTAACATATTCCAAACTCTGAAAGAAAACAACTTCCAGCCAAAAATTTCCTACCCAGCAAAAATATCCATCAAATTAGATGGGGAAATAAGAAGCTTCCATGACAAACAGCAACTGAAGGAATTTATGTCTTCAAAACCAGCGCTAGAGAAAGTACTCAAGGAGATTAACTGCAAAGAGGAAATGGGTAATACACGCCAGAACCAAAGAAACAAGAATTCCCATCCAGCAGACAACTAAGCAAAGAAGAATAAACAGTATCTCAAACAGAAGTAAGATCTTAACATGTTGGGAATTAAAAATTATCTCTCTATAATCACACTGAATGTAAACGGCCTCAACTCCCCAATAAAAAGACATAAAGTGGCAAAATGGATTAAAAGCCAGAATCCATCCATCTGTTGCTTACAAGAAACACACCTTACAAGTAAAGATAGGAACAAACTCAAGGTAAAGGGCTGGAGCAAGGTTATCCATGCTAATGGTACTCGAAGACAAGCAGGAGTAGCAACTATGATATCAGACAAGTTAGACTTCAAACCCAAACTTATTAGAAGAGAAAAAGAAGGTCATATTTTACTGGTAAAAGGAATAGTCCAGCAAGAGGAAATAATAATAATCAACATCTATGCCCCAAACATAGGGGCAGCTACTTTCATAAATCAAACTCTTTGTGACATGAAGTCGCACATAAATCCCAACACAATAATACTGGGAGACCTCAACACACCTCTCACAATACTAGACCGATCTTCCAGACAAAGGGTCAGTAAAGATGTCTCAGAACTAAAGAACACCATTAACCAAATGGACCTGTTGGACACATATAGAATATTTCACCCAACTACAGCAGAGTTCACATTTTTCTCAGCTGCTCACGGAACCTTCTCCAAAATAGATCACATCCTGGGACACAAAATGAGCACTAGCAAATTTAAAAAATGTTACATACTTCCCTGTGTCATTTCAGACCATAATCGAATGAAACTAGAAATCAACTATAAGAAGACCCAAAGAAACAACATAAACATGTGGAGGCTGAACACCACACTTCTGAATGAAGAATGGGTCATAGAAGATGTAAGAGGTGAAATCAAGAAATTTCTAGAAACAAATGAAAATAAAGAAACAACATATCAAAACCTCTTGGACACTTTGAAGGCAGTATTAAGAGGAAAATTTATAGCACTGAGTGCTCACATAAGAAAAACAGAAAATCTTCAAATAAATAGCCTTACGACACACCTCAAAGCCCTTGAAAAGCAGGAACAATTGAACCCCAAAGCCAGGAGAAGATGGGAAATTATTAAAATTAGAGCAGAAATTAACGAAATAGAGAATAAAAAAACAATACAGAAAATCAACAAAACCAAAAGCTGGTTTCTTGAAAAGATTAACAAGATTGATAAACCACTGGCCAACCTAACTAAAAAAATAGAGAATCAACCCAAATTATGAGGATAAGGGATGAAAAAGGAGACATTACTACTGACAGTATAGAAATCCATAGGATTATCAGAAACTACTTTGAAAAACTATACTCCAACAAAATGGAAAATCTGGAGGAAATCGACAACTTCCTAGATAAATACAACCTTCCTAAACTGAGTCAAGAAGATATAGAACACTTAAACCAACCAATAACAATCAAAGAGATTGAAACCGCAATAAAGAGCTTACCATCAAAGAAAAGCCCAGGACCAGATGGTTTTCCAAGTGAATTCTATAAAACCTTTACAGAAGAGCTAATCCCAATACTACTCAAACTATTTCAGGAAATAGAAAAAACCGGGACTCTCCCAAATACATTCTATGAATCCAACATCACACTAATACCCAAACCGAATAAAGACAGTTCAAGGAAGGAAAACTACAGACCTATATCTCTGATGAACTTGGATGCAAAACTATTAAACAAAATACTAGCAACACGTATTCAAAACCACATCAAGAAAATCATTCATCACGACCAGGTAGGGTTCATCCCAGGGATGCAAGGCTGGTTTAATATACGAAAATCAATCCATGTAATTCATCATATAAACAGAATCAAAGACAAAAACCACATGATCATCTCAATAGATGCTGAAAAAGCATTTGATAAAATTCAACATCCATTTATGATAAAAACACTGCAGAGAATTGGAATAGAAGGAACATATCTCAACATTATTAAGGCAATCTACAACAAGCCCACTGCCAGCATCATATTAAATGGGGAAAAACTTCAAGAATTCCCCCTAAAAACTGGAACGAGACAAGGATGTCCACTATCACCACTTCTCTTCAATATAGTACTAGAGACTCTAGCCAGAGCAATAAGGCAAGAAAAGGAAATCAAAGGAGTACAAATAGGAAAAGAAGAACTTAAGCTTTCACTATTTGCTGATGACATGATACTATATTTAGAAAACCCAACAAACTCAACCAAAAGGCTTATAGAACTGATCAACAAATTCAGCAAAGTATCTGGATACAAAATCAATCTTAAAAAATCAGAAGCTTTCCTGTACACCAACCATAAATCCACTGAAAAAGAAATTCAGAAAACACTTCCACTCAGGATCTTCCACAAAAAAATAAAATACCTAGGAATAAATTTGACCAAGGAGGTAAAAGATCTCTACAAAGAAAATTATAAAACACTGAAAAAAGAAATCGAAGAAGATCTTAGAAGATGGAAAGATCTTCCATGTCCATGGCCAATAAATGCATGAAAAAATGCTCAACATCACTGGCAATCAGAGAGATGCAAATCAAAACTACCCTGAGATTTCACCTAACTCCAACTAGAATGGCAATCATTCAAAACACAAACAACAACAGATGCTGGCGAGGATGTGGAGAAGTGGGAACTCTAAGACATTGTTGGTGGGATTGCAAATTAGTGCAACCTCTTTGGAAAACAGTATGGAGAATCCTCAGAAGAATGGGAACACACCTACCATTTGATCCAGCAATACCACTGTTGGGTATTTACCCAAAAGAAAAGAAACCATACTACCAAACTAATACATGTGTATCTATGTTCATAGCTGCACAATTCACCTTAGCCAAACTATGGAACCAGCCAAGATGTCCATCAACAGATGAATGGATTACAAAACTGTGGGATATGTACACAATGGAATTTTACTCAGCCATCAAAAAAAATTCAATTACGTCATTTCCAGGAAAAAGGATGGAACTGGAGGACATTATGCTAAGTGAGATTAGTCAGTCACAAAAAATAAGAAATCAGATGCTTTCCCTAATATGTGAGAGTTAGGGAGAAAAGAGGAGCAAACAAGATAACCTAAAGGAAGAGAAAGGAGGGGGAAGAGAAAAATCTCTAAAGCACACAATGTACTTAAACATATCGAAGTCAATCACTAAGCCAAGCAAGGAAGGGAGGGACGGGGAGGGAATGGGGTGGTATTTGGGTAGGGGTTAAATCAGCGAGAGTACATGTTTATACACACAAGTTTTTTACCCCAATAAGTTGTATGAATATAATGCACCAATAAAAAATAAATAAACAACAACAACAACAACAACAACAAAAGGATTAAGGTTAAGTGTTAGGGTTAGGGGGTAGGGGGTAGGGATAGCGTTAGGGTTACATGTTAGGGTTAGGGTTAGGGAATAGGGGTTAGGGTTAGGGTTAGGGTTTGGGGAATGGGGTTGGGGTTAGGGTTAGGGTTAAGGCGTCGTGGTTAGGGTTAGGGTTAGGGTTAGAAGTTATATTAGGTTTAGGGATAGGAGATCAGGGTTAGGTTTAGTTTTACGGTTAGGGGATAGGGGTTAGGGTTAGGGTTAGGATTACAGTTCCCGTTAGAAGGATTACGACATTGTTTCTTATATGTTCTTGTTTCCGCTATGTCTAAAACCTCGGAAACGTGTTTTACGTATCATACATATGTGCAATAATTATATATAATTAATTATATGTGCATACATTTGTTCAATTTCATAGTATTGTAAAAGTTTCACATACGTTTAGAATTAGGATTACATTTCGCGTTAGTAGGAATACGACATTTAGTTTAGTTTCTTATATGCGTTCGTTTCAGCTATGTCTAAAAGCTCGGAAAGTGTTTTACGTATCATACATATGTGCAATTACGGTCCATTTCATTGTATTGTAAAAGTTTCGCATACATTTAGAATTAGGATTACAGTTCACGTTAGAAGGAATGCGACATTTTGTTTTTTTTCTTATATGCGTTTCAGCTATGTCTAAAAGCTCCAAAAAGTGATTTATGTATCATGCATTTGTGCAATTATGTTCAATTTCAGTGTACTGTAAGAGGATTCAATTATGTTTAAAAGCTCAGAAAAGTGTCTTACATATCATACATGGGTGCGTTTGTGTTCAATTTCAGTGTGTTGTAAGAGTTTCGCATACGTTGCAAATTCTTATTACAGTTTGCATTAGAATGAATACAACATTTGATTTAAAAGCTCAGAAAACTGTTTTACATATCATATATATGTGCAATTATGGTCAATTTCAGTGTATTGTAAGAGGTTCACATACGTTTAGAATTAAGATTTCAGTTAGCATTAGGACGAATATAGCATTTAGTTTCATTTCTTCTATGCGTTCATTACATCTATGTCTAAAAGCTCGGAAAAGTCATTACGTTCACTCTCAGTGCATTGTAAGAGTTTCGCATACAATTAGAATTAGGATTACAGGTAGGACGAAATAAAATTTAGTTTAGTTTCTTAGTTGCATTTGTATTAGCTATGTTAAAAGCTCGGAAGAGTGATTTACATATTGTAAGAGTTTCGCATATGTGTAGAATTAGGATTATAGTTAGGATGATTATAGAATTTAGTTTAGTTTTTTACTTTCATTTGTATTAGCTATGTCAAAATCTCAGAAGAGTGATTTACATATTGTAAGAGTTTGACATACGATTAGAATTAGCATTACATTTCACGTTAGAAGGAATACGACACTTAGTTTACTTTCTTATATGCTTTCGTTTCAGCTAGGTAAAAACTAGGAAAAGTGAATTCTGTATCATACATATGTGAAATTTCATATATATGTTCAATTTCAGTGTACTGCAAGAGGATTCAACTATGTTTAAAAGCTCGGAAAAGTGTTTTACATATGTGTGTTTCTGTTCATTTTCACTGTATTGTAAAAGGGTTAGGGTTAGGGGTAGGGTTAGTCTTAGGGTAGGGTTAGGGTTAGAGATATAAGTTAGTGTTAGGGTTAGGGTTAGGCGATCAGGGTTAAGGTTAGGGTTAGATTTTATGTGAGGTTTAGGGTTAGGGTTAGGGGATCGGCGTTAGGGTTAGGGTTAGGGGTTAGGGTTAGGGTTAGTGGATCGGGGTTAGGGTTAGGATTAAGGTTAGAGATAGGGTTAGGGTTAAGGTTTGTGGTTAGGTTCAGATTAGGGTTTACGGTTAGGGTTAGCTTTAGGGGATCTGGATTAGGGTTAGGGTTAAGGTTAGAGTTAGGATTAGGGTTAAGGTTTGTGGTTAGGGTCAGATTAGGGTTTACGGTTAGGGTTAGGGTATGGGGATAGGGGTTAGGGTGAGGGTTAGGGTTAGGGATATAAGTTAGTGTTAGGGTTAGCGTTAGGGTATCGGGGTTACTGTTAGGGTTAATGTTAAGGTTAGTGATAGGATTAGGGGATAGGGGTTAGGGATAGAGTTATTGTTAGATGTTAGGGTTAGTGTTAGGGAATCAGGGTTAGGGTTAAGTTTAGGGTTTGGGGAATTGTGTTGGGGTTAGGGTTAGGGTTAGAGTTAGAAGTTATATTAGGTTTAGGGATAGGAGATCGGGGTTAGGGTTAGTTTTACGGTTAGGGGATAGGGGTTAGGGTTAGGGTTAGGGTTAGGGTTAGGATTACAGTTTGCGTTGTAAGGATTAGGACATTTAGTTTTGTTTCTTATATGTTTTTGTTTCCGCTATGCCTAAATGCTCGGAAACGTGTTTTACGTATCATACATATGTGTAATAATTATATATAATTAATTATATGTGCCTACATTTGTTCAGTTTCATAGTATTGTAAAAGTTTCACATACGTTTTGAATTAGGATTACATTTCGCGTTCGTAGGAATACGACATTTAGTTTAGTTTCTTATATGCGTTCGTTTCAGCTATGTCTAAAAGCTCAGAAAAGTCTTTTACGTATCATACATATGTGCAATTACGGTCCATTTCATTGTATTGTAAAAGTTTCGCATACGTTTAGGATTAGGATTACAGTTCGCATTAGAAGGAATGCAATATTTCTTTTCGTTTCTTATATGCGTTCGTTTCAGCTATGTCTAAAAGCTCGGAAAAGTGATTTATGTATCATGCATATGTGCAATTATGTTCAATTTCAGTGTACTGTAAAAGGATTCAACTATGTTTAAAAGCTCGGAAAAGTGTCTTACATATCATACATAGGTGCGTTTGTAATCAATTTCAGTATGTTGTAAGAGTTTCGCATAAGTTTAGAATTAGGATTACAGTTTGCGTTAAAATGAATACGACATTTGATTTAGTATCCTATATGCCTTCGTTTCAGCTATGTCTAAAAGCTCGGAAAAGTGTTTTACATATCATACATATGTGCAATTACGGTCCATTTCATTGTATTGTAAAAGTTTCGCATACGTTTAGGATTAGGATGACAGTTAGCATTAGGACAAATATAGCGTACAGTTAGCATTGGGACGAATATAACATCATTTCGTTTGGTTTCTTATGTGCGTTCTTTTAGATGGTTAAATCTCAGAAAACTGTTTTACATATCATATATATGTGCAATTATGGTCAATTTCAGTGTATTGTAAGAGGTTCACATACGTTTAGAATTAGGATTTCAGTTAGCATTAGGACGAATATAGCATTTAGTTTCATTTCTTCTATGCGTTCGTTGCATCTATGTCTAAAAGTTCGGAAAAGTCATTATGTTCACTCTCAGTGCATTGCAAGAGTTTCGCATACGTTTAGAATTAGGATTACAGGTAGGGCGAGTATAGAATTTAGTTTAGTTTCTTAGTTGCATTTGTATTAGCTATGTTAAAAGCTCGGAAGAGTGATTTACATATTGTAAGAGTTTCGCATACGATTAGAATTAGGATTCCAGGTAGGACGAATATAGAATTTAGTTTAGTTTCTTAGTTGCATTTGTATTAGCTATGTTAAAAGCTCGGAAGAGTGATTTACATATTGTAAGAGTTTCACATACGATTAGAATTAGGATTACAGTTAGGACGAATATAGAATTTAGTTTAGTTTCTTAGTTGCATTTGTATTAGCTATGTTAAAAGCTCGGAAGAGTGATTTACATATTGTAAGAGTTTCACATACGATTAGAATTAGGATTACAGTTAGGACGAATATAGAATTTAGTTTAGTTTCTTAGTTGCATTTGTATTATCTATGTTAAAAGCTCGGAAGAGTGATTTACATATTGTAAGAGTTTCGCATACGATTAGAATTAGGATTACAGTTAGGACGAATATAGAATTTAGTTGAGTTTCTTAGTTGCATTTGTATTAGCTATGTTAAAAGCTCGGAAGAGCGATTTACATACTGTAAGAGTTTCTCATACGATTAGAATTTGGATTACAGTTCGCGTTAGAAGGAATATGACACTTAGTTTACTTTCTTATATGCTTTCATTTCAGCTAGGTCTAAAAGCTAAGAAAAGTGATTTCTGTATCATACATATGTGAAATTTCATATATATGTTCAATTTCAGTGTACTGCAAGAGGATTCAACTATGTTTAAAAGCTCGGAAAAGTGTCTTACATATGTGTGTTTGTGTTCATTTTCACTGTATTGTAAAAGGGTTAGGGTTAGGGGGAGGGTTAGGGGTTAGGTTTAGGGTTAGGGTTAGAAGGTAGGGTTAGGGTTAGGGTTAGGGGGATCGGGGTTAGGGTTAGGGTTAGGTTAGAGTTAGGGTTAGGGTTAGGGTTAAGGTTTAGGGTTAGGGTTAGGGAATAGAATTAGGGTTAAGGTTAGGGTTAGATGTAGGGTTAGGGTTAGGGTTAGGGTTAGGGTTAGGGGGATCAGGTTTAGGGTTATGGTTAGATTAGAGTTAGGGTTAAGGTTAGGGTTAGGGGTTAGGGTTAGGGTTAGGGGTTAGTTTTAGGGTTAGGGTTAGGGTTTAGAGTTGGAGTCACGGTTATATTTAGGGTTAGGCTTGGGAGATAGGGTTTAGGGGACCAGGGTTAGGATTAGGGTTAGGGGTTAGGGTTAGAGTTAGGGGATAGGGATTAGGGCTAGGGTTAGGGTTAGGGGATAGGGTTAGGGATTAGGGTTAATGTTAGGGGATAGGGTTACGGTTAGTGTTAGGGTTAGATTTAGGGTTAGGATTAGGGTTAGGGGTTAGGGTTAGAGTTAGGGTTAGGGGGATCGGGGTTAGGGTTAGGGTAAATTAGAGTTAGGGTTAGGGTTAGGGTTAGGGGTTAAAGTTAGGGTTAGGGGTTAGAGTTGGGGTTAGAATTAGATTTAGGGTTAGGGTTAGGGTTAGGGGGTAGGGTTAGGGTTAGGGTTAAGAGTTAGGGTTAGGGTTAGGGTTAGGGGTTAGATTTGGGGTAGGTTTAGATTTAGGGTTAGGGTTAGGGTTAGGAGATAGGGTTAGCGGACCAAGGTTAGGGTTAGAGTTAGGGGTTAGTGTTAGGGTTAGGGTATAGCGGTTATGGTTAGGGTTAGTGTTAGAAGTTACGGTTAAGGTTAGGTTTAGTGTTAGGGGATCGGGGTTAGGGTTAGGGTTAATTTTGATGTTAGGTTTAGGGTTAGGGTTTGGGTATCGGGGTTAGAGTTAGGGTTAGGGTTAGGGTAGGGTTAAGGTTAGGGTTAGGGATATAAGTTAGTGTTAGGGTTAGGGTTAGGAGATCGGGGTTAGTGTTAGGGTTTGATTTGATGTTAGGTTTAGGGTTAGGTTTAGGGGATCGGCGTTAGGGTTAATGTTAGGGGTTAGAGTTCGGGTTAGGGGAACGGGGTTAGTGTTAGGGTTAAGGTTACGGTTAGGGTTAGGGTTAAGGTTTGTGGTTAGGGTCAGGTTAGGGTTTATGCTTAGGGTGAGGGTTAGGGGATAGGTGTTAGGGTTAGGGTTAGGGATTTAAGTTAGTGTTAGGGTTAGGGTTAGGGTATTGAGGTTAGGGTTAGGGTAAATGTTAAGGTTTAGGGTTAGGGGATAGTGGTTAGGGATAAATTTAGGGTTAGATGTTAGAGACAGGGTCAAGGAATCGGGGTTAGGGTTAGGGTTAGTTTTTTTGGAATCGGATAGGGGTTAGGGTTAGGTTTAAGGAGTCGTGATTAGGGTTAGGTTTAGGGTTAGAAGTTATATTACGTTTAGGGATAGGAGATCGGGGTTAGCGTTAGTTTTACGGTTAGGGAATAGGGGTTAGGGTTAGGGTTAAAGTTAGGATTACAGTTCGCGTTAGAAGGATTAGGACATTTAGTTTTGTTTCTTATATGTTTTTGTTACCGCTATGTCTAAAAGCTCGGAAACGTGTTTTACGTACCATATATATGTGCAATAATTATGTATAATTAATTATATGTGCATACATTTGTTCAATTTCATAGTATTGTAAAAGTTTCGCCTATGTTTAGAATTAGGGTTACAGTTCACGTTAGAAGGAATGCGACATTTCATTTCGTTTCTTATATGTGTTCGTTACAGCTATGTCTAAAAGCTCGGAAAAGTGTTTTATGTATTATTCATATGTGCAATTACGGTCCATTTCATTGTATTGTAAAAATTTCGCATACGTTTAGGATTAGGATTACAGTTCGCATTAGAAGGAATGCAATATTTCTTTTCGTTTCTTATATGCGTTCGTTTCAGCTATGTCTAAAAGCTCGGAAAAGTGATTTATGTATCATGCATATGTGCAATTATGTTCAATTTCAGTGTAATGTAAGAGGATTCACTATGTTTAAAAGCTCGGAAAAGTGTCTTACATATCATACATAGGTGCGTTTGTGTTCAATTTCAGTGTGTTGTAAGAGTTTCGCATACTTTGCGAATTCCTATTACAGTTTGCATTAGAATGAAAACGACATTTGATTTAGTATCCTATATGCGTTCGTTTCAGCTATGTCTAAAAGCTCGGAAAAGTGTTTTATGTATTATTCATATGTGCAATTATGATCCATTTCATTGTATTGTAAAAGTTTCGCATACGTTTAGAATTAGGATGACATTTAGCATTAGGACAAATATAGCATACAGTTAGCATTGTTTAGTTTCTTAGTTGCATTTGTATTAGCTATGTTAAAAGCTCGGAAGAGTGATTTACATATTGTAAGAGTTTCGCATACGATTAGAATTAGGATTACAGTTAGGACGAATATAGAATTTAGTTTAGTTTCTTAGTTGCATTTGTATTAGCTATGTTAAAAGCTCGGAAGAGTGATTTACATATTTTAAGAGTTTCTCATACGATTAGAATTAGGATTACAGTTAGGACGAATATAGAATTTAGTTTAGTTTTTTACTTGCATTTGTATTAGCTATGTTAAAAGCTCGGAAGAGAGATTTACATACTGTAAGAGTTTCTCATACGATTAGAATTAGGATTGCAGTTTGCGTTAGAAGGAATACGACACTTAGTTTACTTTCTTATGTGCTTTCGTTTCAGCTAGGTCTAAAAGCTAAGAAAAGTGATTTCTGTATCATACATATGTGAAATTTCACATATATGTTCAATTTCAGTGTACTGCAAGAGGATTCAACTATGTTTAAAAGCTTGGGAAAGTGTCTTACATATGTGCGTTTGTGTTCATTTTCACTGTATTGTAAAAGGGTTAGGATTAGGGAGAGGGTTAGGGGTTAGGGTTAGGATTAGGGTTAGAAGGTAGGGTTAGGGTTAGGGTTAAGGGGATCGGGGTTAGGGTTAGGGTTAGGTTAGAGTTAGGGTTAGGTTTTAGGGTTAGGTTTAGTGTTAGGGAATAGGGTTAGGGTTAAGGTTAGGGTTAGATTTAGGGTTAGGGTTAGGGGAATCGGGTTTAGGGTTAGGGTTAGATTAGAGTTAGGGTTAGGGTTAGGGTTATAAGTTAGGGTTAGGTTTAGGGGTTAGTTTTAGGGTTAGGGTTAGGGTTTAGAGTTGGGGTTAGGGTTAGATTTAGGGTTAGGGTTGGGAGATAGGGTTAGGGGACCAGGGTTAGGGTTAGGGTTAGGGGTTAGTGTTACAGTTAGGGGATAGCGATTAGGGTTAGTGTAACGGTTTGGGTTAGGGTTAGGTGATAGGGTTAGGTTTAGGTTTAGGGATTAGGGTTAGGATTAGGGGATAGGGTTAGGGTTAGGGTTAATGGTTAGTGTTAGAGTTAAGGTTAGGGGGATCGGGGTTAGGGTCAGGGTAAATTAGAGTTAGGGTTAGGGTTAGGGTTAGGGGTTAAAGTTAGGGTTAGGGGTTAGAGTTGGGGTTAGAATTAGATTTAGGGTTAGGGGGTAGGGTTAGGTTTAGGGTTAGGAGTTAGGGTTAGGGTTAGGGGTTAGGGGTTAGAGTTGGGGTTAGGGTTAGATTTAGGGTTAGGGTTAGGGTTAGGAGATAGGGTTAGCAGACCAAGGTTAGGGTTAGAGTTAGGGTTTTGGGTTAGGGTTAGGGTATAGCGATTATGGTTAGGGTTAGTGTTAGAAGTTAGGATTAAGGTTTGGTTTAGGGTTAGGGATCGGGGTTAGTGTTAGGATTAATTTTGATGTTAGGTTTAGGGTTAGGGTTAGGGGATCGGGGTTAGAGTTAGGGTTAGGGTTAGGGTAGTGTTAGGGTTAGGGTTAGGGATATAAGTTAGTGTTAGGGTTAGGGTTAGGGGATCGGGGTTAGTGTTAGGGTTTGATTTGATGTTAGGGTTAGGGTTAGGGTTAGGGGATCAGCGTTAGGGTTAATGTTAGGGGTTACGGTTAGGGTTAGGGGATCAAGGTTAGTGTTTGGGTTAAGGTTACGGTTAGGGTTAGGGTTAAGGTTTGTGGTTAGGGTCTGGTTAGGGTTTATGGTTAGGGTTAGGGTTAGGGGATAGGGATTAGGTTTAGGGTTAGGGATATAAGTTAGTCTTAGTGTTAGGGTTAGGTTATCGAGGTTAGGGTTAGGGTAAATGTTAAGGATTAGGGTTAGGGGATAGGGGATAGGGATAAATTTAGGGTTAGATGTTAGAGTTAGCGCTAGGGAATCGGGGTTAGGGTTAGTGTTAGGGGTTTTGGAATTGGGTTGGGGTTAGGGTTAGGGTTAAGGAGTTGTGATTAGGGTTAGGGTTAGGGTTAGAAGTTATATTACGTTTAGAGATAGAAGATCGGGGTTAGAGTTAGTTTTACGGTTAGGGAATAGGGGTTAGGGTTAGGGTAAAAGTTAGGATTATAGTTTGCGTTAGAAGAATTAGGACATTTAGTTTTGTTTCTTATATGTTTTTGTTTCTGCTATATCTAAAAGCTCGGAAATGTGTTTTACATATCATATATATGTGCAATTAGTATATATAATTAATTATATGTGCATACATTTGTTCAATTTCATAGTATTGTAAAAGTTTCACATACGTTTAGAATTAGGATTACATTTCGCGTTAGTAGGAATACAACATTTAGTTTAGTTTCTTATATGCGTTCGTTTCAGCTATGTCTAAAAGCTCGGAAAAGTGTCTTACATATCATACATAGGTGCGCTTGTGTTCAATTTCAGTGTGTTGTAAGAGTTTCGCATACGTTTAGAATTAGGATTAAAGTTAGCGTTAAAATGAATACGACATTTGATTTATTATCCTATATGCCTTCGTTTCAGCTATGTCTAAAAGCTCTGAATAGTGTTTTACGTATCATACATATGTGCAATTACGGTTCATTTCATTGTATTGTAAAAGTTTTGCATACGTTTAGGATTAGGATTACAGTTCGCATTAGAAGGAGTGCGACATTTCTTTTCATTTCTTATATGCGTTCGTTTCAGCTATGTCTAAAAGCTCAGAAAAGTGATTTATGTATCATGCATATGTGCAATTATGTTCAATTTCAGTGTACTGTAAGAGGATTCAACTATGTTTAAAAGCTCGAAAACGGGTCTTACATATCATACATAGGTGCGTTTGTGTTCAATTTCAGTGTGTTGTAAGAGTTTCGCATACTTTGCGAATTCCTATTACAGTTTGCGTTAGAATGAAAACGACATTTGATTTAGTATCCTATATGCATTCGTTTCAGCTATGTCTAAAAGCTCGGAAAAGTGTTTTATGTATTATTCATATGTGCAATTATGGTCCATTTCATTGTATTGTAAAAGTTTCGCATACGTTTAGAATTAGGATGACAGTTAGCATTAGGACAAATATAGCATACAGTTAGCATTGGGACGAATATAACATCATTTCATTTGGTTTCTTATATGCGTTCTTTTAGATGTTTAAAAGCTCAGAACACTGTTTTACATATCATATATATGTGCAATTATGGTCAATTTCAATGTATTGTAAGAGGTTCACATACGTTTAGAATTAGGATTTCAGTTAGCATTAGGACGAATATAGCATTTAGTTTCATTTTTTCTATGCGTTCGTTACATCCATGTCTAAAAGCTCAAAAAAGTCATTACGTTCACTCTCAGTGCTTTGTAAGAGTTTCGCATACATTTGGAATTAGGATTCCAGGTAGGACGAATATAGAATTTAGTTTAGTTTCTTAATTGCATTTGTATTAGCTATGTTAAAAGCTCGGAAGAGTGATTTACATATTGTAAGAGTTTCGCATACGATTAGAATTAGGATTACAGTTTGCGTTAGAAGGAATATGACACTTAGTTTACTTTCTTCTATGCTTTCGTTTCAGTTAGGTCTAAAAGCTAAGAAAAGTGATTTCTGTATCATACATATGTGAAATTTCAGTGTACTGCAAGAGGATTCAACTATGTTTAAAAGCTCGGAAAAGTGTCTTACATATGTGCGTTTGTGTTCATTTTCACTGTATTGTAAAAGGGTTATGGTTAGGGGTAGGGATAGGGGTTAGGTTTAGGTTTAGGGTTAGAAGGTAGGGTTAGGGTTAGGGTTAGGGGGATCAGAGTTAGGGTTAGGGTTAGATTAGAGTTAGGGTAAGGGTTAGGGTTAAGGGTTAGGGTGAGGGTTACGCGATAGGGTTAGGGTTAGATTTAGGGTTAGGGTTAGGGTTAAGTGTTGCGTCTCTCGACCAGCGATTAAGACGCAACACGAAGCTCTTCTTGCAAGCCGTTTATTCAGGATACAAGTCGAAGAAAATGGCGGAATGGCAGAATGGTGGCGATCTGCCTCGCACAGGGCATTATAAACATTAACCCTCCCAATCACTCCCTGCCATGTCTCACTCACTCATTGGCTCATGCTCGTCAGGCCACCACCACGTCATGCGTTACATAACCTTAGCCTCCAAATATGGAGTTGCTTCCTGCACAGCCATGTGTCAATCAAGCTCAGAGGCAGGAAGCCGGCGCCTCTTTTAGTTCAGAGGCAGGATGCCGGCGCCATCTTCTAATGGCGGCTCACCACAATTCCCTCTTTTTGTTTTTATAGGCAATAGGTAAGAGCAGAGGTTTGACCCCTATTAATCACTGGCACCTTTTTCTAGGGACGGGTACTTGGGTGCCTAACCCGTGTGCAGTCAAGCGTACTCTTCCTGAGGACCAAACTTGTGCCCTCAGCTGCAGTGCTTTGCCTTGCAACCTGAGCCACTATGCCTTAGCTGCTGCGAGCCAGGCTTGGGGTGATTGTCCTGCCTCGATAGCCACACAGGCCTGTATAAACATGGCTGTATTATGATTAAAACTTTGGCGAAGACGAGCAATGCACCAGACACAAAACAACACAGCCACAACCAATAATCCCATTAAGGTCCCCAATCCAGCCCATTCCTTTAGATGATTCATGGCATGAGTTATCCAAGATGACAGTCCTTTGGCCAAACTAGTGTCCACACGAGTCGAGTTGGGTGTCAAATTCTCCCGTCCAGTTGCCGAAAAGATAAATTGGCAACTCCCGAGACAGGTTAGCGGCTTTTGTAGAGTTTTCATATTGAACGATGGGTACCGGAAATGCCGATAGAATTCCCCATCTCCATTCCATCTGAACCAAGGTTATTAGGTGAAGCAGCATCCACAGCCATAGGGGGTTTCTCCTTTTCATGATTATTGCAGTGCCTAGTCAAGCATTCTGGGAGCCACACCGGGTCCTGCTGATTCTGTGGATAAACACAGACAGATCCTCTCGTCCAGGCCAACACTGGGTCTGGGCCATTCCAGAGTCCCGTAATTACATCCTTCCACTTAACATATCCCTGACATATAGGCTTATGTGTCATATGTCGATCAGCCACAGATAATCCATTTAGATCCAGGTTTAAAAAATTTAGAGTAAAAAGAGCCAATGCCAATCGCTGTTTAGGGGGCCTGCCATGGCCGATTCCCCCTTTTTGTTTAAGAAGACATTCTTTTAATGTTCTATGTGCACGCTCAACGATGCCCTGAGCTTGTGGATTATAGGGAAGGCCATGATTTAGAGAAACTGAAAGGGTTTTGCAAAAAGCTATAAACTTATGTGAAGTATAAGCAGGGCCATTATCAGTTTTTAATTGATGAGGTTTACCCCAGGCTGCCCAGGCTTCGAGACAATGAGTAATAACATGATGTGACTTTTCACCAGTCAAGGCAGAGGCAAAAATTATACCAGAACAGGTATCCATGGAAACATGAACATATTTTAAGGACCCAAACTCCTGAAAATGGGTAATGTCCATTTGCCATACCCTTAATGGTAAAAGGCCTCGAGGATTAATGCCCAAACTCGGAGGGTGCAGAAAGGTAACACATTGCTGGCAATCCAGAACTATTTGGCGAGCATCCGCTCTGGTTAATTGAAAATGATGTTGTAAAGTTTTTGCAGGTACATGAAACTTGGCATGAAAATTACGAGCTTGATCTAAAGAAGAAACTAAGAAAATAAAATTTTTGCGAGTACATATATCTACCAAATTATTACCCTCACTAAGAGGCCCGGGAAGTCCGGTATGTGCTCTAATATGTTGAACATAAAATTTAGAAGTCCTTTGCCAGATTAAAGATTGTAATTGTCTAAATAAGGAACAGACTTTGCTGGAGGTATTAAAATGACCGGCTGCCTCCAAAATATTGACTGCACATATAAAGAATCTGATAATAAATTAAAGGAAAAAGGACAAGTCTTAAAGACCTCAATAACAATTTTAAGCTCTACTATTTGGGGAGAATCAGGTTCAAATTGTATCAAAACAGGCTCATTTTGTTCGATTAAATAAGCTCCACATCCAGTCTTAGATCCATCAGTAAAAATATTGACAGCATTATGAATAGGGACTGAAGAGGTATTTTTAGGAAAGATCCCTGGATGCCCCTGTAAAAAACGCAATATTGGATGTTTTGGATAATGATTATCAATTTTTCCCAAAAAGGAGCAACGCAGCACTGCCCAAATATCCAAAGTTCCACAGAGAATTTTAATTTGATCACTAGAATAAGGAACAATCAACAAGGATGGCTGATCACCAAAATGTTGCAAGCATTGTTGAATACCAAGTAATGCTAAGGATGCCACCTCTGACGGGTAATAAGAAATGGATTTACTGGGAGAAGACTTAGGATGGATCCATAATAGAACTCCATCTTGCCAGAGAAGTGCTGTGGGTTGTAAATAGGTCTGTAACAGGCATAGGGAGATTGGTTTATTTTCATCCCTTCGTTGGAGCATTGCCTTAGTTAAACCCTCTTCCACTAAGTGTAATGCCTTTCTGGCTTCCGGGGTCAAGACCCGTGGTGAATCAAGGGCAGGATCACCTTTTAGGATATCATACAATGGCCGAAGGGCACGATTGGGCAACCCCAAAAAGCTTCGGATCCAATTAATATCTCCCAATAATTTTTGAAAATCATTAAGAGAATTTAAACAATCTTTACGAATTTCAATTTTTTGGGGGGAAACACAAAGGGGATTTATCTTTGTCCCCAAATAAGAAGCAGTGAAACTCATCTGAACCTTCTCAGGTGCAATTAATAGCCCTTTATTATCTAACAATTTATCAAGAAAGTCATAGGCATCCTGCAAAATCTCCATATTTTTGGCTGACAATAATATGTCATCCATATAATGAATACATCGAACTGTTGGAAACTGTTTTCTTAATGGAGTCAACACAGCTCCAATATAAAGCTGACATATAGTTGGACTATTGGCCATACCCTGTGGCAAAACTTTCCATTCATATCTCCTGTCAGGGGATTCGTGATTGCAAGAAGGTATTGTAAAAGCAAATCGTTGTATATCCTGTGGATGTAGTGGAATGGAGAAAAAACAGTCCTTTATATCAACTATTATAAGAGGCCAATTTTTTGGCAAGGCAGACAACAATGGTAGGCCTCTCTGGACGGAACCCATAATTTGCATTTGAGCATTAATGGCCCGTAAATCATGTAACAGCCTCCATTTACCAGACTTTTTTCTTATTACAAAAATAGGAGTATTCCAAGGTGAAAGAGAAGGTTGAATATGTCCTTTAGCTAATTGTTCTTGAATTAAGAAATTTATGGCAATTAATTTTTCAGAGGATAGAGGCCACTGAGGAACCCAAACGGGCTCCTCTGTCTTCCACGTTATGGGTATACTATCCTCAGCGGCCCCTAAGAAAAACCCAGCCCCTGTTTTGGTGAAGTAGCTGAAACCTCTATGGGACTGGATTGACCTAGTAGGTACTTTCCTAAACCTGTCCCGGGGTAATGTCCCATTTTTCTCATATTTTGAGAGGTAACTGAAAAATTATTAACTAATTTATATCCCATATCCTTTAACAAATCACGCCCCCATAAGGAGATGGGCAACTCTAGGACATATGGTTGTATTTTTCCTTTATGACCTTCTGAATCCTTCCAAATTAAAAGACGTGCACTCATCTCTAGGGCATGGGCAAACCCTAGACCTTGTAGGGTTTGAGAAGAAGTTTGAATAGGCCATCCAGAGGGCCAATCTTTTTTTGCTATTATACTTTTATCGGCTCCTGTATCTAACAAGCCCAAAACATCATGATTTTCTATTTGTAACTTTAACAGAGGGCGCTGATCCAGATTAATAGAAAGAAAGGTAAAATCAATTCCGGAGGATCCTATCTCTTTCTTGCTATATTTATTTTTTATGCCAGGAAAGGAATAAAACTTAGGAAGCAACAATAATTGAGCTATTCGGTCACCAGGAGAAATAGAAACCACTTCTTGAGGTGACTCAGCTAAGACTTTTATATTATTTTTAATATTGGGATCAACAATACCAGGATGAACCACAAGACCTTTAAGCAACGATGAAGCTCGGCCAATGACTAATCCTACAGCATTAGGATCCAGAGGACTCTGAAAATCGGTATCAAGTGCTTGAACACCAGATTGTGGACTCAATAGGTATTTGGAGGAGGAATGGAGGTCCAATCCTGCGGAGCTTTGAGTGGCTCCCCCTGAGGCGGAACAATTGTTTGAAGGGTCGCCTGTGGGATATTGGAGGTGGTAAGGGCCCCATATATTTGTGGGCCCTGGTGTTGAGGGCCCTTTTGCCCGTTTTTTGGCAGAGAATTTTCTTGAAGAGGAGGCAGGGGCTGGCCAATGATGTCTTTTATGGAACGGCACTCCTTGGCCCAATGCTTCCCCTTTTTACACCTAGGGCAAAGGCCAGGTTGTTTTATGGTATCATCTGGTACAATAGACAAATTCTGTTTCTTTTGCGGGCATTGTCGCTTTTGATGACCCATTTGGCCGCATTGAAAACAAGCTCCTGGATTTATCCCGGAGCGCCGAGTTAACTGCATAACGGCGGCTGCTAAACCCGCGTTAGTTAGAGGGCCATTTAACTCTCGACAGATTTTCATCCAGTCCTCAATATTTTTGTCCTTGTATGGTCGGATAGCAGCTCGGCATTCCTTCATACACTGTTAAAAAACTAACTGTTTAATCAAAGGTGTTGCCACCTCCACATTAGGACCTAAAATTCTACTTGTAGCTTCGAGGAGATGAGCTACAAAATCTGCGAACGGCTCGGTAGGTCCTTGTATAATTTTGGTCAGATTACCAGCAGATTCCCCTAAGCTTCTAAGGGATTTCCATACTCTAATAGCACAAGAATTTATTTGATTATAAACTTCCAAAGGAAGCCGGGTTTGGTTTTGGGCATGTAGCCCTTGTCCCAAAATCATATCTTGATCCCATTGAGGATTTCCAGCAAGAGCATTAGCAGCAGCCTGATCAGAGGCATATTCTATGTTAAAGGCCTTCTATTCCAAAAATTGTCCAGGGGTGAGGCACGCTCGTGTTAATCCATTCCAGTCCCCTGGTGTCATGCAGTTTCTAGCCAGAGCTTCCACTTGGGCTAATGTAAAGGAAGCTGTGACCCCATACATGCGAACTGATTCTGCTAATGCCTTAATGACCTTAAAATCAAGGGGTTCATAAAAACAAGCGCCCTGTGTATCTTGAAAAATAGGAAAGGCCAACGGGAGCTCAATTTTAACACGTGACCAAACTTGAGGGCAAAAGGAATTATGAGATCCCTGAGTGGAGGATGGTAAGGATGGCGGTGGCTCAGGAGGAGGATAATCTTGTCCTGAGGGCATAGGAAAGTCCAGATCTAATTTAGGCAAACAGGATTTTTTCGAGGCTGAATGAATTGACACATATGCCATTTGTTTCTTTAACGAACTTTCTTCCTCATCAGAAGAATCAGAAGAGGAGTCTGGCCCTTTAAATTCAGACAAATTCGGATAGAGTGAGGAACGGACAGGTTCCTTTGCTTTACTAACTGCCCGTTCTGACTTATGCTTTTCAGATTTCTGTTCTTTGAGTAATTCTAGGGCGGTTTGCCCTTCCCTAATAGCATCATGATATTTTTGATCCTCTAAGCAACCTCTGACCAATTTCCAAATAGGTAGAACACAGGGATTAAGGCTTCCCTGTTGCTCGGCATATTCAAGATCTCGGCCAAGCTTTTCCCAACTAGGAACTGTCAGGTTACCTGAGACAAAAAACCATGGAGCGGCACTGTCACAACCATTTAAAAATTTTTCTAAAGTAGACTTTCTAATTTCTAAACTTCTAGAATGAAGTAGCTCCTGAAGAACGAAAAAATTGGATGAGATTTAAAATGAAATAGCTCCTGAAGAGCCCCCAAAATTGGATGAGATTGCAAAGCCCCCATCCCAACACTAAGCTCAAAATGAAACTCAAAAATGGTCCGCTTTGATCGCGGCTCTACCTTCGCGTTCCCGCGTCTGCTTTGACCGCAGTTCTACTTTCACTTTCCCGCGTCTGCTTTGACCTCAGCTCTACTTTTACTTTCCCGCGTCTGCTTTGATCGCAGCTCTACGTTCACTTTCCCGTGTCTGCTTTGATAGCAGCTCTACTATATTTGCTCTCCCCTTATCCACAGGTGAGAGCGGTTACCCACATTTTTCGCGGACCCCCCAACTTACCAGGGGACTTACCGGTGCACCTTCCCTGACGACAGCAAGTTCTGAGCTTCACGCACGGGAGCTGATTCTCTTCCCCGTACGGGCCACCAGTTGTCGCATCCCTCGACCAGCAATTAAGACGCAACACGAAGCTCTTCTTGCAAGCCGTTTATTCAGGATACAAGTCGAAGAAAATGGTGGAATGGCGGAATGGCGGAATGGCGGAATGGCGGAATGGCGGAATGGCGGAATGGCGGAATGGCGGAATGGTGGAATGGCGGAATGGCAGAATGACGGCGATCTGCCTCGCACAGGGCATTATAAACATTAACCCTCCCAATCACTCCCTGCCATTCTCACTCACTCATTGGCTCATGCTCGTCAGGCCACCACCACGTCATGCGTTACATAACCTTAGCCTCCAAATATGGAGTTGCTTCCTGCACAGCCATGTGTCAATCAAGCTCAGAGGCAGGAAGCCGGCGCCATCTTCTAGTTCAGAGGCAGGAAGCCGGTGTCATCTTCTAATGGCAGCTCGCCACAGTTAAGTTTAGGGGGATCGGGGTTACAGTTAGGGTTAGATTAGAGTTAGGGTTAGGGTTAGGGGTTAGGGTTAGGGTTAGGGGATAGGGTTGGAGTTAGGGTTAGGGTTAGATTTAGGGTTAGGGGTTAGGGTTAGAGTTACGGGTTACGGTTATGGTTAGGCGATAGTGTTAAGGTTTGGGTTAGAGGTTTGGATTAGGGTTAGGGGATAGTGTTAGGGTTAGGGTTAGTGTTAGGGGTTAAGGTTAGGGTTAGGGGATAGGTTTAGGTTTAGGGTTAGGGTTTAGAGTTAGGGTTAGGGTTAGGGGTTAGGGTTGGGGTTAGGGTTAGATATGGGCTAGGGTTAGTGTTAGGAGATAGGGTTAGGGGACCAGTGTTAGGGTTAAGTTTAGTGGTTAGGGTTAGGGTTAGGGGATAGGAATTAGTGTAAGGGTTAGTGTTAGAAGTTAGGGTTAGGGTTAGGGTTAGGATTGGGGTTAGCTGATCGGGGTTAGGGTTAGGTTTAGATTTGATGTTAGGTTTAGGGTTAGGGTTAGAGGATTGGGGTTAGAGTTAGGGTTAGTGTTAGGGTTAGGGTAGGGTTAGGGTTAGGGATATAATTTAGTTTTAGGTTTAGGGTTAGGGGATCGGGATTAGGGTTAGGGTTAGGGTTAGATTTAGGGTTAGGGGTTAGGGTTAGAGTTAGGGGTTACGGTTATGGTTAGGCGATAGGATTACGGTTAGGGCTAGGGGTTAAGGTTAGGGTTAGGGGATAGTGTTAGGGTTAGGGTTACGATTAGATTTAGGGTTAGGTTTAGGGTTAGGGGTTAGGGTTAGGGGGATCGAGATTGGGGTTAGGGTTAGATTACAGTTAGGGTTAGGGTTAGGGTTAGAGGTTAGGGTTAGGGTTAGGGGATAGGTTTAGGTTTAGGGTTAGGGTTAAGGGTTAGGTTAGGGTTAGGGGTTAGAGTTGGGGTTAGGGTTAGATTTAGGGTTAGGGTTAGGGTTAGGAGAAGGGGTTAGGGGACCAGGGTTAGGGTTAGGTTTAGTGGTTAGGGTTAGGGTTAGGGGATAGCAATTAGTGTTAGGGTTAGTGTTAGAAGTTAGGGTTAGGGTTAGGATTAGGGTTAGCTGATCGGGGTTAGGGTTAGGGTTACATATGATGTTAGGTTTAGGGTTAGGGTTAGGGGATTGGGGTTAGAGTTAGGGTTAGTGTTAGGGTTAGTGTAGGGTTATGGTTATGGTTAGGGATATAAGTTAGTGTTAGGGTTAGGGTTAGGGGATCGGGGTTATGGTTAGAGTTAGGGTTAGGGTTAGGATTACAGTTTGCGTTAGAAGTATTAGGACATTTAGTTTTGTTTCTTATATGTTTTTGTTTCCGCTATGTCTAAAAACTCGGAAACGTGTTTTACATATCATACAAATGAGCAATAATTATATATAATCAATTATATGTGCATACATTTGTTCAATTTCATAGTATTGTAAAAGTTTCACATACGTTTAGAATTAGGATTACATTTCATGTTAGTAGGAATACGACATTTAGTTTAGTTTTTTATATGCGTTCGTTTCAGCTATGTCTAAAGGCTCGAAAAAGTGTCTTACATATCATACATAGGTGCGTTTGTGTTCAATTTAGGTTTGTTGTAAGAGTTTCGCATACGTTTAGATTTAGGATTAAAGTTAGCGTTAAAATGAATACGACATTTGATTTAGTATCCTATATGCCTTCGTTTCAGCTATGTCTAAAAGCTCTGAAAAGTGTTTTACGTATCATACATATGTGCAATTACGGTCCATTTCATTGTATTGTAAGAGTTTTGCATACGTTTAGGATTAGGATTACAGTTCGCGTTAGAAGGAATGCGACATTTCTTTTCGTTTCTTATATGCGTTCGTTTCAGCTATGTCTAAAAGCTCGGAAAAGTGATTTATGTATCATGCATATGTGCAATTATGTTCAATTTCAGTGTAATGTAAGAGGGTTCAACTATGTTTAAAAGCTCGGAAAAGTGTCTTACATATCATACATAGGTGCGTTTGTGTTCAATTTCAGTGTGTTTTAAGAGTTTCGCATACGTTGTGAATTCCTATTAGTTTGTGTTAAAATGAACACGACATTTGAGTTAGTATTCTATATGTGTTCATTTCAGCTATGTCTAAAAGCTCAGAAAAGTGTTTTACATATCATTCATATGTGCAATTATGGTCCATTTCATTGTATTGTAAAAGTTTCGCATACGTTTAGAATTAGGATGACAGTTAGCATTAGGACAAATATAGCATACAGTTAGCATTGGAACGAATATAACATCATGTCGTTTGGTTTCTTATATGCGTTCTTTTAGATGTTTAAAAGCTCAGAACACTGTTTTACATATCATATATATGTGCAATTATGGTCAATTTCAGTGTATTGTAAGAGGTTCACGTACGTTTAGAATTAAGATTTCAGTTAGCATTAGGACGAATATAGCATTTAGTTTCATTTCTTCTATGCGTTCGTTACATCTATGTCTAAAAGCTCGGAAAAGTCATTACGTTCACTCTCAGTGCATTGTAAGAGTTTCGCATACGTTTAGAATTAGGATTACAGGTAGGACGAATATAGAATTTAGTTTCTTAGTTGCATTTGTATTAGCTATGTTAAAAGCTCGGAAGAGTGATTTACATATTGTCAGAGTTTCGCATACGATTAGAATTAGGATTACAGTTAGGACGAATATAGAATTTAGTTTAGTTTTTTACTTGCATTTGTATTAGCTATATTAAAAGCTCGGGAGAATGATTTACATATTGTAAGAGTTTCTCATACGATTAGAAGTAGGATTACAGTTCGCGTTAGAAGGAATACAACAATTAGTTTACTTTCTTATATACTTTCGTTTCAGCTTGGTCTAAAAGCTAGGAAAAGTGATTTCTGTATTACATCTATGTGAAATTTCATATATATTTTCAATTTCAGTGTACTGCAAGAGGATTCAACTATGTTTAAAAGCTCGGGAAAGTGTCTTACATATGTGCATTTGTGTTCATTTTCACTGTATTGTAAAAGGGTTAGGGTTAGGGGATAGGGTTAGGTTAGGGTTAGATTTAGGGTTAGGGTTAAGGTTAGGGGGATCGGGGTTAGGGTTAGATTAGAGTTAGGGTTAGGGGATAGGGTTTAGGGTTATGGTATAGGGTTAGGATTAGGATTAGGGGTTAGGGTTAGGGTTAGGGGTTAGAGTTGGGGTTAGGGTTAGATTTAGGGTTAGGGTTAGGTTTAGGATATAGGGTTAGGGGACCAGGGAAAGGGTTAGGTTTACGGGTTAGGGTTAGGGTTAGGGGATCGGGGTTAGGGTTAGGGTTAGTGTTAGAAGTTAGGGTTAGGGTTAGGGTTTGGGGATCGGGGTTAGGGTTAGGGTATCGTGGTTAGGGTTAGGGTTAAGGTTAGGGTTAGGGTTAAGGTTTGTGGTTAGGGTCAGGTTAGGGTTTACGGTTAGGGTTAGGGTTAGGGGATAGGGGTTAGGGTTAGGGGATAGGGGTTAGAGTTAGGGTTAGGGTTAGGGTTAGAGTTAGGGGATAGGGGTTAGGGTTTGGGTTCGGGATAAAAATTAGTGTTAGGGTTAGTGTTAGGAGATCAGGATTAGGGTTAGGTTTTGATTTGATGTTAGGTTTAGGGTTAGCGTTAGGGGATGGACGTTAAGGTTAGTTTTAGGGGTTAGGGTTAGGGTTAGGGTATCGTGGTTAGGGTTAGGGTTAAGGTTAGGGTTAGGGTTAAGGTTTGTGGTTAGGGTCAGGTTAGGGTTTACGGTTAGGGTTAGGGTTAGGGGATAGGGGTTAGGGCTAGGGTTAGGGTTAGGATTAGTGATATAAGTTAGTGTTAGTGTTAGGGTTAGGGTATCAGGGTTAGGGTTAGGGTTAATGTAAAAGTTTAGGGCTAGGGTTAGGGGATAAGGGTTAGGGATAGAGTTAGGGTTAGATGTTAGGTTTAAGGTTAGGGAATCAGGGTTAGGGTTAGGGTTAGGGGAATGGGGTTGGGGTTAGGGTAAGGGTTAAGGAGTCGTGGTTAGGGTTAGGGTTAGGGTTAGAAGTTATATTAGGTTTATATTAGGTTTATATTAGGAGATCGGGGTTAGGGTTAGTTTACCGGTGAGGGGATAGGGGTTAGGTTTAGGGTTAGGGTTAGGATTACAGTTTGCGTTAGAAGGATTACGACATTTAGTTTTATTTCTTATATGTTTTTGTTTCCGCTATGTCTAAAAGCTCAGAAATGTTTTTTACGTATCATACATATGTGCAATAATTATATATAATTAATTATATGTGCATACATTTGTTCAATTTCATAGTATTGTAAAAGTTTCAAATACGTTTAGAATGAGGATTACATTTCGCGTTAGTAGGAATACGACATTTAGTTTAGTTTCTTATATGCGTTCGTTTCAGCTATGTCTAAAAGCTCGGTATCGTCCCCTAAGACTCCGACCCGCAGGGGCTTAGAGAACGACACAGACACCTCTTCAGCTGAAATATGAATTCTTCTTTAATGGATCCTTAACATGTCTCTCCTCTTCTATATCAATGCGTGCAGCAAGTACAATATATATCAGCATCATAATCCCTCCCTCTATTCCCTACCAACCCCAAGCTTCCACAGCTAGGGCATGCACATTTCTGACTCTCTCATAGGCAGGCTGGTGGTAGCATGAGGTGCTGCGTCACTGATTATTCTGCAGGCACGTAGCATGGCACACTTGCATGCTCAAGGAGACGTCCATCTTTTGAATCTCATGACTTGGCTGCAAGCCTAGGCGCCATCTTGAATCCATGCTGGCAACAAGCCTGGGTGCCATCTTGGTCCAGCCGAGTGGGCCCCGACATCTCCCCCTTTTTGTTTTATTAAAATAAGGCTCGGGATCATGCCTGTCTTAGGTTGTCGACCCTCAAGGACCATTCTTACCCATCATTGGGAGAACAATAGCATGATTGTTTCCCTGTCTTAGGTTGATATGGTTTCGGGGATGATCTTACCCGTCACTGACTACCGATCCAGCATTCTGAGACATACATGGGGAGATGAGCCAGCTTCAATGGCTGCCATAGCTTGGACCAATATGCGCTGTTGTTGCAGTGTGCGTTGTCGAGTTCGTCTGATATATCCAACCAGGAAACAACATGCTACCACCAGCAAGAATGCCCAGAATGCCATGCCACCCCAATCTTTTAAGAAACCCAATGTTCCATGTATCAAGTCCATCTATTGTTGTACTGTGGCGACTTCTACACGGGTAGAATTAATTGCAACGATGGACGCTTGAAGCTCAATCATGGTGTGTTCAAATTCATGGCTCCAAGTCCCTAGAAGCATCTTGCTTAATTGCCGAGACAAATTACCTGCATGGAAGAAATTCTGATACTGCACATATGTTATACATAATCCAGATAATTTATGAATACATGGTACCATGGCCATTTGCCCTAGAATGTCAACCTGTTCTTGTAACAGGTCTACTCTTTGATTTACCATTAATATGCCAGCTTTAAGTTGTCCATTTATTTGAGCTTGCTGAGCCATGGCAGTAGCCGCATGTGAGGATAGGGCATTCATAGTGGCTGCAGTATTTATAGACATTGCCAAAGCGGCAGCAGCTGTAACTGCTGCGGTCACAGAGGCCACAATTACAGCAATAAGAGCAGAAATTCCAAAATCTCTCTTTCCTCGGTTCAGCAACACTGGAAGGGAATTTACATCCACTCTTATTGGCCAAGTCGCACTCTTATAGGCAGTCGCATTACTACTGCCCAAGGGTGCATAGAAGCATTCCAGCAGAAAGTTAGAAAACAGGTATTAATAAAACAACCTAAACTATCATTAACCAAGGAACTATTAGAAACAAGCCAAAAAAATGGAGTAGTTACACAAACAGGAGTGGGTCCAAACGGGAGTTGTGGTCCCATTGAATAATTTACCTTGACACTATCCTCAAAAGTATCGGAAAAATTCTGAGAATAGCTGCAATTTTTTACAGTTCCCCCTAAAATCATAGACATAGCTGTTATATCAGTACAGCCTCCTGCTATCCCACAGAGAAGCCAAATATTAAAAGGATTGGGCGGCTTATACTGTATAGGATTTTGATATGTATAATTATATCCTGCCCAAGTATGATTGCGCATAGTAGATATGCCTAGAGAAAAACTTAAATCATAGCCTGAAGAGGCCCAGACTACCTTATAGTCTTGGCAATCAGTCCATTTAAATTGCCAGCTATGTGGGCTATAACATTTTGGAGCCCACTGCGGCTGCAAAGGAGCTGTCTTATTTTCAGGATGTTCATATCTAGAAAATGCTAAAGGAGCATATCCTTCTAAAACAGTAACATTTCCTATGGGACTGGAATCATTAAATGGCTGAAATTTTCCCATAGTCTGATTATATAACTGCACACATGGATTAGGACTATCATAGGTATCATTCAAAATTTTATTAGCATAAAAACATAAACTGCCACTTAAAGTTATATTTAAAAATGCATAAGGCCTAATTTCTTCATCAAAGGGAATCCATGGCAAATTTAAGGAACTATTGGTCGTAAAGAACCAAGGAAAAATGGTGGCAGTGGTAGATACAGGTAAAGGAAGAGGGAAAGCAGAAATAATTCCCTAAAGATTCTTTTCACCCATTCCAATGTTGAACATTACCAACAGAGTTAGCCATATCCATTTGTTGCTTGGCATCTTCCATTGGTTTCTGTACATGGCGCACCAATCTTTCAGGAACCCAAATTGGCGAGTCTTTGTCCTGTGGGAAAACACACACCGACCCTCGAGCCCACGTTAGCACTGGATCCAGACCATTCCATGCTCCTGTAAGAATATCTTTCCACATTGCTTGCCCTGCATAGCGCTCATGAGGCCTGTAATGTCTTTCCGCTGCTGTTCGTCCATTGGCATCCAGCGTTAAAAAATTTAGTATAAATAATATAAGATTTAGTTTATCTTTTGGTGTGGTCCATTGAGCCCCTATCCCCCCTTTTTGTTTTATTAATGCAGACTTAATAGTGGCATGGGGTCGTTCTACTATGCCTTGGCCCTGTGGATTATATGGTAATCCATGATTTAATTGTATAGCCATTTGGGCACAAAAGTGAGAAAATCTTTGAGAAATATAAGCAGGTTCATTATCAGTTTTAATTTGGTGAGGGATGCCCCAGGAAGCAAAAGCCTGCAGACAATGGGAAATTACATGTTGGGCCTTTTCTCCAGTATGAGCAGAGGCAAAAATAACTCCGGAACATGTATCCACGGAAACATGTACATATTTAAGAGAGCCAAGTTCAAGAACATGCGTGACATCCATTTGCCATAGGTGAAGAGGTCGCAAACCTTGAGGATTTACTCATGTAGTAGGCTGTGGCAATAATGTCAAATAATTTTTGCATTGCAATACAATGCGTCGAGCTTGTTCTTTAGTGATTTTAAATTTCAGTCTTAGCGTTTGGGAATTTACATGAAATTTATTGTGAAATTCTTGAGCCTGTAACACTTTGTCTTCATTTGAAAAAATAAGTACAGTTCGAGTATGAACATCTGCAATAGCATTACCTTCAGCAAGCGGTCCAGGAAGTCCTGAATGAGCTCGTATGTGGGTTGCATAGAAGGAACATTTTCGGTTTCAAATATATTGTTGTAACTTAGCCAATAATAAAAGAATAGTAGATTGTCCCTTAATATGTCCTACACATTCAAGGCTATTAAGTGTCTGTACCACATATAAGCTATCTGAAATTAAATTAAATGGAGTGGAATCATAGAGCATAAATACTTGAATCACTGTCAAAATCTCTACTGCCTGTGCTGATGAATGGGGAAAAAGAAAAGTTTGTGGATCTGAGCCTTTTTTGAATATCACTCCCATACCTCTTTTGGATCCATCTGTAAAAATATTTGGCGCTCCTGCAATCGGTGCAGATCAAGTGATTTTAGGAAAAATAATAGGATGAGCCAAAAAAAAACCTGAGCCATGGATGTTGTGGATAATGATTATCGAATTGTCCTGTGGCCGTTACATGGACAATGGCCCAGTCAGAATTGGTGGCAGCTAGAGTGGCAAGCTGTTCTTTAGTATATGGAGTGATGATAAGATCAGGCTGCATCCCAAATGCAGTCAGAGTTGCCTTTAATGCCTTAATAATTATTTGTGCAACACAGGCTGGATACCATGGCAACACTTTTTTGGGACAATGAGGGAGGTGTACCCACATTATGGGACCCTCTTGCCACAATACTCCAGTGGGTGTGAGATCTGTGGTAAGAATACATAACAGCAATTTTTTCTGATAATCTTAAGATAGGCTCCACCAGACAGTACAGCCCTGCACAAATTTGTCCAATCACTTGGAGTCATGGAGTATCTTTCAAAGGATTCTACCATTGACAAGGTAAATGAAGCCTGCACTCCATATGTGGACACAGCTTCTTTTAATCTTTGAACAACCTTCCAATCTAATGGCTCATGATACCTTTGCTGATTCTGGTCAAGAAACACAGGAAATGCTCCTGGTGTAGGCAAAATCTCTGCCCACGGACTAGCCTCAGATGTCTTCCGCCTATCAGACTTTCCTTTCTCAGTAAGATATGGCGGCAGACTAGGAGAGGGAGGGGGAGGAGCGGAAGGTTCAGGATGTTTCTTTTTACTGTTACAAGACATTTGGAACCTGTGCCAAGATTCTAACAAAGCTTCTTCCTCCTTATCTCTTTCTGGTGGAACAGGCCATGTCTCTTGTTCCTCGGAGGAATCGGGGGAGTCGCTTTCAGAGGACTCCTCGTCCCTGTGAGAATCTGCCTGTTGACCTTGCTCTGAAATCTCTTCTTTTACTTCCTCTAAAGCATTAGAGCCTTCAGCCAGAACTTGACTATACCTTCCTGTTTTATCTGCCAGGCATGCTTTAATTAAGCTTTAATTAAACTCCAGATAGCCAATGTCCCAGGTGGGAGAGCCCCTTCGGCATCGGCCTTAAGAAGATCCTGACCAAGATGTTTCCATTGAAAAATGTTAACATATCCTTCCTCCAAAAACCATGGAGCTATCACTTTAACTGTGCTAAGAAAATTTTCTAAAGTGGCTGCTTTTACTTTCACTCCTCCCTTAGACAGAATGTTACAAAGAGCCTCTTTGACCTTCATGGTAGCAACCTTAGACCCCATGATAAGTTTTACTTTGTCACAAACTCCTACACCCCTATCGTCGCAACACATGCGAGCTTATCATCGCAACACCTGCGAGCTTATCGTCGCAATTACCTGCGAACTTTCACAGCTGTCCCTCGCTTATCTGTGAGCCTTATCTTATTTTGTCGCTTACCCGCGAACTTTTTGTTACGTTGTTTTTTCTTCCCGGGTTTCTCCACCACTTACCGTCCCCTAAGACTCCGACCCGCAGGGGCTTAGAGAACGACACAGACACCTCTTCAGCTGAAATATGAATTCTTCTTTAATGGATTCTTAACATGTCTCTCTTCTTCTATATCAATGCGTGCAGCAAGCACAATATATATCAGCATCATAATCCCTCCCTCTATTCCCTACCAACCCCAAGCTTCCACAGCTAGGGCATGCACATTTCTGACTCTCTCATAGGCAGGCTGGTGGTAGCACGAGGTGCTGCGTCACTGATTATTCTGCAGGCACGTAGCATGGCACACTGCGCATGCTCAAGGAAACGTCCATCTTGTGAGTCTCATGACTTGGCTGCAAGACTAGGCGCCATCTTGAATCCACAATAGCAACAAGCCTGGGTGCCATCTCGGTCCAGCCGAGTGGGCCCCGATAGCTCGGAAAAGTGTTTTAAGTATCATACATATGTGCAATTACGGTCCATTTCATTGTATTGTAAAAGTTTCGTATACGTTTAGGATTAGGATCACAGTTCACGTTAGAAAGAATGCGACATTTTGTTTCGTTTCTTATATGCATTCTTTTCAGCTATGTCTAAAAGCTCGGAAAAGTGATTCATGTATCATGCATATGTGAAATTATGTTCAATTTCAGTGTACTGTAAGAGGATTCAACTATGTTTAAAAGCTCGCAAAAGTGTCTTACATATCATACATAGTTGCATTTGTGTTCAATTTCTGTGTGTTGTAAGAGTTTCGCATACGTTTAGAATAGGATTACAGTTCGCGTTAGTAAGAATACAACATTTGATTTAGTTTCTTATATGCGTTCGTTTCAGCTATGTCTAAAAGCTCGGAAAAGTGTTTTACGTATCATACATATGTGCAATTACGGTCCATTTCATTGTATTGTAAAAGTTTCGCATACGTTTAGGATTAGGATTACAGTTCGCGTTAGAAGGAATGCGACATTTCTTTTCGTTTCTTATATGCGTTCGTTTCAGCTATGTCTAAAGGCTCGGAAAAGTGATTTATGTATCATGCATATGTGCAATTATGTTCAATTTCAGTGTACTCTAAGAAAATTCAACTATGTTTAAAAGCTCAGAAAAGTGTCTTACATATCATACATAGGTGCGTTTGTGTTCAATTTCATTGTGTTGTAAGTGTTTCGCATACGTTGCGAATTTCTATTACAGTTTGCGTTAAAATGAATACGACATTTAATTTAGTATCCTATATGCGTTCGTTTCAGCTATGTCTAAAAGCTCGGAAAAGTGTTTTACGTATCATACATATGTGCAATTAGGGTCCATTTCATTGTATTGTAAAAGTTTCGCATACTTTTAGGATTAGGATTAGGATTAGGATTACAGAAGGAATGCGACATTTTGTTTCGTTTCTTATATGCATTCTTTTCAGCTATGTCTAAAAGCTCGGAAAAGTGATTCATGTATCATGCATATGTGCAATTATGTTCAATTTCAGTGTACTCTAAGAGGATTCAACTATGTTAAAAGCTCGCAAAAGTGTCTTACATACCATACATAGTTGCATTTGTGTTCAATTTCTGTGTGTTGTAAGAGTTTCGCATACGTTTAGAATAGGATTACAGTTCGCGTTAGTAAGAATACAACATTTGATTTAGTTTCTTATATGCGTTCATTTCAGCTATGTCTAAAAGCTCGGAAAAGTGTTTTACGTATCATACATATGTGCAATTACGGTCCATTTCATTGTATTGTAAAAGTTTCGCATACGTTTAGGATTAGGATTACAGTTCGCGTTAGAAGGAATGCGACATTTCTTTTCGTTTCTTATATGCGTTCGTTTCAGCCTGTCTAAAGGCTCAGAAAAGTGATTTATGTATCATGCATATGTGCAATTATGTTCAATTTCAGTGTACTCTAAGAAAATTCAACTATGTTTAAAAGCTCAGAAAAGTGTCTTACATATCATACATAGGTGCGTTTGTGTTCAATTTCATTGTGTTGTAAGTGTTTCGCATAAGTTGCGAATTTCTATTACAGTTTGCGTTAAAATGAATACGACATTTAATTTAGTATCCTATATGCGTTCGTTTCAGCTATGTCTAAAAGCTCGGAAAAGTGTTTTACGTATCATACATATGTGCAATTAGGGTCCATTTCATTGTATTGTAAAAGTTTCGCATACTTTTAGGATTAGGATTAGGATTACAGAAGGAATGCGACATTTTGTTTCGTTTCTTATATGCATTCTTTTCAGCTATGTCTAAAAGCTCGGAAAAGTGATTCATGTATCATGCATATGTGCAATTATGTTCAATTTCAGTGTACTGTAAGAGGATTCAACTATGTTAAAAGCTCGCAAAAGTGTCTTACATATCATACATAGGTGTGTTTGTGTTCAATTTCTGTGTGTTGTAAGAGTTTCGCATACGTTTAGAATTAGGATTACAGTTCGCGTTAGTAAGAATACGACATTTGATTTAGTTTCTTATATGCGTTCGTTTCAGCTATGTCTAAAAGCTCGGAAAAGTGATTTATGTATCATGCATATGTGCAATTATGTTCAATTTCAGTGTACTGTAAGAAGATTCTACTATGTTTAAAAGCTCAGAAAAGTGTCTTACATATCATACATAGGTGCGTTTGTGTTCAATTTCAGTGTGTTGTAAGAGTTTCGCATACGTTGCAAATTCCTATTACAGTTTGCGTTAGAATGAATACGACATTTGATTTAGTATCCTATATGCGTTCATTTCAGCTATGTCTAAAAGCTCGGAAAAGTGTTTTACCTATCATACATATGTACAATTACGGTCCATTTCATTGTATTGTAAAAGTTTCGCATACGTTTAGGATTAGGATTAGGATTAGGATTACAGAAGGAATGCGACATTTTTTTCATTTCTTATATGTGTTCGTTTCAGCTATGTCTAAAAGCTCAGAAAAGTGTTTTACGTATCATACATATGTGCAATTATGTCAATTTCAGTGTATTGTAAGAGATTCACATACGTTTAGAATTAGGATGACAGTTAGCATTAGGACAAATATAGCATACAGTTAGCATTGGAACGAATATAACATCATGTCGTTTGGTTTCTTATATGCGTTCTTTTAGATGTTTCAAAGCTCAGAAAACTGTTTTACAAGTATATATGTGCAATTATGGTCAATTTCACATACGTTTAGAATTAGGATTTCAGTTAGCATTAGGACTAATATAGCATTTAGTTTCATTTCTTCTATGCGTTCGTTACATCTATGTCTAAAAGCTCGGAAAAGTCATTACGTTCACTCTCAGTGCATTGTAAGAGTTTCGCATACGTTTAGAATTAGGATTACAGGTAGGACGAATATAGAATTTAGTTTAGTTTCTTAGTTGCATTTGTATTAGCTATGTTAAAAGCTCGGAAGAGTGATTTACATATTGTAAGAGTTTCGCATACGATTAGAATTAGGATTACAGTTCGCGTTAGAAGGAATACGACACTTAGTTTACTTTCTTATATGCTTTCATTTCAGCTAGGTCTAAAAGCTAGGAAAAGTGATATCTGTATCATACATATGTGAAATTTCATATATATGTTCAATTTCAGTGTACTGCAAGAGGATTCAACTATGTTTAAAAGCTCAGAAAAGTGTCTTACATATGTGCGTTTGTGTTCATTTTCACTGTATTGTAAAAGGGTTAGGGTTAGGGGATAGGGTTAGGGTTAGGGTTAGAAGTTAGGGTTAGGGTTAGGGTTAGGGGGATCGGGGTTTGGGTAGGGTTAGATTAGAGTTAGGGTTAGGGTTAGGGGTTAGGGTTAGGGTTAGGGGATAGGGTTCGCGTTAGGGTTAGATTTATGGTTAGGGTTAGGGTTAGGGGTTAGGGTTGGGGTTAGGGTTAGATTTAGGGTTAGGATTAGTGTTAGGAGTTAGGGTTAGTGGACCAATGTTAGGGTTAGGGTTAGGGTTAGATTTAGGGTTAGGGTTAGGGTTAGGGATTAGGGTTAGGCTTAGGGGGATCGGGGTTAGGGTTAGGGTTAGATTAGAGTGTGGGTTAGGGTTAGGGTTAGAAGTTAAAGTTAGGGTTAGGTTTAGGGGATTGGGGTTAGGGTTAGGATTAGATTTGGTGTTAGGTTTAGAATTAGATTTGGTGTTAGGTTTAGAATTAGGGTTATGGGATCAGGGTGAGAGTTAGGGTTAGGGTTAGGGTTAGGGTAGGGTTAGGGTTAGGTTAGGGATATAAGAATGTTTTAGTGTTAATATTAGGGGATCGGGGTTAGGGTTAGGCTTAGATTTGATGTGAAGTTTAGGGTTAGGGTTAGGGGATCAGCGTTAGGGTTAGGGTTAGAGGTTATGGTTAGGTTTAGGGGATCGGGGTTAGTGTTAGGGTTTACGGTTAGGGTTAGGGATAGGGGTTAGGATTAGGGATATAAGTTAGTGTTAGGGATAGGGTTAGGGGATATGGGGTTAGGGATAGAGTTAGGGTTAGATGTTAGGTTTAGGGTTAGGGAATCGGGGTTAGGATTAGGGTTAGGGTTTGGGGAATGGGGTTGGGGTTAGTGTTAGGGTTAAGGAGTCTTGGTTAGGGTTAGGGTTAGGGTTAGGGTTAGAAGTTATATTAGGTTTAGGAATAGGAGATCGGGGTTAGGGTTAGTTTTACGGTTATGGGATAGGGTTTGGGTTAGGGTTAGGATTACAGGTCGCGTTAGAAGGATTACAATATTTAGTTTTGTTTCTTATATGTTTTTGTTTCCGCTATGTCTAAAAGCTCAGAAACGTGTTTTACGTATCATACATATGTGCAATAATTATATATAATTAATTATATGTGCATACATTTGTTCAATTTCATAGTATTGTAAAAGTTTCACATAAGTTTAGAATTAGGATTACATTTCGCGTTCGTAGGAATACGACATTTAGTTTAGTTTCTTTTTATTTTTTTCACTGTCAACTTTTTTTTTTAATTGGTGCACTGTATTCATACATCATAGTAGGATACATACTTTTGTAGACATACATGCACACTTTTCCCAGTCAGCCCCCACCCAATCCCCACCCCATTCTCTCCCTATCCCTCCCTCCCATGCTTGGCTTAGTAGTTGACATCTAGTATTATGGCAATTTATCTAAAATTAAAAATGATAATCTCACATAACAGTTTCATTTGATACCAAGCTTTTGGTGACTTAAAGATAACATTTCAATATTTCTTTTTGCTTTCTTTCTCACCAGACAATATTTTTTTTCTATTTTTTAGGTGAAACTATCATATATTTATATATATTTTTTTCAAAAAAAAAATCTATCCTAATATGGAATATGGACTCTAGGTACCCAAAACGATCTTGAAAAAGTACAAAGCTAGAAGATATATATTTTCTGATTTCAAACCATATAAAGCTACAATAATTGAAACAGTGTAGTACTATTCTAAAGGCAGATATATAAACCATTGGAGTTAAATAAAAGCCTAGAGCTAAATTCTTCCCTATATTGTCAAGTTATTTTTGACAAGGTTTCCACGAACATTTGGTGGTGGAAATATTAATCTTTTAACTAAATATTGTTTAAAAATAATAATTACATGGAAAAGAATAAAATTGGACCCTTACCTAATCCCATATACAAATATTAACTCAAAATAGATAATAGACCTAAATATAAATCTTAAGACTATAAACTTTTAGGAGAAAATCTGGGTCATTAAACCTCACAACACTGAAATTGGCAATGATTTCTTGGTTATGATTTCAATGGCACAGGCAACAGAAGAGTATACAAACTCCCTAAAAAATAAAAAAAAATTGTATATCCAAAGACAATGTAAACAGAGTTAACAGTTACTAATAGAATGGGATAAAATATTTCCAATTGCTATATCTGTAGGTATATTAATATTCCAACTAGAAATCCTAAAAATTAACAACAATAAAGGCAAACAATACAATTTAGAGATAGGTAAAAGGCTAACATAAATAATGAATCTCCACAGATAACCAATCTTAGTTGTCTGTTGGATGGAAAATCTTGTTTCTCTAGTTCTGGAGTGTGTTACCTATTTCTTCTTTGTAGTTAATCTCTTTGAGTATTTTCTCTAGTGCTGGTTTTGAAGACATAAATTCCTTCAGTTTCTGTTTGTCATGGAAGCTTCTTATTTCTCCATCTAATTTGATAGAAAGTTTTGCTGGGTAGGAAATTTTGGGCTGGAAGTTGTTTTCTTTCAGAATTGGGAATATGTTACTCCAAGCCCTTCTGGCTCTCATAACTTGGTTTGGGAAGTCTGGAGTGATTCTAATTGGTTTGCCTCTGAATGTCACTTGGCCCTTTGCTTTTGTTGCCTTTAAGATTCTCTGCTTAGCTTCCACATTGGTCATTTTGACAATTATGTGGTGTGGGGATCCTCTTCTCCGATCCTGTCTAAAGGGAGTTCTATAAGTTTCCTGGACCTGCGTATCGACCTCTTGCTCTATGTCTGGAAAATTTTCTGCTATTACTTCCTTGAAGAGATTGTTGATCCTTTTGGTTTCACTTTCTTTTCCCTCCTCTATTCCAATTATTCTTAGGTTAGCTCTCTTAAAATGGGCCCATATTTCTTCAATATCAGATTCCTGCTGTCGGATATTTTTTTCTAGATTAGAAACTATGCCTTCATTTTTGGAATGATCATCTTCTAAGAGCGAGATTCTGTTCTCCATGTGTTCTAATCGGTTGTTTGTGCTTTGAATTGAGGCCTTTACTTCATTAATTGCATCCTTTATTTCTTTTTGGCTCTCTCTGAGTTCTTTTCGAAGCACCTCTATTATTTCTAAAGTTATTTTCCTGATTTGATCTTCTAGAAATCTCTGATTTTCTGTTTTATTGGGTTCTGATATTGTGGGGTTGTGGGCATTGATTGCTCCAGTATTATTCCTCTTTCCCATGATTTCGGAAGTTTGTGCCTTCTCAGGGTTCTTCCCTTGGGTCACTATGACTTCACTTAAGGTGCTCTGGATCTCGAGTCAGTAGTATCTCAGACCCCACTACTCCTTTACTGGGTTGTATTACAGAGTCTCCGACCCAGAGAGTCGATAGAGGCTGCTTTAGACTGTGGGGGGTACCAGGTTGCACGTTCTCCTATGATGCTAACCTATGATCTCTGCCACCGCCCCTCCCCCACTGGGTCAAGTCCCAGGGAGTCCAGTACTGGGATTTCTCCTCTGTGGCCCGCAATTTGACTCACTGTTCTTGAGTACGCAGATGGAGCTGTATTGGCCTCGCTGAATTCGGTGCTGCTGCCGCCGGTGGCAATATGGCGCCGCTGCTACGCCCTCGGCTGTGGGGCTGGCGTTTTTCTCTTGGTTTTGATTTCCACTCTGAATCCCTGCAGCGTGTGCTGAGCTCGGCCACTGGGAGCTTTAGATGTTCTCTGCGCAGAGAAATCCTGCCTGGCTGTTTCGCAGTGGCTCACCTCGGCTTGCTGTAGCCATCCCGTGAATTCACCGGTGCCGCCGGCAGTATGGCGCTGCTGCTGCCGCATCTGCCGCGTCCTCAGGCATGAGGCCGGTTATCTCCTCTGTGGCTCTGTTCTCAGTCCACTTTCTCTCTGGAGTCTGGTGATTTTTTGTTTCACTGGTGTTTTCTGGCTATGAAAGGTGCTGATTTTGTGGTAATGGAGATTTGTTGTTAGCGGGGCTCTTAAGCCCCGCTTTTCTCGGTCGCCATCTTCCCGGAAGTCTAGTTTAGTTTCTTATATGCGTTCATTTAAGCTATGTCTAAAAGCTCAGAAAAGTGTTTTACGTATCATACATATGTGCAATTACGGTCCATTACAGTGTATTGTAAATGTTTCGCATACGTTTAGGATTAGGATTACAGTTCGCGTTAGAAGGAATGTGACATTTCGTTTCGTTTCTTATATGCGTTCGTTTCAGCTATGTCTAAAAGCTCGGAAAAGTGATTTATGTACATGCATATGTGCAATTATGTTCAATTTCAGTGTACTCTAAGAGGATTCAACTATGTTTAAAAGCTCGCAAAAGTGTCTTACATATCATACATAGGTGCGTTTGAGTTCAATTTCAGTGTGGTGTAAGAGTTTTGAATACGTTGCGAATTCCTAATACAGTTTACGTTAGAATGAATACAACATTTGTTTTAGTATCCTATATGCGTTTGTTTCAGCTATGTCTAAAAGCTCGGAAAAGTGTTTTACGTATCATATATATGTGTAATTACGGTCCATTTCATTGTATTGTAGAATTTTAGCATACGTTTAGGATTAGGATCACAGTTTGCGTTAGAAGGAATGCGACATTTTGTTTCGTTTCTTATATGCGTTCGTTTCAGCTATGTCTAAAAGCTCAGAAAAGTGATTCATGTATCATGCATATGTGCAATTATGTTCAATTTCAGTGTACTGTAAGAGGATTCAACTATGTTTAAAAGCTCGAAAAAGTGTCTTACATATCATACATAGGTGCGTTTGTGTTCAATTTCAGTGTGTTGTAAGAGTTTCGCATAAGTTTAGAATTAGAATTACATTTCATGTTAGTAGGAATACAACATTTAGTTTAGTTTCTTATATGCGTTCATTTCAGCTATGTCTAAAAGCTCAGAAAAGTGTTTTACATATCATACATTGTGCAATTACGGTCCATTACATTGATATTGTAAAAGTTTCGCATACATTTAGAATTATGATGACAGTTAGCATTAGGACAAATATAGCATACAGTTAGCATTGGGACGAATATAGCATCATTTCGTTTGGTTTCTTATATGCGTTCTTTTAGATGTTTAAAAGCTCAGAAAACTGTTTTACATATCATATATATGTGCAATTATGGTCAATTTCAGTGTATTGTAAGAGGTTCACATACGTTTAGAATTAGGATTTCAGTTAGCATTAGGATGAATATAGCATTTAGTTTCATTTCTTCTATGCGTTCGCTACATCTATGTCTAAAAGCTCGGAAAAGTCATTACGTTCACTCTCAGTGCATTGTAAGAGTTTCGCATACGTTTAGAATTAGGATTCCAGGTAGGACAAATATAGAATTTAGTTTAGTTTCTTAGTTGCATTTGTATTAGCTATGTTAAAAGCTCGGAAGAGTGATTTACATATTGTAAGAGTTTCGCATACATACGATTAGAATTAGGATTCCAGGTAGGACGAATATAGAATTTAGTTTAGTTTTTTACTTGCATTTTTATTAGTTATGTTAAAAGCTCGGAAGAGTGATTTACATATTGTAAGAGTTTCGCATACATACGATTAGAATTAGGATTACAATTAGGACGAATATAGAATTTAGTTTAGTTTACTTGCATTTGTATTAGCTATGTTAAAACTCGGAAGAGTGATTTACATATTTTAAGATTTTCACATACATTTAGATTAGGATTACACTTCGCGTTAGAAGGAATACAACAGTTAGTTTACTTTCTTATATGCTTTCGTTTCAGCTAGGTCTAAAAGCTAGGAAAAGTGATTTCTGTATCACACAAATGTGAAGTTTCATATATATGTTCAATTTCAGTGTACTGCAAGAGGATTCAACTATGTTTAAAAGCTCAGAAAAGTGTCTTACATATGTGTGTTTGTGTTTATTTTCACTGTATTGTAAAAGGTGAGGGTTCGGGGTAGGGTTAGGGGTTAGGGTTAGGGTTAGGATAAGAAGTTAGGGTTAGGGTTAGGGCTAATGGGATTGGGGTTAGGGTTAGATTAGAGTCAGGGTTAGGGTTGGGGTTAGGGGTTAGGGTCAGGGTTAGGGGATAGTGTTATGGTTAGGGTTAGGGTTAGATTCCGGGTTAGGGTTAGGGTTAGGGGTTAGGGTTAGGGTTAGGGTTTTAGGGTTAGGGTTAGAAGTTAGTTTTAGGGTTATGGTTAGGGGTTAGAGTTGGGTTAGGGTTAGATTTAGGGTTAGGGTTAGGAGATAGGGTTAGGAGACCAGGGTTAGGGTTAGGGTTAGGGTTAGGGTTAGAGTTAGGGGATAGGGGTTAGGGTTAGGGTTAGGGTTAGAAGTTAACGTTAGTGTTAGCGTTAGGGTTAGAAGTTCGGGGTTAGGGTTAGGGTTAGATTTGTTGTTAGGTTTAGGGTTAGGGTTAGGGGATAGGCGTTAGGGTTAGGGTTAGGGGTTAGAGTTAGTGGTTCGGGGTTAGGGTTAGGGTTAAGGTTAGAGTTAGGGTTAGGGTTAAAATTTGTGTTTAGAGTCAGATTAGGTTTACGGTTAGGGTTAGGGAAGGGGATCGGGGTTCGGGTTTGGGTAAAAGTTAGAGTTAGGGTTAGGGATAAGGTTTGTGTTTCAGGTCAGATTAGGGTTTACGTTTAGGGTTAGGGTTAGGGGATAGGGGTTAGGGTTAGCGTTAGGGTTAGGCATATAACTTAGTGTTAGTGTTAGGGTTAGGTTTTCAGGTTTTCTTTACGGTTAATGTTAAGAGTTAGGGATAGGGTTAGGGGATAGGAAATAGGGATAGAGTTAGGCTTAGATGTTAGAGTTAGGGTTAGGGAATCGAGCTTAGTGTTAGGGTCAGAATTTGGGGAATTGGGTTGGGGTTAGGGTTAGGGTTAAGGAGTCGTGGTTAGGTTTAGGGTTAGGTTTAGAAGTTATATTAGGTATAGGGATAGGAGTTCGGGGTTAGGGTTAGTTTTACGGTTAGGGGATAGGGTTTAGGGTTAGGGTTAGGGTTAGGGGTTAGCATTGGGGTTAGGGTTAGATTTAGGATTAGGGTTAGGTTTAGGGGTTAGAGTTAGGGTTAGGAGATAGGGGTTAGTGTTAGTGTTAGTAGTTAGGGTTAGGGTTAGGGTTAGTTTTAGGGGATCGGGGTTAGGGTTAGGGTTAGGTTTAGGGTTAAAGGTTAGGGTGAGGGTTAGGGGATCGGCGTTCGGGTTAGGCTTATGGGTTAAGGTTAGGGTTAGGGTTAGGGGCTAAAGTTGGAGTTAGGGTTAAATTTAGGGTTAAGGGTAGGGTAAGGAGATAGAGTTGGGGGACCAGGGTTAGGGTTAGGGTTAGGGGTTAGGGTTAGGGTTAGGGGATCGGGGTTAGGGTTAGGGTTAGATTTGATGTTAGGTTTAGGGTTAGGGTTAGGGTAGGGTTAGGGTTAGGGTTAGGGATATAAGTTAGTTTTAGGGTTAGGGTTAGGGGATTGGGGTTAGGGTTAGGGTTAGATTTGATGTAGGTTTAGCGTTAGGTTTAGGGGATCGGAGTTAGAGTTACGGTTAGGGTTAGAGTTAGGGTAGGGTTAGGGTTAAGTTTAGGGTTAGGGATATAAGTTAGGGTTAGGGTTAGGGGATCGGGGTTAGGGTTAGGGTTAGATTTGATGTTATGTTTAGGGTTAGGGTTAGGGGATCGGCGTTCGGGTTAGGCTTATGGGTTAAGGTTAGGGTTAGGGGATCTGGGTTAGGGTTAGGGCTAAGGTTAGAGTTAGGGTTAGGGTTAAGGCTTGTGGTTAGGGTCAGGTTAGGGTTAACAGTTAGGGTTAGGGTTAGGGGATAGGGGTTAGGGTTTGGGTTAGGGTTAGGGATAAAAGTTAGTGTTAGGGTTAAGGTTAGGGTATTGGGGTTAGGGTTAGGGTTAATGTTAAGGGTTAGGGTTAGGGTTAGGGGGTAGGGGTTAGGGATAGAGTTGGGGTTAGATGTTAGGGTTAGGGTTAGGGAATCAGAGTTAGGGTTAGGGTTTGGGGAATGGGGTTGGGGTTAGGGTTAGGGTTAAGGAGTCGTGGTTAGGGTTATGGTTAGGGGTAGAAGTTATATTAGGTTTAGGGATAGGAGATCGGGTTTAGCGTTAGTTTTATGTTTAGTGGATAGGGGTTAGTTTTAGGGTTAGGGTTAGAATTACAGTTCGCATTAGAAGGATTATGACATTTAGTTTTGTTTCTTATATATTTTTGTTTCCCCTATGTCTAAGAGCTTGGAAACGTGTTTTACGTATCATACATATGTGCCATAATTATATATAATTAATTATATGTGCATACATTTGTTCAATTTCATAGTATTGTAAAAGTTTCACATATGTTTAGAATTAGGATTACATTTCGCGTTAGTAGGAATACGACATTTAGTTTCATTTCTTATATGCATTCGTTTCAGCTCTGTCTAAAAGCTCGAAAAGTGTTTTACGTATCATACATATGTGCAATTACGGTCCATTTCATTGTATTGTAAAAGTTTCGCATACGTTTAGGACTAGGATTACAGTTCGCGTTAGAAGGAATGCGACATTTCGTTTCGTTTCTTATATGCGTTCGTTTCAGCTATGTCTAAAAGCTCGGAAAAGTGATTTATGTATCATGCATATGTGCAATTATGTTCAATTTCAGTGTACTCTAAGAAAATTCAACTATGTTTAAAAGCTCAGAAAAGTGTCTTACATATCATACATAGGTGTGTTTGTGTTCAATTTCATTGTGTTGTAAGTGTTTCACATACGTTGCGAATTTCTATTACAGTTTGCGTTAAAATGAATACGACATTTAATTTAGTATCTTATATGCGTTCGTTTCAGCTATGTCTAAAAGCTCGGAAAAGTGTTTTACGTATCATACATATGTGCAATTACGGTCCATTTCGTTGATATTGTAAAAGTTTCGCATACGTTTAGAATTAGGATGATAGTTAGCATTAGGACAAATATAGCATACAGTTAGCATTGGGACAAATATAACATCATTTAATTTGGTTTCTTATATGCGGTCTTTTAGATGTTTCAATGCTCAGAAAACTGTTTTACATATCATATATATGTACAATTATGGTAAATTTCAGTGTATTGTAAGAGGTTCACATACGTTTAGAATTAGGATTTCAGTTAGCATTAGGACGAATATAGCATTTAGTTTCATTTCTTCTATGCGTTCGTTACATCTATGTCTAAAAGCTCGGAAAAGTCATTACGTTCACTCTCAGTGCATTGTAAGAGTTTCACATATGTTTAGAATTAGGATTCCAGGTAGGACGAATATAGAATTTAGTTTAGTTTCTTAGTTGCATTTGTATTAGCTATGTTAAAAGCTCGGAAGAGTGATTTACATACTGTAAGAGTTTCGCATACGATTAGAATTAGGATTACAGTTCGCGTTAGAAGGAATACGACACTTAGTTTACTTTCTTATATACTTTTGTTTCAGCTAGGTCTAAAAGCTAGGAAAAGTGATTTCTGTATCATACATATATGAAATTTCATATATATGTTCAATTTCAGTGTACTGCAAGAGGATTCAACTATGTTTAAATGCTCGGAAAAGTGTCTTACATATGTGCATTTGTGTTCATTTTCACTGTAATGTAAAAGTGTTAGGGTTAGAAATAGGGTTAGGGGTTAGGGTTAGGGTTAGATTTAGAAGTTAGGGTTAGGGTTAGGGTTAGGGGGATCAGGGTTAGGGTTAGGGTTAGATTAGAGTTAGGGTTAGGGTTAGGGTTAGGGGTTAGGTTTAGGGTTAGGGGATAGGGTTAGGGTTGGGGTTAGGGTTAGATTAAGGTTAGGGTTAGGGTTAGGAGTTAGGGTTAGGTTTAGGTTTAGGGGGATCGGAGTTTGGGTTAGGGTTAGATTAGAATTAGGGTTAGGTTTAGGGTTAAAGTTAGGGTTAGCGTTAGGGGATAGGGTTAGGGTTAGGGTTAAGGGTTAGGGCTAGGTTTAGGGTTAGGGGCTAAAGTTGGGGTTAGGGTTAGATATAGGGTTAAGGTTATGGTAAGGAGATAGAGTTAGGGGACCAGGGTTAGGGTTAGGGTTAGGGGTTAGGGTTAGTGGATATGGGTTAGAAGTTAGGGTTAGGGTTAGAAGTTAAAGTTAGGGTTAGGGTTAGGGTTAGGGGATCGAGGTTAGGGTTAGGGTTAGATTTGATGTTAGGTTTAGGGTTAGGGTTAGGGGATCGAGGTGAGAATTAGGGTTATGGTTAGGGTTAGAATAGGGTTAGGGATATAATTTATTGTTAGGGTTAGGGTTAGGGGATCGGGGTTAGGGTTAGGGTTAGATTTGATGTTAGGTTTAGGGCAAGGGTTAGGGGATCATCGTTAGGGTTAGGGTTATGGGTAAAGGTTAGGGTTAGTGGATCGGGGTTAGGGTTAGGGTTTAGGTTTCTGGTTAGGGTCAGGTTAGTGTATACGGTTAGGGTTAGGGTTAGGGGATGGGGTTAGCATTAGGGTTAGGGTTAGGGATAAAATTTAGTGTTAGGGTTAGGGTTAGGGAATCGGGGTTAGGTTAGGGTTAATGTTAAGGGTTAGGGTTAGGGTGCCAAGACATCCTGCTGCCTCGGCATCTATGTGTTGAGACCCCACTCCACATAGTTAATTTGGCCAAAAGCCCCGAGAAGGAGGTGTTGTCTCTGGCCAAAGTACCCCCCACTTTTACTATTATTCTTTTAACTCTCTACACGAATTGCTCCAATGATGTGAAATCAGGACTATGATGAAATTGAGTCCGTGGAAATAAAATCTCTAATAATTTGCCTAAACGTCCTTGGCTCTGCTCAATAATAATAAAAACTGGCTAGAATTCAGATGCTGTGATAAGCATTCCAGCTGCAGCAATCACAAAGGGTCTCTGACCCTCACTATCACTAACTTAGGTTAAGCTATTAACTCCGGTAAGGTAGCTCAGTTTAAGGTAACTTTGTTTACCCTTGAGATCCTGCCTAGAGACAGAGAAGATAAAAACCTTGTGTGTGACCTTAAAGCAATTTAGTTGATAAACAACTTAGTTGCCCAAATACAATAGACTCAAGGAGAAAGATTGGTGACTTTTACGCCCAGTGTAAATATTCCTGAAGACAGAGAGGCTGATCGCATGGTTAATGAATATGACAAAATAAAGGACAGACGTTCTAAATATATATGTATGAAGGAAAGGAAATACCGTAAGAGTAAGAAAAGCATTTTTGCATGAAGAAGAGCTTATCATAAGAAAGTCCCAACTGGGAAAGGAAGGAATTAGAAGGTTAAAAGCAGGTTGCAGAGGGTTTGTGACAGGGAAATGGATTATTAAAGATGGATAGACCTTTAATAGGCTTGTTGTCTAAAGAAGAGTGTTCAGCAGTTAAGGAAATACATCTGACAATTAAAACCAAGAACCTTGTGGTGTTGTTTGTGGTATTTTGCCTGCCAAACTGTGTTGTGAGTTTGCTTAAGCTTTCAGATTTAGAAGGTAAAATGCCAACACCTGGAGAGACTCCCATCGCATCTCCCTGGCCCGCCACATCTCCCCATGCTTGTCATATGGATATAGATGGAAACTTCAAAAAAGAAAGCAAAAGAAGATTCCATGAGAAGGCGTATTCTCCAAGCCCTGGGCTTTGGGCGTGCCTGTATTGCCTTTGGAATTTACCCTTGGACCTGCCCTGCTGCAATATCGAAAGATCCGGAGCTTATCTCCTAAATGCTGGACTAGTCATTTACTTTGTTTATATGTAATTCACTATTGTTTTGCTGTGATTGCCCCCCTTCCCTTTCTTTTTTCTCCTATTATTAATCTCACTGGTGAAGGGTATAAAATTTTCGGGGTTTTTGTAATAAAGTGTCATTGGCTCAAGAAGCCTTTGTCCGCCTCAGATTCTTTCCCAAACGTCGTACCTAAAAACTTAGGGAATTCATAGAGGGGAAAGAATCGCTGCAGATAAGTTTCTGCAGGACATCACCTGCCTTTTGCCCCATCTTTCTGAGGCTCCCGGCCGCGAGTGGACTTGCCCCCCCCACAAGGACTGAGCTCGTCGGTAACATTAGGGGATAGGGGTTAGGGATAGAGTTAGGGTTAGGGTTAGGGTTTGTGGAATGGGGTTGGGGTTAGGGTTAGGGTTAAGGAGTCGTAGTTAGGGTTAGGATTAGGGTTGGAAATTATATTAGGTTTAGGAATAGGAGATCGGGGTTAGCGTTAGTTTTACGGTTAGTGGATAGGGGTTAGGGTTAGGGTTAGGGTTAGGATTACAGTTCGCGTTAGAAGGATTATGACATTTAGTTTTGTTTCTTATATGTTTTTGTTTCCGCTATGTCTAAGAGCTCGGAAACATGTTTTACGTATCATACGTATGTGCCATAATTATATATAATTAATTATATGTGAATACATTTGTTCAATTTCATAATATTGTAAAAGTTTCACATACCTTTAGAATTAGGATTACATTTCGCGTTAGTAGGAATACGACATTTAGTTTCGTTTCTTATATGCATTCGTTTCAACTCTGTCTAAAAGCTCGGAAAAGTGTTTTACGTATCATACATATGTGCAATTACGGTCCATTTCATTGTATTGTAAAAGTTTCACATACGTTTGAATTAGGATTACATTTCACGTTAGTAGGAATATGACATTTAGTTTTGTTTCTTATATGCGTTCGTTTCACCTATGTCTAAAAGCTCAGAAAAGTGATTTATGTATCATGCATATGTGCAATTATGTTCAATTTCAGTGTACTGTAAGAGGATTCAACTATGTTTAAAATCTCGGAAAAGGGTCGTACATATCATACATAGGTGCGTTTGTGTTCAATTTCAGTGTGTTGTAAGAGTTTCGCATACGTTTAGAATTAGGATTACATTTCGCGTTAGTAGGAATACGACATTTAGTTTCGTTTCTTATATGTGTTCATTTCAGTTATGTCTAAAAGCTCGGAAAAGTGATTTATGTATCATGCATATGTGCAATTATGTTCAATTTCAGTGTACTGTAAGAGGATTCAGCTATGTTTAAAAGCTCGAAAAAGTGTCTTACATATCATACATAGGTGCGTTTGTGTTCAATTTCTGTGTGTTGTAAAAGTTTCGCATACATTGCGAATTCCTATTACAGTTTGCGTTAGAATGAATACATTTAGTTTAGTTTCTTATATGCTTTCGTTTCAGCTATGTCTAAAAGCTCGGAAAAGTGTTTTACGTATCATATATATGTGCAATTACGGTCCATTTCTTTGTATTGTAAAAGTTTCGCATATGTTTAGGATTAGGATTACAGTTCGCGTTAGAAGGAATGCGACATTTCGTTTCGTTTCTTATATGCGTTCATTACAGCTATGTCTAAAAGCTCTGAAAAGTGATTTATGTATCATGCATATGTGCAATTATGTTCCATTTCAGTGTACTGTAAGAGGATTCAATGATGTTTACAAGCTCGGAAAAGTGTCTTACATATCATACATAGGTGCGTTTGTGTTAAATTTCAGTATGTTGTAAGAGTTTCGCATACATTTTGAATTAGGATTACATTTCGCGTTAGTAGGAATATGACATTTAGTTTAGTTTCTTATATGCGTTCGTTTCAGCTATGTCTAAAAGCTCGGAAAAGTTTTTACGTATCATACATATGTGCAATTACGGTCCATTTCAGTGTATTGTAAAAGTTTCGCATACGTTTAGAATTAGGATTACATTTCGCGTTAGTAGGAATACGACCTTTAGTTTCGTTTCTTATATGCGTTCGTTTCAGCTATGTCTAAAAGCTCGGAAAAGTGATTTATGTATCATGCATATGTGCAATTATGTTCAATTTCAGTGTACTGTAAGAGGATTCAACTATGTTTAAATGCTCGAAAAAGTGTCTTACATATCATACATAGGTGCGTTTGTGTTCTATTTCAGTGTGTTGTAACAGTTTCGCATACGTTGCGAATTCCTATTACAGTTTGCGTTAGAATGAATACATTTAGTTTAGTTTCTTATATGCTTTCGTTTCAGCTATGTCTAAAGTTCGGAAAAGTGTTTTACGTATCATACATATGTGCAATCACGGTCTATTTCATTGTATTGTAAAAGTTTCGCATACCTATAGGATTAGGATGACAGTTAGCATTAGGACAAATATAGCATACAGTTAGCATTGGGACGAATATAACATCATTTCGTTTGGTTTCTTATATGCGTTCTTTTAGATGTTTCAAAGCTCAGAAAACTGTTTTACATATCATATATATGTGCAATTATGGTCAATTTCAGTGTATTGTAAGAGGTTCACATACGTTTAGAATTAGGATTTCACTTAGCATTAGGACGAATATAGCATTTAGTTTCATTTCTTCTATGCGTTCGTTACATCTATGTCTAAAAGCTCGGAAAAGTCATTACGTTCACTCTCAGTGCATTGTAAGAGTTTTGCATACATTTAGAATTAGGATTCCAGGTAGGACGAATATAGAATTTAGTTTAGTTTCTTAGTTGCATTTGTATTAGCTATGTTAAAAGCTCGGAAGAGTGATTTACATATTGTAAGAGTTTCGCATACGATTAGAATTAGGATTACAGTTCGCGTTAGAAGGAATACGACACTTAGTTTACTTTCTTATATACTTTTGTTTCAGCTAGGTCTAAAAGCTAGGAAAAGTGATTTCTGTATCATACATTGTGAAATTTCATATATATGTTCAATTTCAGTGTACTGCAAGAGGATTCAACTATGTTTAAATGCTCGGAAAAGTGTCTTACATATGTGCGTTTGTATTCATTTTCACTGTATTGTAAAAGGGTTAGGGTTAGGGGTAGGGTTAGGGGTTATGGTTAGGGTTAGGTTTAGGAGTTAGGGTTAGGGTTAGGGTTAGGGGGATCGGGGTTAGGGTTAGGGTTAGATTAGAGTTGGGGTTAGGGTTAGGGTTAGGGGTTAGGTTTAGGGTTAGGGATAGGGTTAGGGTTAGGGTTAGGAGATAGGGTTAGAGTTAGGGTTAGGGTTAGATTTAGGGTTAGGGTTAGTGTTAGGAGTTAGGGTTAGGGTTAGGGTTAGGGGGATCGGGGTTAGGGTTAGGGTTAGATTAGAGTTAGGGTTAGTTTTGGCGTTAAAGGTTAGGGTTAGGGTTAGGGTCAGGGGTTAGAGTTTGGGGCTAAAGTTGGGGTTAGGATTAGATTTAATGTTAAGGTTAGGGTAAGGAGATAGAGTTAGGGGACCAGGGTTAGGGTTAGCGTTAGGGGTTAGGGTTAGGGTTAGGGTTAAGGGATATGGGTTAGAAGTTAAGGTTAGGGTTAGAAGTTAAAGTTAGGGTTAGGGTTAGGGTTAGGGGATCGGGGTTAGGGTTAGGGTTAGATTTGATGTTAGGTTTAGGGTTCGATTAGGGGATCAGGGTGAGAGTTAGGGTTAGGGTTAGGGTTAGGGTAGGGTTAGGGTTAGGGTTATGGATATAAGTTAGTGTTATTAGTTAGTTATTAGTTAGTGATATTAGCTATGTTAAAAGCTCGGAAGAGTGATTTACATATTGTAAGAGTTTCACATACGATTAGAATTAGGATTACAGTTCGCGTTAGAAGGAATACGACGCTTAGTTTACTTTCTTATATACTTTTGTTTCAGCTAGGTCTAAAATCTAGGAAAAGTGATTTCTGTATCATACATATGTGAAATTTCATATATATGTTCAATTTCAGTGTACTGCAAGAGGATTCAACTATGTTTAAATGCTCGGAAAAGTGTCTTACATATGTGCATCTGTATTCATTTTCACTGTATTGTAAAAGGGTTAGGGTTAGAGGTTATGGTTAGGGTTAGGTTTAGAAGTTAGGGTTAGGGTAAGGGTTAGGGGGATCGGGGTTAGGGTTAGGGGATAGGGTTAGGGTTAGGGTTAGATTTAGGGTTAGGGTTAGGGTTAGGTTTAGGAGTTAGGGTTAGGGTTAGGGTTAGGGGGATCGGGGTTAGGGTTAGGGTTAGATTAGAGTTAGGGTTAGGTTTAGGGTTAAAGGTTAGGGTTAGGGTTAGGGGATAGGGTTAGGGTTAGGGGTTAGGGTTAGGGGCTAAAGTTGGGGTTAGGGTTAGATTTAATGTTAAGGTTAGGGTAAGGGGATAGAGTTAGGGGACCAGGGTTAGGGTTAGGGTTAGGCGTTAGGGTTAGGGTTAGGGGATATGGGTTAGAAGTTAGGGTTAGGGTTAGAAGTTAAAGTTAGGGTTAGGGTTAGGGTTAGGGGATCGGGGTTAGTGTTAGGTTTAGATTTGATGTTAGGTTTAGGGTTCGATTAGGGGATCGGAGTGAGAGTTAGGGTATGTATCATGTATATGTGCATGGTTTTCATAGGTTTATCTTTCCATGTCCTTTTTTATCTCCAGAGCATTATGAATGGGCATTGTTAGGATCAGAGGTCTCAGCCTGTTAGAAATTGAGGCTTTGATGAGGAGGCAAAGGACCCCTCCCTGCTCACACCAGGTTGGCTTTCCAGGCGGGATCGGTGTGGAGCCAAAACCTGCTTTGTAGTAAAGAGGAGTCTTTTACCAGAGTGTCTCTCCACACTTTATCTTCCTCAGGGACCCGTGGGGAGTGGTCGAGCTATAGTCAAATGATTATGGAAAATTCTGAAAGTCAGTATTTAAGTCAAGTTTATTTCCATGAAAAATTAATTAGGAGTCCTCCATACCAGAGGTCAAGTTGTCATTCTGAGGCCTGAGGCAGGCAGAGTTGTGGATGATAGCAAGGGACAGAGCCCACAAGCATTGCGGCAGATCCAGAGGCACAGCAGTGAGAGATGAAACAGGAGCCGTATCAGTCTGAAGGACTGGGAAGGAGTTTACTTTGCTCAAAGGAGGACAATTTCTTCTCAAAAGATCCAATAGGTAATCTTGTGCTGTACCCTAAGGCCTGGAAAAGAAAGAAAAACTTCCCACACTGGTACTCAGAAAGCAGTCCAAGTCTATTTCCATGATGTGCCTTAGGGAGAGGCCTCTCTAGACACTTCCCAGAATGGGAAGAGCATCTGTTCTAGCACCAGTGAGGGAAAAATAACCAGGACGATCAATCCTCCTTCCTTAGATCATAAACTGATCATTAGTTGGAGAGAGGGAGCAATTTTTGTCCACCTGGGATGATGTAATTAGACACAGTCTGGGAGGTTTTATGCTTTTTTTCCTAAGGCAGCCATAGGGATGAAGAGTAAGAAATAAAAAAGATCGACAAGGGACAATATTCTGCTGGCATCTGCCACGCTAGTGCTCGAAAGCATTTAGAATACAAAGAGTTACCGGGCTTCACTGAGCACATTTCCCATGAGCACGGTGCCTTTCTATACATAGGGCTGTATTCCAAGGTGGTCTGAGAGTGAAGAAAAGGTCACAGCCCTGACTACTCTTCTGGGGGGAAAAATACTAAATACAGCTTAAACTCGTTGAGAGATACTGCCAAGGCTCAGATTTCTCTACTACAATATGTGGCATTTGGTTTGGAATAAAAACAAAAATGCAAAAGAAAATATCTTCGTCAATCTCCTGAATGTTTTGTTCACCCACCGGCGGCAACAAAGAGTGGTCAAGAGGTCTTCTCTGCCTTTTGTCTGTCAGTTCAAATGCACCAAATATTATTCTCCAATTGCGATGGGAGGAAATGAGCTTTAACAATGACTCAATGACTTCCTTCTTAACAACCTTGAAAGTCATTGGTTCAAGAACTATACTAAGGGGGGATAATTGTTCCTGAGACTGGTTTGATGTAGTTTTGTCTCTGATAATATGTGGTATTCAGGTACTTTTCAATTGCCATTCATTTATTCATCCACACTCATCATCTATAGATTACGTACATTGTCTCCATTGGACATGAAGTCTAACACACACCTACATGTATCACACACAGAGACTCTTCTTTCTTAAACAGCTTAAAAGTGGTTGGTGGTTATTATTCCAAATGGCTATTATAATTTATTTATTTAATATGAAGTCAAAAAATTTTTTGGTAGTACTGGGAATAGAGTGCCTTCTACCTCCAGCCTATACTCCCAGACCTATTTTATATTTTATTTGAAATCAGGGTCTTGGAAACCCTTCTACCTCCGGGATACACTCCCAGACCTACTTTTTTTATACTTTTTTATTTGGAAACAGGGTCTCTTAAGCCAGCACAGCTGGCTTTGAACCTGCGTGATACTCCTGTCTCTGCCTCCCAAATGCAGGGATTACAAGCATGTGCCACCACACCCGGCCAAATATTATTTTTAAAGTTACATTTCAGTCATATCCTATACAAGCTACTTTTAGACCTAAGAGCCCATTTTTAGAAAAAAAATTGATAATTTCTGAAAACACATAGAAATAATATGCAAATAGCATAGTTTGAGAGTAAATAAATGGCATGAGTTCATAAACTTTTACTATACCTTTCTTATTATCATTGTAAGCCTTCAGATTGGTCAATGTGGACTACAAAATTATTAAACTAAAAGCTCCAATGAAGTCAAATTTTTCTGCCAAGTCACTTTAATTATTAAAATAAAATCATGTGTGTCTTCTCTAATAAAACCCAGTTCAATTTGGAACTTGGCCCTATTATTTTAACCATGTTCTCTACTTTTAAAAGGCTATCTGTTTTGTTGAAAACTATTTTTTCCCAGTATCATGCAACTTAGTCCTTCTCTCTTTTTTTCAATATGTCTTATGACATTCATCAAAACAATAAAATTAATTTTAGCTCAAGGACCTGTTGCAAAGTCTGAGTCTCTTGCAGAAATAGTCATAGTATATGAGGAAAAAAAATACGTCTACAGAACCTGACTATAAGAGACATAAAACACTTACCCCTAATGTTATAAATACACAGTCTTCATTTTCTACAGTATGCAAATTTATATTCCAAGTCAGGAAGAAGATTCTGGGTGTGGTGGCTCATGCCTACAATCCCAGTATTTGAGAGGCTGAGTTAGGAGGATCATAGGTTTCAGACAAGCCTCAGAAACTTTGTGAGACCCTGTTTCAAAAAAGGGGGTAGCCAGCCATGGTGGCGCATGCTTGAAATCTCAGCATTTGGGAGCTAAGACAGGAGGATCCCAGTTCGTGGACAGCCTCAGGTACTTAGTGAGGCCTCTTGCAACTCAGTGAGATCCTGTTTCAAAAATAAAGAACAAAATGTAGGGCTGGGGGTGTAGCTCAGAGGTAGAATGCCCCAGTGTTCCATACCCAGTACCACAAAAAAATAAACAAAAAATGGGGAGAATGAGCAAAGATATATCTAGGAAGCAGAACTCCCCTGAGCTCAATTTCCAATACCAAATTAGAAAGAAGAAAATAATGCAAATATTCAAGGTTAATATTTTCTTAGAAGTACTTGGTAGAAAACTGCAAGAATAACAAAGAGAGGAAGGGGAATAACATGCTTTTCACTCCACATTAATTCAGTGCCATGTTTCCACTGTTGTGTTGGAGACTGGGAACACATGTTGGAGCCAAACATAGACTTGCCTTCTGAGGACTGACTGCTCATGCTGGGAAAATATTTCCTAACAAGGAGATTACTGGCAATTATGATTTTCATTCCTGGCCTCCGTTCTAAATTCTGACTAGCTGAACATTAATTAACAGAAAAAATGTCTCAGCTGTCCTTCAAACTCAATGTATCCAAACTTCGATGTTATGGTTTGGACCTGGACTGTCTCTCAATGTCCCATGTGTTGAAGACTTGCTCTTCACTGCAGCCATGTTCAGATATGACTTTGAGGAGGGATTGGATTATGAGTGCTTCAACCGCAGCAATTGTCTAATACATTGATGGATTCTTAGCTGAGTGGACTATTGGAAGGCGGCAGAAACTGGAGGAGGTGGGACTTAGTTGAAAGAAACAGGTTTTTGAGGATGTGCCTTGGGGACTATATCTTGCCTTCAGGATCTCTCTCTCTCTCTCTCTCTCTCTCTCTCTCTCTCTCTCTCTCTCTCTCTCCCTCTCCCTCTCCCTCTCCTTCTCCCTCTCCCTCTTCTTTCTATTCACCAGAAGGTGAGCAGCCTCACTTCAGGTGCGTGAACCAACCATGGACTGCAACCTCTGAAATCAGGAGCCAAGATAAATCTTTCCTCCTGGAGGCTGGTTTTCTCAGGTAGTTCATCACAGCAATGGAAAGCTGAATGATACACTCAACATCTTTCCTAACAGAACCAAACTTGTCATGTGCTGCATACTTCACATAACAGAGACATAGCTTCTCATCAGGCCAGAATATCCTGGTTCAGCTTCATCTCTCCACATTTTCTCTCTTAACCTCCATGACACATCAAGCCCTGCCTGTTTCACCACAAAAATAACTCCCCCATTCTTCTTCTTATCTATCTACTGTACTTTCTCTAATATAAGTTTTCATTTTCTTAGTGGTGCACTACTAAAAACTTTCAATGCCTTTACCATTTTTTCTCTTCCTCCATAAGTTCATTATATTAATGTAAGTGCTGTTTTTCACATGTGTGAAGATATGGTTGTATCTCATTATCCTCAAAGCTACCTAATATTGTCAAGCTATTATTAATGGCATTCAAGCCCCCTGAAATTTAGAGCGGTTTAACATTAAGAGTCCAAAACACTAGGTGAATTTATACAACACATGGTGTGCTGAACTCTGTTCTCTTTCTCCAAAAACAATAGACATGATATTGTCAGCTATTGTCCAAGTTTAAGACTAAATTACAAATCTGAGTGCTCAAGACCCTTGAAATCTAAAAGGGCAGTATGGAGGACCCTCAGAAGAATGGGAACAAACTTACCATATGATCCAACAATAACACTTCTGGGTATCTACCCAAAAGGAAGGAAACCAAACTACCAAACTAATGCATGCGTATCTATGTTCATAGCTGCATAATTCACTATTGCTAAACTATGGAACCAGCCAAAATTTCCACCAACAGATGAATGGATTACAAAACTGGCATATGTATACAATGGAATTTTACTCAGCCATAAATAAAAACACAATAACATCATTTACAGGGAAATAGATGGAAATGAAGGACATTATGCTAAGTGAGATTAGTGAGTCACAAAAAATAAGAAATCGGATGCTTTCCCTAATATGCAAAAGCTAGGGAGAAAATGGATCATAGCAGGAACTCTAGAAAAAGAAGGAGGTTCTATAGATGAACAAATAAGGAGACCTAACAGAGGGGATAGGAGGGGGAAAGAAGGAAATTCTTTAATGCACATGATGTACCTTAACAAACATATTGATATAAATCACCAAGCCAAGCATGAGAAGGAGAGAAGGGGAGGGAATGGTGAGGGAATTGGGTAAGGGCTAATTGGAAGATGTGTGCATGTATGTCTCCATCTTGCATCCCATTAAGATGTCTGAACACAATGCACCAATTTAAAAAAAAAACTTTAAAAAACAACTAACACAACAAAATCTGAAGGGCAAACTTAAGTGTGACACTTACAAAATTTAATTAAAAACAAACATACCTCCTATATCAGGTCTGTAAATCAGTCATATACAGTGCGGTTTTTTTTTTTTTTATTGGTGCTTCTTTGGAGTGCCCAAGACCACATAGATTTATTCATAAAGTGAGACTCCAATACAACATAACATATAGTCCATTCATAAGAAGTGAAGGTTAGGAAACATCCCTTGCTTAGAAAATTAGAATATACTTTCTTATGTTGATTAATATATTGGTGTCAAAAGTTTCTGGTAGCAATTGTTTCATGGAGTTTTTTCCTTCACAGACTTTCTGAGCTCAAAGATTATTTTAAATGAGAAAATTTTTTACTGCCACGCAAGAAAAAGCTGAAAACAGCGCATGCAATTTTGTATAACCAGGCTTATCCTAGCATGTCAGGTCACCTTAATCCCTCAGTGAGTAAGCACTAGTTGAACTACTGAGATATTTCCATTCATTATCGTCTCATTTTTGGAGTGTCTGTGGCATCTGTAACCAAGAACCAATTACCAGTGTAGGTCATTAATCATCAATATTGCTTACTGCCAAAAACTGGAGTGAAGCTGCCTGTACTGTTTTACTCAAGTTTCTCCACAAAATACTACATAAATGAATAGTTCTTTATGGGAAGCCAGTCTCATGGTGGCTCTGAATTAAGGCTCATTAAGACACATAAGAAGTTTCTTCTGGCAAAAATGTGTCATTTAAGTAGTTTTTTGGTAACTCTCTTAAGTTTTCTCAATAAAGGATAGATTCAGATATAATAATATTTTGTCATAAAATACATATTAGATTATTAAAACTATTAAACATTTTCACTGTACCAATATCATTTATGGAAGTGATTTTAAAAGGATGATATATAATAATAACTATAGCCTATAATGTGTCCAATAAGCTAATATAGTATTTTTTCAGGAATAAATAAACTTTACATAGGAATGTTTTGATTTTTAAGAAAAATATGTGTAACGAGGCATGGTAGCACACTCCTGCAATCCCAGTACTTGAGTGGCTGAGATGAAAGGATTGCAGACTCAAGGCCAGCCTCAGCAATTTAGCAAGATCTTCAGCAACTTACTGCAATTCTGATTCAAAGTAAAAAATAAAATAGAACTCAAGGGTGCAATTTAGAGGTAGAATGCCCCTTATTCAGTCTCTAGTGATACATGGAAGGAAGGAAGGAAGGAAGGAAGGAAGGAAGGAAGGAAGGAAGGAAGAAAGGAAGGAAGGAAACTCAAGGGCTTGGGAGGGGACAGAGTTTTTTATTGGGAGGGGGGTGCTGAGGATTGATCCCAGGGCTTTGTTCATGGTAAGCAAGTGGTCTTCCAGTTCCTTAAGATTATAATACTTACATGGAACTCAGTTAAGTAAAACTGTTGGAAGTTCCCAGTGCTGATTAACAAATCAGATTTCTAAAACTTCATTTTAGATGCTTTCTTAAAATGTTCTGTCTTTCATTAGTCCAAATCCTTACCAAAGCATGCTGTGCAGTGTCTCACTAAGCTACTGAGGGCTTAAGTAGCTAAGGTTGGCCAAGGACCAAGATCCTCTCGTCTCATCCTCCCAAGTACTGGGATTACAAGTGTGTGCCACCATGCCCAGCTTTATAATTTCTTGTTCTATGTATTCTCTAATATATTCAAAGGAAACATTTTGGGGTGTGCTTTCCTTCTAATGTTTGATGTAAATCTAAGAAAATTTGTCACTTCTTCCCAAGTGTATATTATTATTTGTGCCTATTAGGTTGACAAATAAATTTATGAATTTATTGATACATATTTTGCATAAAAAACACCTAGTTCATTTTTGTCAAGTTCTCTAACTTGATATCTATAATTGGCTTCCGCAAAGCACCTGAGTTCAGATCTTCACTTTGTCACTAATAGTGTGTAGCCTGGATAATCATTTAATCCCCCTGCAGAGGCAGTGGCTGCTGCCTTCTTTCATGCAAAGCAAAGATTCAACTAGCTGATTTAAGATAAATTCTAACTCTATGAACTAAGATTATCTTTATCTTTACTTTCATAAGAGGAGAAGAAAAGTTCTTTGTAATATAGACAGATCATGAAGTTACCACTTATATTGCTCTGGCTGTTTTTTATGAGGAGTTTCAGACACTGTGAGAGAAAGGCATGCCATTGCTAAGGGCAGCTTCCCAGCTGAGAAAAGGTTGAGACCACATTAATTATGTGGCTATAATAGAGTCCAGATATGTGTACACCAGTTAGATGGTGAAATTTTCAAAAGCTTCACTTTTTAGAACTGGACTCTAATACATACAGCATTACTCCTTACCTTAAGGTTGCCAGACTTCATAGGCTCTATAGATTTATGAAACTTGAGTTGGAAATACCTTGTCCTATTCTACCTTCATGTATTCTCTAGACTGTGGGATCTATATTCTTATATTTGCTAAAACATAAAACTTACTGTCGAGCAGATAAATATTTTATGTGAGATACTGTTTTCTCATTTTGATTATTTAAAAGATGAGGAGGAAACAATCCCTCCTGTCTGTGCAACAACCTAGCTCTAACCTTATTTATAAATTAGTTTTCTTAGCTCCTTTCCCCACTTACATCCCATACTCTTCTCCCAAAACAAAAAGTCTAGTAATCAAATGAAACCAGAAATGACTCAGTATTTAAGTAACAATCTAGTTACTCCTACCACTACCAGCACCACCACCACTACACAGACAGGAATCATTAAAAATGGGAAAGTATGAAATCTGAGACAAAGAGCTGAAATAATGACTCCAGTGTTCCTATGAATGACACTAATTCTCATTGCAACATTTCCTTTAAATTCACCTTACAGGTGAAAAGTTTGATATACAAATGCAGATTGTCTCTGATTTCAAACCCTATGGAAAAATACCCAGGGGTGGTATAGCTGAATCATATGGTGGTTCCATTCCCAGTTTTCCAAGGAATCTCCACACTGATCTCCATGGCAGCTGAACTAGTTTGCACCCCCACCAACAGTGTAAAAGAGTTCCTCTTTCCCCACATCCTCACCAGCATTTGTTGTTATTTGATTTCTTTATGCTTGCCATTCTGATTGGGGTTAGATGGAATCTCAGCATAGTTTTTATTTGCATCTCCCTGATGGCTAATGATGTTGAACATCTTTTCTTGTATCTGTTGTCCATTTGTGTCTCTTCTTTTATGAAGTGTCTATTCAGTTATGTTGCCCATTTCTTGATTGGGTTGCTTGTTTTTCTAGTGTAGATTCTTTTGAGCTCTTTGTATATGCTGGATATTAGCCCTCTATTCGAGTAGTGGCTGGTAAAGATCTTCTCCCATTCTGCAGGCTTTCTCTTTAGGTTTGTGGTGGTTTCCTTTGATGAGCAGAAACTTTTTAGTTTGATGCCATCTCACTTGTTAATTCTTGCTTTAGTTTCCTGTGTTTTGGAGATCTTGTTGAGAAAGTTACTGCCTGTGCTTATATGTTGGAGCATTGAGCCTATGCCCTCCTCTAATAACGTCACAGTCTCTGGTCTAATTTCTAAGTCTTTGATTCATCTCGAGTTGATTCCTGTGCATGGTGAGAGGTAAGGATTTAGTCACAACTTTCTACAAATGGATAGCAAGTTCTCCCAGCACCATTTGTTGAAAAGGCTGTCTTTTCTCCACCATATGAGTTTGGTACCTTTGTCAAAGATTAATTGACTATAGATCTGTGGGTTTGTTTCTGTGTGGTCAGTCTGCCTGTTGTTGTGCCAATCCATGCTGTTTTTACTACTATTGCTCTATAGTATAATTTGAAGTCCGGGATTGTGATGCTTCCTGCCTGGTTCTTGCTAGGTCTCCATCAACAGGTGAATGAATTACAAAATTAAGGGAAATATACACACTGGAATTCTATTCAGCTATAAAGAAGAACAAAATCATGGCATTCACAAGAAGATGGAAATATCTGGAGAAATTATATTAAGTGAGATTAGTCAAGCACAGAAAGAGAAGGGACATATGCTTTCTCTAATATGCCCAAACTAGGGAGCATTGGAGATATCAGAGGAACTGCAGATAATGGAAGTAAAACCTCAGCAAAGCTAGAATGGAAGGATAGGAGAGGAAGAAGGCTGAGTTTGATTAATTGAGGAGCTACATCCAAAGATGTGTAAAAGTATGAATATAGCATGGTTAACCTGGACACTCATTGTTGGAGGGAGAAAAGGGCAGGAGGGAAGAGAGCAGCAAGCACAGTCTAAATGTTCAATAATGTTCCATATATAAATAAAATAAAATATGAAATTAAATAATTAAAATAAAATAAAAATTAAAAATGCATATTGTCTCTAATCCTCCAGAGTGAATACACTCACTGGCTGGGTACCCAAATATGAAACACAAAGTATGTACAGGAGCATGCCATAGCACACATCTCACCACACAGAAAAAAGCAGGCTGCTGAGGCTCTAATCCTAAGGATGTATCCATGATGATACCTAAAATTAAAACAAACCCGTGGTAAGGCAGTGATACCCAAAGAGTGGTCTGGTTTTCTTCCCATCCACTAGGCATGCTCTAAATCATTGCTACAAGAGGTCATCCCTCAAAGTGGCAAAGTGATGACTGAGGGTTTTTTATATATATAAAACTTCTTTGTCAGAAAATGAACAGGTGTACCTGCTGTAAATCATGAAACAAGACTGGAAATGAACGCGGCACACCTTGTCTGCCACACACAATGAACGTTCCTTTCCTGGAGCTGCAGGAATCACTGTTTGAAAAGCCCTTCAGTGCAAGCTGGGGAAGCATGTTTGGAAAACAAAGGACTTTTTAATTGCTGCTGACATGAATGAACTCTCTGAAACAACAGCTGTGTCTTGAGATTACACTACAAGGCATGCGAGCAGGAAGCAAAGCATCCACATAAAAAGCCAAAGCCAAAGAAACCTCTTATTGTTTCAAAAAAATTCCCAAGACTGGGATGCCTAATTTCAATTCCTGCAGGATGCAGCAATCATATGTTTATAGAATGGAATTGAGAAGCAATCTTTGTATATTCAGTGACTGATAAGAAACGAAATCCAGGTAGACAGTTTGGGTGGGAGTATGAAATCAGTCGACAAGGTCATCTTTGTGCACAATATAAAAGTTGGTTAGTGGCAATGACATCTGGCTATTAAAATATTGTCTCAAGAGATTATTTCCTTTCTATCTTTCTATTCACAGAATGTCTGCTGCTGGGTATAAATTATGGACAAAAGAACTCATTTGGAGAAATATTGACCCAGTCATACTTCGTAAGTTTATTACTACCCTGAGAGAAATGAACCTTATGAAATTATAACTGCTGAACTATAACCAAGATCCCTTCAAAGACAGACCTCAAAGGGGAAAGGATGGGAAGGTTAAGGTTGGAGGAGAGGAAAATTAAGAGTGCTTCAAAAGGAAAGACAAGAGCCAAAGAAACAGACACCTGACACAGAGGTAACAGTGATAATACTATTTTTGTGATTTCATTAATAAAAAAGCTTTATTCTATACATTTAAGTTATTAGGGTAAGTATTTCCACCAAAACTGCATACAAAATATGGGGAGTGCATTTTTTTCCATAACCTTCATCTGATTTTCTGCAGGTTGAACAAACTGAAAAGAATTATAACCACTCAGTGGCTGATTAAGGAAAGCTGTAAAGCCTTTGACCCTGTTCCCATGGAGAGGTGGGAATCTATTTCCCCTCTTTTTGAATCTAAAGTTGGATAGGACTTGTTTGGACAAGAAGGGAGAGTCAGAAATGAGGCAACTATGGTTCTAGGTTCAGTTTGTAGGACGACATGTAGCTTTTTCCTTGGTTTCTGGAGCCTCGAACTTCTAATACCACTGCATACAAGAAGTCAAGGCCATCTGGGAGCAATTCACACTGAGTTACAGGGATTTGCCAGGATTGTGAGGAGAGTAAGGTCATTCATCCTCTAAGCAGCACAAAACAGCAGCCAAGGCTGTGGCCTCCAGCTGGCAGGGGCAGCAAAGCTCCTTCTCATGGCTGCAGGAGAAGATGCTCTAGCAGCTTCTGAACAAATAGGGCCACGTATGAGGAAAAATTGTGGACTAGTGAGAAAAAGTCCTTTCTCGGTAGCCAAGATTTGAGGAGGGAGACTCACAGTTCTTCTTTCTTCCGTGTGTAATTAATACTTTAGAAAAGGTTCTTTGACCAAAGCTCCCTTGGCAGCAGGAGGAGACACTCCAGCACCTTTTGCACAAACAGGACTGTGGGTCAGGAAAAGGTGGGAAATAGTAAGAAAAAGCCTCTCCTCTGTGGCCAAGAACTGAGGGGAGAGTCTCATGGTGAGGCTCCCTTTTCAGTGTGATATTCTAGCAAGGTATAGTTGATGAATGCATCCCTTCACTGAGGCTCTGACCACACATCATTCTAACACACCGACTCCACTGGTGTCTAGCATCAATTCTGATACACAGGAATGGGGCATACTGAGATGTATCAGGAGCTTTCTGTGGAAACTCCGTGAGGGCATCACCGAGTCCCCCGTGAGCCCAGGGTAAATGGCCCATGTGCACCACACCACTTGCTTTTACTCAGATTTAATATTTCATATATAGTTCCCAAGGCCACATGCCCAGGAAACCTCCACTTAGCAACCAAGCACTGTTTCCAACATCACTACATAGAAACCTTTGTTTCTATGAGGGCTAGAATACATGTTAAATCTAAACCATTACATAAAGCCAAACTTTTCCACTTTGGTAATGTAGTGAGCCCTGGGAAGAGTCCTGACATCTCTGTGCTTGTGGGCATCTCCTTTGAAAACTAAAACTAGCTGAGGATGTTCAAGGTAGGGTAGACTAGGGTGAATTTCCCCATCAGGCTGTAATGCACTGTGTCTGTGAAACCAGTGATTAATTTTACTAAATTTAAAATAAATGTTTGGAACACCCCAACTCTTCCCGTTAGTAGCAGCCAGGTATGTGCTGAGCAAAGGAGTCATTGGCATTAGACCTCAACAACCAGTCCCAGCCCTGCGTTTAAGCTCTGTAGCTGATCTGTGAAAGGCACAGGCACAAAGCCTTTCTTTCCTATAGGATCACAGGTGCCATAACAGGAACCCACTGCTGTGAGGCCCAAGAGTGGCAGTCAGGGGAGTAGAAAAGTGTCAACTGAAAACAGAGAAGTGCATTGTGTGGAGTAGGAAAGGAATCGTGCAGCCAAGAAAGAAATAGGTGCTCAAGGTGTGGCATGAACAGGCCATCATGCAGCTCACAGATTGGCTTGGTGTGTCCCTGACAACCATCAGGCCTGGAAGAATAGGAGAGCTCTGACACTGGCTTCCTGGAAGCCCCAAGGTTGGAGGCTATGCCACCAGCATCACATGTGGGGTTGGTGTATCCTGCTGCTTACCTGTACTGTGAGTGTTGGCCCCTAAGCCCCCCACCAGACAGTCTCCCATAGACTAGCACGGGGCATCATTGACTACTGTGTCAGAGGAGGTGCCACCCTCAGCCCTCCCCAGAGAAGGTGCAGGCTTCTCAGCTTATCTCAGCCTCAGTCTGTAGCTTTTCCGTTTGACCAGTAGGGATTAGAGTCTCAAAAATAAGAAGCCTGTGAAGAAACTGGTCACAGCCAGAGTCCTCGGTTGCATGAAAAATTCCAGGGTATTTTTATCCCTCTTATTATTGGCAGGCAAGGTCTCAGTCCTAAAAGTTCTAGATCCCCACTCAGCTAGCTGCATCATATGCATTTTGGGTAAAATCCCCATACTTTTCTTTTTGCCTCTATATAATGGGACTCCTTCCCTAACCATCCTTATAATCAGCCCCTCACTCCCCTATTTTCTGACATTGTCCCTGGTCTCCCTGAGAAGGACATAGCTACCAATCTCTTTTATCTGTATACTCTTTCAAAGGGCCAGCATGTGGGCACCATGGTGTATGGCCAACAGGTCTTGCTGGAAAAAGACTGAGAACAAAGAAAGAAAAGTACCCCCTGACCATTGCCCTGGCCCGAGATGACCTGGCCACCAGCACAGCAACCAGTGGCTTACATGACTACTCCTGTACTCCCTCCCCCCTCTACCTCCTTTCTTTCCTCACAAAAAGTCCCTAGCCTGTAAGGAGGTAGGCTTTCTGATTTTTGTGGGCTCTCTCCCCGGTCAGATGCCTCCTTCCAGGTTTCATTCCTAAATAAAAACCTGTTCTCTGCTGTCAGGCTGTGTTTTCTATACCCCAACACATCCTAGTTCCAGAGTTCAAAGGTGAGATGTCATGACCCTGTGGAGCATCTCCTCCTGTGCTTTTTCTGATGTACCTTCTCTATTGAGATTTAAAGAAACATCCTGGGTGTCCCAAACTATTGATGACTTTGGAGAGGGTGGGTGTATTGGAGACTTGAGGGGTGGGTTTTGTCCATCATTGTGAGACTCTTGGGTTACAGAAACTGGGCAGAGGTTATTGACCAGTTTCAGAGATATGGCCCTCTTGCACCCCCTTGTCTTTACTATACAATACCCCCCCCGAATTTGAGAGCCAAGACCAGAGTCTCTACATTGTCAGGATGAGAAGTAGTGGCCTGTCAGCATACATGGCATGCAAAGGGCCCTGTATCCACCCCCAGGAGGTGGATGAAGGAGGTGTGGTCTGAATGCAAAAAGTGGAAAGTAGGGGTGCCTGTATCTTTTTTTCAGAGCAACATACACAAAGTTCTTCAAGGGAGGTGGATGAGAGTAATGGGGAGATGTTGTCTCATAGCCCTGAAATGCAGAGGTCTAGAACAGGATTGTCTTCAGAGCCTCACTCTCTGGAGGTGCTAGGGGAGAGTCTGTTCCAGGCCTCACCAAAGCCTCTATAGTCCTGTGACTTGTATTGGCCGAGCTCCAGTCTCCACATTGCCATACCCCTGTGTGCATGTCTGTGACTCCATCTTCCTCTTTAGAAGACACAAAATTATGTAAGTTTTACATATTTGCATTGTACATTTTAAGTGGGTGGACTATCATAAGTGACTTTTTATGTATGCCCTGAAGTTTGTGTCTATGTTTATTATTTTTTCTGTGTGAGTTCCAGTGATTCACTTTTTCTTTTTCACAGTCAACCCACAGTAATTTGTTGAACAGACATTTCCTCTTGATTGAATTGCCTTTGTTGCTCTAATAAAAATCACCAGGCCATTTTCACATGGGGCTTTTCTTGGGATCTGTGTTCTGTTCAACTTGTCTCTTTGTCTATTTCTTCCCCAGCAGCATTCTATTAAGTGGAGAGAGGTAGTTAAAAGGATATTTAGGGTGGGGCCCTTTGTACAGAGGCAGAAAGTGTGGGGAAGGGCACCATGTCTCCCTCCAGATGTGGCCTCTGATGGCTGCAGGTTCCTCTTCTGAAGAGATTCAACCCTGGCCAAGGGTCAGCTCCAGGGTCTTTAGTTTATTTTCCCCAAAATGCACGTGATGCATCTGGCCGAGTGGGGATCTAATACTTTTAGAACTGAGCCCCTGCCTGCTAATAATAAGAGGGATCAAAATGCCCTGAAATTTTTTATGCAGCCCAGGCCTCTGTCTGTGACCAGTTGTGTTTGACCTCTAACTTTTTTTCTTCAATCTTATACCATCTCTTCTAAGACTAGAAAGGATTTGGTGGCTTCTTTACTGGCATTTGGAGTTGGATTCTGCTGACTCTATAGATGAAGTTAGAAAAAAAGTGCCTCCCTAGCAAAACAGTGACTGCAAAGGCTCCTTAATAAGGAAAATATTTATGGTTTTTTATATTTATTTTTGTTAGTTCCTGTTCTACTAAAATATATATCAATGAATACATTTTGGTATATATTTCAGTAGAGTTCTACTAGAGCATTTCAGTTTCGGGGTGCTATTGTAAAAGGAGTTTTTAAATTTTTTAATTCTAATTATTCTTATATTGCTGATATATAAAGCACCCAGTGATTTTTGTCTCTTTTTCCATCTACTTTTCTGGTTTTTTTCTTGACATTATCTTTTGTGTGTGTATTTGTGGTATTGTTGATTGAACCCAAGGACATTCTACCTCTAAGCTACCTCCCCAACCCTTTTATTTTTGTTTTGAAACAGGGTCTTGCTAGGTTGCTACAAGTCTTTCTATGTTTCTAGTCTTTCTATGTTTCTATGTTTCTGGTCTTAAACCTGCAATCCTCCTGTCTCACCTTCCCAATAAATGGTATTACAGGCATGTGCCACCATGCCTGGCTCTTGGCATTAGCTTAATCTTTTTCTGTGGCTACAACTAAATACCTTAGAAAGTAATCCTTAAAGAAAATAAGTATAGTTGTTCTGTTCTAGAGGACAAAAAGTCTAAGATTAATGGGCTATCCCTCTGAAGGATCTTCTTTACCAGTGGAGCTTCTCTACAAGTTCCTGAAGTAGTGACCGCTCTGGTGAGGGCACATGCACCAGAGAGAGCTGACTTTTGTAGCAGAATTCTTCCGTTGATAACCCACTGGTTCCTGTATTTTGGCTTAAACATGACTCATCACCTACAAAGACCTTCCCTCCAAATACAACATCTGGATTTGGAGGACTTACTGTCTAACACATAAGTTCTGGACACCCAAGATTCAAACAACAGCACCATCCTTTCAGATCAAGAGAAAGGAAGGTGGGCTCCATTTCAGTTTGAATGTCCTAATTTATGACATGAGCAATTAACACTGAGTTTCAGATATTCACCAGGATTTTCAGTTGGGAGAGGGAGGGTACTGCTGCCTCCAAGAAACTAGTGAATCAACATTCTGTGCTGCTGCCAGTAGCCAGGAGAGATATCAGGCGCTACATCCTTCTGGTTCCCTTTCTTTCATGCAAAGGGAAGGACTTCCTTTTGGGGTACTAGGCCACAGATGGTGGCTTCTAGAAGCTTGCAGAGCACATGTATAAGGGAAGTCAAAGCTCTATTTTATTCTCCTCCAGTCAGGAGGAGGAGATGCTCCAATAGTTTTTAAACAAATGAGGCCTCATAGAGAAAACATTGTGGGCTAGTGAGGAAAAAGCCTTTTCTTTGTGGCCAAGAGCTGAGGCAGGGGGCTCTGGGTGTGTCTCCCTTTCTCGTGTGACATCTTAGCAAGGTATATTTGACAAAGCCATCCATCACTGAGCCTCTGTTAGTTCATCGTAATAAACTCCCAACTCCTACTCATGTCTAGGGTCAATTCTGGCCCATAGGAAGAGGAAATGCTGAGAATATGGGGAGATTCCTACAAAAATTCATTGAAGTCACCACTGAGTCACCAGTAAGCCCAGGGTAGATGGCCCATGTCCACCCCATCACTTGCTTTTACTCAGGTTTAATACTTCATATTTCTTACAAGATTAAAATATTGAAAACAATATTGAAAATTAGGTGTTTTAACGCAGTCATGGTGGTGCATATCTATAATCCCAATAGTTGAGAGACTGAGACAGGAGGATCTCATGTTGAAGGCCATACTCAAGAGTTTTGTAAGGCCTTAAGCATCTTACTTAGACCCTGTTTCAATAAATAAAATAAAATATGTTTGGGGGTATAGCTCAAAGGTAGAATGTCCCTGGATTCAGTTCCAAGTAACACACACACACACACACACACACACACACACACACACACACACACCAGAGTCAAGTAGGTTTTTAAAACCCACAGGTAATTTAAGTTTAAATATGCACAATTCTTTAAATATATGCTCTGTAGCTTTCTTGAAACTGAACTCAATAACATTATTATATTGAGTTTTGTTGGGAAAGACACAGTTTAACTGGCAGTTTATATGCAATGATACACAAAATTTAAAAAAACATGGACATCCTTCATTTGATGCAATATCTAACTATGTTAAGCTTTGGTATTGTGCTATAAAGTAAATTGAGAGAAGTAATCTCTCTTATTTTTTCCCTTGAATTCTGAGCATTTTAAATAAAGTCAGAGTTTGGTGAAAGTTGGATAACATTCAACTGTGAATTCCAATCTACTGGGACTTTTTAAATTATGAGCTCTCTATGTATCATCCCTAGCTTTTAGATGCTGATGAATATAGTTATGCTTTACGTGTTTTATATTTGTTTTATTAATGTGTAATTTTACTAGGAAACCACTCATATCTCTAGATTTCTAGTTTGATGCAATATATTTCTATTTCATTTGTGTCTGTGTATGTGTGTGTGCATGTGGTTCAGGAAGTTGAATGCCAAGGCACTCTAACACTGAGCTGCAAACTCAAGTGATTTTACTTTATTTTTATTTTGAGATAGAGTTCTGCTAATGTTGCTGAGGCTAGCAACATGTTTGTGATTCTCTTGCCTCTGCCTCTGTAGTGACTGCAATTACTGGCATTTGCCCCTGTGTACCTGACTCTATAGGACTTTTAATGTCTCATTTTTCTAGTTCTATAGATAATTTTAATCTTATGTACACCTGTTAATTTTTTCCACATTATTTTAATGTGAACTTATTAGCTTGTTTTATTTGAAAGAAGTGTCTTTTTGATAATTATATTCATCTTAAATATTTAAATTAATTTAATTAATTTTATTGAGTTCCTTAGCGCTGTGTATAGAGTACTGTGGTAGTATACTTGGTGAGCAAGGTGGCCCTCGGTTTGCTCCCAATACCACAAAAAATGTGTGTGTGTGTGTGTGTGTGTGTGTGTGTGTGGTGTGTGTGTGTGTGTGTGTGTGTGTGTGTGTGTGTGTGAATACTTCAGTCTGGGTTATTACTTTTAAAGGTTTTATATTTACACAAACACAAAGCCACCACATTTCAAATTTTTTATCTGATTGCCCTATATAAAATTTGCAAGTGAAGTTTGTAACTAAGAAACACAGTGGTGGTATATTTTGATTGCAAGTATCAATATTGTACACTACCTAAAATTATTAAGAATAAAGTCATTCAAGACACCAGTCTTTACATTATACAGGAGATAAGCCAGTAACTGCTTTTTCAAAATGAGTTATTTTTACTAAAACTAGGTTTTCTCCTGAGACAATTATTCCATCCTTTTATTTTATCACAGTTTTGAAATCATACTAGTATTAACTCTGGAAGATTTACAGTCATCAGAATGTTTTCTCTCATTTGTTTATGGCAAGGGAATGGTCTTCTAATGAGCATAGTGCTTTATATTGCAAGGAATCTTTACTGAAAAGCCCCATTAACATGCCCCCTCTGTTTGCAGTATTGTTTAAAAACCTACTTAAGTAATTACTGCATCAATTTGAATTTCTTCAAATTGAGCTTATATGCATATCTTTAAATACTTAGCCAGTTATATTGCATATAAAGTGCCCTAGTTCCATTTTCTCTTTGTCTGTGTGTGTGTGTGTGTGTGTGTGTGTGTGTGTGTGTGGTGTTTGCAAAATTTTGGTGGCTGAACCCAGGGCCTCATGCTCACCTATGCTGGCATGTGCTGAAGAATTGAGCTACATACCCTGCCATTTTTACTTTATTCTGAGACAGCGTCTTTCTAAGTCATTTATGGTAGCCTCAAACTTGTGAACCTCACTCCTCCGGATCACACATACCTTAGATTATTGCCATTTGCCACCACACTTATCATGGCATTTTATCTCATTGTTGATGTTCCTGTGTTTTATAAGTTAGTTTTTAGAACAGAGTTTAAGAATATCTCATATTTGTTGAATTTATTTTAAAATTTTTTACACTTTTGACTATATTTTAAATAGTTATCATATTTGAATTAATAAGGCTACATATTTGATATATTAAGATAGGGAGGAAAACAAAGGGAAATTTGTTTTTTTCTGGGATGCCAACATAAGAACCTTTACTGTTTTCTATATCTGCCATACTTTTCCATCATTATATGTTTGGCTAGGAGAATTTTTATGTCATTGCCATAGTTTTCCAATTTGTTAACAATTTTCTAAGCTAGACTGTGTCCAATTTACTTTATTAGCATTCAGTAATGCTTATTTCTGTTATTTTATGATGATAGCATATTTAATGTAAACATTATTTATGTTGTCACACATCTGTACATGATGGGCAACTGTCATTATGTTAGCTATCATAAAGCATAATATTTTTATTTTGATAGTCAAAATAATATAATATTTTGATAGTATTTCCCATATCATGTCTCCCCCATAGCAGTGATTATTCATTTTCTATTTGATTATCCAAATAAAGCATAGGTAATTTGTTATTTTTAGTGGTACTGATTACCAGGCATGAGGTCACATGTATGATAAGCACACACTATACCAGTGAACTGCACTTCCAGCCCCAGAGATCCTTTTATTATCATTAACTTCATGACATGCTATATTAAATGTGAAATCTCTTAATATTCCAATTAAATTTGTAAAATTCAAGACTTTGGGCCCATAGTAATCCTATGTGGGCTCTGAAAGGTAAAATATTTGCATCTGCCAAAACAGGCTAAAACACATATAAAATAGAGTCTCACACTTAAAAGACAGCTTATTCAAAACTGCTCACATAGTCAATAATATAGAGAAGACAATGCAACAATCCAATCAGAACATCCATGTATAGAAAACAATTTGAAACAACCTAACATAAAAAAATAGGCATTGAAGAAGGTCTAGAAGCACAAGCCAAAGGTATTATAAAACTTTTTTTTTATTGGTGCACTGTAATCATATATTACATTGGAATACAAGACTTGAGAGGATATACAAGCACACATCATCCAGTTAGCCCTCATCCATCCCATTCCCTCCCATTCCCTCTCCCATCCCATTTCCTCCCCCTCCCTCGATCCCATGCTTCTTTGGTGATTAACTTTGATACATTTGTTTATGTACCTCCCGCGTTTTAAAGAGGCTCCATCCTCCCTATTCCATACCCTCAGATTGATCACCTTAGTTGCTTCATTATAGGGCCCTTTCTATAGCTTGACCTCTTTCTGTTGCCCCTTTTCTCCTAGTTTTTGCTGATTAGGGGAAGCACATCTGATTTTTATTTTCTGTGATATTTCTCTGTGCATGCCGCGTTGCAAGCACTGATCCCACTCTTGACGACCCCAGTAGTGGCCTGGATACCCAGTGGACTGATCCAGATCTCGCTGGCTCAAGCAGCGGCCTTGCCTCATGGGAGGCCCCGATTCTGGTTTTGCTGGTCCCGACACCAGCCTAACCCCTCAGCTGGCTCCAATCCTGGCATCATAGGCCCCAGTAGTGGCCTTGCCTCACAGCAGGCTCTGATGCCGGCCATTGGCCCCGGCACAAGCCTAACCCCTTGACAGGCTCTGATCCTGGCCTCAGAGGCACCAGCACCGGCCTAATCTCTCAGCAGGCTCCGATCCGGCCTCGGAGGCCTCAGTAGCGGCCTTGCCTCATGGAAGGCTCCGATGCTGGCCAGTGGCCCAGGCACCGGCCTAACCCCTTGGCAGGCTCCGATCCCAGCCTCGGAGGCCCCAGCACTGGCCTTGCCTCACAGCAGGCTCCGATGTTGGCTGCTGGCCCCGGCATCGGCCTAACCTCTTGGCAGGCTCCGATCCCAGCCTCGGAGGTCCCAGCAGCGGCCTTGCCTCACGGCAGGCTCCAATGCCAGCCATTGGCTACGGCACTGGCCTAACCCCTCGGCAGGCTCTTATGCTGGCCTCGGAGGCTCCAGCACCAGCCTTACCTCACAGTAGGCTCTGATGCCAGCCTTGCTGGCCCCAGCACCAGCCTAACCCCTCGGCAGGCTCTGATCCTAGCCTCGGAGGCCTCAGTGGTGGCCTTGCCTCACAGAAGGCTCCGATGCTGGCCGTTGGCCCCAGCACCAGCCTAACACCTCGGCCCACTCTGATCCCAGTCTCAGAGGCCCCAGCACTGGCCTTGCCTCACGGTGAGCTCCGATCCCGGTCTTGCTGGCCCCGGCACCGGCCTAACCGCTCAGCAGGCTCCGATCCTGACTTTGAAGGCCCCAGCACCAGCCTTGCCTCATGGCAGGCTCCGATCCCAGCCTCACTGGCCCCAGCATCAGCCTAACCCCTCGGCAGGCTCTGATCTCAGCCTCGGAGGCCCCAGTAGTGGCCTTGCCTCACGGCAGGTTCTGATGTCAGCCATTGGCCCCGGCACTGGCCTAATCCTTCGGCAGGCTCTGGCTGCTGCCTCGAAAGCCCCAGCACCAGCCTTGCCTCACAGCAGGCTCCAATCCTGGCCTTGCTGTCCCCTGCACTGGCCTAATCCCTTGGTAGGCTCTGATCCTGGCCTCAGAGGCTCCAGCACTCCAGCCTTGCCTCAAGGCAGGCTCCAATCCGAGCTTTGCTGTGTCAGTCGCGGCCTCACCCCTCGGCAGCCTCCAATCCAAGCACCCTATTCACCCAACCATTTGTCCCACGTTCTCGAGGGTGCGTGGTGGTAGCATTCTGCCTCTGGGGATATTATTTCAAAGGTTTCAGGTGTAATGTATCAGTTCTTTGCCTCCCCTGAGTACTGGCAACTGACATTGCCACTGCTTCCACCATTTCAAATCCTTCCCAAGCTCTTTTTCCACTCTGAATGTTGTCCAGTGTTCCTAAGCATGCGTGGCGGTAGCATTCGACATTTGGTGTGATTTCTCCAAAGAAATAAGGTTGGTAGAATCCGATTTCTGCTTCTCCTGAATACAAGTCTCCACTGCCACCGTGGAGACTGCTTTCAACACCGCCTTTCTCCTTGGTCCCCGCTAAACTCTCTCCTTACAAGATGTCCAAGATTCTTAACAATATAAACAGCAGCCCTCCTTCACAGGGAATTTTTCCATAAGTTGCAGTGCATTTGGATAAGTTTTGTCTGTATCTCCAGTATCCTGGCATCCACCACAGCCTTCTTAACCCCTCTCTGATATTTTTCTTTTTTCTTTTTCTTTTCCTTTTTTTTTCAATAATAGAAGACAGTATGTGTGGTTTGAGGAGGTAGTGGGATCAGGCACTCAGTAGCACTGTGACCTGGCCCGGTTTCCCCATGGGTCCAGCGTGCTCCACATTACTCCTCCCAGAGCCCAGAGCCCCATGACCCGGGCCCCAACTGGCATGCCCCGTGCGACCCCTGCCCTGGACCCAGGATCTTACTGGGCCTGGTTTCTCCAGGGGTCTGGTGTGCTAAGTGCGGTCCGGCCCGGGGCCCAGAGTCCCGCGACCTGAGCCCCGGCTGGCGTGCTCCACACGACCCCTTCCCGGGATCCAGAGTCTTGCTAGGCCCAGTTTCTCCAGGGGTCTGGTGTACTACACGTGGTCCGGCATGGGGCCTATAAAACTCTTTAGAAAAATAATATTAGAAAATTTTCCAAATGTAGAAAAATCTTGAATATTCACATACAGGACATATTCAGAATAACATTACAAAATCAAAGTAAAGCTTCTCCATGCTACATAATAATCAAAATGACTAACATAGAAGCCAAGAAAAAAAAATCTTAAAAGCATTAAAACAAAAGAACAAGTGGCATTCATGGACAAAACAATAAGAATCACCCCATATTTATTAACCCGAGTCATGAAAGCCAGGAGGGGCTGGTATTATGTATCCCAGACCTTGAATGAAATAACTGCCAAACAAACCTGGTATATCCAACAAAGATATCATTCAAAATGAATGGAGAAATAACAACCCTCCAAGACAAGCAGAAACTAAAAGAATTCATGACTACCAAGCTGGCACTAGAAAAAATATTTAAAAACCTAAAGCATAAAGAAGAAAAAGAAAGAAACAAATACCAGAACCAGAGAAGGGGCAAATTCCACCAGATGGGCAATTAAATAAAAGAGAAATAAAACTATATCAAACAAAAAGTATAACTCAAAATAACAGAAAACAAAAATCATCTTTAAATAATAACACCGAATGTCAAACATCTAAACTCCCTAATTAAAAGGCATAGATTACCAATGTGGATTAAAAAAACATAATCTAAGCCGGTGTGGTGGTACACGCTTGTAATCCCCACGCTTGGGAGGCAGAGACAGGAGGATCGCACAGGTTCGAAGCCAGCTGTACTGGCTTAAGAGACCCTGTTTCCAAATAAAAAAAGTATAAAATAGGTCTGGGAGCATAGCCCAGAGGTAGAAGGGCTTCCAGGAACCCCAGTACCACCAAAAAGAAAATAAAAAAAACATAATCTAACTACATGCTACTTGCAAGAAACTCACCTAACAATCAAAGATATTTACAGGCTAAAGGTGATAAGATAGAAAAAGATATACCAAGAAAATTAAGACCAAAAACAAGCAAAAGTAGCAATGTTCATATCTGACAAAGCTGACCTTAAGCTAAAACTTGTCAGAAGATAAGTGGGTCACTTCTTACTAATAAAAGGAATAATCAACAAGAATATGTAATGATAATAAATATTTATGTGGCAAATGTGGTGTACCCACTTCCATAAAACAAACTCTTTGGGATATTATGTCTCAAGAAAACCTAAATACAGTAATATTGGAAGAATTCAACAAACCATTTATACCACTATGTCAATCTTCCAAACAAAAGATGAGTAAAGACTCTTCAGACCTAAAGTATACTACAAACTAAATGGACCCAATATACTTATACAGAATATTCCAACCAACAACAGCTGAAACACACATTCTTCTCAGATGCTCATGGCATATTCTCCAAAAAGACCACATCCTAGGCTACAAAGTAAGTATCAGAAAATTTTTCTAAATGTAATATAATTCCATGCATATTTTCAGATCATAATGAAATGATTAAAAGTCAACAACAGTAAGATAAGAATAAATTATATAAATTAATGAAGACAGAAAGATATGCTTTTGAATGAGGACTGGATCAGGAAGAAGTAAAGAGAAAAATCAAAAATTTCAAGAATTAAATGAAAATAGAGATAAGTATCTTTGAGACACTTTGAAGGCAGTTTTAAGAGAAAATTTTATAGCACTGAGTCCCCACATAAGAAAAACAAAAAAGTCACCAAATAATCTAGTGGCACACCTCAAGGACATAGAAAAACAGAAACAGTCTAATTCCAAAGCCAGTAGAAGGCAGGAAATAATTAAAATCTGAGCAGAAATCAATGAAATACAGAACAAAAAATAAAAAGATTAACGAAACAAAAACCTGGTTCTTTGAAAAGATTAACAAGACTGATAAACTTTAGCCAACCTAACTAATAGAAAGAATCAACACAAATTATTAAAATCAGAAAGGAAAAAGGAGACATCAACCCAGATAGTTTGAAAATCCAAAAGGTGATCAGAAACTTTTTTATAAATTTGTACTCCAATAAACTGAAAAGTAGAAGAAATCAACAGATTTCTAGACATATACAACCTAGCTAAATTGAACCAAAACGATCCTGGCTGAAAATACACATATACAGCATACTAACAAGTGATGGGGCACATATGCTTGGTCCTGTAGCACATAGTTTCACAGCACATTCTAGAGGTTATGCTTCTGGTCATGGCTCAACTTTTTGTTCCCATTTTACCTACTAATGTTTTTATCATGTGAAAGAAAACACGATGTTGTGCATGTTTCCTGTTTGATTCCAGGTGCACATGTAAAGCTTCTTATATACATAAGAATACACGGTATTGAAATTGACCCATGTCCCTTGTCCAGGCTGTATTTGTAAAGCACAGAGGTGACCCAAAAGGTGAGACTTCTTCCAATAGCTAAACTGATGGATCCATACTACATAGATAAAACTGAACATATGTCTATTAAGTGATACGGCTATAAATGTTTCATCTGTCTAGTCCAGACTTAACACAAGAGGTTGCAAAATACAGAGGAGGACATGGGCTGCCAATAGCTTGGAGTCTTTTTTCAGTTTGTATGTTTATTGTTTTGAACATGTTTAGAGTTGTGGAAGCCTCTGTGAGTAGATTATCCACTTAGTCCAGGTTTTACATAGAACATTTACAGCCTGGCCAAGAGTTGATGCTTTTCTAAATGTACCATAGAGTTTAGGAGGTGGATATAAGCTTTATAACCATTGAAGATATTTCTCTGACAATAATTCTCTTAGCTGCTTTGTCAGGAGAGCACACATGAAGTTTAGAACAGCTCTTATACATGAGGCTACTACAAAAGGCTCATCATCACGCTCCTGACTACACCTACAAACGTAGAGATCAGACTTCTGGGAAGATGGCGACCAAGAAAAGCGGGGCTTAAGAGCCCCGCTAACAACCAACCTCCATTACCACAAAATCAGCGCCTTTCATAGCCAGAAAACACCATCACCAGAGAAACAAAAAAATTACCAGGCTCCAGAGAGAAAGTGGACTGAGAACAGAGCTCAGAGCCACATTGGAGATACACCGGCCTCACGCCCGAGGACACGGCAGCAACGCCATACTGCCAGCGGCAGCGGCGAGTTCACCTGATGGCTACAGCAAGCTGAGGTGAGCCACTGCGGAACAGCCAGGCGGGATTTTTCAGCGCAGGGAGCATCTAAAGCTCCCAGTGGCTGAGCTCAGCACATGCTGCAGGGACTCAGAGTGGAACTCAAAACCAAGAAGAAATAAGCCAGCCTCATGGCCGAGGGTGTAGCAGTGGCGCCATATTGCCACCGGCGGCAGCAGCAGCGAATTCACCGAGTCCAGTACAGCTCCATCTGCGAACTCAAGAACAGTGAGTCAAATTGCGGGCCACAGAGGAGAAATCCCAGTACTGTACTCCCTGGGACTTGACCCAGTGGGGGAGTGGCGGTGGCAGAGATATCACACCATAGGAGAACGCCCAACCTGGCACCCCCCATAGTTTAAAGCAGACTTTATCGACTCCCTGGGTTGGAGACTCTGTGATACAACCCAGTAAAGGAGTAGTGGGGTCTGAGATACTACAGACTCGAGATCCAGAGCACCTTAAGTGAAGTTATAGTGACCCAAGGGAAGAACCCAGAGAAGGCACAAACATCCAAAATCATGGGAAAGAGGAATAATACTTGAGCAATGAATGCCCACAACCCCACAACATCAGAACCCGATAAAACAGAAAATCAGAGATTTCTAGAAGATCAAATCAGGAAAATAACTTTAGAAATAATAGAGGTGCTTCGAAAAGAACTCAGAGAGAGCCAAAAAGAGATAAAGGATGCAATTAATGAAGTAAAGGCCTCAATTCAAAGCACAAACAACCGATTAGACCACATGGAGAACAGCATCTCGCTCTTAGAAGATGATCATTCCAAAAATGAACGCATAGTTTCTAATCTAGAAAAAAATATCCAACAGCAGGAATCTGACAATGAAGAAATATGGGCCCATTTTAAGAGAGCTAACCTAAGAATAATTGGAATAGAGGAGGGAAAGGAAAGTGAAAGCAAGGGGATCAACAATCTCTTCAAGGAAGTAATAGCAGAAAATTTTCCAAACATAGAGCAAGAGGTAGATACACAGATCCAGGAAACTTATAGAACTCCCTTTAGACAGGATCGGAGAAGACGATCCCCACGCCACATAATTGTCAAAATGACCAATGTGGAAGCCAAACAGAGAATCTTAAAGGCAACAAAAACAAAGGGCCAAGTGACATTCAGAGGCAATCCAATTAGAATCACTCCAGACTTCCCAAACCAAGTCATGAGAGCCAGAAGGGCTTGGAGTAACATATTCCCAATTTTGAAAGAAAACAACTTCCAGCCAAAAATTTCCTACCCAGAAAAACTTTCTATCAAATTAAATGGAGAAATAAGAAGCTTCCATGACAAACAGAAACTGAAGGAATTTTTGTCTTCAAAACCAGCGCTAGAGAAAATACTCAAAGAGATTAACTACAAAGAAGAAATAGGTAACACACACCAGAACCAGAGAAACAAGATTTTCCATCCAACAGACAACTAAGATTGGTTATCTGTGGAGATTCATTATTTATGTTAGTCTTTTACCTATCTCTAAATTGTATTGTTTGCCTTTACTATTGTTAATTTTTAGAATTTCTAGTTGGAATATTAATATACCTTCAGATATAGCATTTGGAAATATTTTATCCAATTCTATTAGTAACTTTTAACTCTGTTTACATTGTCTTTGTATATACAATATTTTTTTTATTTTTTAGGGAGTTTGTATACTCTTCTCTTGCCTGTGCCATTGAAATCATATCCAAGAAATCACTGCCAATTTCAATGTTGTGAGGTTTTATGACCCAGATTTTCTTCTAAAAGTTTATAGTCTTAAGATTTATATTTATGTCTTTTATCTATTTTGAGTTAATACTTGTATATGGGATTAGGTAAGGGTCCAATTTTATTCTTTTCCATGTAATTATTATTTTTTAACAATATTTAGTTAAAAGATTAATATTTCCACCACCAAATGTTCGTGGAAACCTTGTCAAAAATAACTTGATAATATAGGGAAGAATTTAGCTCTAGGCTTGTATTTAACTCCAATGGTTTATATATCTGCCTTTAGAACAGTACTACACTGTTTCAATTATTGTAGCTTTATATGGTTTGAAATCAGAAAATATATATCTTCTACCTTTGTTCTTTTTCAAGATCGTTTTGGGTATCTAGAATCCATATTCCATATTAGGATAGATTTTTTTCTGAAAAATAAATATATAAATATATGATAGTTTCACCTAAAAAATAGAAAAAAAATATTCTCTGGTAAGAAAGAAGGCAAAAAGAAATATTGAAATATTATCTTTAAGTCATCAAAAGGTTGGTATCAGACAAATGAAACTGTTATGTGAGATTATCATTTTTAATTTTGGATAAATTGCTATAATATTAGATGTCAACCACTAAGCCAAGCATGGGAAGGAGGGATGGGGAGAGAATGGGGTGGGAATCAGGTGGGGGCTGACTGGGCGATGTGTGCATGTATGTCTACAAAAGTTTGTATCCCACTATGATGTATGAATACAGTGCACCAATAAAAAATTTAAAAAAAAACATAGAGAGCAATAACAGGCAATGATGCCATAAAAGGTTGATCTACTATCCAGGCTTTGCATATGAAACTTAGAGTAGATCTCTGCTGATACACTATTAACTGACCATTTGCCATTTCTAGGCTGCACCAAAAACATCCTAGACTATGCCTACAGTTATGGGAATAGATGGGTTCTTCTGTCTAATACAAATGACCTATAATATGTTGGGTCTGGCTTTCAATGTGAAGCCTTACTAATGGCTCATTTGGTTATTTTCTAATACATTGTGAAGACTAGAACATGTCAGAATCATTGCTGCTGCAGACATTTACACTACTGGATACATGATACATATGCCAGACTTAGCATATGCCAAGGATTGGATGGGTCTCTAAAGGGCTCATGTGCTTAGTTGAGGCTGCATGTACAAAATGTAGATTATGTCTAAACTGTTATTGAAGAAAATTATGCCAGGCTGCAGACACAAAGCCTCTTAAATACCAGAAAAGGAGGATACCTCTAAATGTACATCTGGGTGTCCCAGGCATCCTGTTCCAATGTATAACTGTAGGGAGCATTTATGATGTCATACATGGCTTTATGGTTTTTACTGAGGCTGACATGGAAGTATTAGAGCATGTCTAATTAATGATATGACTGTATGTGGATGATCTTCATGATCCAGACAGCATCTTTAGATGAGAGGGCATGTATGTCTGAGAACTGAGGATGCCATATTCCTTTCCTTTCCTTCAGATGTACCTATAAAGCCTAGAATATGACCAAAGGCCTACATTGTCAGAAATAGATAACCTGGCCAATCAATGATGGCTGTTCACAAAAGATTAAATCATGCTCACATGCTTGGTCTAAGCAGCACTTTGTAGGATTTGAACATGACATAGACATGAAAGTACTATAAATGTAAGCAGTATCCTTCTGACTGCACATGTATTTCTCTTAGAAAAATGCCTGAGATCTGGGGCTGCTGGCAATGAATAATTATCCTGAATCAGCCTGCCCATATAAAGCTTAATATGTGCTTGAGGTTTCAGTTGGTGCCTAGAGGTTCATCACTTTGGTCCAGTCTATACATTGAAAACTTAGGGCAGTAATAAATGGTGATACTACCAAAATAGTTCACCTGCTTAGCTCAACATTCATGTTTATCTCTCAGAACATACCCCTGACCTGCTGGTGCTGGAAAAGCCTCAATCATGTTGTCCTGGCTGAAAATACACCTACTACAGCATGTGAGCAAGTGGTGGCAATGTTACGTGATGCACATACTTGGTCTAATGGCACATAGCTGCATAGTTGAAATGTACATATAAAATTTCTCATATACTTAAGGATGAATAGTATTGAAATGGGCCAGCACCTTTGTCCATCTGTAAAGCAGAGAGGTGGCGTGATAGGTGAAATTTTTCTGTTTGCTCATTGGCATGATTCAATCTACACAGATAAAAACTGATCACATGACTATTTAGTGATGGTTCTATGAATTGTTCATCTCTCAGTCCAGGCTAAACACAACAGCCTGCACAATTCTGAAGAAGAGATTGGGCTGCAAATGTTCAGAGACTTACTCCTAGATGTGTGTTTAATGCTTTGAAAATGTTTAGAGTTGTGAGAGTTTCTGTGAATAAATTATCCATTTAATGGAGGCATCATATAGAATACATACAGCCTGGCCTGTAAATTATGTTTTTTAAATGTATCAGACTTTTTTAAGGCTGTACTTAGGGATTGGAACCTTTGCAAGAGATGTCTATGACTGTAAATGTCATATCTTCTTGGTCAGGATACCACACATGAAGGTTAGAACAAATCGGAGCGATAAGACTTCTGAAAAGGCTCATTATCATGTTCTAGGCTACAAAGGCAAACATAGGGTGTAATAATAGCTAATGACGCCTTAAAAGCTGATCTATTATGCAGACTTTCTACATAAAACTTAAGGCATATCTAACTGGTGATATGCTATAATTGGCCATTTACCCTTTCTAGGGAGCAGATAGAAAATAGCTATGCAGTTATGAATTGTCCTTGGGTCTTATGTTTGATACAAACTGCCCATAAAATTCTAGAACTTGCTTTTATTGTGAATCTTGTCCTAATTTCTCAATTATTTTCTAATGCATTCTACAGCTTAGAAAATATCAAAGAAAGTATTGCCACAGCAAATATCTAAGGTACTAGTTACATGATACATATATGAAGCCTTGAATGTATCAAAAATTCTATGGCTCTCTGACAAACTCATCTGCTTAGTTGAGGCTTCATGTGCAAAATTTCAACTATGTCTAAGCTGATAGTTAAGTAAATGACCATCTTGTGCCAGACCATACATATAAAACTAAAATGCCAGAGAAGTATGATGCACAAAAATATGGATCAAAGATAGTTCAATAGAGAAATGCAGCACATTCAGTTGCTCTGAAACTTAAAATTCAACCAACAGAAACATATATTTTTGACAAGAGAGGAAAAGCGGTCAAAACGCAACATAAGATAGATAGTGAAAATGTAGTTGAATCAGGAGCATCAGAATGAGCAAAGGACTGAAAAGAGCTTTGTGTGTCTCATCAGGTGAGCAGAGAGCTAAGAGAAAAGCCATCTTGGCAAGACGGTGCTGGAGCTAGTAACTGCTGGAACCAGGCAGCTTTTAGAAAGAAACTCCAGTAAGAAGTAAGTAAATCCTGTGGAGCCAGTGATTGAGAGAACCAACATGAAAGCAATCGTATTATTCTCTTCATGTTAGAAAACCTCAAGACCACAAATCTCCAGACTGCCCAGCCAAACCACCCAGAAAACACCTGTGACTGCAGTTGAACTCATCTGGACTGAGAAACTATAGGACCTTCCTGAAGGTATCTGAGTGGCTACATCTGGATTCATCAAGACCATGAGTTTACAATCCAATCCAGCAGGAGCCTGTGTGGCTGTAGGGGTTCATGTGGTATTGACCAAACACATGAATCCTATGAGATTGCAAACCAATCATACAAAAACTGGGTGTTTGCTTCAGTCAGGCACAATGGAAACATGAATTATCAGTCCATAGGGAAACTTGGACTGGACCTAGAGTCCACTGTCTGCTCCACTCCTGGGGGATCTCCAGGGATCACCAGAAGATTATTGGTTGTAGTGTTTGGGGAAAAATATTCAGTCAATTTAGCTACAGGATTGGAAGGCTATACACTCTTGCCCAGCAGAGTTTGGATACCACAAGGACTGAGGCCAGCAGCTACAAAAGGTCTCACAAGATTGTAGCTGCCAGAACAACTGTGATATCCTCGGGGCTAAATAACAAATACCCAAGGTTCATAACAGTACAATATCTTCCCTAGCAGCGTTTGAACCTCACAAACAGGAAGGCCAAAAACTAGCAGGGTTTCACATGATTGTACCTGGCAAAGCAACAGCAGTGTCCCTGGGACGGTTTAACTCAGACAGCCATACCTCAGGCTGAGAATGCTACAACCTCTCTATCCAGGAAAGTTTGTGCCTGGTGAGCACAGAAGCCAGTGGCTGATTGTGTTTTACATTATCAAAATCAGCAAAGCAGTAGTAATGTTTCTGGAGCATTAAAGCTCAGCCAGCCAAATCACAGGCTCAGAATGTCATAATCTCTAGCCCTGCTGAGTTTGGGCCCAGTGACCACAGATGCCATATGCTAGCAGTCTGCAGAGTTTCACTTGATCACAACCAGCAAGCAGCATTGATGCCCCTGGGGCAATAAACCACAGCCACCTGAGCTATAGACTAGGAATGCTATAGTTTCTGGCCCTGTTGCATTTGGGCCTAGAAAGCATGGAGGCCTGCAGCCAATCAGAGTTTGCTCCTTATCTGCATTGGCAAAGTACTTCATCAAGTTAAAAAAGTTTTGAGGGCTAACTCAAAATTCTGACTATATTGTTGGGCTGGGACTATGCGGGGACGAAGAGAGCCACACACCAACAGGTTATTAAAATTTTATTAAAAGAATTTAGAAGAATTTAGTATAAAAGGAAAATTGCCAGCTAGCTGGGGCTGCAGATTCTCGAGCCAATTATTAGAGCTGCATACCCTTCCAGTCAGCCAGGCTCTTTTTGTGAAGGAAAAACCATAAAACCTTTAACTATACTTGACCTTTTTCTTATTGGCTAAACCCCCTTAACTGAAAGAGGTATCGGTTTTTGGTTGGCTAGCCACCTGTTATGTCCATATCTAGAAACCAGTTTGTCTTCTTTAGGTTTCTGCAGGGGAGGGGTTGAACTTTGACCTGAGAAGTTTACCTGAGGTTTATCTAAGAACAAAGAGAGAAGAAATAGTGGTCATTACATTCAAGGGGTATTTACAATTTCAGGAAGGCATAGGTTAAATGGTTACAATTTTAGAAGAACAGTGCAAAGGTTAAACAGGGTTCTGCATGGGCATACATTCCAGAGTAACAGCATAGAGTCTTATACAAGATGGAGTCACGTTGGACCTCCATTGGCAAAGAACTACATCCTGTTAAAAAAGTTTTGAGGGACTAAGTCAAAATTCTGATTATATGACACAGATCATTTGAGGCCAATATATACACCCAGCAGAGGACAATGAGTAGGACTCCCACACAAAGAGGAAGAGAATGCCAAGACAACAGAGATACAGACTTAAGAATACTGATAACATAAAAATAAAGATCAACAAAGAAACAATAAACTCCCACAACTTGACAATAATCCAAATACCCAAAACAGAGCTGTTCAAAGTTATTAGAAAAGAACTCAGAGAAAATGTATAAGATATGAAAGAATATCTAACACAGATATTGAGACCCTAAATACAAATAAAAAAGAGTCCCTAAATAAAATGGAGACAATAAACAAAATAGAAGTCCTGAATAGAAGCCCTCACTGATCACATGGAAAATAGCTTCACTCCTAGAAGGCAGCTCATTCAAAACTGGCTACATGGTCAACAATATACAAGATGACATGACTAGAATATTCAAGAAATTTGGGATATTATGAAATGACCTAGCTTTCAGCTAATCGGCATTAAAGAAGAGCACAAACCAAGGGAGTTAAAAATATCTTCAAAAAATATTATCAGAGTACCAGGCATGGTGGCACACGCTTGCAATCCCCGCACTTGGGAGGCTGAGACAGGAGGATCACACAGGTTTGAAGCCAGCCTCAGCTGACTTAGGAGACCCTGTTTCCAAATAAAATATAAAATAGGTCTGGGAGTGTAGCCCAGAGGTAGAAGGCCCCTGGGTTCCATCCCCAGTATGACTAGAACTATATATATATATATATATATATATATATATATATATATAGTCAGATAACTACCCAAATTTCAAAAACAAAATGGACATCCACATATTTAATACATTGAAAACCCAAATAAAACCAGATCCAAGAAGAACTTCTTCATGCCATATGATAATCAAAGTGACTAACATAAAGGCTATTGAGAGAATCCTAAATGCATCAAGAGCAAAAGAACAGGTGATATTCAGAAGCAAAACAGTAAGAATCACTCTGGACTTCTAAACCTGAATCATGAAAGCCCAGAAGGGCTTGGTATAATGCACTGTGAACCTTGAAAGAAAATAACTTCCATCCAGGACTGCTATTACAGCAAAAATATCCTTCAAATTTGACAGGTAAATAAAGAGACAAGAAGAAACTAACAATTTATGACTATCAAGCATAGAGCTGGCATGGAAGGTGCGACCTCTTTTGATCACTCATTTGCTTGATCTACACCACATATATAAAACTAAATGCATGCCTATTTGGTGATGCTGCTATACACATTTCATCAGCCCGGTCTAAGCATAATAATAGAAGAGGTTGTGAAATACAGAAAAAGGATTCCAGCCTGCTGATAGCTCAGAGTCTTCCTCCAAGTAATATGTTTAATGCTTTGTACATGTTTATCTGTGAAGGCTCTATGAGTAAATTATTTACTTAGATCAGGCTTTACATAAAACACTTACAGCCTGGCCAGGATGTAATGCATTTGTAACTGTACCATTGACTTTTTCAAAGCTGCACATAATATTTAGAAACTTTACAGGATATGTCTCTGACTGTAAATGCCCTATCAGCTTGGTCAGGAAAGCACACATGAAGGTTAAAACAGATCTTAGAGATAAGGCTTCTGGAAAAGGCTCATCATCATGTTCCAGGTTACATATACAAATGTAAAGAGTAATAACAGGCAATAATTTCATAAATTGTTGCTCTAATATTCAGGATTTTCATAGAAAAGAGTAGATCTATGTTATAATGTGCGGTAAATTAGCCCTCCTATGCTGCATATAGAAACCATAGAAAATGCCCACAGAGTTATGAAGCTGTCCAAGGCTCTTCTGTCTGATGCAAGCTACCCTTATAATTTTGTATCTTGCTTTCAGTATGAAGCTCTTACGAGTAGCTCAGTTGTTTATTTTCCAATGCACTGTGGAACCTAGAACATGTTAGTTTTTGCTGCTTCAGACATCTAAGGAACTGGATACATGATACATATACCAGACTTATTAAATGGCAAAAACTAGAAAATGCTCTAAAGTGCTTATCTGAATATTCAAGGCTGCATTTATAAAATTTAAATTATGTCTAAGTTGACAGAAGAAAATGACTCATCTTGTTTCAGGTTGCATATCTGAAGCATCTTAAATGCCAGAAAATGATGCTGGCTCAAAATGCACATCTGCCTGGTTCAGGCTGCCCAATCCAACATAAAGAAGAGAAAGAGGTGATGATGCCATACTTGACTTACTGCCTTTAACTAGGCTGCACATGGAAATATTAGAGCATATATTAGAGGTGATCTAATTGTATGTGCCTGATCTTCATGATCCAGGCTGTGCCTATAAATGATAGTGCATGTATTTCTGAGATCTGAGAATGTGATGAAGGCTTAGTTCCTTTCTCTGAGATGTACCTACACTTCCTAGAACATGAAAAAGTCCTACATTGGTATAAATAAATTGCCTAGCCATTGAAGACTGAACACATAGGTTTATAACACGCTCACATGCTCAGAACATACTGCACTTTGAAATATTTGAACATATCTTGAACATAAAGTTTTTATTAATGTGTTCAGTGTCTCCTTGATTGAATATATACAGTCTTAGAAAAAAAGGCTGGGATCTGATATAACTGTCAAGGAGCAATGAGCTTGAAACAGGTTGCTCATACAAAACTTAGCATGTACCTGAGATCTCAAGTTGAACCCTGAGGCTCATCATCTTTGTCCAGCCTCCACATGCAAAACTTAGAGCAGACATAAGAGGTGATACTACTTAAATTTTTCACCTGCTTGGTTTATCTTACATATTTATGTCTCAGAACATGCCACTGAGCTGATAGTATTGGGAAAGTCTCATCTCTGTTTTCCTGGATGAAAATACAAATATCACAGCATGTTAACAAGTAGTGATGCACTACATGGTACATTTCTTTGTTCTAGTTGCACGTGTCTACACAAAATGTCCAAAAAGTAATGCTGCTGGACATGACTCGTTTGTTGTTCCATGGTCCACTAGTAATGGTTATAATGTGTCAAAGGGAGAATTCTGACATTCATGGCTTCTCTATTTGAGTGATGGTGCACATGCAAAACTTTGGGTATATGTAAGTTTTAATGATGCTGCAATGGGCCCATCTCCTTTTTCCAGGCTGCATCTATCAAGCATTCAGCTGGCCTGAATGGTGAGGCTTCTTTTAGTCACTCTTTTCTATTAATCAGACTTCACAGGTGTAACTGAATAAATGTCTATTTATTGATGCTGCTATGCATGGCTCATCTTGGCTGAACACAAGATATTACAAAATATAAAAGAGGAAATAGTGATTCCAACAGTCTGATGTCTTTCTCCAAACTATATGTTTAATGCTTTAAACATTTACCTACTAGGAGTGGATCATCTACTTAGATCAGGCTTCAGATAGAATATTTAAATCCTGGCCAGAAAGTGATGTTTTTCTAAATGTTTCATAGACTTTCAAGGATGCACCTAATCTTTAGAACCTTTACAAGAGTTTTCTCTCACTTTAAATGCCTTATCTACTTTTTTGAAACAATATACTTGAATGTTAGAAAAGATACTAAAGATTACACCTCTGCAAAGGGCTTTTAATAATGTTCCAGGATACCCAGGCAAATGTATAGAGTAATAACAGGCAATGATGTCATAAAAGGCTAATCTACTATTCAGGCTTTCCATATAAAACTTAGAGTAGATCTAAGTAGTGCTGTGCTGTAATTGGTCTTGTTCCTGCCAGGCTTTACATCCAGACTGTATTGAATGCCTATGCAGTTATGAGGCTGTCTATGTCTTTTCTGTCTGATATAAATTGCCATAAATTTTTGGGCACTTTTATTCTTGCTTTCAATGGAAAGATGGTTTAAGTGGTTTGGTTCAATATTTTTCATTATACTTCTGAAGTTTCAGACATATTAAAGTCTTTGCTACTGTAGACATCTAAAATACTAGGTACATGATCATATACCACTCTTAGAAAATGTCAAAAATTAGATAACACTCCTAAGGGCTCATCTGCTTAGTCAAGGCTGGATATATAATTGTTAGATAATATCTAAGCTGATAGTGAAACAAATGACTCATGGGGTACCAGGCTGCACATATAAAACTTCTTACATTTCAGAAAGTATATGCCTCAAAATGCATATCTGTGTGGTCCAGGCTTACCTGTATAATGTAGAGCACATTGAGAAGTAATAATTCCACATATGAATTATTGTCATTATCTAGGCTGTAAGTAGTACTACTAGATGATGTTAGCCAGGTATGGTGGCACACTTCTGTAATCCCCATACTTAGTAGTGTTAGACAAACAGATCATAGGTTTGAGCCAGCCTCAACAATTTAGACCCTGTTTCAAAACAAAATAAAAATAGGTCTAGGAGTGTTATCTCAGAGATAGAATTACCTTGGGTTCAATCCCAGTACCACACACAATATATATATATATATATATATATATATATATATATATATATATATATATATATATATTAGAGAATGCCTAAGAGATGATGTTATCATATGTGACCAACCTATGTGATCCATACTACACCTATATATGATAAAACATGTATGACTGAGAGCAGAGGATTCCATAAAGAGCTCATTTCCTTTCTCAAGATTCACTTAAAATGACTAGAACATGGCAAAGAGGCTGACGTCACATAAATAGAACATGCAGCCAATGCAGGCTGGGCACAAAAGTTTAGAATATGCTCATATATTGAGAAATTTGAACATGTCTTCACATTGAGAAATTTGAACGTGTCTTAGACATGAATTTGGCAGAAAAGTTGGCAGTGCTTCTCCTAGACTAAGCACATCAAAGGCTTACAAAAATGTCTGAGATCTGATTCTACTGGCAATGGGTAATTAGCCAGGACCAGGTTGCCCATCTAAAGATTAGCATATATCTGAAATTTCCAGTTGTGCTAAGAAGCTCATCATCTTCATCCACTCTGTATATGAAAAACTTAGAGCCAGCCTAAGTTGTGACACCACTTAAATGACTCACCTGCTTGGTTCACCCTATATATTTCTCTCCTGTCCAGTTTTCATTTGCATAGCATACAACTGGCCCGAAAGGTGAGGTTTCTGCAAATTACTCATTGGCTTTATTCTAACTTCACAGATAACACTGAATACATTAATATTCATTGATGCTGCTATATGTGGTTTATCTTCCCAGTTCAGGCTGAACACAATAGTTTTCAAAATACAGAAGAGGAAATTAGGCTTTCATTGGCTCAAAGTCTTTCTCTAAGTTTTATGTTTAGTGTGTTGAGCACGTTAATGGGTGAAGCTGATGTGATCAGATTATAGACTTATTCCAGGCTTTATATATAATACTAACAACCTGTACAGGAGATGATGCTTTTGTAAATGTATCATAGGCTTTTTGAGGCTGCACATAAGGTTTAGGACATTTCACAAGTTGTCTCTAACTTTAAATGTCTTATGTGTTTAGTCTAGACAATATACATGAAGTTTAGAACAGATCTTGGTGGTGATGCTTCTGGAAAAAAATTCACCATCTTGTTTCAAGATACACATGCAAATTAAAATTTATAATTAGCAATGGGTTCCCCAAAAGGCTGATCTACTATCCAGGCTTTCCATGGCAAACTCAGAGTAGATCTAAGTGGTGATGTGCTATAAATCGGTCACCATCCCTTTCTAAGCTGCATATCTTAGCTGCAGTAATGATGGTGTTCACTAGTCTTCTGTGTGATACAAACTGTCCATAAAAGTTTGGGTCTTGCATTCAACACGAAACTTGTCTAAATGTCTCATCTATCTTCCAATGTACTTCTTTTTTTTGTTCTTTTTTATTTTTTTATTGGTGCACTGTATTCATACATCATAGTAGGATACATACTTTTATAGACATACATGCACACTTTTCCCAGTCAGCCCCCACCCAATCCCCACCCAATTCTCTCCCTATCCCTCCCTCCCATGCTTGGCTTAGTAGTTGACATCTAGTATTATAGCAATTTATCCAAAATTAAAAATGATAATCTCACATAACAGTTTCATTTGTCTGATACCAAGCTTTTGATGACTTAAAGATAACATTTCAATATTTCTTTTTGCTTTCTTTCTTACCAGAGAATATTTTTTTTCTATTTTTTAGGTGAAGCTATCATATATTTATATATTTATTTTTCAGAAAAAAATCTATCCTAATATGGAATATGGACTCTAGGTACCCAACATGATCTTGAAAAAGAACAAAGGTAGAAGATATATATTTTCTGATTTCAAACCATATAAAGCTACAATAATTGAAACAGTGTAGTACTATTCTAAAGGCAGATATATAAACCACTGGAGTTAAATAAAAGCCTAGAGCTAAATTCTTCCCTATATTGTCAAGTTATTTTTGACAAGGTTCCACAAACATTTGGTGGTGGAAATATTAATCTTTTAACTAAATATTGTTGAAAAATAATAATTACATGGAAAAGAATATCCAATGTACTTCTGAGGCCTAGAACATGTGAAAGAATTGTTGTCGCTGCAGAAATCAAAGGTACTTGATAAATGATACATTTATCTGGATTAGAAAAAGTCAAGGATTGGATGTCACTATTAAGAGCTCATCTGCTCATTTGAGGCTGAATGTATAAAAGTTAGATCATATCTAAGCTGATATTGAAGTAAATGACTCACCTTGTACCAGGCTGCTCCTATAAAGCTTCTTACATGCCTGAAAAGAATACTGCCTCAAAATGCACATCTCTGTAGTCCAGGCAGCCTGATCCAATGTAGAGCACAGGAAAGGCCATGCCACACATGGCTCATTTCCACTACCTAGGCTCAACATGGAAATAGTAGAGCATGCCTAAGAGGCGATGTTACCATCTGTGTCTGATCTTCATGACCCAGACTATACTGTAAATTATAGAACATATATGTGAGAGAGCTGAGGTTACCATAAATGATTCATTACCTTTCTCTAAGATGCACCTATAATACCTAGAATTGACAAAGGGTCTATAGTGGCAGAAATGTTTTACCTGGGTGATGCAGGCTAGACACAGAATTTAGAACATTCTCACGGGCTTGGTCTATACTGCAGTTTGAAAGATTTGAACATATCTTAGACATGAAGTTGCCACAAATGTATGCTTTGTTCTCCTATCAAAGTCTTAGATTTGATACTGCCTTTAATGGGTAATTAGCCTGAACCAGGCTTCTCATATGAAGTTAAGCATGTGCTTGAGATTTCAGGTTGTGCTAAGAAGCTCATCATCTTGCCTGTGTAAGAAAAATCTAGTGTGGTGATCTTACATAAATGGTCCATCTGCTTGATTGATCCTGCACATTTATATTTCTAGATGTACTTCTGAGATGGTAATGCTGGAAAGGTCTCATCTGTGTTGCCCTGGCTGAAAATACACATATTACAGTATATTAACAAATGGTGCATCAGCTTGGTCCAGTTGCACATATTTGTACAGTATATCCAAGAGGTAATATTGTTGGCCATGGCTCAACTGCTCTTTCTAGGCTTCACTAGTATCAGTTATGTCAAAGAAAATATATTGGTGTGCATGTCTTATCTATTTGAGTCAGGATGAACATGCAAAACACCCATATACCTAAGTATGAATGGTTCTATAATAGCCCATCTTCCCTGGCCAGGCTGCATTTGTAATGCACAGAGATGGCATAAAAAATGAGACTTCTTCCAATCACTCATTTTCTTTATCCAGACAACACAGATAAAACTGAACACATACCTATTTATTGATGCTGCTGTGCATGGCTAATTTGCCTGGTTTAAGATGAACACAAAAGGTTGCAAAATACAGAAGAGGTGATAAGGCTGCCAATGATTTGGAGCCTTCCTCCAAGCTGTATGTTTAGCATTTTCAACATGTTTAGAGGTGATGCTGCTGTAAGTGGATTATCTACTTAGTTCAGTCTTCACGTAAAACACTTATAGCCTGGCCATGGGCGATGCTTTATAAATGTACCATAAACTTCTTTGAGTCTGCCTATAAGGTTTAGAACCTTAGTAAAAGATGTTTCTGATTGTTCATTTCTTATCTACTTGGTCAGAACATCACACATGAAGTTTAGAACATATCTTAGAGATGACACATCTGTAAGAGGCTCATTTTCCTATTCCAGGCTACACATACAAACTTGGTGAGTGATGACAAGCAATGATGGCATAAAAGGCTTATCTACTATCCAGGCTTTCCATATAAAACTTAGAGTAGTTCTAAATGGTAATGGACTATAAATTGGCTATCTTTTCTAGTCTGTACGTATAAACCATAGAGTCTGCCAATGCAATTATTTTATCATTGACACATTTATCATATGCATTAAATATCTAGGTAGTTTTGGTGCTGTCCACAGCTCTTCTGTCAGATACATGCTGTCAATAACATTTGGGACCTTGAATGATACATAAACCTGGTTTAGGAACTGTCAAAAATTGGCTAGCACTTGAAATGACTCATCTGCTTATTCCCAATTGCATATATAAATTTTTATCATATCTAAGCTGATAGTGAAGTAAGTGGCTCGTGTTTTTCCAGGTTGCTTGTATAAAGCTTATTACATGCCCAAGTGGAATGCTGCCACAAGATGCATATCTACACTACCCAGGCTGCACTATCAAACTTAGAGCACTCTGAGAACCGGTGCTATCATATATGCCTTTCTGCCTTTACCTAGGCTGCACACGGAAATATTAGAGCATGTCTAATGGTTGACTTTACTGTGTTTGGTTCATCTTCATGATCCAGGATGCACCTATAACGTTTAGCTCTTATCTGAGAACTTAGGTCACCATAAATGGCTTGTTTCCTTTCTCCATGATGTACCTATAATACTTAGAACAAGGCTGTTGGCCTACTCTGCCAGAAATGTTTCATGTGCTTCAATTTGCACCATGATGTTACAAAGATAGCCTCTTTTCTTAAACCTCTTTGCCCAACCTCTGCTAGCTTCAAACTTTTCCTCTGCAGTTTCTTGACCTCTCTTAACCTTCGCTGAGTTTAACATGTATAGCCTTCCTCTGGATCATGCTTTGGCTAAAGCAAATGCTCTTGCTGGTTTGAGCTTCTTGCAGACCATTAAAACTTCATCTATATTGGCAGTCTGTTTGCTTTCTTATCAGTTTGTGACCACTGAAGTAGCCCTTTTAATCTTTAAGGACTTTTTCTTTGCATTCACAACTTAGACAGCTGTTCAGTACAAGAGGCCCAGCTTTCACATTATCTTAGCTTACAACATGCCATCTTCACTAAGCTTAATCATTTCTATCTTTTGATTTAAAGTGGGAAATGTGCAATTCTTCCTTTCACTCGAGTGCTAAGCAGCCATTTTATGGTGTCAATTGGTCTAATTTCAATGCTGTTGTCTCAGAGCATAGGGAGATCTGAGGAAAGGAAAAAGATGGAGGAACAACCAGTCAGTAGAGCCATAAAAATACACAAAGTTATCAAATAAGTTCATTTCCTTATGTGGGTGTGGTTTGTGGTACCCAAATAATTATAATAGTAACACCAAATATCAAAGATCACACAATAGCAGATACAATAAGTTGGAAATCCTGCATATTTATTTTTGTGGGTCTGGGGGTGGAACCCAGGGGCATTCGAACTCCGAGCTACACCCATGCCCTATTTTTTATTCTTTATTTTTTTGAAACTGGGTCTCACTGAGTTTCAGAGGGCCTCACTAGGTAGCTGAGGCTGTCCATTAATCATGATCCTCCAGTCTCAGCCTCCCGAATGCTGGGATTACAAGCATGCGCCACCACGCCTGGCTGAAATCCTGCATATTAACAAAATGTGATACAGAGATTCAAAATGAGCACATAATATTTTAAAATTTGTGCTAATAGATTTGCTCAACTCAATATGTAAAACAATAAAAACTCAGCAAAACACAATAATAACAAAAGAAGGTATGCCCATACTAAGAACGGAGTTTAAAGCTATCAATGTCTATGTAGATGGAGGAGAAAGAGGAGAATGAGGAAGAAGAGGAATATCTACAATGCTATAAAGTAATAATTAAACTGGGCATGGTGATGCACACTTGTAATCCCAGTACTTGGGAGATAGAAGATAGGAGGACTGTAGTTTGCAGCCAGCCCCAGTTACTTAGTGAGCCCTTCTGAAACTTAGTGAGTCTCTGTTTCAAAATAAAGAATAAGGCCAAGTGTGGTGGCGCATGCTTGTGATCCCAGCATTCGGGAGGCTGAGACCGGAAGATCGCAGCTCGCTGACAGCCTCAGCTACTTATTGAGGCCCTCTGCAAATCAGTGAGACCTGGTTTCAAAATAAAGAATAAAAAATAGGGCAGGGGGTGTAGCTTGGAGGTCGAATGCCCCTGAGTTCCATCCCCAAACCGAAAGAAAGAAAGAAAGAAAGAAAGAAAGAAAGAAAGAAAGGAAGGAAGGAAGGAAGGAAGGAAAGAAAGAAAGAAAGAAAGAAAGAAAGAAAGAAAGAAAGAAAGAAAGAAAGAAAGAAAGATTGGGCTGGGGTGTATCTTGGAGGTAGAATTCCCCTGGGTTCCAAATCTAGTACCACAAAAAATAAAATAAAAATTTAAAACAAAGTAATGATTGCAACTCACTCTTGACATTTTTGAAGAATATTGAGACCTCTTCAAATGCTAAATAAGAAACAAGACAAGACTGAAAAGTTCTTATAAAATTATTGCACCATGACTCCAAATTTACTTTATTATAGTCCTCCTTATTCTTACACCTTGAAATCTAAGGCTAAAAAATCCTAGAGAAAGCTGAGTAGGGGTCAAGCTGTCTTTGATTGCCTTCAGATCTGATATTAGTGTCTGCCCCTTGGGCATGTTTGCCAAGGTGCTGTCTATTGATGTTAGTCTTTTTTTTTATTAAGTTGCACATCCTGGCATATAAACTTTTTCTCTATGAATATCTTCAGCTTAGAAAGATGCAAACACTTCTGTGGTGATGACTCTATGTAAATAGATAAATTCTATTTCAGCAATGTAAGGATTAGAAACAATGTATATAAAGGTGAATGTTTTATAATATTTGTCTGAAATAGAAATAAAACCAAGAGGTGTAAAGAAAAAAGCAGTAATTTAAGAATTTTAACTTTCATAATATTTTGTAGCAAAATATTAATATAAATAATGTCAAAAAACAAAAAAAATCTCAAAAACAATTTAAATTTACACCTCCATTAAATGGAAAAAAATTAAAACTGAGTCAAAAGTTAGTAAAAGAATAGTACACATCTACTATTTATAATTCCAGTTCTCGGGAGGCTGAGACAAAAATATTGCAGTTTTGAAGCCAACTTCAGCAACTTCACAAGACCTTCAGCAGCTTGGTGATCCCTGGATTAAAAATTCAACATATAAAGAGTTGGGGGTTAGCCAGGAGTGGTGACGCATGCTAGTAATCCCCGCACTTAGGAGGCTGAGACAGGAGGATCACACAGGTTTGAAGCCAGCCTCAGCTACTTCGTGAGGCTCTCAGCAACTTAGTGAGACCCGGTTTCCAAATAATAGCCCCAAGGTAGAAAAGCCCCTATGTTCCACCCCAGTACCACAAAAATAAATAAATAAATAAATAAATAAATAAATAAATAAATAGCTGGGAGTTAAGCTCAGAGAAAGAATTTCTCTGGGCTCATTCCCCAGTACCAGAAAAAAAGTTAGCAGAAGAAAGGAAGTAACAAATATGAGAGCAGAAATCTATGAGACAGATAATAGAAAACAACAGGAAAAACTGATTAACCTAAAAAGTAAGATCCTGAGTGGATTGTTAAAAATCAACAAGTGACTAGATACCATAAAATGACTCAAAATAAGAACTTAAAGCAGGTAGGTATGTTACAACTGACGCCACATAAGATATATTTCTTAACATCTAGCCCATTGTTTAAAATAATCCCAACCTCTCCCCTAAAGTATATTTTTGTATTTTATGAGCATGAAGAAATCTATTGGTGACAGCAGAAAGGCATTTTCTTGAAAATTCTTTGTTAGAACCAAAAAAAATTAAAATTTTTTCATGACATGATGCTGTTTCACTCCATAATACTGTGAACTGACAACTGATTTGTTTTTGTTTGTTTGTTTGTCTTTTCCATCTGAGAATTTGTACTCTATGCCCTCTGTGTCATTTCTAAAATTATAATCTTTGGGTTTCAAATATTTGTTTCTCCAAGGATTCTGAGTCTTATCTGTTTTGCATGTAGAGGTACTAACTTCTATTAGTCCTATACCAAGTTTAAAGTATTATCCATGATATCATTTAACCAGTCTCCATGAGTTTTTTAGGTTAAATAGTTACTATTACATTTGTTAGAACTGTTGCTATTGAATTATGCTATGCTTGTCTATTTTTTAAGATGGCTGAGCACAAACAAAGCTGAAATTTTTTGATAAATGTTTAATTATCATTAGAGTGCTGTTTATAGACTTTAGGCTACAGCCAATGTCATCATTCTCACCAAGAAAGCAATTGCTTCCTCTCAACACCTTGACAGATCTGCATGAGTCCATAGATTGTCACTGTTCTCCAAACTCTTCATCATGTTTTAAATCTGTTGAAGTGTGAAAAAAATCAAGTGTGCTTCACAAAACAGGACCATATAAATGAACTTGGCTGGAACCGTGTTTGATGGAAATTTTTGAATCATGCCCAAACAAGTCAAAAAAGAAATGAGGAAGTCATCTGAGAGATCAGTGTAGAAAACACTAAATATATCAGTGCATTAAGATCAAGAAGATGTGGCTGTTCAGGTAAGGGCAAAGGGCACTATGACAAGAAACAAACAAAGCAGCCATGCATCCAAGCTACAGAAAGAGTAGATAAGCACTTCAAGATTCTTTGTGCCTTCATAGTCCAGGTGCTGTTGTGCTGAAGTATTAAATCCATTCAATACCCCATCTCCTCTTGCATTAGGCTTGTTGAGCTGTTCGTGACTAATACTAATGAGAGACATGCTCTTTCGATTGTTCCCTAAAAATATATGCAAAAGCTGCTCTGCTAAGATCACGAGCCTCGCCTAATTTCCCATCAAAGAAATAGAACTGCAGCTACTTGACTGACTTTTCATATTGAATCTTGAGAAATCAGAGATGCTTCATGCACCCGCAACACTCAAGGAAATAAAATAGCTCACACTTTGCTATATTTGATGTCTGGATTCAAAGCCCTTTTATTTTAACATAATTCATTACTTTGCTTTACATTTTATTTCCTCTGGTCTTGACTAAGAGACTAGGAATTCTATCGCTTTAACCTCAAAAACATACCAACTATGAAAATTCCCTCTATATCCGCTTGGGAGTTGGAGACAAGAGGATCGCGCAGGTTGGAAGCCAGCCGTGCTGCCTTCAGAGACCCTGTTTCCAAATAAAATAAGTCTGAGCGTGTAGCCCAGGAATAACTCCAGGATTCCATATAGTGTTCCCTTTTTAAAGTAATAACTATGACCTATAGCCCATGCTTGGTCTAGCACATAGTTCCTAGCTGAAGCCAGAAACATAAAGAAGTAAAATTCACAATGAATTATCATGGTATGAGAAGAATATTTGAGCCATAAATCCTGATTCTAAAACTCTGGATAACCTTCAAACAACATTCCTTAAGGATGTCTCAGTTCTATTTCAAGGTCATAGATATCTACTCTGGCTCCAACAGATGCAAAACAAGGCAATTTGCCAGTATGACCTGTTGCTGAGAAGCAATCCCAACAGAAAGTAGCCTATTAAAAATGCCAAGGATTGAATTGAAAAAGCTCAAGAGCCTAAGTTTTTGTTCTTCCAAACTCAAGAAAAATAAAGAGAAATCACTTTTTAGGCACTGTAGCTACACACCAATGTATTTTATTCACAGCCTATTTAACTATCTTGAAATGATTTCCGACCATTCTGGAAATGATTTTTCCTTCCTGTCGACTTAATCAAATGAGTAGTTGAGCACATCTGAATCTATAGTTTTCATGCAACCTTAAATTATGTACTTTTATAGGGTAGCTGTAAAAATTAAATTTGACAGTTAAAATAATCAATGTAAACTATTTAGTGCAATTTGTGGCATTTAGTAAATACTCAAAGTGATTATTTTATCATTACTTTATCTTATGATATTTTAAACTATATTCTCTTTATCCTTCCAACAAGGATAGATTTTATTTTTTCAAACTCCTAACATCATACTGAACACAGAATGCATTGCCAATAAATAGTTAGGTGGTTGAAAACAGGACATTAAAACTGTTGACAAATACTACCTTTTTACACTCTGCAATTTCTGAACCGTATTCAGGCAGTAAAACAGGTGGGACCTTTCTTTTCAAAAGATTTATGGTACAAAATAGTTGTTAAAATATCTGCCAAGGCTATAAACTGCCATTCCAAGAAATAACTAGGTGGCCTTGACCCTACAATCTCATGTGAGCTGTAAATTCTAGGGAGAAGATGGCTTATAGCCTACCATCAATCTGCAGACATGTTTCCAAATAAATTTCAAAAGTCATGTGCTGTCTCACAAATTTCCTCATCAGATGTGGGCCACAAGGTTTGAAAGTTCTAAGTGGTCATACAGAAAAACAATGTGTATATTTGTATTTCAGAAGTATTTCTTAGAAGCAGCTTAGCAGAAATAGATTGATTGTGAATATATGAAAACAAAAAAAGTCACTGGATGCTGCTACAGGGCCCAGATACATGGAAACACTCCATCTGAAGCAATGGAGATGAGGACCAAGAAGTGCAAATACCCACTTTCTATGCCTTTCCAAATGCACCTTTTCTGTCCCCAATTCCTCCTCCTTCAAGAAGCATTCCAGCCTGTGGTATCTGTGAGTAGCATGAATTCTACCACTGTGGGCATTATGTGTTTCCTATCACAGATCTCATATTTTTTCCTCATAGCTTACAAATTAATTCATCAACTTTAGATCTCACTAATATCACGCAAAGTGCAAATTCAGCACTCTGAAAATTTCCATTTGATCTCTTATCCCATTACATATTTATCCTGGATTTCTCTTTACTTTTCAATTATTCTTTCCCAGAAGGCAAGATAAAATAAATGAATAAACATATGAGGAAAATGTTCCATTCTGTAAATAATCAATCTGAGGTATTATTAGAGGGTTTTTTGAGGAAAAAAAACCTTTTAAAATTAGATCCAATATTTCCAAAGTTAAAGAGAAGTTGGTAAGCCCTTTACCACTCACAGTAACATCAAATAATATAAACATTTTGTAAAACAGGTCAGAGATTGCTATGGAGAAATTCCACACACCCAAAAAAGCCATGACCAAAAAAGGTCATGACCCTTGACCTTGTAATCTCACCTGTAGAAAATGATCAGAAGGAAGTAATAAAAATAGAGGGAAAAATCTCTGTTCACAAAATAGGCTCACTGCAACATTTTTTATAATAAGCAAAAACTAGGAGCAACTTTCATGACTAGTTGAATTTTTCTGCTTCATGATATTATATCACCTGCACTTTTCTTTCTTTAACAATGAATCCACCTTTAACTTAGTACCTATATAAATTTTTTAAAGTAAATGGAATCAAAGCAAAGAAAAATAAGGTAAAATCAGACTGGAAATTAGTGTTTCATTTACGAAAAGCATATTAACCTAAGGGCAATTTTCATAGCTAAAGATAAGACTACACAATCAAAGACACTATAACAGTAAATGGTAGAACTCAGTCTCTGCTGCAGAGACTTAATTGTTAACCACTTCTCTCTACTACCGTCCCATTATTAGCCTTTTAAACTGAGTGATGCCTCCATCAAGGCAACAGAGAAGGAATCTGAGTGCATTTCTTCAAAATTACTGTCCTTGTTTCTATGGTTACAACTGCCCTGAGCTCATCCTTTTTTTATGCATATCTTCAACTACCCAGACTTCTAATAAAGGCATTGGATTTCCCTCCTGCCATCTTACTTTTCTTCACAGTTCCATTGCTCTGGGTCCCAGCTTTACACATGCCTTTCTGGCCACAAGGTGAATCTATACAGTCTCTCTGCTTTGCTTTCTGCTTCCAAAATTTAACCTATAATTTGCTGAATGCAGACATCAATATTAATACAATGCAGTTTGGATACTTTGCTGTTTTGAGATTTTTCTCTGCCAGTTTAACCACTGCATCATCGTTAAATTTGACCTCACAATGTTTCAGGAGATGGGCAAAATGTCAATAAGTTATTGCTAGAATGTAACACATGTGGCCACTACTTCACTTTCCTATGGAATCTTCTTTGCCCTCCACAATCTTCTGAGAAGTCTCTACTGTCCATATTTCTAGCCACATTCTAGTCCTTTCAACTTTCTCTCACAAAACAGTTCCAAAGACTCACAAAACCCATGGTTGGACTTAGATATAGCAGCAACCCCACTTCTCTAGTACCAATTTCTGTCTCAGTCAACATTCTCACTGCTATAACACAAGAAAAGACTGACCATATAGAAAGATTTATTTGCTCACAGATTCCTGGAGATTTCAAGTTCAGACCATGTGAGGCCAGGGTCTATGTATCTCATGGCATGGTGGTGGGAGCAGAGAAAGGGAGAGCACACAGGTTCTGTTCCTCACATTATGGAAACAGAAAGTAGAAAGAGAGAAAAAGGAGAAAAGAACCTGCTATAACCCCCAAGCCCACTCCCTTTGGGGCCCCTCCTCAGTTACCAAGTCCCACTTTCAATATTTCTACCTTGTATCTGTAGGAGCTAAGAGAACATTCTAAATCCTTAACCTTAACCTTAACAGAACCTTAAGCAGGAGGTTTGTGTAAATTCTAAACAATATGTAATATGATCTAATATGTGAAAGGACATTTTCCTATAGATAAAAATTAGTAACATTAAAATATTAGCAATAGTTATCTCTGTGTAGACATTGGTGATTTTATTTTACTTTCTTTGTATTTTCTAATATTTCTACCATGAAAGTAAACTATTTATTTTCACTTAAAAATAAATCTTATGAAGGAATTTAAAGAGCAAAAAGAAACCTGATTCTGCTCAAGTACTAAAAGACTCTCTAGAGAGTGTTTTGGGGTCACAGTTCAACTGTTAAAATCCTTGCTGTGGAAATATTGGAGCAGGATCTCATTATCTCCCTGAATGACTGAGCTGGCAGATACTCACCTGCTGGCTCCAAGCACTGCGATATCTTGGAGTCAGAGGCCTGCCCTTCACTGGACTCATGAAAAGTTGTAAACCATGGATTAATCATTAAAAAAACTATAAAAAATTAATGACTGAGCAAAGTCAAAAAATTTGAAACATATTATACATTATGCATATAGCCAAGTGCTACTATATCTAGGTTTCTGTAGGTAAAATAGAAAACAATTTGACATGCACTAAAATAAAAGGACGATTTAGGTAGAAGACTTAGTAACTGTCAAAAGAACAATACAAATGTTTTATTAGTTTTAAAATTCCCAGTCCAAAGTCTTTGTCATTCTTCTTCATTTATATTCATAAATATATCAAATGGAAACTTTATAAGAGCTGAGTGAATGGGAACATCTGGTTGTCATGTTACAGAAGAATATTCATGTTTGCCTCAGGATTAACTCTCAGATAATCTGAATATATTCTAAATTGCTGGACTTATCATTGAATTTAAAATGGATTAAAAAAGGCCTTATACCAAGTGATATCCTGGCCTTTGGACATGCAAAACCAGCAAAATTGTATTTCTAAGCTTAGTCTCAAAAGAGCAGCTTCAAGAAGAGTATGGATTTTAAACCCCATCTCTTACTAGATATTAAAACCTTCAGACCCTATTACAATGCCTCTGTTTACTATAATACACCTAAATCACATCCAGAAACCATTTAGCATCATTAGATATGTATATAAAAATAATTTTCAGCTTTATTTATTTCTCAGCTTATAATTTTTATTTCTTACACAGGTGGATAGGTTTTAAAATATCTGATAACAATGTTATAAGAAAACGAAGAAGTGGGGGGAGGGCACCAAGTACTGTGTGAATATATGCCATTGTCAACATGATCCACTTTGTGATGTGAGACTATAGTACCCCAATAAAATAAAATTTAAAAATAAAAATAGAAATAATTGTCGATAAAAAATATCTGATAACCATTCTTGAGCACCTACATATCAGACATATGAGCCACTGGCAAAGGGAGCTACCCCACTCCTCACACCCAAGAGATGCTGTCATTCCTCACATACCCACACTCCAGATACAAGCTCCATGGCTGCATTGTATCTTCTCATTCTTCAGATACCAGAAGCATCACTGCTGTGAGTTAATACACCACAGATCCTACAGCAGTGGTCTTTCTGCCAGATTCCATGCTCCAAACAATGGCTACACCACCATAGCGAGCTAGTCCACACCCCGATCTCAAAGCTGCTATCACTCTCCATGTGTCCAAGATTCAAACCTCACATCCACAGCTGTTTCACTATTGGTATACATCAGATGCTAGTGTCACCATAACTGCATCACAAATCAGACTAAGTATCAGGAAGAATTCCTTTAGCCACAACTCCCCAGATGGAGAAAAAGATCAGGAGGACTCCAACAGGCTTTGCCACTGATAACCCTAACAGTCCCCATTACCATGGACATCTGCAGCATCAGCTGGTGAGAAACACTGCAATACTCACTAAAGATGAACTCGGGTGATGGGGATTCAAGGAGAGTACACAACTGAACCTCACTGGAGCCTGAGTCACTGCACCACACATCACCAGTGTACACGCACCCATCCATAAGTAAACATCTTTCCCCACAAAAAAAATTTCCATAATATCTGGAGGAGATAACTAATCCAGAAAAATGCATGAACATCAAAATAAGAATAGATAAACTATAAAAAAGGAAACAACAGTAACCAAGAAACATCATAATTTGCTAATAACCAATCCCCCAAATTAGTCAACATTCTCACTGCTGAATCACTGACTACACACAGCTTAGCAGAAGAAGGATTTATTTGCTCACAAGTTTTTTGAGGTTTTTTGTTGGTGTTTGTTTTTTGAGTTTCTTGGTTCAGTCCATGTGAGGCCAGTGTCTGACGCTCAGGGCATGTTGGCTGGAAACCACATCATGGGGGCCAGAAGCAGTGATTAAGGAGAGAAAAGGGCCTTATATAATCCCCAAGGCCACACCTCTGGGACCCCTCCTCAGAAACCAGGCCCTGCTTCCAACATTTTTACTTTGTTTCCATGAGGGCAAGGGGACATTCCAAATACAAGTCATTACCCTCTATCTCTGCCCCCTAGAACTCTTGGCCACCTTAGAATTAAAAATGCATTTAGTCCATCTCCAAGAGTTCCCATAATCTCAACAGTTCCAGAATCACTCAAACATCTCTGAAATTCAGGTGAACTCGTGGCTGTGAGCTTCGGCTAAAAATAAAAAGAAAGTTGAATGCATCAAATGCACAATGGCACAGAGTAAACATTTGCATTCCAAAAGGGAGAAACAGGGCCATGAAAAGAAGAAATGGGGCCAACATAGGATCATAATCCAGCAGGGCAAGCATTTGATCCTTCCACTACATGTCTGGCATCTGGGGTATATAAGGGTGAGATGGAATCTCCAAGGGGCCTCGGCAGCCCCACTCCTATGGCCTGGTTGATTACAAGGAGCAGCATACAGGCTCTTTCAGCCTGGCTCCATGGCTTGCATCTTTCAACCTTTCCTCATGGACATTCCACATTTGGAGCATTTAAAAATCACAGGAGAGGAGGGATTTCAACCTTGGCTTCACCCTCACAACTTCACAAATTGCCCCACTTGGGCTTGTTTGCAGGTATTCTGATCCTTTATATGTTGTCTGGCTTCCCAAGATTTTCTTTGAAATCTGGGGGAATCCTCTATGACCCCTTTTTTCAGCAAGCCAGTATTACATGAGTGCCAAAATTGACCACCAACAGAATTCTTGAAGATAGCAAGATTAAAAAAAATAAAAGTCCTCATATACAGGGGAACTACTATTAAACAAGCAACTGATATCTCAACAGAAACCTAATAGGGCAGTGGAGACATGGATGATATATTCAAAGAATTGGGGAAAAATGCCAGCCAAGTATACTTTATGTCCTTTAGAAATAAAGGAACAATAAACATTTTAACCAAAAAAAAAAAAAAAAAGCTGAAGGAGTCAATTACCTGTCTTATAAAAAATGTTAAAGGGAATTCTTCAAGCTGAAATGAATGGCCACTATTAGTAATATAAAAACATATGAAAGTGTAAAATACATTGTCCAGTTCAAATATTCTAATACTGTAATGATGATGTATAAATCACTTATAATTCTTCCATAAAGGTTACAGACAAAAGCAATGAAAGGAGCCACAGACACAATCGCTTATTAATGGATCCATACATAAAACGATATAAACCATGACATAAAAATAAGTAATTGGGAGAAATACAAATGAAGAGCTGTTATATAGAGTTTGTTATCAATTTAAAATAAATTTTATGACTTTTACTTCCTTTGTAATTGATGATTTTCTATAGTGATATGCTTTCATTCTTTTATTTTTATCTTTTGTGTATCTATAAAACTAAACCATGTAGTAGATACACAAAAGATAAAAATAAAAGAATGAAAGCATATCACTATAGAAAATCATCAATTACAAAGGAAGACAAATAGCAAAAAAAAAGAAGGAAGAAACAAAGAATCTACATAAAAAACAAATGAACAAAATGATGGTAGTGATCCTGAATTATACATAATTACCTTAAGTATAAATTTTTCAATTAAAAGGCATAAATTGTTTAATAGACTTAAACTTGCACACACACATAAGACCAAAGTATATCCTGCCTACAAGAGATAGACTTCAGCTTTAATGATACATATACACTGATGGTGAAAAAATTGAAAAGGACATTCCATGCAAATGGTAACCAAAGAGACCAGAGGTAACTATACTTATATCAGAAAACATGGACTTTAGGTCAAATACTCTAAAAACACAACAAAACAAAGAAGATCCTTATATAATGGTAATTACCATGGAGATGCAACCAAAAACAATAGTGATAACTCATACCTGTTACAATGGCTATTATCAAAAAGTTAAAAGATAATATGTGTTTGAAAATATTTGTTAAAAAGAGAATATGTATGTACATATGTATGTATTGTTGTTGGAATATAAAGTGATACAACCACTATGGAAGACAATATGGAGTTTTCTCAAAACACATTTTTTTAAATTTAATTTAATTTAATTTTTTATTTTTTATAAGTGGAACATATTGAGAGTGGTGTACATTTACATTGTGCTTCATGCCCTTCCCTCTCCCTTTCCCTCCCCCCTAATAGAGAGTATCCAGGTTAATCATGTTGTATTTTAAAAACTACAATATGACCCAGTAATCCCAGTTCTGGTCTTATATCCTAAGAAAATAAAATCATTATACTGAAGGGATGTCTACATTCCCATGTTCACTGCAAAATGATTGATGCAAGTTAATGTGAGGAAACAATCTAAATATCTTTTAGTGGACTAATGGATAAAGAAAATGTAATATAGTTACAAAAATATTACTCAGCCTTTAAAAGGAAGGAAGTTTGCCGGGCGTGGTGGCGCACACTTGTAATCCCCGCACTTGGGAGGCGGAGACAGGAGGATCATGTAGGTTAGTAGTCAGCCTTGCTGGCTTAAGAGACCTGTTTCCAAATAAATAAGAAATATAAAATAGGTCTGAGAGTGTAGCCCAGAGGTAGACGGGCTTCCAGGAACCCCAGTACCACCAAAAAATAAAATAAAATAAAAAATAAAAATAAAAAAGGAAGTTCTGTCATTCATAACTATATTAATAAAACTTAGAGGATAATATGCTGGTTGAAATAAGTCAGGCATAGAAAGACAAACACTGTATAATTTCATTTATATATAGAACCTAAAAAAGTTAAACTCAGAATAGAGTGGTGGTTACTAGGGATCCAAATGCTCAAACTTGAAATTATGACCTTAATAATTTATGAAGACACAATGTACAATATGGTAACTATGCTTAATGCATCATTTTTATAATTTTATTGATTCATTGCAATTATACAATATATGAGATTCAAAGTGTTACATTTATATGCACACATATCACTTGAAGCTTGCTAAAGAAATAGATAATATATGCTTTGCCATAAAGAGATTATTATATATATTATATATTATACATATTATATATATTATATTATATATTATATTATTATAGCTTTTGTATGGTAAGCACTTCATAATGTACATGTGTACCAAACATTACATTGTACTCCTTTGATATAAAAAATTTTTATTACCCAATTATACCTTAATAAATCTAAAAAAATCTATGATTTTCATATGCATTTTGATTTCCTGCTTAATATTACAAAGTATTGTTAAATAAATACTGATCTTTAAGAAAATTTCCACTTGCTTTTATCCCCCTCTGGAAGTAGTGTCCACTACTGTGCATTACAGCTATGTGCACTTCCAAAGAGTAAAAGTTTAATTCCATCAAAACTATTTTATATATCTGTGTCACATAAAGCAGAAATAGTAGCTTCCCAATTTAGGATGGTTGAACTTGTAATTTTTCAACTTTCCAGTGGTGCAAAAGCTACTGCATTCAATAGAACCCATATTCATATTTTGAACTGCAATCTCTTCCCAGGCTAATGATATACAATAGTTCCCTGAAGTGTGGTGCAGCCGCTCCAGGCCACAACTCCCACTAAGCCACATGATCATGAAGTGAAACAATTAGTATTCTAGAGTATACCGTGTTTCTTAGCTAGGATGTCTGATAGGTTAAGTATAGTAAATCCATTTTAACATAGGATGTTTCTGACTTACCGTAAGTTGATTGGACCATTAACACCATTATAAGTCTAGGGGCATCTGTAAACATTTATTTTTCCAAAATATATCAGGTTCAATAGTCTCATTTTGTGGGTAACATTCTCAAATTCTATCTTGAAATTTGAAATTCTACTTTTTTTCTAATACAAAAAGAAGGTAAGATAATTAAAAATACATGATTATGGTGAGCCCTTTGAATAAAAATGGGAACTCTAGAATTTTAAAATAAACACCTTTCTTAGTCACTTTACACAAGTTACAGGAATAAAAGAAACAGATATCCAAATCAGTAAATGAATAAGAAATACTCAAAAGTAGACCCTATATCATAATGTCCAGCATCTTTAGAAATTAAATTAATGAGCACCCATTTCAAAGAAGATTTATATTAAAGATTCATACTGCAACTAGTTTCCTTACAATATCAATTTCAAATGACAACCTGAAGTCCTGTGCAGTAGCGGCATCTCAGCGATGTCAGAAATCATTTCATTTCCTATGATTCATTTCATTTGTACTAGAGTGTATTTGTTGAATTCTTTATTGATTGTTGCTCCATCTAATTTTGACTTCCATGAACAGGCAAAAAATTGGTTTGAAAGATAAGTAAGTATTGTAATCTACTCACTGGTGACAGTATTGACATTTAAAAAATTATGGCTGGATAAGTTGCTATTCTCAGGTAAATTGAAAAAAATTCCAGGTTCAGGATTCAAACGTAGTGTGGTTAGTGGGTCTTTTGTTTTGTTTTGTTCACATGTCCTTATGTATGTATAAGTAAATAAATAAGTTTTTCTATAAGTTATTTCACAGACCACCAAAAATGTACGGTCACATCTTAATTTTTCTAGTTAATTAATCTCTTGAACACCACTTTTCATATTAGCAAGAAATACAAGATTGATTGATTGATGGTACTGGATATTAAGCCCAGGAGCATTCTGCCTCCAAGCTACAACCCCTGCCCTTTTTATTTTTTGTTCTGAAACAGGGTCTCATTAGGTTGCTGAGAGTCTCGATAAATTGCTGAGGCTGATTTTGAACCTGCAATCCTCTTGTCTCAGCCTTCTAAGTACTGAGATTAGAGGCATGCACCACCATGTCTACCTTACATTATTTATTTATTCAATAAATATCGAATGATTATTGTGTGACAATCATTATTCTATGATGGGGACATGTGGATAATCAAAATATTCATAAATCACTGCCTTCATTTAGCTGACATTCTACTGGATCTTTCTAAAGCCATTCCTAAATTACCCACAAACCTAATGATTTTCCCAGTTCAAATTTGAAAATGGCAGGCCAACTTCTGTACCTAAGCAAATAGAATCTCTATTCTTCTAACAATTCCACTATCATCTTTGCTTCTTGCATTGCTAAAAACTGGAAGCAATTCCCAGATACGGCCTGATCAACCCACAAAAGGAAGATTACCCACCTTCCCATTCTAATCCAGTTCCACTAATACTGCATAACCACTGATGTGTCTCCAGCCACATTACACAGTTGGTTCATTTCAAGTGTGTATTAGTCAGCTTTCTATCATGACAAGTATCTGAGAAAATCAGCTTATAGGAAGAAAGGTTTCTTCAGGTTCATGATTTCAGAGTTTTCAGGCCATGGTTGCTTGGCCTTTGGACCTGCAATGAGGCAAAACAACATGTTTGGGAACCCATGGCAGAAGAGGTCTTTACACTCCAGAAACAAAAGAGAAAGAGAGGAGGAAGCAAGGGTCCCAATATTCTCTCCAAGGACATTCTCTCAAGGGCTTTCCACAAAGCCTCGCCTCCTACAGGTTCCACCATCTCCCAGGGCCAGTGGCTGGTGACTAAGCCTTCAACCCACACCCCTGAGAGGACATTCAAGATCAAACCAGAGCAAAAGTGTTAGTTTAGGAGCTTCATAGCTCCTAAACTATTTTCATAAATACTCCTGTTAAAACTCTCATCTCATTCTTGAATATTAGTCATTTTTTGTTGTAATTTAGAAAATGTTTGTTCTTAAAATAAATAACTCCATTAACTCCTACCTCGAAGTCCCACCGGTCCCACCAAGACTCTACCACACCCAACTTGGTAACAACATGCAACAGCAGCTCACCTCAAAACCTGTGGCAGGAACTGTGAACAACTGATGCTATGTACATATGTGAAAAGATTAATGCCAATCTCAACATCATATATGGAGAAAGGAAGGGAATGGAAAGGAAGCCAAGGGAAAGCTTACCAAGAACCACATATATGTGTGTCCCTATCTCTCTGAACTACATAATTACTTGAGATTACAATGCACCAATAAAAGTATTTTAGAAAGAAAGGAGAGAAAAAAGGAAAGGAAGAAAGAAGAGAAAAAAGAAAGAAAGAAAGAAAGAAAGAAGAAAGAAAGAAAGAAAGAAAGAAAGAAGAAAGAAAGAAAGAAAGAAAGAAAGAAAGAAAGAAAGAAAGAGAAACTGTGAGCAAGTGGGCCTGGATCTGTCACAAAAAAGTTTGGCAATCAGAACACAGAAGAGAGAGTGGTGAAAGTTTAAGAGAAAAAGCTGTCTACATCACACAGAGTGTGAAGTAGACAAAGTACTCTGAAGAAAGTAAGGATAACCCAGTGGACCCTGTTGTCATAATTAGCACTGGCAACATCACATGGTCATCTAGAGGAATGTTTCCATATCCTCAGCAAGATAAAAAGGACTCGAGGCAGGCTCTAATTCTGCAAAATGTAAAATCAGTATGCTTCCAGTTGCTGAGGTAGATCACATCCTTATCACTGACATGCTTCTCAGATATGTTAGCCTCTTTCAAGTATCAAATCAAGTTTAAAAGTCTTTCAGATACATTGATTTAAAAAAAATTCCTGTGGATAACCCTAAACCTTTTAGGAGATTCAAGAAAGTATTGCAGAATGGAAGAACTGTATCATAGCTTCCCCTCATGCAGGTGGGTCCAAAAGTGTTCCTTTATTGAAGACAGAGAGATTCAATGGTGAACTTACTTTGATTCACAAAGAGAGAAAGAAATTCAGTGAAAAAGTCAGTGTGGTTTTGTCTGGCAGCGTGAAAATATATAACTATCCCTTTGAATGAATAAGCTGGCACAGGTAGACTACAGCATGCCTCATTGTAGATAAGCTACTCTTAGATGGAACCATGGAAATTTAAGATAACCTTACTCATGGAAGTTCCTCTGGCCAGCTATTTCCAGAATAAATAAGGCTGACATTAAGACTGTGATTATCAAAAATATAATTTCCAAAGAGGATAGAATAAAATAGTATCCCAACAGTATTGGGGTGTTCTATTTAAATATCTTGGTGAAACAATCTAAAACACATAAACCTGTGTCTTACCTAGTTAGTCATGTCCAACTATAACTCCAAATACTGTACTTGGAACTATTGTAGTCTGATATGTTTACTCATTTGGGCTTTGTTATGCTTTAAATGTTAAGACTCAGCTGGGTACTGTGGCTCATGCTTGTAATCCCAGTACATGGGAGGCTGAGACAGACAAATCACAGGTTCATGCCCTGACTCAGCAACTTAGTGAGACCCCGTTTCAAAATTTAAATAGAGGGATAGCTTGAAGATATAATGCCCCTGGGTTTAATTCCCAGTACTACTTTCCCAAAAATAAAATGTTAAGATTCAATAGTAACACAGCAAAAATGCTACACACACACACACACACACACACACACACACACACACACATTTATCCATAAAGAGCTCTTGATATTTTTCTCTACCGTATGTTTTCAGAGTTTGATTCCTCTCTCTAGCACTTTATAACCTCTTTCATCTGATTCTGTCTTTTCGGTTATTTTTTTTCAGCTATTTTGAAATATTGTATTGTATATTTCTTCATGTGAGGAGTGATGCTTACCAGTAGAAATCTGACATCAGATTAGCAACTTCTGGGTTCTTATGCTCAGCCAGAAACTCATAAAGCTAGTAACATGATTAAACCCTTAATTTTCCCTCTGTGTAATAGCATATGATATTAACAAAGTTTACAGGTGATATGTTTGACTTCTTAAAGAAGAGAAGGTAATATTTTTGTTTTATACATATATCAAAGAATTCAGAAGTCTGAAAATTATTAAAATTAAGTTGAACTCTACCATCAGCATAAAGGTACCTACTAAATTGTGGTTGCATCTACTGCCTCTAGCAGGCAAACACATCCCCAATATCCTGACCTGAGATTTCACTATCAATAAGTATTGGTCCTGCCACATAAAGAGGAATCAAACTAAAGGAACCAAGCCTGATTCTTCCCTGTTTATTCTGCAATGTCCTGTGCATCACATCACCTACTGTGGCATCTACTTCTTCCTTATCTAAGGTCGGGTCCTCCTCCCTAAGCAGTTCTTTGCCCTGATCATCCATTAGAATTCCAGTGCCACTCGTGTTTATACTTATATGGCATTGCAAAGAAATGTATATGCATAAATTAGCCAAAGTGTGTCATGCTCAAGGTATAAAACAGAACTCTGATTTCCCACATAGATGAGCTCATTGGCTAAAATATTTCTAGGTATAGACAGAGGGATATTGCTGTAAATATGCAGTCAACATCGTAGTTGTTGGTATTAATTGTTGAAGATGGAATTAAACAATAATTCATTAATAATAATAATCCATGTATTATTTCTTTCATGTGTGTGATGATGGAGATCAAATCCAGGACCTCACACATGCTAGGCAAGCACTCTGTCACTGACCTACGCCCCCAGCCCTGTGCTTCCATTTAATAATGGCCATGATTGCTTTGCTGGTACAGCTGGCTCAGCTGGGTCAACCCTGAGCCACAGGGTCTGCACCCAAGAATGCTCTGTCCAGTCTAGGTACTCAAATGCTCTTTTTCAGACCTCATGGGACTGGGAGTCCAGGCTCTGCCAGCCAAGCACATCCTTGTGCCTACACTCTCTCCTCTTCAGTAGATTTTTTTCTGCTCTCCCCAAACTCACACAAAGACATCACTACAAAAGCCCTCATTCTGCTTCTTTTTTTCTCACCATACAATTCAATGTGGCCCTCCCCAAATCATTCATAATACAGAATGCATTTATCCTTTTCTAGGGTAAAGAATACATATCTTTTAGAAAATTTGACCATTCATCCATTATTTTGCATCTTTATTATGCCCTGGGGAATTTCCATTTAACCCCCAAGGACTCTTCTAAATGCAGCCAGAGCAAAACCTTTAGTTTTCACATGAAAACATAAGATGAATCCATGCCTATGCCATGCACAAAACACAAACTCAGTAAACTTGCTCTGTGAATGAATCAATGACTCATCACACTGCATAGAATATATTCTGGATCTAGTAAGCTAAGAGAACTATAAAGAGAAATCTAGGCACAATGAACTGTAGGACACTTCTAGAAAAGCAAAGGAAAAAAAAAAACGTTTGGGCTGCAGGGAGAAAGCTAAACCAAGCGCTGTGTGCATGTATGTCATTATCACTGTGAAGTACATTATGATATGAGACTAGAATGCACCAAAAATTATTTTTAAAAAAACATTAGGAACTAGAAAGTAGTGACATGGAAAAAAATCAAGGCATCTTGTTTGAATAGAGGCAGGAGAAGGAGGTTCAAGCAGAGAGCACACATTAACAGGAGGCTGACACAAACATCAGACAGGAATGAGTGAGAGCTGGGGAAAGATTCAGAGCTATCAACCAATAGCAAGCTCTAAGCCTAAAATACCATCACTGAGATCTACAGCTAAAAATAAGTGCGGAGAGACACCTCGTGTTCAAGTGCGTAAATGCAGCTCAACATCAGGCTTCCTTTTCTCCTGAGAATCACACCTCCAGAACTTCTAGAATATAGGTGGGATTATTTCTGTGTGCACACAGAAACACAAATTGCTGTCAGAAGTTCAAGCCATCAGAGGTGGATTCAATACACAGTCCACCCACTCTTTTTGCATATAGTAAATCTGAATTCAAAAGAGAAAAATTGCTGGGTAGAGAAGAAAATGTGCAGGACTAGACTCAATACATCTTATTTCATTCATCTTAAACTTTTTCTGTTTACTAGACCACTTCCAATACCAAAGGAGTGTTTTCAAACTAGTCTACCAAGGAAAGGAATAATAACAATAAAAGGTTGATAACAATTTTATATAATATAAATTTATATTGTCTCTTTTTCTTCTTCTTCTTGTGGTACTGGAAATTCACTCAGGAGTATTCTACCTCTGACCTACATTCCTAGCCCTTCTTTATTTTTTTTTATTGGAAACAGGATCTCACTAGGTTTCTGAGAGTCTCACTAGGTTGTTGAGCCTGTCCTCGAACCTGCAATTCTTCTAAGTATACTGGGATTGCAAGCAAGCACCACGACAACTGGCTTAAATTGCCTCTCTTAAGCTTTACCTTCAAGTGGGCATTATTATCACCATATTAGAAAGAGAGAAAGACTGAATTAACATTTTATTACTAAATATGTTTCTAAAAAAGTTACTACTGTACTTTGAACTCTTTAAAGTAGATTCAGGTGATGGTGCTCTCTACCCTTGTGCTATTAATGCAGCTAAAAAGAGAAAAAATCCCCAATACAAACATCTCTGGTGCAGGATTGCTTTCTGAACAACCAAGGATAGTATTACCAAGTACTGAATTTCTTGTGTGTATGAAACACTGGACCAAAGACATGACAAGCACTGTGCCATAAACTCATAGCCATTAGGTATCATTATACAGAAATTCTATGCGAGTAATTTACCCAGACATATGTCAGAGAGAGGACGTAAAATGTCACACACTCACAATATTGAACTGAGGTTACAGACTTCTTTAGGAAAGCATGAGACATAAGACCACAGTTATCTGAGTCCTTCTGACTGGGCGCTCAGGTTTCTGCTACTCTCTGAGGCCAAAAAGATAATAAGTAACCTCAGAAAAAAGTCTTTCCTTATTCATGGCAATTCTTACCTAGAAATGCATCACATTAGCCACAGACGGCCAATCAACATCATGTGTTGCTCTTGTCAACAATGAGATTAGAACGACCAGTTTGCTGGAGCCTCCTTCTTTGTTCTTTTCTGTTTTATTAAGAAAGATCCTTTTATTTTTTTTTTACTTATTTATTTATTTATTTATTTATTTATTTATTTATTTATGTGTTTGTTTAACAAAGTCCTTTTTATCTATTTATTTAATCATTCATTCACTTAGTACAATTTCTAGGGAATTTACCAAAATGTTACCTCATTTGTATTCCATATGTATTAAAGTGGTGTTCTTCCCCCCAACTTCTAGTGGAATATGCAGTTCCATCCCCCTCTGTTACTTGTTATTATAACATCCCCCTTTCTTAAACACTTCACTTCAGGGCGTAGCACTTTACCCTTTACCCATGTTGGCTAAGCAAGCTGTTTCTCAGAGCAGAATCTGAAACCACAGTTGAACACTATGAATCAACATTACCACATATAATGTTTTGGGAATAGAAGCACCCTAAATTTATTAACTTTTCCAGAACTCTTCCAATAAACATATGTTTTCTTCTAAAAAATTAAATTGCATACCTTATTAATAGTTTTACACAAATCATTCAAACTGTATCATTAAGAATATATGCCACCTCTTGTCTAGCTCCTGTTGGCTATAGTAATTGGTTTTTATATTTCCCTTGTCACTGCTTGTCAAAAAGTACAAATGAAGCCCTCTTCCAAACTGGAGGCCTTGTTGGTCTAGCACGACCCCAGATTCATTTAAAGGAGTATTTGCTTCCCAGAAATGCCCTTCTTATGGGCTATCCCACCAGCTCTTTCTATTCAACTCTCTGTTCCTTTTTCTGTTTTTAATGTGAATCAGTGTCTTGTATGGCAGCAATCAACACTCGGTTTTCCCTGCTGCTGAAGTCTGTCCAGAAACCAAAACTGCAATTTGGAACTTTGCCAAAAGACAGTCTATTACCACATGGGATCCCCTGATCCTGCACTTGCAGAACCATGGGCTGAAATAAACCTCTTTATAAACTTACTCAGCCTTGGCTGTCTCTGAAATGGCAAATGAACTTATACAGGTGGCAAACATTAGCCAACCTCTAAAAGCATATTTGTAGCATAATAGCACTGCTTTAACCATTTGCACTCACTTCTTTCAATGCTTTGGTGATAAGCTACTTTTCACAAGGTATACAAGCATAAGAAAACAAATGTCACTGCTGTTGAAAGTTATAAGTACAGGGTTCTCTACCCAGAACTCACTCTATCAGTATTATCTGTGCAGGTTGGTTTATTGGGGTGAAGGGAGAAGCCTCACTTGGGTTCCCATTTGTCTTGATTAAGTGTTGATTAAGCCCTCTATTGAAAATGGCTCAAAAAAGACATATGGAATGTCATCTTTTTTCTAGGAGAGATTTCATGTGGACTTGTTGCTACAGTTTGGATCTTAAACGTCCCTCAAAGGCCTGTGTGTCTAAACCTTGATCCCAGCTTGGTGATACTAGGAGGTGGGGAAGCCTTTAGGATATGGGGTCAAGTGGCAGGTCTTGGGGGTCATGCTTCCAGAGTACATGACAGGAACCCAATTTCTTTCTTTCTTTTGCTCCCTGGCCATGAGGTAAGTGGTTCTGCTCCACCACAGGCTACCACCGAAATGTGCTGCCCTGTCTGAAGCAACAAGGCTTGTACTCATACATATCTTGGACTAAGATCTCTTAAAATTTGCAGCTAAAAGTCAACCTTTTATCTCTATGATTGCCTCAGGTATTCATTGAAACAGAAAGCTGATTCAAAAACCTATAAATCCAGGTACGTGTTCAAAGCTATTTCACTCAGACTCATCCCTGGGGCTTTGCATCTTTATTGGAGTGAACCAAAACCAAAACCAGTTGGAAATGAATTATTCCAGTTGTGGGTGACTCCTGGGCAAGACCATAGGACAGTTTTGTTAGTGAAGCTACCTTGTTGGGAGTCTCATCGTGTGTGTGTGTGTGTGTGTGTGTGTGTGTGTGTGTGTGTGTGTGGTGTTGTACTGGGTATTGAACAACCCAGAGTCATTGAACAACCCAGAGTCATCTCTGAGCTTTACTCCCAGCTCTATTTTATTTTGAAACAGGGTCTCACTAAGTTGCTAAGGGCCTTGCTAAATTACTGAGGCTGGCTTCAAAACTGCTATCCTCCTCTCTCAGCCTAAGTACTAAAATTACAGGCATGTATGTGGGTAAACTTATTTATTTTTGGCAGGGGGAGAGGGAATACTAGGAGTTAGATACAGGGTTGTTCTACCTCTAAGCTACATTCTCAGTCCTAGTTTATTTTTTTATTTTCAAACAGAGTCACACTAAGGTGCAATGCACTATTCTCAAGCCTGCAATCCCTGTCTCAGACTTTTAAATACTGAGATTACAGGCATGTACCACCACACCTGGCTTCAGATGTATTCTTAAGAGCTTCTTCATATACTTCTAATCCTGTTTCTTTTTTTTAATTTTAGCCAGTATTGACTTATTCTTCTTGCAAAACAAAAGATCCTAATTGATACCATTTGTTCATGGCCCCTCATTACAAAATCGAAAGTGTCTCCTGATGAGGTGGGTTTGGTCTTCCTCTCGGGGATGTGCCAAATTGAAAGTAAAAATTCCAATTACATTCCACTTAAATAAGAGATTTACGACTTCCCATTACAGAGGCATTTTGCATGATGGAGTTAGGAGAGATATTCAAACATGTGCTGGTGTTTACCATTTTTCCCTCAGATCCACTGTCCTACTGCTCCTGTGCTCTGCCCAAGACAAGGGGCTCCTCACTTGGCACAAGTTTGTAGCCTCCCTTGCACTGGGGCTGCCAGCTGGGCTCTATGATGAGCTCCGAGGAAAAGATGAAGAGAAGAGTAGAGTGAGATTGCTGTGGTCCTGGGGCTCCCTTTGTGCAAGTGGCTTCCAGGCTGGCTTCCACTACTACCAACCTCAGCCCCTGCCAGGTACCCTTTCAACACACACCCCTTTCCTCACCTGTGAGGTTCTGGGGTGGTGAAGTCCCAGAGTATCAAACTCAAGCCATGCCTTCATAGATAGTGCTGCTAATTGGAATACTTTATCTACTTCCTGATAGAATCCTACCTCATATAGCAAGGTGGGTGCAATTTGACAGACTGGCACTGTGCTCCACTCATAAGAATATTCTTTTATTGCCATTGCTGCACAGTTTTCAATATTCCATGACTATATCCAAGAAAGAAAATTCAGATACCAGTTATGCAATAGAGATGGCTCTGGCAGTTGATATGGTTTCTTTTGGGGGGCCACTTTTCAAGTTTCCATAGGATAAAAGCCCTTGAAAGGTGCTGGTCAATTTTTAACATTTAATCTCAAATTTGTGATAGATTTCTCTTTTTGCTAGCAAAGGTATAAAGGAGGGGTGGTAAAATTGGATCCAAGCTAGACTTCAGTAGCAGAGAAAGCATGGTGTTGATTCCAGCCATATGCAACACTGGTTCACATTACAAACAGACATGAAAAACAGGGGTTTGATGTTATAAATTTTGAAATAGTTCATGAAACAGTTAAAAATGCACATGGAACATTTGGGGTTTCTTTTCTCTTTATGCAACATTGATTAATTTTATAGACACGACAGAAAAACAGTGGATGTTATAAATTTTTTAAAAAGTTTGTTGAACATTTCATTCTGATGTTTAGTTTAAATTTTTTTAATGCTCACATATTTCCCTGACATCTCTTTAAACCAGGCACTTGAACCTAAGCCATTTTCCTTGTTACAGTCAGTAGGGATATGCAAACTTAGTCATTAAGGAGAGCCACCAAGCCTCTAGGACTGTGTGTAGGTGTGCGGACATCTGCCAAGCATTTGGATTGAGGCATACTACACTAGTCATTTGCACCTAGTTGTGGGTACATATTTTTATTCCCCTATATGTTCATATATTACTCTTTCCTATAAGTTATTAACAGAAATCAAAATATGTTCACTTGTATTTCAAATAAAGATTCAACCCCTTTAGAAATGGAAGCATATCTATGGTGAGCCAGGGCTAGAATTTCTACAGCAAAGTGATAAAAAAAAAAAACTTGTGTACAATGGGGTGTTGCCCTATAAGATAAAATAGGTTGGGTCCTTTCTTGAGTGATACTATGACTCTACAGCAAAAAAAAAAAAAAAAAAAAAAAGCCTCCGGGCTCTTTTACATGATCAACAATGGCCACAGAATTCTGGGAGCCTCATATCATGTTATTTGATATTATAGAACCTTCACAATATTTGCTCTTTTTTTTTGCAGTACTGGGGATGAAACACAAGGACATTCTACCTCCAAACTAAACCACCCAATCCTATTTTTTATTCTTTATTTTGAAACAAGATCTCACTAAATAGCAGACAGCCTCACTAAGTAGCTGAGGTTGTCCAAGAACTGCCATTCTCCTGTCTCAGCCTCCCAAGTACTGGGATTACAAGCATGTGTTACCACGCCTGGCTTGCTATTATTACACTAAATTAAAATGAAATTAGCCTTGCATTAAAGAAGTTATTGTCTAGTTTTCAAAGCCAGATCAGTTTTTTTAGTCTAATCTAATTATGAAGTAGGCTGAGTATGAAGCTATTGAACTTCTCTTAGATAAAAGTTACACACTCACTTAGACGTCATTATTTACTAGCTGTGTGCCTTTAGTCAAAGTATATCACTTCACTAAGATTCAGTAACCTCAGCTACAAGAATATCCATATCATAAAATGAAATATATTTAAATCACCGAGCACTGTGCCTGTCATGGTGATCACTCCATAAATATCAGCTATTATTGTCATGGCATGATAAGCCCAGGGAGAACTCTAAGCCCCAAGATCAAGCCTATAGGAATGATTTTCACATTACAAATGCAGTGGATAGCAAGGAGTACCTTGAAGGAATTCTTTTATACTTTAAACCTGTCCCAGAATAAGTGAGAATCATCAATTTTATAGAAATTCTACTACAAAATTTTTTAGCAAGGCAGCAAAGCTCACCTTATGTACTGGAATTGAATAGTTGTTCTGATTACATTAGGCAAGGCATAAAATGAATATAATAAAATAATGAGGAAAGTTAGAACCCAGAGACATTAATTCTCAGAGGGGAATTTTACTTTACCCCTTAGGTAGAAACAATAAAAAGTTAAAACTGCACCAACTCTAAAAAAATTGGATAAAGCAGACTTAAATATTCATGTTAGACTTTCCTCAGCTTCAGATGCATAATTCATGGTGTCACAGTTTGACAGCATACTAAAAAAAAAAAAAAAGAAAGAAAAAGAAAAAAGAAAGAAAGAAAAAAGTCATGTAGCAGATCGTATTTTCCAAAAAATAATTCAGCAATATTCTCTACCCTCTATGTTCCTCTGTTCTCCCCCTTCAAGAGAGGTTTATTTTTCTACCTTATTGAATCTAACTGTACCATGTGATCACTTTGATTAATTAAATGTGGGGAAATTAATTCTGTGCCAATTTCAGATGTATTAATTAACTGGCCTGGCAGCTATCATACATTAAGAAAGCCTGTGCCAAATGGAGCAGCCAGGCATTGGCCCTCCATTCCGAAGGCTCCATGGGGCTCCCACTCCACAGCCAGCACCAGCGGCCAACCACTATACAGCTATCCTGGTTGACCAGCCCAGTGAAACCATTAGATGACTGCAACATCTACCGCCATCAGACGACAACCCAAGAGACCTGCCTACCAAAATCAGTCAACTAGATAACCACAGAGACAACCGTATACTGCTTTTAGGGACTAACTTTCAAATTTTTCTGTTAAATCGCATTAGATAACCAGAGGCCGTTCCCATGTTTTGTTTAAGCTCTAATTTGTTTTCTTCTACTTGACTCCATCTTCTATTCTGAAAAGATAATAGAAGCTTTAGTGACTGCTTTCCTATAAACACGTTTCGAAGCATCACTGTTTATATGAAAGCCCCAATAATTTGATGTCTTTTAGTGAAAACTGTTATCTGCATTAACTAACACACCTGCAACTTGGTTTGAAAGTTTCATATGATTAAAATTTTCCAACATTAATTAAGCCAATGAACTAAGTGATCAATGACAGGAGACTAGCCACACAATTTCTAGCTTTTCCAACACCAGTAGAAACACAAGCGAATCACATTTATGTCCCACTGTAATTATTACTACATCTACAAATTCTTAATAACATTAGAGGTATTTCATCTAAGCCGAACATGAGAAGAAGGGAGGACAAAGGAATGGGGTGGGAATTGGGTAAGGACTAATTGGGTGATGTGTGCATGTATGCCTCCACCATCTTGTACCCCATGCACCAATAAAAATTTGTTTTAATTTTATCTCATAAGAATGTACAGTCATAATGACCATGCAAATAAAACCTCATTTTTTTATGAATGACCTGTTATGAGATATTCGAATGATATATTTTAGAATAAGCACTAATTCACAGGAAGGCAAGTAATTAGCAGAACTTTTCTGAGAAAAATGAAGATTACATTCACATCTTCAATTCAAATATTGTGTGTGTGTGTGTGTGTGTGTGTGTGTGTGTGTGTGTGTGTGTACTGGGTATTGCACCCAGAGGCATTCTACCTCCAAGCTACACCTCCAGCACTATTTTTTTTATCAGAGTTTCACTAGATTAATCTATATAAAGCAAATAGTGAGTTTCACTATTTGCTGAGGCCATCCTTGAACCTGCAATCCTCCTGTCTCAGCCTCCCAAGTACTAAGATTACAAGCATGTGCCATCACACATGGCACAATTCAAATATTTAAATTTAATGGAAATATATAAATGCATTCTAAAAATTCTTTTGCAACTACTTTCATTGTTACAGACTAGGTGGGTTCATGTGCATACCATCAGAAGAACAAGATAAAGGCATGCCTGCATACAGACTCCAAATATGACTCCATATTTAAATTAAAATTATCAGCCAGGCGTGGTGGTGCATGCTTGTAATCCCCGCGCTTGGGAGGCTGAGACAGTAGGATCGCACAGGTTCGAAACCAGCCTCAGCTACTTAGTGAGGCTTTCAGCAACTTAGTGAGACCCTGTTTCCAAATAAAATATAAAAAAGGTCTGGAAGTATAGCCCGGAGGTAGAAAGCCTCTGGGTTCCACCCCCAGTACCACCACCAAAAAATATATATATATAATATTATATTATATCATAATATATATTATATAATATTATATATTATCAATAAAATGCCAAATTTAAAATATTTGTGTTTTTAAAATTTTGTGTTTACATGAAAATTTTATATATTTTCCTACTATAAATAATAAATAAATATAAAACATTTCTTGCTCAAGCAGAAAGGAGACACAGCACTGACCCAGAATGTCAAAGTGGCTCCCAGGAGAAAGGGGAGAGCTACTTTTATTCCTGGGAAAAGGTGGTAGGGGTAGGCTAAATCTTAGGGATGTTCACTGGCTTTAGATACACTTTGGAAGGTGCTTTTCCTTAGTGGGCGTTTTAACCTTGAGATGGGGGAAATCAAATATTATATCTCTCATATCACTGTCTTATCCTAAACAAACATATGTCTAAGGATGAGTTGCTGTTTTGTGAAGAGAACACATCGGATGTAGAAAACAGAAATCATGGCCAGTAACAAGTGAAGGGCCCTGGGAATTTGCTTCCTCTATGACTTCTCAAAAGTTAAGCCTTTATGTTTCTTTTCCTTGGGTAGTCATAGTGAGGATCTCCTGGATTTAATGATGTACCTGTTTCTTGAGGCCAGTAAGACTGTGTAAGAATTAGTGAGTTAGGTTAGGAAAGAAACATATCATGCTTTTTTGTTGGAGGTGATAGTAGTACAGGGGGTTGAATCCATAGTCATTCTACCTCGAAGCTACACCTCAAGCCATATTTTTTGTTGGTGGTGGTTTGTTTAATTTGGTAACAGGATCTTGCTAGATTTCTGAGGCTGGCCTTGAACCTGCAATGCTTCTGTCTCAGCTTCCCCAGTACAGGAATTACAAGAATGCACCACCATGCCCAGCTCCTACCATGCTTTTAGAGGCTGACAAGCTGTGAGTTAAGGGCCAGGAGTGCATTGTCCTTTGTCCCATAGTAACCCCTGACTGTCTCACCATGACACCAAAAACAAAGGCATAACAATTAAGAAATTATAAAGATCAACATTTAAAATTATTAATAAAATGCCAAATTTAAAATATTTGTGTTTAGGGTTTTGTTTTATTTTGTTTTGTTTTGTTTTGTTTTTGTGGTACTGGGGTTCCTGGAAACCCTTCTACCTCCAGGTTATACTCCCAGACCTATTTTTATATTTTTATTTGGAAACAGGGTCTCTTAAACCAGCGCGGCTGGCTTCACAATCCTCCTGTCTCCACCTCCCAAGAGCAGGGATTATAAGCGTGCACCACTACGCCCAGCTAAAATATCTGTGTTTTTAAAATTTTGTGTTTACATAGAAATTTTATATATTTTCCTACTATAAATAATGAATAAAATATAAAACATTGGCATTCAAAGCTATAGTTTTGTAAATAAGATTTTTTCTAGAAATGTCTTGGGTATAATCTGGTGATTTTAGTGAAAACAACTAGTCATCTTCAAGTTGTAACTCTCATGTGGGTTAAATCCTAGCTAGTCTTTCTTGTTTTCATGCAGTAATATCATGCTGTCTTCTTTCAATTATTGCAATAGGCTAGTAAACATTATACATGGGTATTAGAGTGATATTTGAGAAAAATGCAAATTAAAACTACAAGGAGATATCATTTCTCACACATTAGATTTGTAAAATTCTATATGTTTTATAATGTTCTTACTTTACTGTCAACACCGTGAGGAATGAGTACTTTAATACTTTTTAGGAAATATTGTAATAAAAACTGGTATGACTTCTGTGGAGAGGAATTTGGCAATGTTTAGCAGAATTGCTTAGGCATTTATCTTTTGACCAACAATCCCATTTCCAGGAATCATATCCCAAAATTAAGTTGACAGAAAGCTAATCAATATAGTATTACTTGTATTAATGAAAGTTTGGAAATAGTCCAATTATACATCAAAAGGAAGACTACTTGAGCACACTGTTGGCCATCCACAAAAAAAAGCTGTGTAGCTGTAAAAATGAGCAAAGAAAAATTGTATATTGACATAGAATGGTCCTTATTATATATCTTACTGAAAACACAAGGTGCTGAAGAGTGCATACAGGATGTCTTCTTGAAATAAGTGCAAAAATTTGAATACAAATATGAATTTTTCCTACTTGCAAAATTAAATACTTATTTATAAGCCAATATAAATGGTTATGTACAAAGAAGAAGAATAGGGTGATGGAGACAGATATACGTGACTTCTGTAAATGCCCCATACTTATAGTTCTGACCTTGAGAACGTATACATGTTTTGCATACTACTAATATTAATAATGTGAAAATAAATCTCTAAAATATGAAAACTGAAATGAATATAACTAATTCAAGTCATTAACACAACTTTTGGTGTTTTGACTATACAACCTTAGTAATATACTTCAAAAGCCAATAAAACTGAAAAACTACAAAGCTATCTTAAACCTGATTCATTAGCCTTCTTGGAACTATTATCTTATGCAACAGGGTAAAGGAACTATTCAATCAAACTTTAAGTGCTACTGTGAAAGTATCTCACAGATGTAATTAAGGTCCCAAATCCATTGCCTTTAAAACAGGAAATGATCATAGCAGGCTTCACCAAACGACATAAGCCCTTTATAGTTTTCTCTAGCTGTAGGAAACTAAAATGCTAAAAAAAAATACTGACTTAAGGATTGATAGCTTCCTGCTTGCTTTGTCAAAAGACTGCCTTTCTTGAGGGAACTGAAGACAATGACCTTGAGGCCTCTTCATTCCCTAAGCTAACTCCTTCTCTTTTGTTACCTTGGCACTTGCTTTGCTAAAGGGCAGAAGACCAACTGGGGCTGAAGACAGCTACCTCTGCCAAACTCTCAAACCTGCCAGACAATAACATTTCTATAACATTTCTAACACCATGCTCTTCTTCCATAGCAAGAGACATCCAAGAATTTGATGACAATCTTAAATCTACAAGCAGGTAATAACAGGAAAAGCTGAGTTTCTCTCAGGGAGGTTGGCTCTCTTGCCTTTTCCCCTCTCACCTCTTTGAGACAAGAAATAAAATCTCAGGAGTAATTTTTTATTGTGCCATCCCACACACTGCTGGGCTCCAGCATCTTGCCGGTACAGAAGAGGAGGTCAGAGCACCTCACACTTGATTGGTCTAGAGAAAATAAACCTTCACAGAGTAAACAGCCACAATGAACTGAGAGCCATTCTTAACTAACACGTAGAAGAAATATGAAGACTTGAGTCACACAAACCACAAGAAAATTAAGTTTACCAACAAGCAGAGAGTTAGGAAGAAGAGTTGGAGCCCAGATAGGAGCTGAAGCCCCAAGCAACACCTTAACTTCAGCCCAGAGAAACCTGGAGCAGAGAATTCATTCATGCCACACCATGACTTCCAAATGTCAGAAACAGAGAGATCATAAATGTGTGTTTTTCTGGGCCACTAAAACTTGTGGCAGTTGGCTATAGAGCAATAGAAAACTAACATGCTGAATGAAGAAATTGTTCATCTATGCAGTACACAAAAACCTTTTCAGTCACTGGTATCATGAATAGCCTTAAAACTGTCCAAAGATTAGTGTAATAACTAATGTAAGCAACATTTCATTAATGAAACAATAATGATGTTTTTCCATTTCTTAATACAACTATATATACTCTTGTGTCTTAATGAAAACTATATAACTATTAGCCAGAAGTGGTGGCACATGCCTGTAATCCTAGTACTTTGGAGACCAAGGCAGGAGGATCACAGGTTCAAAGCCAGTCTCAGAAACTTAGCAAGGCCTCAGCAACTTAGTGAAATCCTGTTTCAGAATAAAAAATAAAATATGGCTGAGGGTATACCTCAGAGATAGAATGCCCTGGGTTCAATCGTGTGTGTGTGTGTGTGTGTGTGTGTGTGTGTGTGTGTGTACACATGTATATATACATATACACTTGAAAATATATCAGAGTTGCTGTGGTCTGAATATTTTTGCACTCCCTCACTTAAAATCCATATTATCTTCAATGGGATCATATTTGTTGATATAAATTGGCTGAGTAAGTCTTGAAACATCATCCCATCACCACATCCATCCCTATGAAGAAAAAAATTATTTATTTACTAGGACCACTAGGCAAAAATGTGACCTTTCTCCCTCCCTTTCTTTGGAGGTTTTCTTACTGCCACAGTGGGAGTTAAGGCTCTAAAAGGCCCATTAGTCGAGACTGGAGGAACCTACTGAAATAGTAGACTGGAATCTCATTTTCTGCTTTGACACATGGTTATGTAGCATACTGGTTGACCTGCTTCCTTCCTACACAAGGGGAATGGCAGATCAGGACAGAGAAAGGCAACAATGTATGCTCTTCCCTTAGCAAGAATGTGTAAGGAGCACAGAGCTTAGGGGATGCCCAGACCAGCCAGGCCTGAGCCCATCTGTCTTTGCCCTTCTACGTTCCCCAGAGGGAGCAGAGTAACAGTTACAGGCCCCCACAGTAAGAGGCTGCAACATGTATTGTGAGACAGTAGAGACATTCAGTGGTATTCAATGACTTTCAGTGTCATTCCTTACCTTGAAGAAAACCCCACAGACCCATTCAGGGAGAAAAAAACTTCACTTCTGATTTGGAGTTTCCTTCCTAATCTCTCCTTTCACTCTGTGGAGTTTGGAAAGACTCCAAAAGCAAAGCTCTCTGATGTCAACTCAGGGAATTCAGCAAGTAGAGCTCCAAGGAAGTGAGTGAAGATGGCAGACTGTGTCTGTTACATATCTGGAGTTGTCTGAGGCATTGGTACTTATCCCATGAGGAAGATGGCCATCCAGTAAAGGGTACTGGAGGCTGCCAACAGTATCTGAAAGGTTGTGGATTTTGGCTGACTCAGAACTATCTCTTGCTTATTCTCTAGACCACTGGTTTCATTATTATTAGGGTATGGTGAGGCCAACAGATAGGAGATAACTGCCATTGAAAACATAACTTGTAACTCACAGATCCCAAGAGAACGGGCACACCATGCCACTGTGGGGGTTACGGATGGAAGCTCCAGAGTCAGGAGGCAGAGTCAAAGGGGAAACTGCCAAGACCCTTTTGTGTATCTCTCACAAGAAGGGACAGGTGAGGAAGACTAAACAGGTTTAGGATTGACGAGGTTGAATAATTTAGAGAGTCATTTTCACCTCTTGGTGAAATGGGGCTCAGGTGTTAATTAGAATGATTTGGAGCCAGGGGTAGTGGTACACACCTGTAAAACTCCCAGTACCTGGGAGTCTAAGGTAAAAGGATCACCCGTTTACTGCCAGCCTCAGTAACTTAGTGAGACCCTCAGCAACTTAATGAGACTCTGTTTCAAAAATAAAATACGGCTATGAGTATCACTTGGAGGTTGAATGCTTCTGAGTTAGATCTCTAGTAAAAATATAAACACACACACACACACACACACACACACACACACAAGTGATTTGAATACAGTCACTACCTGTGACCTTCTTAAATCTGACAGTAGTGAAATTCAAACCCATCACTGCTTCCACTACTTTCATTAAAAGCCCAAATAGTCCCAGGGGCATGAAAGACAGTAGAGGCCCTGCCCCATACCCATTTTAGTAGGATTTGAAAATGGCTGTTATCCCAGAATACTTTGCTGTTTCCCAGATTTGTTATTAGTGCTTCAAGCATATAAAGTACTGGGCATATATTTAGTTCATCATCTCCGATATGTTTTTGAACCATGCAAAGATAATAAATTAAGGTACAACCCCCTCTATGGCATTTTAAGATCATTTCAACTGATCACCTGCTCAAGGATCACCCCTTTTCTTTCTAGAGGCCTGTAAGGCTTTATTAAAATATTTGGACATTTGAAAAATCTCTTCTTCTAATTATGAGACTCTTGTTCGTAGGCATGAATCTTGGAAGCAGAAGCTTTTGCAAGAAGGTGTGGGAGTAATGGCGTGAACCTGATTTGGGAAGAAAGGAAATCCTAACTTCATATTTCAATTCTGAGGTAACTAGGTAGAGAGGGTGAGATGCTGAGAAGTTTTTACTTGAGAGAGGCACGAGAAAACTAGTAACTTCAGTAGCCAGCCAGGCTTTGGTAAGCCAGGATTTAACAAAAATAGGAGATGTAGAAAAGAGTATAAAGGTCTAAAATAAGTTTAATGACAACTTGGAATGATTTCAGGAGAGAGAGAGAGAGAGAGAGAGAGAGAGAGAGAGAGAGAGAGAGAGAGAGAGAGAGAGACTGTTTACTCAAAAAGTAATTTGAGTGATAAGTGTGTTGCATAGTATAAATAACCACCAGGAGTTTTTCAATTTTAGACAGAAACAAGGTCATGCATTGTGGTGATTATTATTTACATACTTCTAAAAGCAATGTTTCTTAAGAACACAATCTTAGATCACTTGCATCAGAACCACTTAGAAACTTCCAAAAATTTCAGATTCTTGTCTCTGCTTCTCACTACAAATTAAAATCTGACAGAAAAGGGAGAGAGATAAAGGTTTGGGGAGTTGGTGGTGTGAGAGGAAGATGCTTGGTAATCTTTATTTTCTAACCCCCCTTAACAGTCTGAATATTTGCATTCCCTCCCCCCAAAATTAATATGTTGAAATTTAGTTCTCAGTTTTATAGTATTATGAGGTAGGTCCTTTAGAGGGTGAATGGAATGGAATGAATGGAATCAGTGTTCTTAATTGTAATGGTGTTGGGAAGTGCTGAGACTTTTTTAAATAATTAGGTCATGGTGTTGGGGTGAGTCCTCAGCTCAGGAACTCAGGATCAGCAGGGTCCTTGGCTAACGTGACAGAAAAAAATTTCAGCACGCGCCAGTTAGAGACATAGACAGAGGTTTATTTGGGGAAAGGGGGAGGAAATGCACATTAAAGAGAGAATGCAGGCCACCTCAAGATGAGGAAGGCATTTTGGGGAGTTCAGGGTTCTCTTCTTATAGGGGACTTTCATGAGGGGTGGGCTAGAGAAGGTATGCGAGGATGAGCTCAGTCCGGTAGTCCCAAGGTGTTTTATGGTGGCCAGGTGGTCTGGTCAGCCTTAGAATGGATGAGCTCAGTCCAGTAGTCCTGAGGCGCTTCCTGTTGGTCTGGTGGTCTGGTCAGCTTTAGGATCTTCAGGCTGATCAGGGTCCTCATTAGCTGATTGACAGATAAGCTAGCATATCCTAAATTATAGGTTTCTCAGAAATATTGTAGTTAACTCTAGGATCTACAAGTTTCCCAGGAATTTTTTGAGAGAGTCAGGCCTAGGAAAGAGAACTGGTTTGTGGACTAGAGGCTGAAGCACTTCAGCTCTGGGTTCTTATATTAAAGTTATATTTTACTTTTCCTTCCTGTCTGTCTCCTTTCTACCTACTTATTTCTTCTATCCTACATCAAAGGGGCTCCATATTCATGAAGAGCTTAGTTGTTAGTGTAACCCCCATGAGGGGAGTAAGTTATTTTATGAAGATGGGTTGTATAAACTACCTGGAACCTCACCTCCCTCTCATATGCACCCACTCATCATTCACACACAGTCCAGGTATGTGATGTTATCAACCATGTTTCCCACCAAAAACCAAGCAGATACCATGCTCTTAGAATTACAGAACTGTAAGTTAAAATTAACCTCTTTTTCTTACAAATTAATCAGCCTCTGCTATCCTGCTATAGCAATAGAAAACAGAATAAAACAATATTCATTCACAAATAGATATGCCCAGCACAGGCTGTGAGGACTCTATCTTTTGCAAAGAAATGTTCGAGGCCCAAAGCTAGATATGGATCTTTATGGGTCCATATCAGAAGTGTAAATCTGCTTATAACTTCCTTTCCTAAAAAAAAAAATCCTAATTTCCATCTTCAGGCCAATTATTCCACCTGGCTCTGAAACAAAGTCTCCTTCTAACACCATATCAACCTATGAATATTGCTCAGTCTCTCTCCTTCCTCCCTGTCAATTAACCTCCTTGAAAGAGCTACTATCTCATTTCCTCATATCCTATTCATCTTCAACCCACTCAATCCTGCTTCAGCACCAAACACTCCATAAAATTATCTAGGTCAAGTGCAGCAGTGAAATTCACATCACTAAATTCAAAGAAGATTTCTCTTTTTCATCTGGCCTGAACAGCCTGCCAATTTGACATTCTGGATCACTCTCTTCTTTAAATTCTTTCACCCTTTAGTGCTATGATACTACATTGTCCTGATTTTCTTCCACTTGGCCTGCAATACCTCAGTTTCCTTTCTTAACTTTTTCTGTTCTACATGACCCTTCTTACCTTTTGGAGCAACTCGAGGCTCTGTCTTTTTCCCCTGGTAGAGTTCAGCCAACTTTATCATTTCTATTGTCTTCTGATTTATTATTTATTTGATTCAGGTATTCTGCAAACATTCAATGAGCACTCTCTATGGCACTGAACATGGTGTCAGAATTCATCAGCCGGGCCACTCATGCATGATTCAAAGGCACCGTTCATCTAGGTTGTGCAAGGCAGAGTCACTGTTCAGTGGTTAGCAAGATAAATATGGTATCTAACCACATGGGTTTTACTACTTTGGCACAGATATATAAATAATGTAAGTTTAAAGTAATTGCTCAATTATAGCTGGGAATCTCATTCCAAACGAAAAGTTGAAGAGTTCATTAAGTTCTTCCTGAGGAAGAGGGATCAAAGCTGGGCTGCCAAAACTGACTTGGATGGGATCCAATGACGAGATAAAATGGAGTTTCCAGGAGTTAAAACATGATGTGCAAAGTGATGCAGTGGGAAGGAGTTTGGTGTATTGAGATCAGTGTCGTTGGAAGAAGGCAGCAGGAGAAAGAATGGTGACCATGGATCTGGAGGGGCAGCCAGGGGCTAGACATGTAGCACTTCACAGGCCAATAAGCATTTTATTCTTGACCCTAAGGTTTTACTCTGGATTGCTAAGTCATTGAAAGACTTTAAGTGGAGAGAAATATAATCAGTGTTGCTCCGGGCCTTCCTGGCTTTCATAATTTGATTTGGGGAAGTCTGGGGTGGCTATCTCCAGAGGCCCTACTAGGGCACTGAGTGTTGGAGACTATAGGCCTTTTTGTCTGATTGGCCCTGGGGGCTATCTTGTAATCCAAGCCTCTGCTGTGTCCCACCGCATACTCCATTCCCACCTTCACCAGAGTGAGCCACAAAGTCTCAAGTCTCTGCTGCTCAAGTCTCTGCTACCACACTGGGTGGTCTTTCATGGGGATGACTGGTTCACTTATGGTGCTGAGCACTGCACTGAATCTCTGGAGGATGTGGTGAGCTCAGCTGTCACTTCTGCAATTTGTAGCCAGGGTCCATGCAAGAGGAGCCAACTGCTTACAATTCCGATGAGCTGCAGTCACTTACTTCCCTTCAAGTTACTGGCTTTTTTGCTGGGGTCTCTGGAGGTTGCAGTGTCAGCAGCCCCTGCACAGTGAGGCAAAATGGTGACACAGCAGCCCTCAAAGCTGCAACCATTGGAGATAGGCAGAGTACTTTGCTGCTCTCTGATGTGCCTTCTAGCCTTATTTCTGCCTTTCAATTCTCATTGCTCCGTTCAAATTTACATTGGTTTCTTTTTCTTGTCAAGATACTATTTTCACAGCAATAGGAATCGAGTATCAGCAGGACTGATACATGCTGCTTCCCTCGGTCACCATCTTCCCCTCATATACATTTTATATGCAGAGCCATAGTGGACCCATGTTGCTGCCAAGGGTGTGGAGGGGGGCAATTGAACCATATGTTCTGTGCTGGGAGGGGTGTGGCAGAACACTTGTGTTCCTGCCATCCTTGATGCTGCTCCCCAATAGACCATGAACAATCATGTCATTTCCCAACTCAGAAGACAGGCCCCTGATCCACAATTCCAGAAGGCCATGCCCTTATGCCCTGCACTCTGCATCACAGCCCACATTTCCCTTGGCACAGATCTCTTGATGAGTTTATCTCCTGGGGCCACCACCCTCCCAGGCAGTACAGTAGTGTGTCCATGGCATCCCAGAGACTGGAATTTGTCAGAATTCTGACCCTCATAATAATATAAACTCAAACAGCAGAACCTTCCTCAATGTGGCTTCTGGTTTTGTCACTCTAAGAGATTGCTGAAAGATGGAAGAAACTCATTCTCTAAATCTAACCTGCTGTGTAAACTCCAACTCTCTTGTTCATCTAGATTGTATGTATGCAGAGTGCAGGCTTCTATACCAAGTGTGCTAGCTTGCTCTCTTTCTCTCTCTCTCGCTCTCGCTCTCGCTCTCACTCTCTCTCCTTTATCAGCTTTTGTTTATCTAGATTGTATGTGTGCAGAGTGCAGGGTTCTGTACCAAGTGCTCACTCTCTCCCCTCTCCTCTTCTCTCTCTCTCTCTCTCTCTCTCTCTCTCTCTCTCTCTCTCTCTCTCTCTCCCTCTCTTCCTCTCTCCTTTATCAGCTCAGAAGGGAGGATCCTCCTGGTCACAGCATGAAGAGGCAGGTGCCAGAGAAGTTTCTCTTGCTGTGCTATTAGGCTTATTCTCTCATTTTCACCAATTCTCCACTTCTCTCCTGTCAAAGTCCAATGTTCATCCACAGCCGTTCTCTTCTAAATGCAGCTACACACCTGTCTCTTTGCTTTATCTTGCAGGCATGGGCCAGGGGAATTCTGGGTGCCTGTGTTCTACCACCTTGACCCCTCAATTTCTAGCCTGAACTATTTAGAACATTTTTAGTGCACCTAGCTTTTAGTGTGACACATAAGATGAGATAAAGTAACTTTCACTTGCAGCATCATGTAAGAGCCCAAATACTTTTGGATTTTGGACTTTAGATTTTTGAACCAGGAATACTCATCCTACATAGTATTAATGAAATGAGGGTGTCTTATCTAATATGGGTTGTTGTCCAGTGAATTTCAACAAATGAAGCCCAAGGGCCAGAAAAGTATATAGAAATATGAAAAGTTTTCTTTGAGTCAGGGAAAGATAGAAGACAGAAAAGCCCCCCACTATGTGGGGAGAGAGGGGTCCCCAAAAGAAAGTAACCACCAAAACTCTTTGGAGGTGGGCTCCTAATCCTTACTGATTTTCTTCATCTGCTCTTTTAAAATTGGTCAGAGTTGGTTTTTGACGGACCAATATCTTTGGAGCAATTGTAATTTTTAATTTAAATTGTTATCTTGTGGGCTGAGAGGCCCTGATTTCCTTCCTGATCTCTCACCTTCCTGATCACCTGCTCCCCCCTCACAGAAGAAAATACAGATGGCCTTTTGTGTGTGTGTGTGGTACCGACTGTACAACTCAGGGACTTTTCTACCTCCAGGCTATACTCTCAGACATATTTCATACTTTATTTGGAAACAGGGTCTCACTGAGTTGCTGAGAGCCTTACTTAGTAGCTGAGGCTGGCTTCGAACCTGTGAGATTCTCCTGTATCAGCCTCCCAAGCACTGGGATTGCAAGTGTGCACCACCACGCCCAGCCTACAGACGGCCTTGATTAATCTCTCCTGTTCCCAGGTCCTCTGCCCTGCCTCATGAAGATGAATCTTGGCACATGTACTCGTTCTCACTTCATGACTGCACATTGGTACCTTTTACTATTATGAAAAACACTGGGGAAAACAGTATGATTCATGGTTGGACATGTTGAATTTGAGATGCCTGAAAAACATCAAAGGTAAAGCTTGAGCGGGAATTGGACATATGATCCTGGAGGTCTAGGCTAGAAATAGAAGTTTTTCTTCTCAGTCTTTCTCAAAAAGCTCCTTTTTTGCTGGCCTTTTTACTGTAGACTCCTGGCTGTCTTTTATCTCACTGATTATTGCACTGTAGGCCCCTTTAGTTGTTTACTGTGGTGGATTAAATAGTGTCTGCTGTTATAGAATCATGAGGTTCTCTCCATCCAATCACCCCAAAAAATATTTCATTCAGAGAATTCAGATAGGGTAGGCATAAAAAGGCTTTATTAGGTAAGTTCTGTAGGAGGATTGCTGAGTATAAAACAGGGGTCTCACCTACCATATGGTGGGTCTCATATCCCTAGAAATTTTATTTCTTTTTATGCATAGTAATTTGGGTTTTGCACCAAGGCTTAGTGCAACTATGCATGATTGTGTCAGGAGGAATCTAAAGCTGGCCACAGCTGGGCAAGGCAATTCTTGTATTCCCTTTCAGGAAGGCTACTCTCTGTCTTTTTGCTGCCCTTCTTATTCCTATGTAATACCTAGCATCTCCCAAAAATGTGTGTTCACACAGAGACTGAGCATATGACCTTCTTTGTAAAGAGTGTCTTTGCCAGTGTAAATAAGTAAAAATGAAGTCATACTTGGTTTGAGGGAAGAGGGGGGCATCTCTGGATCCAAGTATTAGTGTCCTTAAATGGAGAGAAAGAGACAGAGATGCACAGAAGGCAGCAGACCAGATAAAATCAAAGGCAGAAATCACAATGCAATAGCTGTGATCCAAGCACTATAAGCACCAACAAAAGCCAGGAAGAGCAAGGAGAGATTTTGACCTAAAGCCTAGAGGCACCGTGGTTCTGCTTGATATTTCCACTTCACATCTCCAGTGGCAGAAACCTGTTCTAAGTCTAAAAAATATTGGCTTGAGGATGTTTAGCTTTTTGTTTGCTTTGTCAGAAGACTGCCTTCCTTGAGGGAACCAAAGACAGTGACCTTGATGCTCCTTTGCTATCTAAGCTATTTCCTTCTGTTTTGCTACACCTTTTGCTTGCTTTTCTTGAGGGCAGAAGACAGCAATCTTTGCCTCTTGCAAAGCTGCCAGATAACAGCTTATCTTCTAAAGCATTCCTAACACACTGCTCTATTCCCTAGCCAAAGACAGTTATTTTATAACTCAACCTTAATTCTATAAACCTGTAATAAAAGGAAGAACTGAGTTTACTGGGAAGTTGGTTCTCTTGACTGCTCCCCTCTCACCTCCTTGAGAACAGAAATAAAGTCTTGTGAGCATTTTTTTCATCATATCATCTCATGTTCTGCTGGTACAGAGCCAGGTATTCAGCCTCCAGAACTATGAGAATACATTTCTGTTGTCTTAAGCCACCCAATGAAACACATTTTCCCTTACTGGGGTTCTTGTCTATAAAGTACAAAAAATTATACTCACAGACAATAGAAGGTGAGCAGGGAGTTTATTGTAAAGAGAACGGGAATGGGGGAAAAAGGTAGACCATCCTTTTGAGCAATTGGGACCTTGGGATTCTGGACATTACTTGGGAGCTGCCCAACCCACAGACCATCAGTTACAAACTGCTTCCTTCGAAAGTCCACATGATCTACCAAGGAGAGGCGCAGGCCACCCTTAGGGGCCTCCATCAGTCTTGACACCCCACATGTATCTTGTAGCCTGGGCCAAGTGCCATCAGTTACACATTGCTTTTTCTATAGGCCAATATGACCTGCAAGAAAGAGAAAAGCTCCCAGCGGGAAGAATTTCCAAATGGGTGTCATGTCCCTAAGGCTCTGACCTGCAGAGCCCCAGGGAAAGAAGACACAAACGCCGAGTCTGCTGATGATACTTCTTCTTTAATGCTTCCCCTTTAATGCTTCCCCCTCAATGCACACAGCAGGCAAATATATATCAGTCTCATAACCCCTCCCTCATCACTCCACCAACCCCAAGCTTCCCACAGCTAGGGCATGCACATTTCTAACCCTCTCATAGGCGGGCTGGTGGTAGCACGAGGTGCTGCATCACTGATCATCCATAGGGCACCTGATAGGGCTCACTGCGCAGGCTCAGGGCACCACCAGCCTCGTGAGCCTCGTGACTTGGCAACATGCCTAGGTGCCATCTTGAGCCACTGCCCCATCCCGGTCTAGCTGAGTGGGCCCCGACAAATGGGTAACCATTTAGAGTAGCTTGTCTGGAGGGTTTAAATGCTTCCTTCAATTATTTTTCCCCCCGTTAGTGCCTCAGCAGCAGTTTTCTGAGACTTAGACAATGTCCTTTTTTGTGTCTCCTTTCCTCAGTTGGGTACCAGATGCTGTTTCCTGTTATCACCTGAGATTGCTTACCAGCAGGAACAACTAAAGTTTTATAAACATCTGTTTTCACTCTCAGGAGGCGTTTGATCTTCTTAGAACTTGACATTCAGGAGGTCTGGTCCTTTCAGGAGTTTTGGAAGTTAGTTATCATCTGTTGCCTTCCAGGAAATTAAGTCTTTCCACCATGTCCCTTTGGCTCTATTTGCCTATGTCTTTCTACCTCCTCTCTCCTGCAACTCCAGTGAGTCATCTGACCTCCCCAAACAGGAAGATGGCAAAAGCTCCAAAGACCGGAAGCCACCAGCACATACTCTGAAAAAGAAGGGTCATCAAAGAGGGAAATATCCCTTATGCTTCAAGGGAAGCCAAATGGTCAGCAAAACCATGATCCATCCTGGCAAATGGCACAACCTGTTGTGGTGAAATATGTTCGGTGTGTGAGGGGAGAAGTAATTTCCCCAACACAACCACACAAACAGAAAAACAGAAAAACCGAAGGTTCTTGTCCTAAGCTAAGAATAAATATGCATAGCTTGGACAGTTGCTGAAGATTTAAAGAAGTGTATTAAAAGGATAGAAATACAGAAGATAGTTATAGCCCTATGCCATCGGAGAATGGCACAGGGGGGCAATTTGAATGAATATACCAAAGAACCCCAGTATGCTGAATTCTTATCCTGACCAAGTCCTTTGATCTGTAGATATGCTGTCCTATCTCTAGCCCAGTTTTTCTGCTATCTCCAGCCAGATTTTCCCAGAAGTGGGGACAGTCCTGTCTTCCTGACACAGACCTCTTCACCTTTTGTTATACCCCCAAGATGTGTTAAATTGCTTCTCCTGGATCTGCGATTTCCTCCCATCCCTTAGGCCATCTGTCTCTCCTTGGAAAAGTAAAGAGACCACTTCCCTGGCTCTGGCTTTCTTTCCTTCTCCTTAGAAATGTAAATTACAAGTCCCTTCTTCCTGCCAGTCCTGGCTTTCTTTGGTACAAATGATATATTTTCAAAATTGGAAATCTTTCCCAATACTGGTACATTAATACAATTTAAAACCTCTCCGCAATACTAGTACACAACCAGTTGAGGTAAATCCTCTCCGAGTCCCCATGAATAACCCTGAGGAGGCTTGACTAACCTTAACAGAAAAAAGAAGTTAGAAAAACTTATGTTTTCCCATGAAAGGGCTACCTGCTTGGTCTTGAACACCCAGTAGAACAATATAACCAAAGGTAAATGTGCTATTTAAAAAACAAAAACAAAAACAAGAGCTATATTAAGTCATTTGTGTAGTGCTTCTACCTTTAAATTCACATAAAAATAAGATAACCCCAATGCTCAAAACCTCCCTCTAATTAAGTCCTTCTAAAATGTTGTAAAGACAAATCTGTCGTTCTTAAAGTTTTACAGGTCCAGGACCCTCAGATACCACACAAAGTGAAAACTCCTATTTCTGTAAATGCCTGGAGCATCTTGTACCAGTATTGAAAAATTACTCCAGCATTGATTTCCAATAAAAATGTAAAGGGCAGTCAGAGCCTGGGTGCTACACAGGCATTCAGGCCAGGAAAAAAGCAGCTTTGTCTGTTGTACCCCAGAACTTTCCCTCCCCTCCTCTTTTCCCTGATGTTAACCCATGGAAAGAATGTAGAGGCAATTAAAACCTTTAGCCTTAAAAATACAGAGAGGCAATTAAAGCCTTTGTCCCTAAAAATATATAAAAGCAATTAAAAGTCCTAAGACCTCAGAAACTCTACTAAGCACGTTTGAAAACTATGAAGGTAGCAAGAGCCTTGTGCTTTGCTCTTAGAGATTACACACAGCTGCACCAGCTATAATTAGTGCCTCTGTTTCCCTCCTCTTTTTTGTGACCTGGCCTCAGTATGTGGAATGTGAACTCCTTATGTTACTTCAAAACACCCATAATTAATAGGCTATCACTACAGCCTGATACAACAGAGGTAGAAAACAATAGATTATTAACCCCTGTACTTAGTAAGTACACTGTCCATGACTAGAAGGTACCACCTGTGTAAGAAATAATTTACTAGCCTGTTGTCTTGGTAGTGCCGAAACTAACACACCAATAAACTGGGCGTGGTGGCACACACTTGTAATCCCAGCATTTGGGAGGCTGAGACAGGAGGATGGCAGTTCACAGACAGCCTCAGCTACTTAGTGAGGCCCTCTGCAACTCAGTGAGACCTGGTTTCAAAATAAAGAATAAAAATTAGGGCAGAGGGTATAGCTTGGAGGTCGAATGCCCCTGGGTTCCATCCCCAGACCAGCAAAAATAAATAAATAAATAAATATCACATCAATAAGAAAATAGTATTTAAGGGCCAGATTCAAAAAGTGGGGCAGGGCAGAGTTACATTCTTGGGCTATCCAGTCTGTCTTCCAGGCACACTGCTCTTCTTCCCTTTCTATATCCTACTGACTTTGTAATAAAATTCGGTTAAGATGCAACTGAGCTATTAGTTTTAATTTCCAGATTCAACTTACCTATTTGAATTGTGGGAAAGAGCCCTTAGCACCATTACAAACGTAACAGAGTTGAGTTCTGTTCAAAACCTGACAGATGCCGGGCGTGGTGGCGCACGCTTGTAATCCCTGCGCTTGGGAGGCTGAGACAGGAGGATCACACACGTTCGAAGCCAGCCTCAGCTACTTAGTGAGGCTCTCAGCAACTTAGTGAGACCCTGTTTCCATATAAAATATGAAATAGGTCTGGGAGTGTAGTCCGGAGGTAGAAAGCCCCTGGGTTCCACCCTCAATACTGCAAAAAACAAAAAACAAAACAAAACAAAACAATACCCTGTTTAGGCTAAGTTAAACACAACATGCTTGGGTTTTGGGTTTTTTTTTTTTTTAGGTTTTGTGCCACAAGAACTTTTCACAATGTTTTATATATAATGACTCATGGTCTATTGCAAATGGGTTGGCTACCTGGCCTCCAATTTAAAATTTTAACAAGTAGATGGTCCAAGATAAAGAGTTATGGTAAAAAAACATTATGACAAGATATCTATCTGTTATTGTATCATGTACTAACATATCAGTTTTTCATGTAGATGCCCAGTGATCACCATGAGTGACTTTAATCCAAGATAACCAGGCTCCTTCAGCCCACCAGCTACAGATAGCTGTGTGAACCAAACCTCATATGAAGGACTCCTTCTTCCACAGTCCTCTAGATCACCCACCCCCTGAAACCCTATGATACTGATAGCGCCCCCTACCAGCTGGAAGCAGTTAGGAGTGGTTGTTCCTCATTTCCTTAAAGCAGTTCGGGTCACTTCACAGAGGGGACACATGAGGCAGGGCAGAGGAACTGGGAACAGGAAGGATTCCAAAAGGCCATCTGCATTGCCTTTAATGAGGAATATGGAGGTGATCAGGGAAGCGAGAGACCGGTGGGCACCAGGAGATCAGGGCCCACAAGCCCACAGCAAAACAACTCAAATTAAGGATGAAATTTTGTCTAAAATACACTGGTTCCCCAAAACTCAATTTTAACTTATCACAAAATATTAGATGGAAAACCTCAGAACTCAGTAAGGTTTAAAAGGTCACCTCCTAAGAGTTTCAGTGGTTACTTTCTTTTGGGGACCCCTCTCTACCATGTGGGGGTGGGGCGCTGGAGATGTTTTTGTCTTCTATTTTTTGCTGACTTAAAATAAATTTTCATATTTCTATACCCTTCGCTACTCCTTGGACTTCATTCACTGAAATGCACTAGATAATAACTCTGTAAGAGGAGACACCTCTGTTTCACAAATTTGTGGCAATTTGTTATGGTATCCTGGAGAACTGACAAACTGATTCATCCTCAGCCTGGCCTTTTTCACATCACTCTACCTCAAATCTTTGTTTTATCCATTGAGTATTTCTTAATTCTGTTTGCTTCCTGAGTTCTCTCTTCTACCATCATCTCTCACCTTATTATTATAGAAAATATGACTCAATGTGTCTCTATTAGCCCTTCTCCAACTCAGTAGCAAGAGTAAATGCATAGATAAGTCTGGCTCTCTCCTTGGTAAATGACATGAGCTAAGTAGCCCTCCTCCACCACAACCTTCTGCCATGATCTCTGTCTCAGGCCCAAAGCAAAGGAACCAGCCAACCAGGGACTGAAGCCTCCATAACCAAAGGCCAACACATCTGAGAAGCAGGGAAGAAGATTTTAAAGTTCCAGGAGGGGGAATGTGTCATGTAGCAGCAGAGCCTAGCTTTATTGAAAGCTGTCAAGAGAACCTTTGGTACATGACCAAACAAAACTAACTCCCAAGAAGGAAGGATGGAAGGATCTAAGTGGCAGGTAGATGGTGACTGGTCTTGCCTTTCATACCAGGCTGGGTTGAGAGGCAGAGCTATTATCCCAGTGAAGAGAGCCAGAGAGAGCAAGTGAGGGAGAGCTTTGCAGGGGTCTTTCTCACCACTGTGTCCCCAGAGCCAGAACAGGACTCATAACAATTGTGTACAGGACTATAGGCTTTAAAGAGAAAATGTGAATAAACTAAAGATGTTTGGAAATTAGAAAGAAAGAGCATATTAAGAAAAGTTATCTAGCCAGGCAGGGTAGTGCATTTGCCTATAATCCCAGTACTTGGGAGACTGAGACGGGATGATTGAGGGTTCCAGGCCCTGGGCCAGCCTCAGCAAGTACTGAGACTTCTATTAACTTAGTGAGAGACCCTAATAGAAATATAATAGGGTTCAGGGTGTAGCTTAGAGGGAGAATGGCCCTGGGTTCATTCTCCAGTATGAAAGGAATAAAGGAAATAAAAGAAAGGAAGAAAGGAAGGGAGGAAGGAAGGAAGGAAGGAAGGAAGGAAGAGGGGAAGGGAGGGAGGGAGGGAGAAAGGGAAAGAGATTACCTAAAACTTGGAAAAAAGATAAAATAATTATTGTGTACTCTTTCAAAATCATAGTAGAACATAGTTTAACAAACTCATGTAAGTATCATCTGATTCTCAATGGAATATCATAATATTAGATTTACTATTTATTGTTTTAGTATGGTCCATATTCTGTAAAGTTAAGGGTTAATTCAGAGAAGACTGGTAAGCACCAAAAGATTTTCCACCCAATAGGAAATATTACTTCAAAAGTTGAGTCCTGTGGAACATGTGTTTTGTGTTTAGTTTTACAATTTGATTCCAGCATTTTTTTAATTGAACAAATATACCAATCTCCATCTTACAGACTCCCTCAGTAATGAATTATCCTTTAAATATTCTAATACTATATGGTATGCAAATCATTTCTTTTAAATTTTTGAAAAGTATAGTTTGATACTTTTATAGTAGAGAAAGGAAGGAAAGGAAAAAAAGGTATTTTTTCACACGCAGACGGAGTGTGCAGTGGTTTTTAACGCAGACTTCAGCTCAGCGAGATCTAGAATAGTAGCATGGGTGATGCGGCCCCTGAGGAGATGTGTTATGAGCATCAAAGTTTAATGGGCAAACAAGAATGTAAGGTATCTCATTAACATTTTTTAAATGTTCATTATATAATATTTTCAATATATCGAGTTAAATAAAATATTTTTATTTTAAAGATTAAAAAGCGCAAATCTTAGCAGGCCATTCTCTTAAATAAAACATACCTGCTGCAGTAGGATAAAAACCCCACGGTTTCTATACAGATAACAAATCCTTTTACTGTGTAATCAGCCTGCAACCTCAAAGCCAACTCTCAGCATCCTCTCCTTTACTCTTCTCAACCCCAGTTTGTCTTGGGGTTGTCAAGACAACCCCAATGTCGTCTCCTCAGTGGTGCCATGTTTCTCGTCAATTCTAACCTTCTAAAGCTCAGCATACTTTTACTTCTGCATTTAATATGTAATATCCATATGAGCAAACACTGCATGTGTCCTGTCTTAGTTCATTTTGTGTTGTTCTAACAACATACCTGAGGCTCAGAAAAGCAAGCAATTTATAAAATAAAGAGATTTATTTGGCTTATTGTTCAGGTGACTAGAAGATCCAAATCGCATGGCCTCAATGTCCTGGTGAAGATGCCTTTGGCCGCATCAGAACACAGTGGAGAAGTAGAAAGGGAACTATTACTGTAAAGAAGAGTTCAAGGCACTAGTTGACCTCACTTTATGACATCTCACTCTCCTAAGAATTCATTCAGTAACAGAAAACCTAACCCATCCCTCATAGATGGAGTTAACCTATTTTCAGAATGGTGGATCCCCTATGACCAAACTATCTTTAAGTAGCACCACCTCTTTTTTTTTGTGTGTGTGTGCGTGTGTGGTACTGGGGATGGAACCCAGGGGCTTTCTACCTCCAGGTTACACCCCTAAACCTATTTTTATATTTTATTTGGAAATAAAGGCTCACTAAGTTGTTGAGAGCCTAAGTAGCTGAGGCTGTCTTCAAATGTGTGTGATCCTCCTGTCTCAGCCTCCCAATTCTGGGATTACAAGCGTGCACCACTATGACAGGCTCACCCCACCTCGTTTTTTAAAGATACTTTCAGTAGTGCATATTAATCATACAGATTAGTGAGTTTCATTTTAGCATATTCTACATGCACCCAACACAATTCAATCAACTTCACTTCCTAGCAACTTCCGCTTCTTCCTTCCCTAATGCATCCAGCACATTGGAGGAAAAATGCAAATCTTATCATGAGCCTTTCAACACCTCTTTACCTCTCACAGCTAGGGGCACACTTCAAACTTAATTAAACTTTATTTTCCACAGAGGCCTGCTTGCATCCTCATTAAGAAACTGTACTTTAATGATTTTGGAAATCTTGTCATAACTGTACTTTCTTTGTGTGGCACTGGCAATGAAACCAAGGGGTATTCTACCTCCAATGAAACCCAGGGGTATTCTACCTCCGAACTACACCCCCAGCCCTAATTTTTATTTTTAAATTTTGCAACAGGGTCTCACTGAGTTACAAAGAGCCTCACTAAGTAGCTGAGGCTGGCCACAAACCATGATCCTCCTGGCTTAGCTTCCCAAATGCTGGGGATTACAAGCATGCGCCACCAACTATAGCTATAACTATACCTTAATAACAATATTTACTACTAATAAACTTAATAACCTTGAAAATCAAGTGCCGTGCAGTCACCGTATCTCCTTTGTGATGTGTATTCCCTTTGTGGTTTCCTCCTCGTTAAGCATTGTGGACCTAAGAAAAATTCTCTGTACGAAACACAACCAAGTGATTCATGAAATCGTACCTTAATCATCTGTTCACTAAAATTGAGGAAACTTTGAGTGGTTCTTCAAAATTCAGATCAGCACCCCCACCCTCATTCTGCCATGCTCACTGGAATTCATCTGGATCCCCTGGGTGACTGCCAGAATAGTGCCCATAGTTTCATTAATGAAGGCCAAGAATTTAGCATGGCAGTAGTCTGAGCAGGTACTAAATGCTCAGTTTGGGTAGAGTGCGCTGGAATGCCTGGCTGGGCTCAGCTTCAAGAGCTCCCTGCAATGGACCGAAGTGACCACTAGATGGTACTCGCGGACTAGGATCGTGACGAACTTCTGGTCCCTCCAGGAGCTCCTTTGCAAGATCTGCGGTCTGTGCATAGGCCAACCAGGACGCAGTGCTGCACACACTCCCACCCTCAAGACCCAGGGATTCGGGCACTGGTCGGTCCGCGGCCAGGCCTCCCCGGCCACGCCCTGCGCGCCAAGGGCCTTGACCCTGACAGAGGTGCTGGGCTGGAAAGGGCACAGCCAAGCACAACCGGCTTGGGCCGCCGCGGCAAGGACATCCCCTCTGCGGTGGACTTTGCCCATCGAGCCCACTGCCGCAGGCCTACTTAGGATCCAGAGACCGAAAGCTGCCCGCAGCCTGGGTGTCCACTGCGGGCGGACGACTAATGGTGGTGCTGGCTCGGTGACTAGCTAAGAGACAGTGCTTAGAGCAGCTGTTTGGTTTCTGTAGTCCTGAGCAAGTGAAGAAGGTGCTGGGTTTTGGACTATCAGAGTCATGCATTACGCACGGTTCTTGACTGCAAAGAGTGCAGCCAGAAAGCCTTCTCCCATCCGAATCATGAGTGAGAAATGGGTGAGGTCCTTGCCGGGTATAGCTTGCCTCCCAGAGTATCAGTACCTTAGGGTCACCCCCTGGTGGCCTCTTTTTATTCCACAGGACTGGGAGCCAGGCTTTGCGAGCAGAAAAGAAGTAGGTAGACTTTTGTTCCCAAAGAACTCAGGCTGGCACTGACATTTCTGCTGGAGTAGAGGCGGAGTGGTGGGAAGAGGGTCAAGCCGCCTGCAGTGGGGCGCATCCATCCTTAGAAGGGAGCTGCGAGGAGATGAATACCACCAGTAAGGGAAACGTTACTCTACGTTCATTTTCTTCTATCTTAGTTCATTTGGGCTGCTTTACCCAAATACTGCAGCTGGTGTTTTAGAAACAGCAGAAATGTATTGCTCACTGTTCCGAAGGCTAGACGTCCAGCATTAAGGTACCAGCTGACTCCTGGGAAGGCAGCTCCTCATAGATGGTGTCCTGGAGCGCTGCGCTGCAAGGGGGCGTTTGTATCCTCCCATGCAGAAGGGGGCAAGGGTGCTCCTTCAGGACTACTTTCTTATTTATCTTTTACTGGTGCATTGTAATTGTGCATGATAGTGAGATTCGTAGTTATACATTCATATATGCACATTATGTGACTGCGTCTGTTTCCTTCCTGCAAGGTTAGCTTTTTTTCTGCCTACTCCCTTTCTACCACTCTGCTGGTCTTTCCAATTTTCATGGGCTTCCTTTCTCTCCTTTCCTTTTTATCTTTTTTTTTCCCTCTCCTTCTTCCACATATGAGAAAACATGTGGCCCTTGATTTTCTGAGTGTGGCTGCATGATGTTCTCTAAGTCTGTCCATTTTCTTGCAAACAGCATAATTTTGTTCTTCCTTATGGCTGAGTAACATTCTGTTGTGCATGTATATCATTTCCTTTATCCATTTATGTGTTGACAGACGCCTAAGCTGGATCCATAACTTGGCTATTGTGAACTGCGTTGCTACAAACATGGGCATACGTGTATCTCTATAGTATTCTAACTTTAATTATTTTGGAAAGATACCCAGGATGGTATAGCTGGGTCATATGCTGGTTCCGTTCCTACCTAGTCTTTTGAAGAACCTCCATACTGATCTCCACAGTGGTGCTACCAATTTACAATCCCCCCAACAATGTATAAGCATTTCTTAGCCCCCACATCCTTTCCAGCATTTATTATCGCTGGTATTCTTGATGATTCTTGGGCTTTTCCTTTTAAGCACAGCCTCCTGGTCTAATCACCTCTTCAAAGCCCCCATGCCCTAATATTATCAGGTTGGGTGTTAGTTTTCAACATATGGATTTGTGAGGGTGGGAAGGAGGCCAACATCCTCTCCCTAGTATATTTCACCATCAGAAAGTATGAGCCTTTATAAAGCGTTGACTCTAATACACACATGATTCATTTTAACGATCTTCATTGAAAGTATTTTTTTCTTCTCCATGTCTATCACAGCTGACAAAATCAGCAAGGCACCAAAATCCCTCATCTCTTTGGCTGCTAGATCTCCAAATCTGAACATGTCCCCCTTTAAGAGTGTTATTATCACAGTAGAAAATGGAAAATCCATCCAGCTTGAAGGAGATCTGATGAAGAGAGCACTTCAGTATTCTCCAAGTTCTGGGTAGGCTGTCAACAGATATGGGCGTTTGGGGGAGTTATTTTTATGTCCCATCGATAAAGTGACTTGTGCCTTTTTAATGAAGTGTTCAGTGGTGAGGGAGGTTAGGGTAAGACTTTTCAAATGCTAATTATGAGCAAAAGGGTTATGAATTTCCTAACACTTCTCAGCAACTGTGAAAACTGAAAAAAAATGGCTAGATAAAGAATCATTGTGGGAGAAAGGAGGAAATGAATGGGCCAGGAAGCCGCAATTTTAAGTCTCTGGGCCATCTTCTAATAAGTCTGTCCCCTTCTAAATGGGCAATTATGTAAATACACTGTTTTCATAGGTTCAAATGTCTTTAATTTCTTCAAAGCAATCTGAAATACACACTTTCTTTAGCTGGTTGTCTCCAATGATAAAGGATAGTTCATGAATTTTATAATTGTGCTTTATTAAAACTTTGCTCTGTGATTGAAGAGTATATTGAAATATGAGTGTGTGTAATTATAATTACATAACTAATATGTAATTATACATAAGCTTTTCTTTCCATGATACAAAGAACTTGCAGAGCTTAAACTTCTTCTTAAGGAAAACATGGAATCCATTACTCAGTGAATGCTCTGGTATATTAAAAAAAGACTTAATATTTAATTAAATGATTGACTTTGTATGAATTCTAGCTGATTGAATGTATGTGAATTTCCTAATCTCTGTGTCTATTGCCTCATCTTTTAAATGAAAATATTGATTCCAGCAAAAAGCATTTTAAGAATTTTTAAATTAAATGCCTAATGGATTTGGTGCAAAATTATCGTAGATTTCCTGTCTACTATCACTATGATTATTACTACTATAAATCTAAAATATATTTTATGCTTTAGAATTCCAGAACTTTTATCCTGGCTCAAACAGTTACAAATAAAATTGCTTAATCCACCCACCACCCATCATACACCCAGTCAAGGACAAATGGATCTCTGTGTCACATCTGGCAGCCAAGATGGTCTTTGTAAGGTAAGACGGAAAGACAAAGGTGGTCAACATGCAGAATCCAATACTTTCCTAAATATAGTCATCTCTCACTCAACCACAAGAAGATGGTGTTTTGTGAGTCTTTCTTATTTTTACCTAAAATTGTAAAGAGGAAACTTAAAGTCAAAACATGGGATGGGAGAGGTGTACACATGAAGATATGTGGAAATATTTAGCAATAATAATAGTATTAATACTTAGGTTAATCTACTTATACTTCCCTCTAGTTTCCCTTATTGTGAACATGAAGACTTTCATATATTACCTGCTCTTAATATCATTTACCAGCCTGATTTTTCTTAAATTCAAAGCATGTGATCAATGACCCAGAGCTATGAGTCATTAAACCAAGATTCCCACTAAAGGAGTACTAAACACCTACAAATAGCTTCATGAGCATTACTCAATTTTATCTGGCTCAAAGACTCAGGTCTCATTTGATTTCTACCTATACTTATAAAATTTCAATATGTTTCTTAAAGTTTTTTAGAGGACAAATCCTCACACTCCTGAGATAAAACATTATTCCTTTGTGTGCCTTTGTGCTTACTACTGCTTGCATTTTCTCTTCCTCTTAACTGTACTTCTCTAGATGTATCTGCAGATGTTCCTCAACTCACAATGGGAGCTCATCCTGATTAAACCCATTGTAAATAGTCAGAAATGCATTGAATACACCTGCCCTACCGAACATCACAACTTAGCAACACAGTATGCAGTAGAATTCTATACTCTACATAGAACAGAGAGTTTCGCTTGCTTTGTCCTCATGATTGCTTGACTGACCAGGACCTACAGCCGCCCAGCACCCTGACTCATACCACACATCATTAGCTCTGAAGATCAATATACAAAATCCAAAGGATTGTTTCTACTAAATGTATATCACTTTCACACTACTGTAAAGTGTAAAATTTGTAGTTGAACCATTGTAAGTCCGGAACCATCTGTATATGTCTATCTCTAATTTATCTGCTCTCTCTCTCTCTCTCTCTCTCTCTCTCTCTCTCTCTCTCTCCTCTCTCCCTCTCTTTCTCCCCCCTCCCACTTCTGTTAGTTATTCTATCTGCCTTTTGATGGGTTTCTAGAACCCCACATAGGTAACTACCTTTAGGTAAATCCCACAACAAAGAGGCCACACCCATACTTCTGATTAGTTTCATCTACTTGGTTTCTTTTCAGTCTTCACATCTAAATTAAAACAGGACTGATCTTTATACATCAGAGTAGCTTTCATTTTCTTTCTTATTTTGTGAAAACTCATCTGGTTCACTTTAATAGTTAAACTATCATTATAGAATAGTGGTACCAGGGATGGAATCCAAGGGCATTCCATCTCCTAGCCACACCTCCAGCCCTGTTTTATTTTTATTTTTAAACAGACTCTTCCTAGGTTGCTGAGTCTCACTACTTTCTGGAACTGTCCTTGAACCTATGATCCTCTGGTCTTAGCCTCCCCAATACTGAGATCACAAGTATGTGCCACCACGCTCAGCTTTTTCTTCCTCTTTTTGTAAAAGTAAAAGGATTAGCTACCGTTTGAATTTCTTCTTGAAGAGAAACATTTGTGATTTTATAGGTTGATATATATTTTTTGTTTTGGTTGTTTGTTTTGTGGTACTGGGGATGGAATCTAGGGGCTTTCTACTTTTGAACTATATCCCCAGCCCTATTTTATTTTTTATTTGAAAACAGGTTCTTGCTAAGTGGCTGAAGGCCTCACTAAGTTTTTGAGGCTGGCTGCAAGCCTGAAATCATTCTGTCTCAGCATCTCAACTACCAGGATTATAGGCATGGACTACCATGTCCAGCTATGGGTTGATATTTTAAAAGTCTCTTTCATAAAATTATTTTCTTAGCAAGTTATATGGAAATATGATCAAGACAGTATCTTCTTTGCTACAATATCAGTCATATCAATAAAGGAAGATGGTACAAGTAGCCAAACTACTTGATAACACATTATTTATAGACCTGCTTATTACAGGAGTGTCAGTGGAAATCTGGTTTAGTATTTTTTCCACTTTTCTCTCCAGGGCAGATGCCGTTTAAGGCTCCTGTGTTTCAGCATCTATGAAGCAGTACTACCTAAGAAAAAAACAGCTTTTCCCTTTTAAATAGCACCATGCCCACATCTCTCTAGCTCAATAGCAGAAGTCTAGGAGTGTGTGTGCGTGTGTGTGTGTGTGTGTGTGTGTGTGTGTTGCCAGGGAATAGAACCCAGGGGCATTCTACCTCTGAACTCCACTCCCAGCCCAATTTTTTTATTCTTTGTTTTGAAGCAGGGTCTCACTAACTTGTAGAAGGCCTCATTTTTTAGCAGTTCTTCTTCCTCACCCCCTACAGTCCATACCCATGCTCTGTTGGGTTTCCTTTCCTAAAACCCTACGCACCAACGCTCTTCTTCATGTTCCCCTTCCCTCCCCAGGGTGAGGCAGTAACTTCACGAACGTCCTAAAAACTTCCCAAACTTTCACGTGTGTTTCTGCTCTTCTCTTATTCTCTCACATTGCAACCAGAGTCATTTTTTATCATTTTTCCAAAATGCATGTCTGATAATGTGACTCTTCCTCCCAACTCTTCTTAAAATTCTCACTCACCTCCCTTCACCCGAAGGCCCAGACAGCATGGCTCTGCCCACTTCTGCCAGGTCTGTCTCCACCATTCTCTTTATGCCCAACCTTGAGTCCCAGGTTCTTTCTCAAAATGTTCCTACTGTCATCCCCAACGCCAGCTCATCAATTCCTCTGGGAAGTCTTCTCTGAACTCCCAAGTCCCCACACCCCGCCATGAGTTCTCAGGACGTTGCTCCTGTACTTCATAGCACTCAAACATTGTCTTCAGCGTGTATCTGTTGAGTACTGTCCAGCTATCTCAGAAGATTGCCGATGCCATGTGAGTTAGAACCACATTATTTTGCTCATCATTGTATCTCCAGTATCTTAGACTGGCCTGAAGTAAAGTAGAGATTTAATACAATTTCCAAAACATGAATTTTTGGAGGCAAAGCAGTTATGTTCTTTTTCACTGTACCCTCTGACAGAAGTGGGTTTGAAAGCCAAATATAGACTGTATCTACATTTGATACAGATACAGAATGTATCTACATCTACATTTGTAAATAATGTAGATGACACTCCAATTTATGTATTGTCTGTGACTGCTTTCCCACTGTGGAGACAGAGACCCAGGCGCTATAGAGTCGCAACACAGACAGTTACTATCTGGCCCTTTACGGAAAATTTGCTGAGTCCTATTCACTCAAACAAGAAAATAAAAGCAAGCCGGGCGTGGTGGCACACGCTTGTAATCCCAGCATTCGAGAGGACCACAGTTCAAGGACAGCCTCAGCTACTTAGTGAGGCCCTCTTAAACTCAGTGAGACCGGGTTTCAAAATAAAGAATTAAAAAAAAAATAGGGCAATGGGTGTAGCTCAGAGGTTGAATGCCCCTGGGTTCCATCCCCAGACCCTCAAAAAAAAAAAAAAAAAGGAGAAAAGCATTTCTGAGAATGGTAACAATACTATCCAAGCTAACCTATGCTTCTTTTCTTAGGTATTTGAAATGACCATTAATCCTGGAGACAATATTCTCCTAAATGAACCTGTTTATTCAGGAACACTTCAAGCTGTGAGTACACATTTCTACAAAACGGCATCTTTCTTATAGTCATAGGGGAAGTTTTGCAGCTTGAGAATTATCTGTCCACCAAAAAATAAAATAGTATTTTTCATCTATAAGCAGGAGAATCTTAAATGATATATATGAAAAAATGTTAAATGCACCCTCTGTTTCAGCTGGGTGGGGTGCCACATGCCTATAATCCCAGTACTTAGGAGGCTGAGGCAAGGGGATCATGAATTCAAGGCTAACTGCATACATAACTTAGCGAGACCCTGATTTAAAATTTAAGGAAATAAAATAAAATAGGGCTGCAGTTCCATCCATTTCCCTGAAAATGACGCCTAAGTGAGATTAGTCAGGCACAAAAAATAAGAAATCAGATGCTTTCCCTAATATGTGAGAGTTAGGGAGAAAAGAGGAGCAAACAAGACAACCTAAAGGAGGAGAAAGGAGGGGAGAAGAGGAAAATCTCTAAAGCACACAATGTACTTAAACATATCGAAGTCAATCACTAAGCCAAGCAAGGGAGGGAGGGACGGGGAGGGAATGGGGTGGGATTTGGGTAGGGGTTAAATCAGCGATGAGTTCATGTTTGTACACACAAGTTTTTTACCCCAATAAGTTGTATGAATATAATGCACCAATAAAAAAAATAAAAAAAGAATAACAAAAATAAAAAATAGGGCTGAATGTGGAGCTCAGAGTTAGAGTGCCCTTTTAGTTTTATTCCCCAGTACTGAAAAAAAAATTTTTTTATGTATAGGCACTAAAATTAGGTTGCAAAAAATCATGTTCAATTTTCTTAGTATTTTATTTGAAATGTGACTTAGTTTATAAAAAATTGATTTTATTACTGTTATTACTATGTGACTAAGTATAACCATATCATGTGTGAATTTAATATAACTCTGAACTAATATAGTGTAATTAGGACTTTACACTTCTGGGTTAAATCTGTGAGACTATTAACATAAGAAGGAGAGACTGGCCATCTATCTGGCTCACTTCCTTGCAAAGCCAGGTGGCAGTCAGTTCTGTTCTCTGTGGCTTGTAGCTGGAGCGGTTTATTTCTTCCACTCCACAATCACGAAACCACTGCAGCTCTGTCAAATGGAATCTTCTTTGCCAGCCCCAAGCTGATAGAGGATCCTGTGCTTGGGACATTACCAACCTAGGAGCAGAAGAACAGAGACCTAGAAAAGCACAAGGTTGATTTATAAAGCTTCTGCTTAGAAGGTTCGAACACATATCACTTCTATTCACAGTTGATTATCCAGAGCAAGACACATGACCAAGGTAAACATGAATGGGGTAAGGAGGTATAATCCTTCTCCTAGAAAGAGATTGGGGGCTGTTGAACAACCATGGAATTTACCCTAGGAGAGCAAGCAGTACAATATATAACCTCAACACTCTGGAGCTTGGAGCTGAGTCCAAGTTTATATGTTTTTATGTTTTAAAGGTGTGAATAGTAGTGCTCTTGGTCAGTATTTTTCCTTTTCTTTCTTTCTTTTTTTTTCTTTTTTCTTTCTTTTTTTTTTTGGTACTGGGATTGAACCCAGAAGTATTCTACCTCCAAGCCACACCCCCAGCCTGTTTTTTTTTATGATTTGTAAACAGGGTCTCACTAGGCTGAGAGCCTTGCAAAGTTATAGAGGCTGGCTTTGAACCTGTGATCCTCCTGTCTCAGCCTCCCAAGTACTGGGATTACAAACCAAGCCTGTACTACCACATCTGGCTTGGACAGTATTTATTTTTTATTTTTATTTATTTATATTTTTGGTGGTACTAGGGTTCCTGGAAAACCTTCTACCTCCGGGCTACATTCCCAGATATATATATATATATATATATATATATATATATATATATATATATATACACACACACACACACACATACATACATACACACACATATATATATACATATATACATATATATACACACATACATATGCATATGATATATATATATTTTTTTTTTTTTTTTTAAATTTGGAAACAGGGTCTCTTAAACCAGCGAGGCTGGCTTTGAACCTGCACAATCCTCCTGTCTCCACCTCCCAAGCATGGGATTACAAGCGTGCGCCACCACGCCCAGCTTTGGTCAGTATTTTTTAAAGAACAATGACACTTTTTCTTTTCTGGTACTGAACATTGATCCGAGGTGCATTCTACTACCAAGCTATTCCCCGGCCCTTTTATATATTTTTATGTTTTTATCAAAAATAAGATCTTGCTAAATTGTAGAAGTTGGTCTTGAACCTATGATCTCTCTGTCTCTGCCTCCCAAACACTGGGATTGCAGGCATGCACAACCACACCTGGCCCAATGGCATTTAAATTCTGTATTCATGCCTGACCTGGATCTCTTTTGTACTCTGCAGCTACATCCCCTGGGTGCCAACATTATTAATGTTCCCAGTGATGAATACGGGATGATTCCAGGATCCCTCAAAGAAATACTTCTAAATGGAAGCCAGAAGATTCAAAAGACCCCAGAAAAATACCCCCAAATTTCTTTATACTGTCCCAAATGGCAACAATCCTACTGGGAATTCATTGACAGGTGACCGCAAAAGGAAAATCTATGAGGTATTTTGAAAGAATGTGTTATATGGTTATGTTCCTGTTTCTTTCTTACTTTTAAAAAGAGTATTATGCAAGTTCCCTTATTATCTCTATCTTTCAAGAATGATTATTTTTAATGAAAGGACCTCATCTATGCCAAGAATCCTAATAAATTGAGACAAAATAAATTGCAATGTCTTTTGTTTCTGAGACTTTTTTCCTTTTCTTAATTGATGTTTTAATATAAAACAAATAGCATTCTTGGCCTGATTTTTAAATATTTGACCCCAATTTGATTTTTATTATTTTATATTTGTGTTTTTAACTCATCTCTTCTGCTTTCTATTCCTTCTTGTTTCAGGCTACAAAGAACTCTTTAAAAATAAGAGGTGTGCAACATCTTTCTTAGGTATCTACAATCCTAGCTTCTCACTCTAAACATTTTTAAGTAACAAATATATATTAAGCTATACTTAAATATTTGAAAAATATGCCTTTTGTAAAGTTTCCTTTCTGCACTTCACTGTGCTCCCTAAACTCTCTCCACATATGACTTTTTAAATAAGTGCTACACTCATGTTAAACTATATAGGATATGATCATGTGTTATATAATCATACACAAGATTCCAAGAAGTTCCTTTTACTGGGAAAATATAGTATCAAAATATTTACTTATTTTTTAATTCTTCCCTGGCCTCTCTCCTGAGTTCTTCCTTCTATTTACATGCTCTCCCAAGGTGACCTTTTCCAGTTCCATGGGTATAAATTCCACTCTGCAGATGAAGGCTCCCATACTACCCAGTCCTACCTCTTCCCTGAACTCCAGATTTTTGCCTCCAAATTTCTACCTGATATCTTCACATAGATATCTAATAGCATTTTATATATCCTGACCAAAATGGAAACCCTAGTTTTCTCCACCCCCATTCCAAACCTCTAATCTACAATCTTTCCACACAGTGTGTCCATGAAGAATAATCCTTCATCCCCCTCTTTCCTTTTTCTCCTCTCCAACTCCCACATCTCCTCCATCCAATGGACTTCACCAGCAAATTTATCCAAACCCATTCAATTTTCTCCACTACCTAGCCCCATATTCTAAGCTACCACCTGCCTTCACTGCAATAGAAAACAGCTGTTTCACTCAGCCTTGTTGAAGTTTACCCGCAATCTCTAACCAGACATTCTTTGTACAGCACCTGGTCATGTTTCTGGGTGTATGGTAAATGTAAGCCACTCTTCTGTTTATCCTGTTTATCATCTCCTAGTGGATTTCCCTCATGGTTATGATATAAATTCCTTTATCTCCCTTGCAATGCCAGGTGGCGCAGTCAGCTCTGTTCTCTGGCCTTTTCTCTTATTCTTGTTATAGCCTTCTAGCTGAAACCATGTTGGCTTTCTTTCTAGCCCTTAAACATGCCAAGTGTTTTGTTCACCCCAGGATCTTTGCTCTCATCCCTCACTTTAGAGTCTTCATCCCTGATATTTGCACAACTAACTTATTCCCATCATTATGAGCCCTCATGCTACCTTGTCAGGAAAGACTTCCCAGTGCTTCAACGTGAACACGTAACCCGTTTCACCCTCTCAGATGTAATCTTATTTAATGTTCTGCCTAGAATTCAACTCCTACCTCCCCACCTTCAGTCATCATGCTCACTGCTGTGACCAAAAAATCTTGATGACAACAATTTAGAGGAAGGAAATATATTTGCTCACTGTTCTGGAGATTTCAAGATTTCAGTCCATGTTAGGTCAGCTGAAGTCTGCAGAGTTCAGGGCATGGCATGGGAAGTAAGGGAACACAAGAGCCCTTCTTTCACATCACAAGAGCAAGGGGAGGAGGGGCCATAGATAATACCCAGTACCACACCCCAGGGATGCTTTCTCAGCAACCAGCCCTGCCTCCAACCTGGCTGTCTTATATATGTGAAGTCTATGGGGGCATTCTAAATCCAAACCATAACATCCACCTAATTTCTCTTCCTTACCCAATGGTTTATGCACAGTCTGTCTTTCCGACTAGAATATAAATTTCATGAGAACAAGAGTCTTCAGTACTTCATTCATCTCTAGTCTTACTCTCTAGGAATAGCAGGCACTCAGTAGCTTCTCAATTGATTGGGCAAATAAATACAAAAAATTATGCCAAATGGTTTTAATTTTAGAATGCTGCTAAGAAGTAAATGTGTTACTTTAATCTTTCAGCTTGCAAGACAATATGATTTCCTCATAATAGAAGACGATCCTTACTATTTTCTTCAGTTCAACAAGGTAAGTGTCAGTGTGAACTTGGTTCACTATTAGAAGATAAATTAATCAAGTTATTGCACTGTGTTTGAGATCAGCCTGGGTGCTGAGTCAAAGTGACCCACTCATATACTGAAATTGAATGAATTATTAATTTGCTACCACTTCCAGTTTTATCATGCAATTAGTGATTTTCATTGTTGATATTATTGATCTTTCTAGAAATTGCTTACTTTCAAAATAGTAGCTGGCTCCCTATATGGTGTATTTAGAGTAAGTCAGACTGATAGTCTTGAATTCCAAATTCTAACTCCTTAAGAACCAGGGACACAAAGCTGGTTTTATCTTGGGTATCACCCTCAGCCTCATGGTACCAGTTGACCAGAATGATATTTAAGAAGGGCTGGGAAGCTGTATTCAATATGAAGAAGCAAGACTGTTCTCAGTTAATATAGTTCCTTTTGGATACAGAAGAAGGTCTTACAAGCAGAATGCTATGTGTTTGCAACCCTATCATTTATGCCCTGAATCTTATCTTCAGAATAATGGGCTCTTAAATCCTTCCTCACTATATATGCAGGCTGCTTTCCCTGATTCATGCTTCCTAAGGGACTGGAGTATTTGTACCAACTACCAATGCCCTATTACTCAAAACCTACCAGTTTATTTGCTCTTAGGTCTACAAAGAACATATACTTGAGCCCTTGCCCCCTTAAGTCTACTGAGAAGAAACACAAATTCTGATTTATCTGTATGTCCAGCCAGAACATCATTTTTTCTCCCTGTCTTCCCACCCTCAGCATAGCTATGAATCCTTTTATCATTTCTACCTACTTTTGAAATAAATCTTGAACTGAGTGTGGTGGTACATACTTGTAATCCCAATACTTGGGAGGCTGAGATAGAAGGATTGCAGGTTTGAGAACAGCCTCTGCAAGTAGTGAGACTCTAATCAACTAGTGAGACCCTGTTTCAAAAATAAAAATAAATTGGGGCTAGGAGTGTAGCTCGGAGGTAGAATGCCCTTGAGTTCAGTCCTCAGTACCACAATAAGTAAGTAAATCCTGAAGTCAATTCATATTGGCTACATTTTTAATCTTCATTCTCATATTTTTTTTAATCTTTTTTGTTGGGTCAAAAAAATAAGCATTATCTAAGCATTCCTGAAGGCTGCTTTATTTATTTATTTATTTATTTATTTATTTATTTATTTATTGCGGGTCTGGGGATGGAACCCAGGGGCATTCGACCTCCAAGCTACATCCCTTGCCCTATGTTTTTTATTCTTTAGTTTTGAAACCAGGTCTCACTGAGTTGCAGAGGGCCTCACTAAGTAACTGAGACTGTCCACGAACCGTGGTCCCCCAGTCTCAGCCTCCCGAATGCTGGGATTACAAGCGTGCACCGCCACGCCTGGCTATGTCTCTCTTTATTTAAATTATGCCCAAATAAGTTTTTCTTGAGTCTTTCCTCTAAATCTATTAATCCTGAATTTTAACCTTAACTTAGGACAAAGAGGGCCTGTTTGTGGTTTCTCTAAATTCATAGTAATGGCATCAGGAGCAAACAAGGAAATCAGTGAGTGTGCTTAGCAAAAGAGTCATAAAGATGGGCAGACGCTAGTAAAAAATAAATAAAAATAAAAATGCATGTGTGTTTCTTACCCTGTGGTAAATGGTTGAGACAAAGCTAAGAGAGATTAGTGCTGTTGTATTATAATCCATGCCTTCTCTGCTGTGTACCAAGTAACTCCTAAGTAACTAAGAGTTCACAGATCAGTGTTAATTTTCTTCCCATTTTAAGCCCTGTGAGCCAACATTTCTTTCCATGGACGTTGATGGGTGTGTCATCAGAGCTGACTCCTTTTCCAAAATCCTCTCCTCGGGGTAAGGCCTGTATCTCTACCCGGAATCTCGCCTTACTACCTTCTAGTAAAAAAAAAATTCTTCTCATTTAAGATACTAATATTCCACTGGCCTTAAACCACCAGTTTGATTTTCTAATATGTTTCTCTTTTTTTTCATGTCTAGTAGTCAGAAGATGCTTGGCCATTAATCTAAAGAGTTTGGCCATTAATCTAAAGTTGTAGAGGAACTAGTTAATGATTTGGGTATCAAAGAATATTTAGAAGTTCTTTAGTCATATGTGTGTGGGCATTCTACCCATGAGCTATACTCCCACTCCTTTTTATTTATTTATTTTTTTGAGACAGGGTCTCATTAAGTTTCTGAGGGCTTTGCTAAATTGCTGAGGTTAGTCTCAAACCTGCCAGCCCCCTCTCTCAGCATCCCAAGTACCAGGATTACAGTACCATGCACCACCATGCCTAGCCAGTCTTGTATTATTTTATAAATGTATACTTAAACTTAAATTTGTATTTGGTAGAAGAAGTAGTCAGTTTTGTTAGAATGTTTTTATTTTCTAGATCCATTTGATTGAAATCCATTTCTAGTCCTGGGGAGGTCATGTCATCTAATGAAATAAGCCAAGTGTGATATATGTTGATTGTTCATTTGTATTGTTACTGAGCCTTTTCTCTTTTTGTGTATAGTAGGATTTATAACTGGTCCAAAAACATTGATAGAGAGAATTGTTCTACACACACAAGTCTCATCACTGCACCCCTGTACACTGTCACAGGTAAGCACAATAGGATTAAAAAGTCAGAAGCCAGGCATGATGGCATACACCTGGAATCCCAGTACTTGGGAGGCTGAGATAGGAGGATTGCAGGTTCACGGCAGCCTCAGTTACTTATGTGAGGCTTTCTGCAACTTAGTGAGATTATGTTTCAAAATTAAAAAAAAAAACATATAGAATAGGTCTGGGGGTGTAGCCCAGGGGTATAATGCCCCTGGATTCTGGGGATAATCTCCAGAACTATCCCCCTAAAATCAGATTCAAACAGAAATCAGATTCTGGCAAGTAAGATTAAGTTAAAGCGACAGGGAGGAAAAAATTGCTGATGCTAAATCTCTAGTTCCAATGCAGACTGAATAAGAAAACCAGATAACACAGGTACTCTAAAAGGCAAATGAAAATTGAATTAGCCCGATGTCACTGCGCCTTGACAATCGGGGTATTGTGCTCATCTTGTGTCCCTAAGAGAATTCAAAAATACTGTGGAGTCTGGCATGGCGCTGCACGCCTGTAATCCTAGTACTTGGGATGCTGAGACAGGAGGATCACAGATTCGAAGGCAGTCTCAGCAAGTAGTGAGACTCTATCGACCTACCAAGACTCTGTCTCCAAAATAAAAATAAAAGCAGGCTGGGAGTGTTGCCCAGAGGTAGAATGCCCCTGAGTTCAATCCCCAGTACTCCCACCAAAAATAAAATCACTGGAACTGAATTTGGTGAAGTAATATTAACTGTAGCTTTGTTGTGTTGGAGCCTCTAATGAGGGCAAGAAATCCAAACCCGTCTAACACTTCACTGCCCACCCCCACTGCACACCGCCGTCCTCTCCCACAGACACTAGTCAGAATGCATTTTAATGAAAATGAAGTCAACTTAATTTGAGAGAATGTGTAAATGTTTCTCAAATAATTTGAGAAATTACTGAATTTGGAAATTATTACAATCATGAGAATCAGATCTTAAGGACAGGATTGTTATGTAAGATCTGAAAGTAAATATAAAAGTTTGTATTTCGTAGGATACTGGTTTAATACTTTGCATTCTGTAAAGTGCCAATGTCTCCATGTTTTACCACACTGGGGACTTTCCCCATTTTTCTTACTATCTACTCCCAACTAAAGTTTACTATGCATCTGTAACATTTACAGCTTTCATTTTAAATTAAAAAAAATCTCTAAATATATTATAGAACTTTATATCTTTTTGTTTTGAGCTGGAAATGTAGCTTAGTGGCTGAGCATCTGCTTAGTAAGTGCAAGGCTCTAGGTTTGAGCCCAGCATTGCCAAAATAAATAAATAAGAGAATACCATATACATATATATATATATATATATATATATATATATATTTTTTTTTTTTGGTGGTACTGGGGTTCCTAGAAACCCTTCTACCTCCGGACTACACTCCCAGGCCTATTTTATATTTTTATTTGGAAACAGGGTCTCTTAAGCCAGCGCGGCTGGCTTCAAACTGAAGTGATCCTCCGGTCTCTGCTTCCCAAGGGTGGGGATTACAAGCGTGCGCCACCATGCCTGGCCAAGAGAATATAATGTTTTTAATATGTGTATTTAGAGAGGAACTTCAATCTGGTAACCAGTGGCTCAGATCTGGAACTGGACAATCTGTCTTTGAATCCGGACTCTGTGACTAGTTGCTAAATGTCTGAAAAATTAATCCTCATGCTTTAACTTTTTTATCAGTAAAATAGAAATACTCTGCCTAATAACTGGGTGATTATATTAGCCCAAATCTATTAATATATTAAAACAGTGCCTGGCACACAATATGTACTTTATAAATATTTGTTATTTTTACTAATGTTATTGGCATAGTTTTAATTAACATTTATTATAAATCACTGACTGGTTGAAGCTAGGTTCAGCTTATCTTTGCATAGTGGTTTACATGTAATCAGGAGTAATTTCTGTCTATGATTTACAAAAATAAACACTTGTAGAGAGTAAGCCATGATGTTATTCTCTTTTAGCTCATGGTATCACAGCTTCTACAGCAATGGGGAGAAGAGGGCTTCCTGGCTCACATAGAAAGGTATTGGATCATTTGTTTAAATGTTTATAAGCAAAATAGGAGCCAGGTAGACAAAGTACAGAGAACCCAGTATCGATTTCTTATTCTCCCTTCTTAAGTATCCCAAGATAGACGATAAGAACAGTATTTGAAGTCTAAAGCCTGTTGACTTTAGTAACTCCTCACCTAGAAAGTCCTCGCAGAAGCATCCAGGGTACAGCCTGAAAGCAGTCTCCACCCACAGCCAAGGTAACTTGAAGTCCTTACTGGGTTATGTCACTGATTTAGAGGAGAAACTACCCATACACATGTTTATTCAATAAGCCATGTATTGTAAGGGATACAATGACACAGGAATTTTCTCAAGTCTAGATGAGTGAGGAAAATTTTCCCAATCAGTATAATGATGCAAGCTATGAATTATTTTGGTTATATAAATTGGTACATCCTAGGCCATTTATAAATAAGGAGAAAAGAGCTATTATTCTAATTCCCAGACCAGTGATTCATTAATTTTATTTTCTTTGATCCTGAGAGCTCTATAATCCTGCAGATGACAATCAATTATTTCAGACAATACAAAGATTGTTCCCTCTGTGTTCCATGTTTTACATAGAAAAAAACTTTTTTTCTTTGTTAATTTTCATTTTTTAAATCACAGTGGTACATACCCAGGAGTGGTTTAGCCAGCTCATATGATAGTTTCATTCCCATTCTTCTGAGGATAATCCACACTGTTTTTCAAAGTGGTTGCACTAATTAGCAATTCCACCAACAGTGTATTAGAGTTCCTACTTTTCCACATTTTGCCAGTACTTGTTGTTGTTTGTGTATCTACCCAAAAGAATGGAAACCAAACTACCAGAGTACTGAGAGTAATGCATGCATATCTATCATTATAGCTGCATAATTCACAATTGTCAAACTATGGAACCAGCCAAGATGTCCATCAGCAGATTAATGGAATACACAACTATGGAATATGTACACAATGGAATTTTACTCAGCCATAAAAAAGAACAAAATTATGTCATTTGTAAGGAAATGGATGGAACTGGAGAATGAGATCAGTCAGTCACAAAAAGTGAAAAGTCAGATGTTCTCCCTTATATGCAGAAGCTAGGGAGAAATTGGGTCATAGAAGGAACTTAAAAAAAAAAGGAGGAACCTTAGATGAGTGAAGAAGGTGACCTAACTGAAGGAAATGAGAGGGAGGAAAAGGAAACACCTCCATGAACACAATGTACATACACAAACTTATCAGTCAATCACTGTGCTGAGCATGAGAGACGGGGGAGGGAAGGGGCAGGAATTGGGGAGGGGCTAAATGAGTGCTGTGTACATATATGCCTTTACCATCCTCATCTTCATCAAGATGCATGATTACAATGCACCAATAAAAAATAAATTACAGTGGTAAAATATCACTAGACAAGTCACTCAGATATGCTCTGTTCTCTTATCGAGGGTTCAACACTGTAGTCAAGATAGAAAGCAAATACTGATCATCTAAGTTCCAGAGCCTTTTGTTTCTGCAGTCAATGGACTGAGCACATCATCCTCATTGTTTTCTTCTCCTAGGGTCACTGATTTCTACAGGAACCAGAGGGATGCGATCTTGGCAGCTGCAGACAAGTGGTTAAGTGGTGAGTGGAACGCACACCTGTCCTTATGATGGACAATAACAGCTGGGGCAGGGGAGAAGCACACAGTCTTGATGGGAAACGGCAGTCTGAGAGTATTCTTGCCAAAAAGATGTTGCCTTGTATGAACAACCTCACAAGAAGCATTCTCTGAACCTCGGCATACTTCCACCTATCTCTGTTTGACTGTCCAGTAGGAGGATTTGTGGTTCTAACAGAAATGTAGTCTGAGCCACACGTGGTGGTACATGCCTGTCATCCTAGTACTTGGAAGGCTGCATTAGAAGAATCACAGGTTCATATCCAGCCTCAGCAACTTAATGATACCCTGTTTCAAAATTAAAAATAGAATAAGGTTGAGAATGTAGATTAGAGGTAGAATGGCCCTGGGTCAATCCCCAGTACCAAAAATAAAGTCTAAAAATGAAGCAACAAAAATCTACTTGAAGTTAAATAGCATTCATCTTCAAAAAAATTAGTATTTCAAAGTTTTGTTCCAGAGAATATATTTTTCAAACTGAACTGTGTAAAGATGAGCAGTAGAGTCTATGGATTATCACTCATTATAATTTTTTTTGTCTTTTAATCATTTACCTCATTTATCTAGCTATCATCAGTTAAACAATAGGATGTTTTAGATTTTTGTGTGTGTGGTGTGTCGTGGTGGGAGAGAATACTGAGGTTTGAACCAGGGGCATTCTATTTCAGAGCTACACCCACATCCCTATTTTGTTTCTTTTTTTTTTAAACTTTGAAACAGGGTTTTGCTAAATTGTTGAGCTCCTTTCTAAGTTTCTGAGTCTGGCCTCAAATCTGTATTCTTCCTGTCTCAGCCTCCCAAGTACAGGTATGCACCATGACACCCAGCTTAGGTTTAGTTTTTTTTTATGGAAGAAAGTCATATAAAATACCTGGCCTTAATTATACCATAAAGTGCTTGTCAAAAGCCACTTTTGTTAAGAAAAATAATAAACCAAAAATCTTTCTTATTTCTACCATATCTTATTCCCTACAAAGTCTTGGTAAAAAAACAAAATTATCTGTTTGATAAGAAGACTGTTTTACCACTTCACACAGTAGCACTGAAGAAAAAGTTTAAACCAACAGTAAGTTTTTTTTTTCTTCAAGATAGTAATTAGCAGCTGGGAATGGTAGCACATGCTTGTAATCCCCGCGCTTGGGAGGTGAAGACAGGAGGATTGTGCAGGTTCGAAGCCAGCCTCGCTGGCTTAAGAGACCCTGTTTCCAAATAGAAATATAAAAAATAGGTGTCTGGGAGTGTATCCCAGAGGTAGAAGGGTTTCCAGGAACTCCAGTACCACCAAAAATTAAATAATAAAATAAAATAAAATAGTAATTAGCCAGATGCCTCAATCCTAGTCCTTTGGAGATTGAGATAGGAAAAATGCAAGTTTGAGGCCAGCCTGAGCAGCTTAGCAAGACCTGTAACATCTTATGGAGATCATATTTCAAAGTAAAATATAGAAAAGGGCTGAGGGCATATCTCAGAGGTAAAATGCCCCTGAGTTCAATCACCAGTCCCCAAAAATAGAGATAGTCATTAAAAATAAAATTAATAATTAATTTTTTCTTGGGTCTCTTATCCTAATACTCAATGAAACATAAAGCCAACAAATGCATCTGAATCTTAGGTGCCTGCTTTCAAAATTAATTACATTCTGATTTAAAAAAATTCATTGGACTTCTAAACAATTGCAGAAAATATAGTATTTACTGAAACAACAGGAGATTTGAGAAAGACTTGAAGAATCCTCTTTTAAAACTGAAACAGCCATATGTGTCTGAGGTGTGGTCAAATTGTGTGAAGAAGAGAGAGGGAGTAGATTTCTTGCTCTCCACCAAAACTGGTGACAGTTGTGACATTTGTGTACAAAGAGCGCTTCAGGCTCCCTACCTACCTCTCACACCATGCTGACTCTCTGAAATAAACCCAGAATATTAGTTTTTAGGGCTCTAAAGTTATATTTTCAAAACTATTACGCCTAAGGTACTTTTGGGGGGAAGTACTAGTTTTCAACTAGTACTTAGGGCTTAGGTCACAGAAAAAAAAATGTTTGCTCCCATCAGCAAAGCCTTTGGAAGATGTTCATTCTCTCTGGCTGTAGGTTTGGCTGAATGGCATGTTCCCATTGCCGGCATGTTCCTGTGGATTAAAATTAAGGGCATTCCTGATGTAAAATGGCTGATCGAAGAAAAAGCTCTTAAGAAAGAGGTAAGACTGGGAAATGGGTAGGAAGGGAGGCCTATAAACAAGTTACTCATTTTCTCTCAAGTGCATTTTTACTTGGATGATGAAAAGAGATAGTTTTCAATGCTCTCCACCCAACCATGAACATCTAATGTTAAGCATGTCATGTCATTATTAAGATCGTAAGGCATCAAGGCATCGAGGGTTTACATAGTTACTCAGCTGGCCTAGATTGGTAGAAATGTTGTCATTCATCTCAACAAATGATTAGCTTGGTGGCTAAGAGGAGTCTGGAGAGATTATCTTTGGATTTGAACCCAACTCCACCTTATAGACATGTGGCTTTGGGTAAGTTTCCCTCGGTGTGCTTTATCTGTAAAATATGAGACTGACACACTGCCTACTGCGCTAAGGAGGCACCTATCTGTAAAATAGAAATAGGGAGGATCTTTCTCTCTTAGGGTTGCTATAATTAAAGACCTATCTGCATAAAACACTTAGACTAATACTTGGAACATAATACATGCTCAAGAAGTGTAAGCCACTAGTATTTGAAGTAGAGGGATGTTTTTCCTGATTTTGAAAGGTTGTATTCCTATTTTTTAAATTTTTTATTGTGTGTGTTACTGGGGATTGAACTCAGGGACATTCTACCTCTGAGCTATACCCCAGCATTATTTTATTTGATTTTTTATTTTGAAACAGTACCTCACTAAATTGCTGAGGTTAGCCTTGAGCCCATGATTCTCCTGTTTCAGCCTTCCAAATACTGGGATTATAAACTATGTACCACAGCCGGGCATGGTGGCGCACGCTTGTAATCCCCACGCTTGGGAGACTGAGACAGGAGGATCGCCTCAGCTACTTACTCACTTAGTGAGACCCTGTTTCCAAATAAAAATATAAAATAGGTCTGAGAGTATAGCCCAGAGGTAGAAGGCCTCTGGGTTCCACCCCCAGTACCACCAAAAAATAAATAAATAAAAAAAAATAATAAACTATGTACCACCATGCCTGGCTGTAATCCTTATTTGTTTTTTATTTAAAATTAACTCATGTAGGGTTTGTTTTTTTCCTTCTATATTTAAGTCATAAATCAACTGATATTTAATTTGCAGACATTGATTAAGCTGATGTTCAGGCTGGTCTTGAACCTTCTATCCTCCTGTCTCAGCCTCCCAAGTACTGGCATTGCAGGCATGGGCCATCATGCCCGGCTTTCAGGCATCTAACTTGAGTGCAGGACTCATGCTTATGCATTGCCCTAACCCTAGTACCTCCCCTTTCCTTCCTATCCTCCCTTCCCCTGACCCCTTTTCTCTACTAGTCTCTCCTCTATTTTCATGACATCCCCTTTGATTGACTTTTTCGGTCTTCCAAATATGAGAGAAAACATATGACCTTGACTTTCTAAATCAGACTTATTTCCTTTAACAGGATGTTGTAAATTTTTGGAGTCATCTTATTGGCCTGTTTTCTCATGTTTTCTAAAGTCTTTTATTTGGACATCTGTTGAGATGGATTCCTCTTCCTCTTTTTATCTGAGGGCTTTTTAGTGAGTTGTTATTTATTTATAAGTAAGCCCTTGAGCCAGGCATCATGAAACAGGAAGATCACAGATTCGAGGCCAGACTCAGCAACTTAAAAAGACTCTGTTTCAAAATAAAAACAAAATAGGAATGGGATATAGCTCATAGGTAGAATGCCCTTAGGTTCAATCCCCAGTACCACCAGAAAAATAAATAAAAAACAAGTAAGTTTCTGCCTGGTGTTATATGTTAGATTCAACACATCCAGTAGGTCAAAGTGTCCATTTCAACCACCAGTACCACTTTGAAAGGAGAGAGTAACCACCAGTAACAATGAAAATTTAAAAGCAAGCCATTTTTCAAAATATGCTGTAACAGTTTAGACTAGTGGCCTATACCAGTCTTTTATCCAAAGAGAAACATAGGTAGAAAGACAAAGAATATGCTAAAAAGATTAAGCATTAATGGTAGTCTACTAAGTTTAATTGGAAGAAGGATAAAAATAAAAAGAGAAAAAAAAGAAATGGATGGAGAGCAAAGAGACAGAAGTAGAAAGAATGAAGGAGCAAGGAGAGAGATAGAGATGGAAAAAAAAGAGAAGAAAGGAGGCATCAAGAGACTGTCTATTGTAATCCCAGCATTCGGGAGGCTGAGACAGGAGGATCGCGGTTCATGGACAGCCTCGGCTACTTAGTGAGGCCCTTTGCAACTCAGTGAGACCCTCTTTCAAAATAAAGATTTAAAAAAATAGGGCTGGAGGTATAGATCGGAGGTACAATGCCTCTGGGTTCCATCCCCAGTACCCCCCCCCAAAAAAAACCTAATTAATTGACAAAATATATGAAATCAGACAGAAGTCTGACAAAACAGAAAAGGTGGGGAGGCACCAGAAGTCAGTCAAGATAATTCAGAAACTGTTAGAGACTTGGGCTTCTTCTTTCTGAGATTTTAGAAACAGAGGCCTTTCTTTGGAGGGTTTTGATTTTATAATCTCCCAACGATGAGGAAGTCGGTGTGATAGAAATATTATGCTGCAGTATTTTGTTTCCCATTTGTTTCTTGTTTTGTTTTGGTCTTGGAGATTGAGTCCAGGGTGTTCTACCTCTGAGCTATACTCCCATCCCTATTTTATTTTTATTTTTACTTTGAAACAGAGTCTGGCTAGGTTGCTGAGGCTGTCTTTGAACCTGTGATCCTCCTGTCTCAGCCTCCCAAGGACTAGAATTACTGACATAAGCCACCAGGCCAAGCTCAAGCTGTTTGTTTATTTTCAGCACCCAAAACAGCAAAACTTATTAAGGGAGCTCCACCCTTTTCCACTTCAGGTGGACGGGGGCGCTTTGTCTGCCAAGCAGATCAGACTACTGGTTTCAAATGAAAGCACCTTTCATTCGTCTTGGCTACGGACAGATCAATGGGCATCCACAGTCACCTTGACTGCTCTGATCTTCTCGCCAGCATGTGGTACAGTCTCACTCCTGTGCCCAAACCCCACTCACTGTGGGGACACCCACTGATCCAGTGACAAGTAGAGCCTAAGCCACTGGTTAGTCTTGGGTATTTAAAAAGCAATATACCAAGAACAAGACAAAAATAAAAAGCTAAGCATGGTGGTGCAGGCCTGTAATTTTAGTACTTGGGAGGCTGAGATGGGAGGATTCACAGCAACTTAGCAAGGTCCTTTGGCAACTTAGTGAGACCCTGTTTCAAAGTATAAAACATGGCTTGGGGTATAGAGCTTGGAGGTAAAATGCCTCTGGGTTCAAACTCCAGTACAAAAGAAAAAGGAAAGAGAAAATAGAAAAAAAAATGAGAAACATATGCAGGGATTTCTAGTCTCCTGCCTGGGAGTCCAAACCAAGAGCCTTTTCCAGCTGGGGCTGCGCCCGCCTTGCTTCTCTCTGCTGGGAGTGCAGGACTGTCTCTCATGTCAGCTCAGCTTCCCATATCAGGGCCTAATTTTTGCTTAGATTGTGAATTTGTTGGACAAAGCAGCTTCTATTTTTCTGTGTGGGAGAATGTGTTTTGGCTCAGTAGGAAGGGAGCCTCTCTTCTCCCACTGAGCTACTCCATACCAGGTGCCTGGCTACTATCTATCACTTTTATTAATTCTCTTTCTATCCTAGAAATTGATATTTGGAGTTTTTACCTGTGTGCTAGCTTACTACCATGGACATAGTTTTCCCATGGTCTTCCTACCGCAGTTTGCTGCTGCAAAAGGTTCTTTTAGTGCAAACTTGGGGAGCTACAATGATATTGTGGGTTCCTCTGACCCACCATTTTTTCTCTCCTCAGTGTTTTTGCTTTTATTTATTTATTAATTTTTGGGGGGTGGTACTGGGGATTGAACCTATGGGAATTCTACCTCCAAGCTACACCTCTATTTTATTTTTTATTTTCAAATAGGCTCTTGCTAAGTTGCTGAGGGTCTCACTAAATTGATGAGGCTGACCTTGAACCTGTAATCCTCCTGCCTCAGCCCTCCAAGTACTGGGATTACAGGTGTGCACTTCCACATCTGGTTCTGTGCCTTCTTTATAATTTGGAGAAGATATGACCTTGGTCATATTTGTGATACACATTTTTTCCAGTTCCTATGCATTTAGTTTTGTGTATTGCATGACATAGGTATTTTTTGTATAAATTACTTTTTCTTTTGTGCTTTTATTAATTACTTTTGTTGTAAAGTGTCCCTTTGTACTCTGAGATGAAAGTCCACCTACAGCTTCTTTTAGGTTTTCTTTAGTGGTACCTCACTTATTTTTCCGCCATTTCTCCTAGATCTTAATGGTTCCTGGGAATGCTTTCTACATCAATAGCTCAGCTCCCAGACCTTATTTCAGAGCTTCCTTCTCTTCAGTTTCTCCAGAACAGATGGATACGGTGAGTGCTGTTTCCAGAGTAACACTAGCTCTCAGCTCTGGCTCTTGGTGCATGCATTCACTGTGTAGTTTAGAACATTGTTTAATGTCTTCTTGTGTTTTATTTATTTATTTTTTTATTGTGGTACTGGGGTTCCTGGAAGCCCTTCTACCTCTGGGCTACACTCCCAAGATACCTATTTTTTATATTTTTGTTTGGAAACAGGGTCTCTTAAACCAGCGCGGCTGGCTTCGAACCTGCACGATCCTCCTGTCTCTGCCTCCCAAGCGCGGGGATTACAAACGTGCGCCACCACGCCCGGCTCTTCTTGTGTTTTATTTATTTATTTTTTATTTATTTATTTTTTTGTGGTACTGAGGTTCCTGGAAGCCCTTCTACCTCCGGGCTACACTCCCAGACCTATTTTTACATTTTTATTTGGAAACAGGGTCTCCTAAACCAGCGCGCGAGGCTGGCTTAGAACCTGCGCGATCCTCCTGTCCCTGCCTCCCAAGCGCGGGGATTACAAGCGTGCGCCACCATGCCCGGGATTTCTTCTTGTGTTTTAAAAAGCAGTTCTTAGTGGATCCCATTAAATGCCCCCTTTTACTTTGTTGCTAGACTTCAGTAGACAAACTGGACTAAATTTAATTAAAGTTTGCTATCTTCATAAATAAGTTTTCATAATCTACTGATCGGCGCTAGGAGGTTAACAACATGTTCTCAGAAAAATCTGCTTCCTTCCTTCAGGGAATTGGCATGAATGAAATGCACAAATTCATGACATCCATCAGACTCTTTTTCTGAAGACCAAAGCATCATCAAAGATCAAATCGATTAATATTTTTTGATTACTCACAGTGTAGCTTTGATCAAAATAAGCAAAAAGCAAAGTCCTAAGAATTGAGAATAAAAATTTTAAAAAAGAAGAGCTACACATTAACTGGAAGAGTTTATATTTAACCCTGGGATCAACATTTGGGGCCTGCTTTTTCTTGCTTTCTCATGTCATTAAATGCTACTTTTCAAGTTTTCTCTATGGCCAGACATGGCGGCACACGCTTGTAATCCCACTACTTGGGAGACTGAGACAGGAGGATTGAAGGTTCAAGGCCCCAGCTACTTAGCGAGGCCCTCTGCAACTAGTGAGACCCTGTTTCAAAATAAAGAATAAAAAAAATACAGCTGGGGGTGTAGCTCAGAGAAGATTGCCCCTAGGTTCCATCTCCAGTACCACCAAAAATAGTTATCTCTGCTTTTAGATATATAAATAGAGTTGGACAGTTGAAACTAAAATTTAGTAGAATGCATTTGCAGGAAAGAGTGTTTATGAAAATATGAAATGTGTTGTGGATAAAATAGAAAATGATAATTAGGAGGGCTATAAGAACCTAAACAAATCCTGGAAATCTGATGTGCTAATACCTACATATTTTAGTAGATAACTGATGGCATTCTTACCCAGAAAAGGTTGGTACCGAACATGACTCTTTATTATCTTAACCCAACCTCACATGAATACTCTGAATTTTTAAAGTTATGTTGGGCTCTTCCATAGTAACATCCTAATTTTATCAATTCTTGTCTTTTTCTATTCCAGGCCTTCCAGAGATTAGCCCAATTTATAAAAGAATCTTTATGAAGAAATCAAACTGTCAGAGTACTCATGGATTTTTCCAGTGATTTCTGTGTTTTAGCTGGAGGATATGATCATTGGAGTTACATTTTATAGACCAGATTTCATGAAACAAGTCACATCTGTGCCTCACAGTTTAATTAGAAACTTTCAAAGTGCCTCTAAATCTATTAGATTGTCAAAAAAAATTGTAACCCATTTATACTTTTTAAGTAAATTTCAATCTGAGCAAAAAATTATTTTTTCTTGGATTTTATTGTAAAGAACTCTCTAGCTGCTTTATGATGTCCTATCAATCTTTGAGACCAACATTTTACATTAATTTATTTTGAAATCTTAAGGAAACAATTACATTCAAAATTGCATATAATTTGGTGCTTTCTATTTTTAGGGAAATGTAATGAGAGCTTATAAAAATTTTAGTCATTTGACCATTATAAAGAATAATTTAGTAAGAGTGTCATAGATATTATGTTATGCTAAGAAATCCCTTTAAAATATAATTCTAGCCAGGCATGGTGCCATATACTTGTAACTCCAGTACACGGGAGGCTGAGAAAGGAGAATTGCAATCTTGAGGACAGCCTCAGCAAATAGCAGACTCTCATCAACCCAGTAAGACCCTGTTTCAAAATAAAAATAATATAGGACTGGGGGTGTAGCTCAGAGGTAGAATGCCCAGTGCCACGAAAATAAATACAAATAAATATTAAATCCTGAAACTACTGACAGCACCAGACCTATTAATTCTAAATAAAGAGTGGAGAACGAGCTTAGGAAAAAAAGGAAAATAAATACATTTTTCTTCATTTTTTTTCTTTTTTTTGCGGTACTAGGGATGGAACCCAGGGGCATTCTACCTCTGAGTTATACCCCCAGTCCTATATTTTTATTCTTTATTTTGAAACCGGGTCTCACTGAGTTGCAAAGGGCCTCACTAAGTAGCTGAGGCTGTCCAAGAACCGTGATCCTCCTGTCTCAGCCTTCCAAATGCTGGGATTACAAGCATGCGCCACCACCCCGGCTTTTCCTCACTTTTTAAGATCTTCATTCTCCTATCTGATTATTAATGTTATATATGGTCACCTTACATTTTCTAACAAGAAAGCATAGGAGTAAAGTAAAAGCCGTTCACTAACTCACCTCCACCAATAACTACTCTGAGCATATATCATTCTTCCTATAAGAATACATACACACGAGCCAGGCACAGTGGTGCACACCTGTAATCTTGGTACTTGGAAGGCTAAAATGGAAATATCATGGGTTGAAAGCCAGCCTCAGCAACTTAGCATTCCCTAAAAATAAAAAGGGCTGGGGTATATCTTGGAGGTAAAATGCCTCTGGGTTCAAACCCCAATACAAAAACAAACAAACAAACAAACAAAAAACTACACATGTACTATCTAAAACTGTAGGCATAACACATGTAATATCTAAAACTATAGACACTCATCATGACAGTGTATTTTAAGTACCTTGTAACTGTTTACTACCACTGCTTAACACATTACCACAGTGTTTCAAGATTCAGAAGTCATGGGTTCCTATAAGAAATTGAGAAGTTTATGTCATTGTTATTTATTCCATCCCTTGTGTATATGAAGATTTCCACCATCTTATTATTTTCCTGGAATCTGGAAGAGATGTCACATTTTCCAACAGCTAAAATTATTAAGCCAAAATCTCTACTTCAAATGTTAAAAGAGCTAACCCCAACCCCCAATTTTTTCCTTTTTTTTCTTTCTTTCTCTTTCTTTCTTTCTTTCTTTCTTGTGTCACTAGGATTGAACTTAGAAGCAGTCTACCTCTGAACTACACCTCCAACCCTATTTTATTTTATTTTATTTTTCATTTGGAAACCTCCAACCCTATTTTTTATTTTGTTTTATTTCATTTTATTTTTCTGGCTGAGAACCTGTAGTCCTCCTCTCTCAGCCTCCCAACAAGAAGGATTAAATTCATGTGCCATCACACCTGGCTCCAAATCTTCATTTCTAAGACACACAACTCCTAATAACTTTTAGCTACCATCATAGCACCAGCCTTCCTACATGGGAAAATGTCTATACAGGCAGAGAACATGCAGACTGTTAGAAGAACAAATTGATACCCAGATGAGAGAGGCAACTAAGTAGAGTCAACCTCTAAGTGTTCAATTTGTCCACCAGGTGGTAGATATACACCACGTGTCATTTTAGTTGTCTTCCCCTGGATAACAAATTTGGCAAACCAAACATTGATTATAAACCATATTATTAAATGTATTTGTTTATTTTTTATGGTACCAGGGATTGAACCCAGGGCCAGTCTACCTACTAGCTCTACACCTAGCCTTTTTTATTTTGAAACGGTCTTAATAGGTTGCTGAGAATCTTACCATGTTGCTGAGGTTGTCTTCTAACATGTAATCCTCCTGTCTCAGACTCTTTTTAAGTACTAGAATGAGGCATGGGCCTCCATGCCTGACTCATATTATCAAGGCTAGAGCATCTCACTCCACCAATGATTTTATTTTTCATAACTTGGATCATCTTGTCTGCATTGAGGAGCACACAGCTGTTACAATGAAAGTTTCAAGGACTTAGGAAGGATCAGGCAGTTTTCCAAGCATAACGTTGAATTTAAACTCTTGCAGGGTTTAATGCACTGTTTATTAAATAGGTCATCTAGGGGAGCTGACTTGGACCCATCTTGTGGAATTCTTTCAAATTACACATTCCAATAGTTTTAGCACTCGTGACTTAGCCCAGAAATCTGCCGGCACATTTTCTTGATCTGTGGGATCAGTTTTACAGGTTGTCATTTCAGCGTTAACTGCGGTCATTCGTGATGGTAACAGGATCACAAAAAGGAGTTCATCTGTTGGAGTCTATTTTTTATGTGAGTCTGACTAAAAGTGAGAAACCCTCTTTGTTCCCACAAGTATTTGGCAAAACTGCAGTCTACCGCAAAATCATATCTCTTATCTGCGTAAACATTACTGATTGCTATATGACAAGTTTGTGTGAGAGAAAAAGCAGCTCTGAAGGTTGAGTTGACTCCAATTAGAGAAGAGTTCCTTTTCCTGGAACTCTTGTGGAAGTGTTTGTTTGTTTGTTTGTTTGTTTGTTTATAATGGGGATTGAACCCAGAAGCATTCTACCTCTGAGCTACATTCCCAGCCCTTTATTTAATTTATTTATTTTTTACTATGAAGCAGGGTCTCATTAAATTGATAAGGCTCTCACTAAGTTTATGAGGCTAGGCTCAAACCTGTAATCCTCCTATCTCAGCCTACCAAGTACCGGGATTACAGGTATGCACCACCATACCCTACTAAGAGTTCTCTTCTACAGACGCATCTTGGTTGTGACAGCAGACTCTGTCTATATTTTCCTTGCAAGTTTTTGGCTTAAGATCCATTGATATTCCGTAGAAAGTATGAACTCAGAATTATCCAATGCAGTCATTCACAAATAATCAACAGAAGCCACCACTATTTCTGACCCTACATTCATGAATTGGGATCTCCTCTATCATCAGATAGAGGTACGTAGATTCACAGTGTTAAGTGAGTTAAAACACTTAAGATGGACATTAGAAGGAGAAAAGTGAAGAATTTAATGAAGCTAATAAAGATAACTCAGGGTAGTCTATCTGCTGAGAAATGCTGAGTCTGAAAGCTAATAGGCTTTCTAGCACAAAGGACTCACAAAGTTTATTTCTTAAAACCATTATCAGGTGAGACCTCTCCCAATCTGGCTGCTGCTGCTATTGCTGTTAAACATTTTAGGGCACACCTCAGCTATGAGGCCTAACTGCAGCCATATTAATATATAATGGGCCAGTGTTTCCCCCCAGGTTCTTGAGTCAGAACTCCAAATGCCTAATTGTTGCACTCAGGAAGAAACAAGGTAAAGGATTTGGTATAACTGCAATTCTTAAGTGTCTGGGCTGTTGTTTTCAATTAATTCCCTACTTTGACCATCTTCCCAAGGTAAAGTCTCAGGGCTCCATTGCTAGTGAGCTCACATAACAATGAGGCCATCAGTGAAAAATCTGCAGGATGTGCAGTATTCTGCAATCCAAGAAAACCTTTTAACTGTCTTTTGGTTGTAAGCCAGGGGCAGCTAAACAGTTTTTGTTCTCACAGATGAAAGGGAAATCCCTTTGGCAGGCAGGTCAGGTCCTAAATAGGGGACATTTTCCCTTGAACTCTGAAGTTTTTCCTTCAAAACTTTGTTACCTTTATGTGCAAATTTCTGTATAAGGTAAGCTGTGTCAACTTCAGGGCACTCTTTAGGGGAAAGTGTAACACTAGATCATCTAGGCACCGAGTGAGCATAGAATTTCAAAGAGACTGCAGGGCTGTAGTCCTGATGCAACACCAGGGAAAATTAAGAAGGAGCATCAGTAAGCCCTTGGGGTGTTGCAGCCCAGGTGTACTGTTGACTTTGCCAAGATCAAGCAAATACTGACCCTCTTTCTCAACAGGAATACTAAAGGAAGCTGACTGAAGGTTGATCACTGCACAACATTTTGAATTTTTGCTTTGGGGGCTTTAAAAAATATTTGGTTTTACTATTTATTCTCATTATAGCCAATACATTGAGCACAAGTAATTCTTCAATTCTTCAGAAATACCATATTTATAAATGCAATATTATCATTTTTGTGATTTAAGTCCTCACCAGTGAATCTCAGATCATGATATAGAGGCTATTTTTCAAGTGAAGCCATTTGAAACATTTTGGCATAACCTGACAACATATCACAGTAGACTCAGGGTAATTTTTGTTCCCTCACCCATTATTATTAATATTTATAAGGACTTCTGCTTCCTCTGATGAATTTTTTTAGCCTCATCTTGAAAACCCCTTGAGGGACCTGTAGAGTGTGTGTGTGTGTTTGTGTTTGTGTGTGTGTGTGTGTGTGTGTGTGTGTTGTGTGTGTGTGTTTTGGGGGTAGGACTGGGGATTGAACCCAGGGGCATTTTACCCCAGCTCTATTTTATTTTCTATTTTGTAAGAGTCTCACTAAGTTGCTGAGGATGGCCTTGAACCTGCCATCTTCCTGACTCTGCCTCCTTGGTACTAGAGTTAGAGGAGTGCACTATCACACATGGCTTACATATCTTTCAAAAACAATTTTATCCTTATTGTTACATCATATCTTTCATGGTCAATATTCAATTGTTAAACATCAGAGAAATTTCTGTAGGTGTCTGTTCTTGTGTAGGTTTTAATTCTTGGAGTGTTAAATCCATTTTTAGGCATGCTGCTGGTTTTCAGCTTTAAAGGAACAGAGAAATGATTATTCTGACAAAGGATACAATTCTGCCTCTAGCTGCATATGTAGGAATTGTTTGGTTAAGCGATTTACTAAAGATTGCTTTTTCCTTGGGGATATCTAATTTTAAAGGCTCAGAGAAGCTAGGTATAATACCACTATTTGAGAGGTTAAGATAGGAGGATCACCAGTTCAAGAACAGCCTCAACAACTTAGTGAGATCCTGTTTCAATTTTAGAAAAAAAAGTAGAAGGAGGAGGAAGAATCCCAGTACTGAGACAGGAGAATCATAGGTTCAAGGCCAGCCTAAGCAACTTAGCAAAGCCCTCAGCAACTTAGTGAAATCCTTTTTCAAAATAAGAAATAAAATAGAGCTGAAGGTCTAGTACACAGGCAAAATGTCCAGTAAAAGACACACACACACACACACACACACACACACACACACACTGAGCTGAGGGTGCACAAAAAAGACCTTGGTTGCCTTCTATGACTTTCTCTAATGTTATTCTGCTTTGGGTTTATGCATGTGTGTATACATGAGTATGCATTTATATGTACACATACATACATGTGTACACATAAGTAAATTGCTTTACTTAATTTTATCTTGTTCTTGAGGGTGTGGGGGTATTTGGATAGAGATGAAAGAGGAGAAGAGTTGCTATAGGAGGAGGGAGTGTAAGAAGTGAGCTGTTTTTCCAGAATCAAGGTCACTGCCCACTTGTCCTGGACACCCTTAGGCAGGGTGAGTAAAACTTGCTGCCTGACAGTCCTTTTGCTGTCTCTGGGAAGGTGGACTCTAAAAGTTAACTGATCTGAGCCCATGTGTAGGCACTGGTAGTCAAGCATCAACAGGGCTCTTTCTGTTTCCTCTCTCCCGAACAGTCTTTTTCCTTGTATTGGGAACAGTATTGGCCACTGCATAGGTTGAGAGTTCACCATGTAGGGATTCTCAGATCTTCCTCATGATATGTTACTTTCAGAAGACCCAAGTGCAATTTGCGTGTACCACTTTGAATCAGTGGGCACATTAAATAATATAGCATTAGGGTTTGTAGCTATAAAAAACTGTGGTATCACACTTTTATAAGTTGCTCATAAATCTTGACACAATTCCAAACATGTCTGTTTGTTTCTTTAACTGGTAGGATAGGAGCATCACAATGACTGGCACGTGGAATTTTAAGTCCCTGTTTAATTAAGTCCTCTGTGATTGAGGAGAATCCTTGAATTGCTTCAAGTTTTAGTGTCTTTTGGGATAATTTAAGCAAAGGGTTAGAATGATCTATTTATACTTTTATAGGCTCTATATTTTCAAGCTTTTTTTTTTTGATACTAGGGATGAAACCCAGGGGTATTCTACCTCTGACCTACATCCCCAGCTCTATTTTTATTCTTTTTTTTTTTGTGGTACTGGGGTTTCTGGAAGCCCTACCTCAGGGCTACACTCCCAGACCTATTTTATACTTTTTATTTGGTAACAGGATCTCTTAAGCCAGCATGGCTGGCTTCAAACCTGCGCGATCCTCCTGTCTCCGCCTTCCAAGCGCGGGGATTACAAGCGTGCGCCACCACGCCCGGTTTATTCTTTATTTTTGAAACTAAGAGTCTCACTAAGTTGTAGAGGGCCTCCCTAAGTAGCTGAGGCTGGCTGTGAACCTGCTATCCTCCTGTCTGAGCCTGACCAGCCTGAGGATTTCACTAAGTACTGGGACTACAAGTGTGTGCCACCATGCATGGCTCCAACTCTTTCTATACTAGTAGAGACAGAAGACCATAAATAATCAAGTATTTCAGAAAGATCAGAATCATTACAGGCATATTTTTCAAACTTATAAATTTCTACCTATAAAGAACACAGCATTTCTGCTTCAGGAGTCAGGAAACCCTAAGATTATTTCTCCTTCTAGAGAGAATTCTATATACTCCGTTAGCTTAGAAAGTTACACCCTAGAAAGCTTACTGGAGCAGTATCATATCATATAACATTATATTTTTTCAGAAAATGGTCTCAACATCAATTGGACGGATTTATGTTATGGGAACCTCTCAACTTGGTTCAGAATTCTTACCACAGAAATGACTTTTATTATTCTGAGGGGTTTTTTTTTAGCTTATTAATACAGGATTTTGTGAAGGCAAAGTGGCCTTCATGTTTACTAGAATTATGCAGGATTTCCTGTTTATCTTCATTTTTGTTTCTTCAGACTTTATTTAAAGGCATTATAGGGATTCTCAGTAATCTCTCAAAGCCCGGATCATTATCTCACAGGCTCCCTCTAGTGGTTACATAGTCAAGTGTAAAAGGAGGAGGCATATTGGTGCATCTAAAAGTGGATTATCTTTCTTCCGGTGTCCTGGTTGCTGCAGTAAAAGCAGACATGTAGATGTAAAGAATTTCTTGTTGTCGCACTTCTTAGTTGTAGTTTAAAATAAGGATGAGAAGTTCCTTTTGGTCTTGTTCCCTGTGACTGTTGTACTTGGAGTCAAGCTTGTTAGACTTGGGCTCTCTCTCTCCTGTTCTTGAATCCTCTAAATGCTCAGCCAAGGCCACTAATTGAACCGTTTCTGTAAATTCCCATCCCAGTGGCTTCCATATTTTAATTAGGCTACTGAGTTCAGGAGGAAGTCCATCTACAAACAAACTACAAAAAGCAGTTAATGCCATTCCAGACACCACAGGAACTACTCCTGGCTGTATTTAGAGCCCCCAATTGTTTACAAATACTGTTTCTAAACAAGCTCCATAAGGAAAAACTGGTTCTCTCTTTGTTGTTGTTGTTTTGTGTTTGTTTTGTAATATTGTATAATTAACTGATCTATTTATTTTCTGGAAAAAGCTTGGGGATTGAATTTAAAAGGTTTCCGGCAATTCCTCTAGTTCCTCTGGCTCATCTAGTGAGGAGGCTTTGGGAATTTCTGTGTAGCCTCCTCAGGCTCTCCCCCATCTATTACTGCCATCCACTGTCCATCCTCACTAGTCTGGAATGAATATCACATGAATAAATTCATAAAGGTCAGAGAGTCCTGCTCTGTGAGCTCCTGTGAGGATTTTTGATTCCTTGGTAAAGTTTTGAGGGATTTCTCTTGGTTTAAAGAAGTCTTTCACGCCAGGCGTGGTGGCACACGCTTGTAATCCCTGCACTTGGGAGGCTGAGACAGGAGGATCACACAGGTTTGAAGCCAGCCTCAGCTACTTAGTGAGGCTCTCAGCAACTTAGTGAGACCCTGTTTCCAAATAAAAAATATAAAATAGGTCTGGGAGTATAGCCCGGAGGTAGAAAACCTCTGGGTTCCACCCCCAGTACCACTAAAAAAAAAAGTCTTTCACATGATTCTAAGCTAAGTTCTTCAGACTATGAAACCAAAGCAGTCATAACAGGCAGGGCAGGCTGGTCAGAGCATCTCACCTGTAAGGCATTTGGCTAACTCCTCCTTTTCCTTTATCTCCAGAGTGAAAAGGTAATGGGGCAGACAGGTAAGGGGACATGGAGTGCTTAAGTAAAGGTGGACCAAGGGAAGGTCGGGGCTCATCCAGCCATGGCACAGTTCTCCCTCATCTTTGGTTTGTTCCTTAAGCTTTTCATTTGCCTTCTGTCAGAAAACGTTTGGGAGGCAATTTTCAACACATTCGAGCTCTTAGATGCTTCTGTTTAACAATTTTTAAAAATGCATTTCATCACCCTTGTGGATTTCAATCCTTATTTTCTAATGTTCCCTGCAAGTAAACAATTTTAACTAAAACTCTGTTGTGAACATTATAATTCTAAGTTTTCTCAAGTAAGGAAGGTTCACACATTTTTCTGAAAATATGCAAGTCCTGGGTCCTTAAGTCTTATATGTGAAATTAGCTAGAGTCCCGGAGAGTAGAATCCTAGACTTCTTAGATTGATACAAGCCTGTTATCAAAAAGATACCTACCTGAAACACTGTCCCTGACTGCACATGTACATCTGTGTCCACATCTCCCTCTCCAAGGACAGCAGCAATATGGGAGTAGAGCCCCAACTTCCATCCAGAGGACCTCCTCTTAACTAATGGCATCTGCAACCTCCTAGTTTCTCACTTCAGCTTCTGGTCAACAGGGAGAGGCTATGGGAAAGAAGAGACAAAATAGGTTGGAAGAAAACCAGCAGGTAGGAAATGCCAGTCGAGTGGGGAACTCTGGAAGCCAGGGGAGAAAGGGCAGCAGAGAGGAGACAGAGACCAACTGTGCCAAGTACCCCAATCAATCAGGCAATCAGTGCCAAGTACCCCAATCAATCAGGCAAGCTGAAGACCCAGCACAGACAGACCCAGGGGATTCCCGGATTACATGATGTGCAAATGACTGGTGACCTGGGTAAAGGCAGGTTTGGGGAGAGGAGAACTTTGCAAAGCTGACTGCCATGGGTGCGGCAAAGAGTGGAAGGAAAAGAGCTCCACGCAGCTGTGCTCATAGACAAAGCCTGGTGGTGTGTATCAGAAGAGTAATGAGCAGCGCCTTGGGGGGGTGATGTTTTGAGGTGGTTCCCTCAGATCTTTTTACCAGTTGACTGAAAAAAACATACCTATAAGAAGTCAAAATAAGAGATATTTAGCCGGGCATGGTGGCGCACGCTTGTAATCCCCGCACTTGAGAGGCTGAGACAGGAGAATTGCACAGGTTCGAAGCCAGCCTCAGCTACTTAGTGAGGCTCTCAGCAACTTATTGAGACTCTGTTTCCAAATAAAATATAAAATGGGTCTGGGAGTATAGCCCGGAAGTAGAAAGCCTCTGGCTTCCACCCCCAGTACCACCAAAAAAAAATAATAATAAGAGTTATTCTAATCCTTTCCTAGATGCTTCAGCCCCCACCTGCCAGGATCTGTGGCTGGCACCAGGGATCCAAGGGATCAGGTGGAGTTCGCAGCGGTCAGCCTCAGTTCCCAGACATTGCGCCAGCTTCCCCTTGTGTCCAGCATGCTACCCCGTCTGTTATTTCCAAACCTAAATTATTGAACATGTTGACAAGTGGTCCCCTGACAACGTGAAAATCATTTTCAGTAATTAAAATAAGTTTGTATGGAACACTTTCCATCCAGTATGGACTTGCTAAACACTGCATTTTAAAAGATAAGTGGTGGCACACACTTGTAATCATAGTGCTTGGGAAGGCTGAGGCTGGAGGATCACACATTCGAGGTCAGCGTCAGCAACTGCATGAGGTCATCTGGAACTTTGTGAGACCCTGTTTCAAAATGAAAAATAAAAAATGCCTGGCGTGGTGGCGCACGTTAATAATCCCCACTCTTGGGAGGTGGAGACAGGAGGATGGCGTAGGTTCAAAGCCAGCCTTGCTAGCTTAAGAGACCCTGTTTCCAAATAAAAAATAAAAAAATATAAAATAGGTCTGGGAGTGTAGCTGGAGGTAGAAGGGTTCCATCCCCAGTACCATTGGAAAAAGAAAGAAAAGAAAAGAAAAAAATAGAGCTGGGGTTTAGCTCAGAACTATAATGCCTCTTGGTTCCATCCCAGTACCAAAAGAGAGAAAGGAGAGAGAAAGAGGAGAGAGAGAGAGAGAGAGAGAGAGAGAGAGAGAGAGAGAGAGAGAGAGAGAGAGAAAGGGAAGGAAGGAAGGGAATGAAAGAGAGAAAGAGAAAAAGAAAGAAAGAAAGAAAGAAAGAAAGAAAGAAAGAAAGAAAGAAAGAAAGGTAAGAAAGATGAACAGGCTTCAGCAATGGAGGGAGACTCTTGGCAACCCAGAAAGACCCTGTTTCAGAACAAAAAGTAAAACCAGGCTGGGGGTATAGCACAGGGTAGAATTTTGGAGGTTGATTTTTTTAAATAAAAAAATGTGAGTGAGCAGGACATAGAGGTGCAGACCTGTAATATCACAACTTGGGCAACTGAGACTAGAGAACCACAGGTTCAAGGGCAGACTGCGCAACTTTGCAAATCCCTCAACAACATAGAAAAGACTATTTCAAAGATAGGGCTGAAGGTATAACTCAAAGGTAGGATGCCCCTTGGTTCAATCCCCAGTACCACAAAAAGAAAAAAGAAAGAAGAATGTGTACTTTGTACCATGAACACTGTTGACTCAGGATAGTCAGAGACCCATCCAGCATATATAATTTGTCAATACATCTATGGAGAGAAGGAAAATAGAAATTTTAGGACCTGGAAGCATGGAAGACCAATAACGTAAAACAAACAAATTTGGGGAATCCATATGTAACATAAAATACGTAGGACAGTTGCCTCCTTCTTAGGATTATAGTGGTAGAGTTCTGGACCAGGGCTATTTTCCTGATCTTGTATTCCCAGCACCTCTCACAGTAGCTGCATATAGTTAGTGCCTAATTAACATTTATTAAACTAATTGCTTCACTTGCTCTTATTTACCGAAATAGTGATCATTATTATCCTCTCTTTTTAGCAAATACAAAGTTAGGTTTAATGAGCAAAGACTGAATAGCCCACAAGCAAAGCTGGACATGCTCTCCCTGTTGGGAGGACCCTGTGGGCATCTCCCCAGGCTCCAAATGACTTCATGTAAATGGCCAGGAATTGCAAATTCTGTCTGCCGAGAAAGGGGGTTTTCAAAGTATGAGAGTGAAGAAAAAAGATAAAAAGAAAAGATAAGAGGCACCTTCATTATCTCAGTAAATCTTCCAACTTCTCAAGATAAATGTGTAGAGTAGAATCTTATAAGGCTCACAAATAATAATAAAGCATTTCTTTCTTTCTTTCTTTCTTTCTTTCTTTCTTTCTTTCTTTCTTTCTTCCTTCCTTCCTTCCTTCCTTTCTTTCTTTCTTTCTTTCTTTCTTTCTTTCTTTCTTTCTTTCTTTCTTTTTCTTTTTTCTTTTTGGTACTGAGGATGGAATCCAGAAGCATTCTACCTCCAAGCAACCCCCAGCCCTATTTTTTATTGTTTATTTTGAAACATGGTCTCATTGGGTTGCAAAAAGCCTCATTAAGTAGCTGAGGCTGTTCGCAAACCATGATCCTCCTGTCTCAGCCTCCCAGATGCTGGGATTACAAGAGTGTGGTGACACACTCTTGTAATCCCACACTCATCTTAAAGCTTTTCATGAGTTACCTAATTTAGTGCTCAATACAACTGGTAGCTGGGAGTGATGGTACATGCCTATATATAATCCCAGTACTTAGGAGGCTGAGATAGGAGAGCCACAATTTCAAGGCCAGCCTCAGCAACTTAGTGAGACCCTGTTTCAAAATAAAACATAAAATATGGCTGAGAGTGTAGCTCAGAGGCGAATGCCACTGGATTCAATCCTCAGTTAAGAACAAAAAATTAAAAAAAACCTTAAAAACAAAATGATTGCCCTATTTTATAAATCAGGGAAAAGAGGTTCTGGAAGGCTACTGCCCCACAGGTAGCCAAGGATAAAGCAACCCTTGACTCAGGTCAAGATGCATGATTTTCAGAGACGCAAGGAGAGTAGCAGTTTAAATAACACCATGTGCACATGTGATGTCACCAAAACCAGTCTCAATCACAAATCCAGGGAGGAAGAGGGAGTGGGCTGGGATTCTCAGGGGAAAGCAGGCCACGTGCAAGTGCATTCCTATCACTCCATAGTGCGGTATGATGTATCATTAAAATGCACCAATAAAGGTATAAAGGTATTAAAAAGATGTGTGACTGTGTCACTTTAGGAAATAAGCTGAAAATAGCTGCTGTGATGGATGGCCTCAGGGATGGCTCAGAGCTGATCAGAGGAGTAGGAAGGCACAGAGCAGCATTACCTATGTGTGTGAGATAGTGGTTGGAAAAGGAAAAGGCAGAGGTACAGTTATGCAGCAGGTATAGCAACACTTAGGGACCTCTCACCTACAGACAACGCTTGGCTCACAACTGCTCCAGAGAAAGGGGCCCAAGTCAGATTTATCAAAGACTCAGAAATAGGCAGCCATGAATTTGTAATTAATGATCATCAAGAAGAAGAAACACAAAAGCCATGTGAAAATGGAACTATTAGAATTTCAGTGCAAAGCCATGTGTGGTGGCGCAGGCTTGTAATCCCCGCGCTTGTGAGGTGGAGACAGGATCACGCAGGTTCGAAGCCAGCCACGCTGGCTTAAGAGACCCTGTTTCCAAATAGATCTGGGTGTGTAGCCTGGAGGTATAAGGGTTTCCAGGAACCCCAGTACCACAATAAAAAGAGAATTTCAATGCTTAATTTGTGACAACCTAAGAAATCTCAAAATTCTGTATGATAGATTGCTTCATATTGTATCATTGCATCCAATACTGTGGTGAATAAAAAATGCCATTTATTTGAAATGTAAAATAAAGTAACAAATTTTGACCAGCAGGTGGCAGCCTGGCTTCATGGTGAATCCTTTAAAACTGTAGAAAAGATTCCAGTAAATTTTTTGGTTCTGTTAATATTACAGAAACCCAAACATAACTCATATTTATATGGAATTTCAAATACAATATTATTTAATTGTAACATACAATATTATTTAATTATAATATGGCCCAGAGTTTTATGACTAATGGTTGACTAAACCTGTTCATTCAATTAGCTACAAAAATACAATGTAATAATATATGTAAATATTAAGTTTAATTCACCATCAGGATAAATTTCTGCACACTAGATAAAAGTATAATTATAGATCATTATAGGTTGTGGTGAGGAGGATAATATGCTTAAATATTGATCTTCCAATTACCATCTGTAACATAAATTTGCTTTGGTATGTGAGAACTGTATATTATATACTCTTAGTCTCATTTGTTTTTTAAAATGTTTTATTAATTCTAGAGAAATATTGAAACTATATTTAACTCTTTGGAAGGACTAATATATGGTTGCAATTTTTATAATATTTAAGAGCATAGTTCTTAAATAGTTTTATAATATTTAAGAGCATAGTTCAATATTATTCAAAGTTAAAAATTACAAACTTCACTTGGCAATCATGGCAAACATGTGTTTACTCTCAAAATATTTACTGAATGTATTACAGGAAGATAACATACTTTTCCTTATTGACCTTATTAACAATAGAAAAAATCTCTGGCTTCACTAACAATGAATTCACCAGGGGGTGTTAAGAAGTAAAAAAGAAAAAAAAAGTTATTTCCCCAAGTAACTTATCTTGTTACAGAGACAAGCCCAGTAGATTCTTATAGCCCTGAAAACTTTTAAAACTTCCTAAGTACATGATTGCATCTACATTCCCAACAAAATGCTAACATTTAAGCTGGGTGTGGAGAAGCACTCTTGTAATCCCAGCATTTGGGAGGCTGAGACAGGAGGATCATGGTGTGCGGACAGCCTCAGCTACTTAGTGAGGCCCTTTGCAACTCAGTGAGATCCTGTTTCAAAATAAAAAATAAAAATAAAAAATAGGACTGAGGGTGTAGCTTGGAGGTAGAATGCCCCTGAATTCCATCTCCAGTACCCTCCAGTACCAAAAAAAAAAAAAAAAAAAGCCAACATTATCAAAGCAGGAAATGGAGGCTGACCTGACATCTGGCTGACAAGTCAGATCGAGTCCTCATTGCTTCAGTTATTATTTCTACTTCACTCCACAGCCTGACCCATGAACCCCTCCCCACTCTGCTTCAAGATGAAGGGGATTAATTCTTGTATCTCTGATAAGTTTCCTAGTCCTCAATATGAGCGCTCCCTTGAACAATTGGACCCTGACGTCTTAACCTAGATGATAGAAGTCTAGTAAGTGTGTGGCCCAAGAGAAAATATAACACAGTGAGTTTATTTTGACTGTCAGTTTGGGAAAAAAAAGGAGATAGGCTGGACCAAATTACTAAAGGACCTTCCTTAATTTTTAAAATAATATGCTCTTTATTGTCCCGTGATTTTTTTTTTTTTGGTGGTATTGGGGTTCCTGGAAGCCCTTCTACCTCCGGGCTATACTCCCAGACCTATGACCTATTTTTATACTTTTTTATTTGAAAACAGGGTCTCTTAATAGCATGGCTGGCTTTGAATCTTTGTGATCCTCCTGTCTCCACCCCCAAGCACTTACAAGCATGTGCCACCACGCCCGGCCTTGTCCAGTGATCTTAAGATGCAAAATAAGATGCATGTCCCATGATTATCAAGGATCCAACTGGTACTTGTGCCGGTATTGGGAAATGGCCTCAAAATATTTTTGAAAATAGCTTTGGTATTAATATGCCAGAATTGGGAAATGGCTTTAAAATGTATTTGAAAATAACTTTGGTATTGGAAGGCCAGAAGCAATTAGCGAGAAAATAGAGGAAGCCCAAGGTCTTCTACATTTTAAAGATAAGCAAAATTCCCCAAGCAAGAGATCCCAGACTCTGATAATCAATTAACACATTTTGGGGTGTAACAAAAGGCTTGGGGTCTGTACCAGAGACAGGGCAGGCCTACAAGAAGGAATCCTCACATCAAAAGACCTGCCTGGAGAAGGGGCAGATCTAGTCAGGTCAGAAGACTTGGTATAAGACTGTTTTGTATCCAAAAGACTTTGGTGACTTTTCAAGTCACCCCACTATGGCACCCTTTATGGTGTAAGGCTTTACTCTAAGCTAGGTCCTATCTTTCCATCTTTGTAATAATAAAACTACTTAAGCTTACAGCAAGAGTTCAGACTATTGTTTTCTATACATAGCTCAGAACAAGAACCCGCAGCTACATATCACTGTTACAGTTTTGGAGCCCAACAGTCTCTCACCGTAATACTGACACTTTATAAATTATCTCCAAGCCAATCACACTGTTATGAGATAAACTATTTCTCAAAATAACTTGAGGTGGCATGCATAAAAACATGTGGCCAACAAGTACATTATAAACCATGTGGTCTGAAATGGACAGGATACTTACACCGTTAATCAAGTCTGCTTTAAGGGGATGGTAAAGTCTACTTAGATACCAAGTGAAAATGCATACCTGATCTTTGATACTATAAAGACATGTGCTTTCAAAGCCTGAAATAACTACATGACATTTACATAAAGCAGATAATCCAAGAAAATTGATCAGTATAATAATAAACTATAACTAAATGAAAAAGCACAAAAAATCATGGATCTCACAGGATCCATGCTATCTAGTATTCAGTTTATGCTCAACAATATGGCAAGTGTCAGTGTCCTTGTGACCTCCAGAAAATGATTCAGAAGCTGAAGTCCTCTCCTAAAATTTTCAGGAATAAATCTTTTTGCTAACTTGGGCCATCATAGCTACTGGTATTTGAAGCCTAAATGCAAATTTCAGCATTTTTAGCATCTAAACCATCAATTTGTTTCAGAGTAAATCTTCCATTATCTTAGACCATCCAGGCTCCTTATGCAGCTGACAAACACAGGCCCAGGTAGCACTTAAATTGGTAGGGATATAATTTTAAAAAGGCTTAAAGCCAGACATGGTGCTGCATGCTTATAACCCCAGTATGTAGCAGGCTGAAACAGGAGGATGGTAGGTTCAAGGCCAGCCTCAGCAACTTAGGGAGCCCCTCAGCAATTTAGTGAGACCGTTTCAAAAGATAAAATAAAATGGAGATGGGGTGAAGAATGGAGGTAGAACATGCCTGGGTTCAATCCCCAGTACTGAAAAAAGAGTGAGGGAGAGGGAGAGGGAAGGAGAAGGAGGAGGAGGAGGAGGAGGAGGAGGAGGAGGAGGAGGAGGAAGAGGAGGAGAAGGATGAACAAGAGGGGAGGGGAGGGGAGGAGAGGAGAGGAGAGGAGAGGAGAGGAGAGGAGAGGAGAGGAGAAGAGGAATGGCTGGGAAATGTACAGTGCAGGAACAACAATAAAACAAAAATAGTATATCTCTGTTGAAAAACATTACTAATGGTGAACTTCAGACATAAAATCAACATTAAACTTTCCATCTGATTTTGCATGGTCTTTGCTTATTGTGCTGATGAATTGTATAGTACGTTTTGCCTAGAATACACCACTGTACCATCTCGCTTTTGACAGCTTTAAGATGGTTAGACAGAGTCTTCCTAAGACTCAGAGGAAAATGAGGTTAAACTTCATATATAAATGACATATCAGCTTTAATATCACACTATATTGTGACCCAAGAGCAATGACCAACTGAACAGGACCTCATCGAGAAGTTCTTTGCTGGATCAGACCTTCTCTGAGCAAACTTAGAGATGGCTGAGCATAGGGCCACAGCAACTCCAAAAAGTTCAACTAAATCAGAGAATCACTTCCAGTTTGCCTTCACATCAGACACAGCCATCTTTATAAAGGGCCCGGGAAGCCGGACATGGTGGCGCATGCTTCTGATCCCAGTACTGGGGAGGCTGAGACTGGAGAATCTTGGTTCTTAGAGAACCTAAGCTACTTAGTGAGGCTTTCTGCAACCTAGTGAGACCCTGTTTCAAAATAAAGAATAAAAAATAGCGCTGGGAGTGTCACTCAGAGGTAGAATGCCTCTTGGTTCCATCCCCAGTACTGCAAAAAATAAAATAAAGGGCCTGGGACTCCCTGGTTTCAGCATCTGCCCATTTCCTACCTTAGATGCAAAAAAAATGTGGCTTCTCGTCATGTTTAATCATTGTAGTGAGATAGATTAAGCCATGAAGATTTACTATTTAGACAGAATGGTGCACACCCATGGGTGAGCAGGACAAGCTCGGGCATCCCTCCTTGGCCTTCACTCACCTAGGAATCTGATAGATACCATCAAGACAGTAGATGGGCAACTACCACCCAGACATCTGCAAGGAGACTTTGCCTCAATTCTTTCTTTCAGAAATTCTCGTGTGCATAAAAATTTTAGTATGGACTTTATATTCAAGCAGGTATGTTAAATTTTGTGATGGATTTGGGGGCTTTTCTAGATAATTTTGCTGTCTGCTAACTTTGTAACAACTCTGCCTGAGAAACCACCTCCCAGTATACCAACTTAGCCCTAGCCAAATAATCATTCTATCTTTTGGAGTAACTATTCAAAACAGACTCATTGCTTTTCTTTTATATACTTCTCTTTCTAACAAAAGCTGGTTTATTTGAAAACTCTAAATCATTATCAAATTGATACATTCATCAACAGACATTTAGTAAGTACCTCTATGTGCAGGATTAATACCTGGCTATGCAGAGGCTGTAAGAACATAGAGTTGTAACCTCTATCTTCAACGGGTTTTAACCCTCATTTGGGAAAACAAAATATGTGTTAAATGTAATCTGCATAATCAGACAATCTTCATGTTGTACAAGGTAAAATATAAAATCATTCAATTTGCTGTTTAGCAAAATTCTTTAGACTGATTAAAAATGTAAAATTCATTTAATTTTCACGGCCTCTGGCATTTTTTTCTTACTAGAACCCTGTCACTAAAATGTATTCATCACACTTAATTTTTTATTAATATTCTACCATGAATAAATCATGGGATAAGAGTATCCCTCTAATTTGTTGCATGGCTTTAAAAAAGAAATACCCTGGTTCTTTCTATAAATTATGCAATATTTCTAAATTGTTAGGCAAATCTGATATATTTATTTTATAATTAATTAAACTGTGTAATTAGACATCATAGTGAGATTCACAGTGATACATTCACAGATGCACACATCTCTTGGTGTGTTTCCCTCTGCATTTGTATGAAAGTATCATTAACAATCTCACTAGCATGTACAGGGAGGGGAGAGTAGGGTATGGCACAGAGAGAAATACCATGGCCTTTTTGAAACTGGCATTACTGCTTTCTTTGCATAGCTTCCTCACAATTCAATGCATTGTGTAGGCAGGGATAACCTGTATAAAATAGCTATATATATTTTTGTATGTGTATGTAGTACTGGAGATTGAAACCAGAAGTGTTCTACAACTGACCTATACACCCAGCCATATTTTATTTTTTATTTTAAGACAGAATCTCACTAAGTCACTGAACACTCACCTCAAACCTGCTATCCTCCTGTCTCAGCCTCACAAATTGGGATTACAGGCATGCATCATTGTACCCAGCCTGAAAAAGAATATTCGATGTGAGTCAATAGGACTGAGAGCATAGATATTGGATAGCTCCATGGTAAAGCTGGGCAGGGTCTCTGAACTGGGCACAGGAGAGGGAGGGAGGGCCATGGGATGAGGAACAAAGGGGATTTCCAGCGTGGAGGCAGGCCAGGGCTCAGATCAGAGACCAGCGGGCTGTCTGTCAGGTGTGCAGCCCGGGTCCCTATCACCCGTAAGCAACCCAGGTGAAGCCCCGATGTGTCTTCCTACCTTCGCCTCGGGGGCGAGGCGTCTGTGGTTCTGCGAAAAGGGCCTAATATCCACTTGGGGCTTGATGTTTATTATTTTCTTTAATTTAATTTTGTTTTAGTTTCTGTTTTGCTGGTGCTGGGGTTGAGCCCAGGGTCTGTTCTACCTCCAGACTATACTGCGAGGCCTATTTGATATTTTATTTGGAACCCTGGACGCACTAAGTGGCTGAAAGCTTCGTTAAGTCGCTGAGGCTGGCTTCGAACCTATGCGATCCTATGTCTCAGCCTCTCCGGGACGGGGATTACAAGTGGGCACCAGCCCGCCAGGCTCCACTTGGGGTTTAAGCCTCCACAGCTGTGTATGTGTGGGCGTGCAGGAGCGGCCGCGTGCCCTCTCACGAGAATGACACAGTCCCCGTGGTGCTTCCCATCCCAGCTCCCACAAAGGGCAGAACATAGGCCTTGTGTGGTGCACTCAGTAGACACAGCAAGGCAAAGAGGGCACTGGCATCCCTGGGTAACCAGGGTCAGCTCCGTGGAAAGGAAGGGAACCCGTACACCTCTCGCCCCAGCCTGCTGACTGTGCCGCCTCCCCTGGCAAACGTCCTGGGGAGGCAGTCTGAACTGCCACTGCGCATGCTGGGACTGCGGACTCCCAGAGAAACTGGGTTCTTTACAAGGAGGGAGCATGGAGAGGGCTGGGGGGCTCCATGCCTGACGTCCCAGCGAAACACAGACCTCCCAACCTGGGCAGGGTCTCGGAACTGGGAAGAGGAGGGGAGGGAGGTCCACGGGATGAGGACCAAAGGGGATTTCCAGCATGGAGGCAGGCCAGGGCTCAGAGCAGAGACCAGTGGGCTGTCTGTCCAGTATGCAGCGCGGGTCCCTGTCACCCATAAGCGACCCAGATGCGGCTCCGGAAGTGTCCTCCTACCTTCGCCTCGGGGGCCCAGCGTCTGAGGTTCTGCATAAAGGGCCTAATATCCACTTGGGCTTTATGTTTATTATTTTCTTTAATTTTATTTCATTTTAGTTTCTGTTTTGCTGGTGCTGGGTTGAGCTCAGGGTCTGTTCTACCTCCGGACTCAACTGCCAAACCTATTTGATATTTTGTTTGAAATCCTGGAAGACCTGAAAGCTTCGCTAAGTCACCGAGGCTGGCTTCGAACCTGTACAATCCTATATCTCAGCCTCCCCAGCACAGGTGTTACAAGCTTACGCCAACCTGTCCGGCTCCACTTGGGGTTTAAGCCTCTGCAGCTGTGAATACCTGGGCTTGCGGGAGGGGCCACATGCCCTCTCGCGAGAATGACACAGTCCCCATGGCGCTCCCTTTCCCGGCTTCCACATATAGCAGAATAGAGGCTGTGTGTGGTGCGCTCAGTAGACACGGCAAGGCCAAGAGGGCACTAGCATCCCTGGGTAACCGGGGGCAGCTCCGTGGAAAGAGAGGGAACCTGTGCAACATGCACCCCAGCCTGCTAACTCTTCAGCCTCCCCTGGCAAACACCCAGGGGAGGGGAGGCTATCCAAACTGCCATTGCGCATGCGTGGACCACGGACATCCAGAGAAACTGGGTTTTTTAAAGGAGGGAGCCTGGAGAGGGCTGAGGGGCTCCATGCCCAAAGTCCCAGCGAAACACAGACTTCCCAAGCTGGGCAGGGTCCAGAACTGGGCACACGAGAGGGAGGGAGGCCCACTGGATGAGGACCTAAGGGGATTTCCTTCCTGGAGGCAGGCCAGGGCTCAGAGCAGAGACCAGCGGGCTGTCTGTCTGTCTGTTCGATGTGCAGCACGAGTCCCTGTCACCAGTGCGACCCAAATGCGGACCCGGGCATGTCCTCCTACCTTCGCCTCAGTGGCCCGGAGTCTGAGGTTCTGCGTAAAGGGCCTAATATCCACTTGGGGCTTGATGTTTTTTGTTTTCTTTAATTTTATTTCATTTTAGTTTCTGTTTGGCTGGTGCTGGGTTGAGCCCAATGTCTGTTCTACCTCCGGACTCTACTGCCAGACCTATTTAATATTTTGTTTTTAACCCTGGATGCACTGAAAGCTTCACTATGTTGCCGAGGCTGGCTTCGAACCTGTACGCTCTGTCTCAGCCTCCCCAGCACTGGGGTTATAAGCGTGCGCCACCCTGCCAGGCTCCACTTGGGATTTAAGCCTCCGCAGCTGTGAATACCTGGGCTTGCGGGAGGGGCTGCATGCCCTCTAGCAAGAATGATACAGTCCCAGTGGCGCTTCCTGTCCCGGCTTACACATAGGGCAGAATAGAGGCCTTGTGTGGTGTTCTCAGTAGACACCGCAAGGCAAAGAGGGCACTGGAATCCCTGGGTAACAGGAGGCAGCTCCGTGGAATGGGAGGGAATCTGTACAACATGCACCCCAGCCTGCTGACTGTTCTGCCTCCCCTGGCAAATGCCCTGGAGAGGGGAGGCAGTCCAAACTGCCACTGCGCATGCGCGGACCACGGAACCCAGAGAAACTGGGTTTTTTAAAAGGAGGGAGCCTGGAGAGGGCTGAGGGGCTCCATGCCCGATGTCCCAGCGAAACACAGACCTCCCAATCTGGACAGTGTCCAGAACTGGGCACAGGAGAGGGATGGAGGCCCACGGGATCAGAACCAAAAGGATTTCCATCGTGTAGGCAGGCCAGGGCTCAGAGCAGAGACCAGCGGGCTGTGTGTCTGTCTGTTCGGTGTGCACCGCAAGTCCCTGTCACAAGTAAGCGACCCAGATGCGGACCCAGGCATGTGCTCCTACCTTTGCCTCGGGGGCCCGGTCTCTGAGGTTTTGTATAAAGGGCCTAATTTCCACATGGGGCTTTATGTTTTTTGTTTTCTTTAATTTTATTTCATTTTAGTTTCTGTTTGCTGGTGCCTGGTTGTTGGGGCCCACTCGGCTGGACCAAGATGGCACCCAGGCTTGTTGCCAGCATGGATTCAAGATGGCGCCTAGACTTGCAGCCAAGTCATGAGACTCACAAGATGGACGTCTCCTTGAGCATGCGCAGTGTGCCATGCTACGTGCCTGCAGAATGATCAGTGACGCCTACCACCAGCCTGCCTATGAGAAAGTCAGAAATGTGCATGCCCTAGCTGTGAAAGCTTGGGGTTGGTAGGGAATAGAAGGAGGGATTATGATGCTGATATATATTGTGTACACATTGTCAGACATATTAGAGAGAGAGAAGAGCCATATTAAGAGACATGTTAAGGATCCATTAAAGAAGAATTCATATTTCAGCTGAAAAGGTGTCTGTGTCGTTCTCTAAGCCCCTGCGGGTCGGAGTCTTGGGGGACGATAAGTGGCGCCGAAACCCGGGAAAAAGAAAAACAACATAACAAAAAGTTCGCAGGTAAGCGACAAAATAAGATAAAGCTCACGGATGAGGTAGGCTCGCGGATAAGCGGGGGACATAAGATAAAGCTCACGGATGAGCGAGGCTCGCGGATAAGCGAGGGACAGCTGTCAAAAGTTCGGAAGGTGATTCCGACGATAAGTTCACGGTAAATGCGACGATAAGTTCGCGGTAGATGCGATGATAAGCTCGGAGGTAATTCTGATGATAAGGGGTGTAGGAGTTTATAACAAAGTAAAATTTATCATGGGGTCTAAGGTTGCTACCATGAAGGTCAAAGAGGCTCTTTGTAATATTCTGTCTAAGGGAGGAGTGAAAGTGAAAGCAGGCACTTTAGAAAATTTTATTAGCATAATAAAAGCAGTAGCCCCATGGTTTCTGGAAGAAGGATATGTGAATATTTCTCAATGGAAGCGTCTCGGTCAGGATCTTCTTAAGGCCGATGCCGAAGGGGCTCTCCCACCTGGGACATTGGCTATTTGGAGTTTAATTAAAGCATGCCTGGCAGATAAAACAGGAAGGTATAGTCAAGTTCTGGCTGAAGGCTCTAATGCTTTAGAGGAAGCAAAAGAAGAGATTTCAGAGCAAGGTCGACAGGCAGATTCTCATAGGGATGAGGAGTCCTCTGAAAGCGACTCCCCTGATTCCTCCGAGGAACAAGAGGCATGGCCTGTTCCACCAGAGAGAGATAAGGAGGAAGAAGCCTTGTTAGAATCTTGGCGCAGGTTCCAAATGTCTTGTCACAGTAAAAAGAAACATCCTGAACCTTCCGCTCCTCCCCCTTCCTCTCCTAGCCCGCCACCATATCTTACTGAGAAAGGAAAGTCTGATAGGCAGAAGACATCTGAGGCTAGTCGGTGGACAGAGATTTTGCCTACGCCAGGGGCATTTCCTGTGTTTCTTGATCAGAATCAGCAAAGGTATCATGAGCCATTAGATTGGAAGGTTGTTCAAAGATTAAAAGAAGCTGTGTCCACATATGGAGTGCAGGCTTCATTCACCTTGTCACTGGTAGAATCCTTTGAAAGATACTCCATGACTCCAAGTGATTGGACAAATTTGTGCAGGGCTGTATTGTCTGGTGGAGCCTATCTTAATTGGAAGTCAGCCTATATAGAATATTGCTCTGACCAAGCTCATGTAAATGCGCAGACAGGGCAACCTGCCTGGAATCTGGATATGCTTATGGGACAAGGACAATTTGCTAATAATCAAAATGGGTACCCACAGCAGGTGTATGGGCAAATTAATCAAGCAGCATTAAGGGCATGGAGGATGTTATCAGGGACAGGTAATTTAGGAGCCAGTCTGTCGAAAGTTACTCAAGGACCCAATGAGCCTTTTGCTGATTTTTTATCACGGCTTGTGGAAACTGCTTCTCGGGTTTTCCCTGATGTGGACGCTGCCATGCCATTGATTAAACAGCTAGCTTATGAGCAAGCCAATAAGCCTTGTCGGGATGCAATATGTCCCTATAAAAATAAGGGCCTAGAAATATGGCTCAAGGTATGCAGAGACATAACTGATTCTGTCATACAAGGACAAGCCATAGCTGCTGCCATTGTTGCTGGGTTGCAGGGCAAGCCTTATAATCAAAAGCAGAGAGGCAGTTCAGGGAATTGTTTCCGATGTGGTCAACCAGGACACTTAAAAAGAGATTGTGTACAGACTAATTCTGGAGCATCTTATAACCAGGCCCAGAAGATTCCCAATTTGTGTCCTCGATGTAGAAAAGGCAACCATTGGGCTGTAAAGTGCAGATCTCGATGGGATGTAGATGGAAAGCCTCTTCCTCCACCACAATCAAATGCTAGGCCAAAAAACGGGCAGAGGGGCCCTGTGCCTCAGGGCCCTCAAATGTATGGGGCAATTCAACAGGAGACAGGGAATGCAGGACCACAGATGAGGCAGGTGCCTCGATTTCAGCAGCCTCTCCTACCATACGGAGAGCAACCCCAGGGAGTGCAGGATTGGACGTCTGTGCCACCGCCCGACTCATATTAACCCCTGAAATGGGAGTTCAAAAAGTAGATTCAGATTTTCATGGACCCCTTCCTTCTAATACTGTAGGATTGCTTCTAGGCCGATGTTCCACTACCTTATCGGGTCTAGTGGTGCATCCAGGAGTTATTGACCAGGACTATACGGGCAATGTGAAAATATTAGTTTCTTCCCTTCGTGGGATTTCTGTTATAAATAATGGAGACCGAATTGCTCAGATAATTCTATTGCCTAGTAAACATTCTTTTTCCTAGCCAAAGACAGGCAAGAAAAGATAAGGGCTTTGGTTCTACAGGTCCTCCTGGAGCATGGCTCACCATGGACATGGGGTCACGTCCCATGTGTCAGCTCACCATACAGGGAATCTCTTTTTGGGGTCTCTTGGACTCAGGTGCAGACCGTAGTATCATTAGATTATCTGAATGGCCAAAAGATTGGGGATTACAACAGACAGATCAATTACTTAAGGGGTTAGGATATGCAAATAGTCCAAGCTGCAGTGCTGTTCACCTTAATTGGGCAGATCAAGAAGGCTATTCAGGGACAGGTGGACTTGGCCGATTTGAACAAGGTCGAAAGTCCCCTGTTCCCATAATGGGAAGAAATAATCCCAAAGATAAAAGAGGACTGGGTTTTTCTATGGGGCCACTGAACAATTAAAGATTAAATGGAAAACAAATGTGCCAGTGTGGGTCTCTCAGTGGCCCCTTCCTAAAGAAAAAGTTCAAGCAGCCCACGAACTGGTACAGGAGCAATTATTGGCAGGACATTTACAGTCCTCCACATCTCCATGGAATACACCTATTTTTGTTATTAAAAAGAAATCAGGTAAATGGAGATTGTTACATGATCTCCGAGCAGTAAATAATAGTATGGAGATCATGGGACCAGTGCAATTAGGGTTACAAGTTATATCGGCTCTCCCTGCCAATTGGCCCACTGTTGTGTTGGACATCAAAGACTGCTTCTTCTCTATTCCACTGCATCCTGCAGATACCCCTCGATTTGCTTTTACAATACCGTCCATTAATCATCAGCAAGTGGATCAAAGATATGAATGGACAGTACTACCACAGGGTATGGCTAATAGTCCCACATTGTGTCAAATATATGTAGATAAAGCTCTACAATCTATTAGGAGGGAATTTGCTTCTTCCATGATTTATCATTATATGGATGATATTTTATTATGTGCTAAAACCCCAGAAATTTTGGATGATATGCTTATAAAAACTATTTTGTCTTAAACAATGGAATTTAATTATAGCTCCAGAAAAAATACAACAAAGAAATGTTAAACAATATCTTGGCACCAAATTAGAAGATACTATTATTCGTCCTCTTAAGGTTAGCTTGAGGGTGGACAATTTACAAACTTTAAATGATTTCCAAAAAATTTTAGGGGATATAAATTGGATTCGACCATATTGCAGGCCTAGTAATGCTGACCTTAAACCTTTGTTTGATTTGCTAAAAGGGGATTCAGATTTATTTTCTTCATGATCTTTAACATCTGAGGCACGGACATGTATTCAACTTATAGAGGAAAGATTATCTGAAGCACAAGTAGATCGTATAGATTATCAGAAAAAACTGCTCTTATGTATTCTTACCACAGATCTCACACCCACTGGAGTGTTGTGGCAAGAGGGTCCCATAATGTGGATACACCTCCCTCATTCTCCCAAAAAAGTGTTGCCATGGTATCCAGCCTGTGTTGCACAAATAATTATTAAGGCATTAAAGGCATCTCTGACTGCATTTGGGATGCAGCCTGATCTTATCATCACTCCATATACTAAAGAACAGCTTGCCACTCTTGCTGCCACCAATTCTGACTGGGCCATTGTCCATGTAATGGCCACAGGACAATTCGATAATCATTATCCACAACATCCATGGCTCAGGTTTGTTTTGGCTCATCCTATTATTTTTCCTAAAATCACTCGATCTGCACCGATTGCTGGAGCGCTAAATATTTTTACAGATGGATCCAAAGGAGGTATAGGAGTGATATTCAAAGAAGGCTCGGATCCACAAACTTTTCTTTTTCCCCATTCATCAGCACAGGCAGTAGAGATTTTAACAGTGATTCAAGTATTTATGCTCTATGATTCCACTCCATTCAACTTAATTTCAGATAGCTTATATGTGGTACAAGCACTTAATAGCCTTGAATGTGTAGGACATATTAAGGGACAATCTACTATTCTTTTATTATTGGCTAAGTTACAACAATATATTTGGAACCGAAAATGTTCTTTCTATGCAACCCATATACGAGCTCATTCAGGACTTCCAGGACCGCTTGCTGATGGTAATGCTATTGCAGATTTTCATACTCGAACTGTACTTATTTTTTCAAATGAAGACAAAGTGTTACAGGCTCAAGAATTTCACAATAAATTTCATGTAAATTCCCAAACGCTAAGACTAAAATTTAAAATCACTAAAGAACAAGCTCGACGCATTGTATTGCAATGCAAAAATTGTTTGACATTATTGCCACAGCCTACTACAGGAGTAAATCCTCGAGGTTTGCGACCTCTTCACCTATGGCAAATGGATGTCACGCATGTTCTTGAATTTGGCTCTCTTAAATATGTACATGTGTCTGTGGATACATGTTCTGGAGTTATCTTTGCCTCTGCTCATACTGGAGAAAAGGCCCAACATGTAATTTCCCATTGTCTGCAAGCTTTTGCTGCCTGGTGCATCCCTCACCAAATTAAAACTGATAATGGACCTGCTTATGTTTCTCAAAGATTTTCTCATTTTTGTACCCAAATGGCTATACAATTAAATCATGGATTACCATATAATCCACAGGGCCAAGGCATAGTAGAACGAGCCCATGCCACTATTAAGTCTGCTTTAATAAAACAAAAAGGGGGAATAGGAGCTCAATGGAGCGCACCAAAAGATAAACTAAATCTTATATTATTTATTCTAAATTTTTTAACGTTGGATGCCAATGGACGAGCAGCAGCGGAAAGACATTACAGGCCTCATGAGCGCTATGCAGGGCAAGCAATGTGGAAAGATATTCTTACAGGAGCATGGAATGGTCCGGATTCAGTGCTAACGTGGGCTCGAGGGTCGGTGTGTGTTTTCCCACAGGACAAAGACTCGCCAATTTGGGTTCCTGAAAGATTGGTGCGCCATGTACAGGAACCAAGGGAAGATGCCAAGCAACAAATGGATATGGCTAACTCTGTTGGTAATGTTCAACATTGGAATGAGTGAAAAAGATCTTTGGGGAATTATTTCTGCTTTCCCTCTTCCTTTACCTGTGTCCACCACTGCCACCATTTTTCCTCGGTTCTTTACGACCAATAGTTCCTTAAATTTGCCATGGATTCCCTTTGATGAAGAAATTAGGCCTTATGCATTCTTCAATATAACTTTAAATGGTAGTTTATGTTTTTATGCTAATAAAATTTTGAATGATACCTATGATAGTCCTAATCCATGTGTGAAGTTATATAATCAAACTATGGGAAAATTTCAGCCATTTAATGATTCCAGTCCCATAGGAAATGTTACTGTTTTAGAAGGATATGCTCCTTTAGCATTTTCTAGATATGGACATCCCGAAAATAAAACAGCTCCTTCGCAGCCGCGGTGGGCTCCAAAATGTTATAGCCCACGTAGGTGGCCATTTAAATGGACTGATTGCCAAGACTCTAAGGTAGTCTGGGCCTCTTCAGGCTATGATTTAAGTTTTTCTCCAGGCATATCTACTATGCGCAATCATACTTGGGCAGGATATAATTATGCATATCAAAATCCTATACAGTATAAGCCACCCAATCCTTTTAATATTTGGCTTCTCTGTGGGATAGCAGGAGGCTGTACTGAATTAACAGCTATGTCTATGATTTTAGGGGGAACTGTAAAAATTGCAGCTATTCTCAGAATTTTTCCGATACTTTTGAAAATAGCGTCAAAGTAAGTTGTTCAATGGGACCACAACTCCCGTTTGGACCCACTCCTGTTTGTGTAACTACTCCATGGTTACTACTCCTTGGTTAATGATAGTCTAGGTTGTTTTATTGATACCTGTTTTCTAACTTTCTGCTAGAATGCTTCTATGCACCCTTGGGCAGTAGTAATGCGACTGCCTATAGCAGTCCCTTGGCCAGTAAGAGTGGATGTAAATTCCCTTCCAGTTTTGCTGAACCGAGAAAAGAGAGATTTTGGAATTTCTGCTCTTATTGCTGTAATTGTGGCCTCTGTGACCGCAGCAGTTGCAGCTGCTGCCGCTTTGGGGACGTCTATAAATACTGCAGCCACTATGAATGCCCTATCCTCACATGCGGCTACTGCCATGGCTCAGCAAGCTCAAATAAATGGACAACTTAAAGCTGGCATATTAATGGTAAATCAAAGAGTAGACCTGTTACAAGAACAGGTTGACATTCTAGGGCAAATGGCGATGGTACCATGTATTCATAAATTATCTGGATTATGTATAACGTATGTGCAGTATCAGAATTTCTCCCATGCAGGTAATTTGTCTCGGCAATTAAGCAAAATGCTTCTAGGGACTTGGAGCCGTGAATTTGAACACACCATGATTGAGCTTCGAGTGTCCATCACTGCAATTAATTCTACCCATGTAGAAGTCGCCACAGTACAACAATGGATGGACTTGATACATGGAACTTTGGGTTTCTTAAAAGATTGGGGTGGTATGGCATTCTGGGCATTCTTGCTGGTGGTAGCATGCTGTTTCCTGGTTGGATATATCAGGCAAACTCGACAACGCACACTGCAACAACAACATATATTGGTGCAAGCTATGGCAGCCCTTGAAGCTGGCTCATCTCCCCACGTATGGCTCAGTATGCTGGATCGGTAGTCAGTGACGGGTAAGATCTTCCCCGGGACCTTTCAACCTAAGACAGGGAAACAATCATGCTATTGTTCTCCCAATGACGGGTAAGACTGGTCCTTGAGGGTCGACGACCTAAGACAGGCACGATCCCGAGCCTTATTTTAATAAAACAAAAAGGGGGAGATGTCGGGGCCCACTCGGCTGGACCGAGATGGCACCCAGGCTTGTTGCCAGCGTGGATTCAAGATGGCGCCTAGGCTTGCAGCCAAGTCATGAGACTCACAAGATGGACGTCTCCTTGAGCATGCGCAGTGTGCCATGCTATGTGCCTGCAGAATGATCAGTGACGCCTACCACCAGCCTGCCTATGAGAAAGTCAGAAATGTGCATGCCCTAGCTGTGAAAGCTTGGGGTTGGTAGGGAATAGAAGGAGGGATTATGATGCTGATATATATTGTGTACACATTGTCAGACATATTAGAGAGAGAGAAGAGACATATTAAGAGACATGTTAAGGATCCATTAAAGAAGAATTCATATTTCAGCTGAAAAGGTGTCTGTGTCGTTCTCTAAGCCCCTGCGGGTCGGAGTCTTGGGGGATGATACCTGGTGCTTGGTTGAACCCAGGGTCTCTTCTACCTCAGGACTATACTGCCAGACCTATTTGATATTTTGTTTGGAACCATGGATGCACTGAAAGCTTCGCTAAGTCGCCGAGCCTGGCTTTGAACCTGTACAATCCTATGTCTCAGCTACCTCAGCACATGGTTTACAAGCGTGTGCCACCCTGCCAGGCTCCATTTGGGGTTTAAGCCTTAGCATCTGTGAATGCCTGGGCTTGTGGGAGGGTCGCGTGCCCTCTCGCGAGAATGATACAGTACCTGTGGCGCTTCCCATCCTGGCTTCCACATAGGGAAAATAGAGGCCGAAACACAGACCTCCCAAGCAGGGCATGGTCCAGAACTGGGCACAGGAGAGGGAGGGAGGCCCATGGGATGAGGACCAAAGGGGATTTCCATCGTGGAGGAAGGCCAGGGCTCAGAGCAGAGACCAGCGGGCTGTCTGCCTGCCTGTTCGGTGTGCAACGCGAGCCCCTCTAACCCATAAGCGACCCAGATATGGACCCGGGCATGTCCTCCTACCTTCACCTCGGCGGCCCGGTGTCTGAGGTTCTGAATAAAGGGACTAATATCCACTTGGGGCTTTATGTTTTTTTGTTTTTATTATTTTATTTCATTTTAGTTTCTGATTTGCTGGTGCTGGGTTGAGCCCAGAGTCTGTTCTACCTCTGGACTTTACTGCCAGACCTATTGGATATTTTGTTTGGAACCCTGGATGCACTGAAAGCTTCATTAAGTCACCAAGGCTGGCTTCAAACCTGTACGATCCTATGTCTTAGCCTCCTCAGCACAGGGGTTACAGGCGTGCGCCACCCCGCCAGGCTCCACTTGGGGTTTAAGCCTCAGAAGCTGTGAATGCCTGGACTTGCGGGAGGGGCCGCATGCCCTCTCGTGAGATTGATACAGTCCCCGCGGCACTTTTCATTCAGGCTTCCACATAAGGCAGAATAGAGGCCATGGGTGGTGCGCTCAGTAGACACGGCAAGGCAAAGAGGGCACTGGCATCCCTGGGTAACCGTAGGCAGCTTCGTGGAAAGGGAGAGAACCTGTACAAGACGCACCCCAGCCTGCTGACTCTTCAGCCTCCCCTGGCAAACGCCCTGGGGAGGGGAGGCTATCCAAACTGCCATTGCGCATGCGCGGACCGCGGACATCCAGAGAAACTTGGTTTTTTAAAGGAGGGATCCTGGAGAGGGCTGAGGGGCTCCATGCTCGAAGTCCCAGCGAAACACAGACATCCCAAGCTGGGCAGGGTCCATAACTGGGCACACAAGAGGGAAGGAGGCCCACTGGATGAGATCAAAGGGGATTTCCATTCTCGATGAAGGCCAGGGCTCAGAGCAGAGAACAGCAGGCTGTGTGTCTGTCTGTTCGGTGTGCAGTGCGGGTCCCTGTCACCCATAAGCGACCCAGATGTGGACCCGGGCATGTCTTCCTACCTTTGCCTCGGGGGACCGGTGTCTAGGGTTCTGCACAAAGGGCCTAATATCCACTTGGGGCTTTATGTTTTTTGTTTTCTTTAATTTTATTTCATTTTAGTTTCTATTTTGCTGGTGCTGGGTTGACCCCAGGGTCTGTTCTACCTCTGGAATCTACTGCCAGCCCTATTTGATATTTTGTTTGGAACCCTGGATGCACTGAAAACTTCGCTAAGTCGCTGAGGCTGGCTTTGAACCGGTACGATCCTATGTCTCAGCCTCCCCACCACAGGGGTTACAAGCGTGCGCCACCCCGCCAAACTCCACTTGGGGTTTAAGCCTCAGCAGTTGTGAATGCCTAGCTTGCGGGAGGGACTGCGTGCCCTCTCGCGAGAATAACACTCTACTCACGGCGCTTCCCGACCCGGCTTACACATATGGCAGAATAGAGTCCATGTGTGGTGCGCTCAGTAGACACGACAAGGCAAAGAGTGCACTGGAATCACTGGCTAACCGGAGGTAGCTCCATGGAAAGGGAGGGAACCTGTATAACACGTGCCCCAGCCTGCTTAGTGTTCCACCTCCCCTGCCAAATGCTCTGGGGAGGGGAGGCAGTCCAAACTGCCACTGTGCATGCGTGGACTGCAGACCCCCAGAGAAACTGGGTTTTTTAAAAGGAGGGAGCCTGGACATGGCAGAGGGGATCCATGCCTGAAGTCCTAGCAAAACAGACTTCCCAAGCTGGGCAGAATACAGAACTGGGCACAGGAGAGGGAGAGAGGCCCACGGGATCAGGACCAAAAGGGATTTCCATCGTGGAGGAGGCCAGGGCTCAGAGCAGAGACCAGCATGCTGTCTGTCTGTCTGTTTGGTGTGCAGTGCAAATTCCTGTCACCCATAAGCGACCCAGATGCGGCTCTGGAAGTGTCCTCCTACCTTCGACTCGGGGGCCCAGTGTCTGAGGTTCTGCACAAAGGGCCTAATATCCACTTGGGACTTTATGTTTTTTGTTTTCTTTAATCTTATTTCATTTTAGTTTCTGTTTGGCTGGTGCTGGGTTGAGCCCAGGGTCTGTTCTACCTCCGGACTCTACTGCCAGACCTATTGGATATTTTGTTTGGAATCCTGGATGCACTGAAAGCTTCAATAAGTCGCCGAGGTTGGCTTCGAAACTGTACAATCCTATGTCTCAGCCTCCCCAGCACAGAGGTTACAAGCGTGCGCCACCCTGCCAGGCTCCACTTGGGGTTTAAGCCTCAGCAGCTGTGAATGCCTGGGCTTGATGGAGGGGCCGCGTGCCCTCTCGCTAGAATGATACAGTCCCCGCGGAGCTTCCCGTCCCGGCTTCCACATAGGGAAAAATAGAGGCCATGTGTGATGTTCTCAGGAGACACTGCAAGGCAAAGAGGGCAGTGGCATCCCTGGGTAACCGGAGGCAGCTCCGTGGAAAGGGAGAGAACCTGTACAACATGCACCCCAGCCTGCTGATTTTTCCACCTCCCCTGGCAAACACCCTGGGGAGGGGAGGCAGTCCAAACTGCCACTGCGCATGCGTGGACCACGGACCCCCAGAGAAAGTGGGTTTTTTAAAAGGAGGGAGCCTGGAGAGGGCTAAAGGGCTCCATGCCCGATGTCCCAGTGAAACACAGACTTCCCAAGCTGGGCAGGGTCCAGAACTGGGCACAAGAGAGTGAGGGAGGCCCACGAGATGAGGACCAAAGGTGATTTCCAATGTGGAGGATGTCAGGGCTCAGAGCAGAGACCAGCGCGCTGTCTGTCTGTCTGTTCGGTGTGCAGCGTGAGTCCTTGTCACCCGTAAGCGACACAGATGCAGACCCGGGCATGTCCTCCTACATTTGCCTCGGGGACCCTGTGTCTGAGGTTCTGCATAAAGGGCCTAATATCCACTTGGGGCTTTATGTTTTTTGTTTTCTTGAATTTTATTTCATTTTAGTTTCTATTTTGCTGGTGCTGAGTTGACCCCAGGGTCTGTTCTACATTGGGATTCAACTGCCAGACCTATTTGATATTTTTTTGGAACCCTGGATGCACTGAAAGCTTCACTAAGTCGCTGAGGCTGGCTTTGAACCTGTACGATCCTATGTCTCAGCCTCCCCACCACAGGGGTTACAAGCGTGCACCACACCGCCAGGCTCCACTTGGGGTTTAAGCCTCAGCAGCTGTGAATTCCTAGATTGCGGGAGGGGCCGCGTGCCCTCTCGCAAGAATAACACAGTACTAGAGGCGCTTCCAGTCCCAGCTTCCACATAGGGCAGAATAGAGGCCATGTGTGGTGTTCTCAGGAGACACTGCAATGCAAAGAGGGCACTGGCATCCCTGGGTAACTGGAGGAAGCTCCGTGGAAAGGGAGGGAACCTGTACAACAGGCGCCACAGCCTGGTGACTGTTCTTCTTCCCTAGGAAACATCCTGGGGAGGGGAGGCAGTCCAAACTGCCACTTTAATGCGCGGAATGTGGAACCCCAGAGAAACTGTTTTTTAAAAGGAGGGAGCCTGGAGAGGGCTGAGGGGCTCCATGCCCGAAGTACCAGCGAAACACAGACTTCCCAAGCTGGGCAGAATAGAGAACAGGGCACAGGAGAGGGAGGGAGGCCCACGAGGTTAGGACCAAATGGGATTTCCATCTTGGAGGAGGCCAGGGCTCAGAGAAAAGACCAGTGGGCTGTCTGTCTGTTTGTCTCTTCAGTGTGCAGCGTGAGTCCCTGTCACCCGTAAGCGACCCAGGTGCGCACCCAGGCATGTCCTCCTACCTTCGCCTCAGGGGCCCAGTGTCTGAGGTTCTGCATAAAGGGCCTAATATCCACTTGGGGCTTTATGGTTTTTGTTTTCTTTAATCTTATTTCATTTTAGTTTCTGTTTTGCTGGTGCTGGGTTGAGCGCAGGGTCTGTTCTACCTCTGCACTCTACTGCCAGACCTATTTGATATTTTGTTTGGAACCCTAGATGCACTGAAAGCTTTGATAAGTCGCCGAGGTTGGCTTCAAACCTGTACAATCCTATGTCTCAGCCTCCCCAGCACAGGGGTTACAAGCGTGCGCCACCCTGCCAGGCTCCACTTGGGGTTTAAGCCTCCGCAGCTGTGAATGCCTGGGCTTGATGGAGGGGCCGCGTGCCCTCTCGCTAGAATGATACAGTCCCCGCGGCGCTTCCCGTCCAGGCTTCCACATAGGGCAGAATAGAGGCCATGTATGGTGCTCTCAGTAGACACTGCAAGGCAAAGAGGGCACTGGCATCCCTGGGTAACCGGAGGTAGCTCCATGGAAAGGGAGGGAACCTGTACAACACGCGCTTCAACCTGCTGAATGTTCTGCCTCCCCTGGCAAATGCCCTGGAAAGGGAGGCAGTCCAAACTGCCACTGCGCATGCGCGGACCGCGGACCCCCCCAGAGAAACTGGGTTTTGTAAAAGGAGGGAGCCTGGAGAGGGATGAGGGGCTCCATGCCCGACATCACAGTGAAACACAGACCTCCCAAGCTGGGCAGGGTCAAGAACTGGGCACACGAGAGGGAGGGAGGCCCACAGGATGAGGAACAAAGGGGATTTTCATCGTGGAGGCAGGCCAGGGCTCAGAGCAGAGACCAGCGGGCTGTGCGTCTGTCTGTTTGGTGTACAGCGCGAGTCCCTGTCTCCCGTAAGCGACCCAGATGCGGACCCAGGAGTGTCCTCCTACCTTTGCCTCGGGAGCCAATGTCTGATGATCTGCATAAAGGGCCTAATATCCACTTGGGGCTTTATGTTTTTTGTTTTCTTTAATTTTATTTCATTTTGGTTTCCTTTTTGCTGGTGCTGGGTTGAGCCCAGGGTCTGTTTTACCTCTGGACTCTACTGCCAGGCATATTTGATATTTTGTTTGGAACCCTGGATGCACTGAAAGCTTCGATAAGTCACCGAGATTGGCTTCGAAAATGTACGATCCTATGTCTCAGCCTCCCCACCACAGGGGTTACAAGCGTGTGCCACCCCGCCAGGCTCCACTTGGGGTTTAAGCCTCCGCAGCTGTGAATGCCTGGGCTTGATGGAGGGGCCGCGTGCCCTCTCGCTAGAATGATACAGTCCCCGCGGCGCTTCCCGTCCAGGCTTCCACATACAGCAGAATAGAGGCCATGTATGGTGCTCTCAGTAGACACTGCAAGGCAAAGAGGGCACTGGCATCCGTGGGTAACTGGAGGTAGCTCCGTGGAAAGGGATGTAACCTATACAACACGTGCTTCAGCCTGCTGAATGTTCTGCCTCCCCTGGCAAAAGCCCTGGGGAGGGGAGGCAGTCCAAACTGCCACTGCGCATGCACAGAACGTGGACACCCAGAGACACTGGGTTTTTTTTTTAATGAGGGAGCCTGGAGAGGGCTGAGGGGCTCCATGCCCGACGTCCTAGTGAAACACAGACCTCCCAAGCTGGGCAGGGTCCAGACAGGAGAGGGACGGAGGCCCATGGGATGAGGACCAAAGGGGATTTTCATCGTGGAGGAGGCCAGGGCTCAGAGCAGAGACCAGCGGGCTGTGCGTCTGTCTGTTCGGTGTGCAGCGCGAGTCCCTGTCTCCCGTAAGTGACCCAGATGCGGACCCAGGAGTGTCCTCCTACCTTTGCCTCGGGAGCCGATGTCTGAGGATCTGCAAAAAGGGCCTAATATCCACTTGGGGCTTTATGTTTTTGGGTTTTTTAAAAATTTTTATTTCATTTTAATTTCTGTTTGCTGGTGCTGGATTGAGCCCAGGGTCTGTTGTACCTCCAGACTCTACTGCCAGACCTATTTGATACTTGGTTTGAAACCCTGGATGCACTGAATACTTCGCTAAGTCGCCGAGGCTGGCTTCAAACCTGTACGATCCTCTGTCTCAGCCTCCGCAGTGCAGGGGTGACAAGCGTACGCCACCCCGTCAGGCTCCACTTGGGGTTATCACCTCCATACCTGTGAATTCCTGGACTTGCGGGAGGGGCTGCATGCCCTCCCGTGAGAATGATACAGTCCCTGCGGCATTTACAATCCCGGTTTCCACATAGGGCAGAAGAGAGGCCATGTGTGGGGCGCTCAGTAGGCACGGCAAGTAAAAAAGGGCACTGGCATCCCTGGCTAACAGGAGGCAGCTCCGTGGAAAAAGAGGGAACCTTTACAACACTTGGCCCAGCCTGCTGACTGTTCTGCCTGCCCTAGCAAATGCCCTAAGGAGGGGAGGCAGTCCAAACTGCCACTGCGCATGCGCAGACCGCGGACCCCCAGAGAAACTGGGTTTTTTACAAGGAGGGAGCCTGGAGAGAGCTGAAGGGCTCCTTGCCCGATGTCCAAGCAAAACACAGACCTCAAAAGCTGCGGAGGGTCCAGAACTGGACACAGGAGAAGGAGGGAGGCCCACGGGATGAGGACCAAAGGGGATTTCCTTCGTGGAGGCGACCAGGGCTCAGAGCAGAGAGGAGCGGGCTGTCTGTCTGTCTTTCTGCTCAGTGTGCAGTGCGAGTCCCTGTCGCCCATACGTGACACAGGTGCGGACCCACGCATGTCCTCCTACCTTCCCTTGGGGTCTGGTGTTTGAGGTTCTGCATAAAGGGCCTAATGTCCACTTGGCACTTTATGTTTTTTGTTTTCTTGAATTTTATTTCATTTTAGTTTCTGTTTCCCTGGTGCTGGGTTGAAAGGAGGGTGTGCTCTACCTCCGGACTATACTGCCAGACCTACTTGATACTTGGTTTGGAACCCTGGATGCATTGAAAGCTTCACTAAGTCGCCGAGGCTGGCTTCAAACCTGTAGGATCCTGTCTCAGCCTCCCCAGCACAGGGGTTACAAGCGTGCACCACCCTGCCAGGCTCCACTTGGGGTTTAAGCCTCTGCAGCTGTGAATGCCGGGGAATAGGGGAGGGGCTGCATTCCCACTCATGAGAATCATACTGTCCTCGCGGCGATTCTAGTCCTGGCTTCCACATAGGGCAGAATAGATGCCCTGTGGGGTGCGCTCAGTAGTCGCGGCAAGGCAAAGAGAGCAGTGGTATCCCTGGCTAACCGAAGGCAGCTCCGTGGAAAAGGTGGGAACCTGTACACTTGGCCCAGCTTGCTAACTGTTCTGCCTCCCCTGAAATACGCCCCGGGGAAGAAGGTAGTCCAAAATGCCACTGCGCGTGGGCAGACCGCAGAACCCCGGAGAAACTGGGTTTTTTACAAGGAGGGAGCCTGGAGAAGGCTGAGGGGCTCCATGCCGATGTCCAAGTGAGACACAGACCTCCCAATCTGGGGAGGGTCCAGAACTGGGCACAGGAGAGGGAGGGAGGCCCACGGGATGAGGATCAAAGGGGATTTCCTTTGTGGAGGCGGACCAGGGCTCAGAGCAGAGAGGAGAGGGCTTTCTGTCTTTCTGTTCAGTGTGCAGCGCAAGTCCCTGTCGCCCATACGTGACTCAGGTGCGGACCCAGGCATGTCCTCCTAACTTCCCTCGGGGTCTGGTGTCTGAGGTTCTGCATAATGGGCCTAATATCCACTTGGCGCTTTATGTTTTTTGTTTTCTTGAATTTTATTTCATTTTAGTTTCTGTTTCGCTGGTTCTGGGTTGACCGGAGGGTGTATTCTACCTCCGGGCTCTACTGCCAGACCTACTTGATACTTGGTTTGGAACCCTGGATGCATTGAAAGCTTCACTAAGTCGCCGAGGCTGACTTAGAACCTGTAGGACCCTGTCTCAGCCTCCCCAGCGCACGGGTTACAAGCGTGCGCCACCCTGCCAGGCTCCACTTGGGGTTTAAGCCTCTGCAGCTGTGAATGCCGGGGCTTGCGGGAGGGGCCGCATTCCCTCACGAGAATCATACTGTCCTCACGGAGGTTCCAGATCTGGCTTCCACATAGGGCAGAATAGAGTCCCCGTGGGGTGCGCTCAGTAGACGCTGCAAGGCAAAAAGGGCACTGGAATCTCTGGCTAACAGGAGGAAGCTCCGTGGAAAGGGAGGGAACCTGCACAACACTTGGCCCAGCCTGTTAACTCTTCTACCTCCTTTGGCAAATGCCCCGGAAAGGAAGGCAGTCTAAAATGCCACTGTGCGTGCGTGGACGTCGGACCCCCGGAGAAACTGGGTTTTTTACAAGGAGGGAGCCTGGAGAGAACTGAGGGGCTCAATGCCCGATGTCCAATTGAGACACAGACCTCCCAAGCTTTGGAGGGTCCAGAACTGGGCACAGGAGAGGGAGGGAGACCCTCTGGATGAGGACCAAAGGGGATTTCCTTTGTGGAGGCGGACCAAGACTCAGAGCATAGAGGAGCGGGCTGTCTGTCTGTCTTTCTCTTCAGTGTGCAGCGCGTGTCCCTGTCGCCCATACGTGACTCAGGTGCGGACCCAGGCATGTCCTCCTACCTTCCCTCGGGGTCTGGTGTCTGAGGTTCTGCATAAAGGGCCTAATATCCACTTGGCGGTTTTTGTTTTTTGTTTTCGTGAATTTTATTTCATTTTAGTTTTTGTTTCGCTGGTGCTGGGTTGAAAGGAGGGTGTGTTCTACCTCCGGAATCTAATGCCTGACCTACTTGATACTTGGTTTGGAACCCTGGATGCATTGAAAGCTTCACTAAGTCGCCGAGGCTGGCTTCGAACCTGTAGGATCCTGTCTCAGCCTCCCCAGCGCAGGGGTTACAAGCGTGCACCACCCTGCCAGGCTCCACTTGGGGTTTAAGCCTCTGCAGCTGTGAATGCAGGGGCTTAGGGGAGGGGCCGCATTCCCTCTCATGAGAATCATACTGTCCTCGTGGCGATTCCAGTCCTGGCTTCCACATAGGGCAGAATAGATGCCACGTGGGTTGCGCTGAGTAGACGCGTCAATGCAAAGAGGGCAGTGGTATCCCTGGCTAACTGAAGGCAGCTCCGTGGAAAAGGTGGGAACCTGTACAACACTTGGCCCAGCCTGATAATTGTTCTGCCTCCCTTGGCAAACGTCCCGGGGAGGAAGGCAGTCCAAAATGCCACTGTGCATGCACGGACTGCGGACCCCCCCCCCCCCCGCGGAGAAACTGGTTTTTTTATACAGAGGAAGCCTGGAGAGGTCTGAGGGGCTCCATGCCCGATGTCCTAGTGAGACACAGACCTCCCAAGTTGGGGAGGGTCCAGAACTGGGCACAGGAGAGAGAGAGGGAGGCCCTCGGGATGAGGACCAAAGGGGATTTCCGTTGTGGAGGCGGACCAGAGCTCAGAGCAGAGAGGAGCGGGTTGTCTGTCTGTCTTTCTGTTCAGTGTGCAGCGCGTGTCCCTGTCGCCCATACGTGACTCAGGTGTGGACCCAGGCATGTCCTCCTACCTTCCCTCGGGGTCTGGTGTCTGAGGTTCTGCATAAAGGGCCTAATATCCACTTGGCGGTTTTTGTTTTTTGTTTTTGTGAATTTTATTTCATTTTAGTTTCTGTTTCGCTGGTGCTGGGTTGAAAGGAGGGTGTGTTCTTCCTCCGGAATCTAATGCCTGACCTACTTGATACTTGGTTTGTAACCCTGGATGCATTGAAAGCTTCACTAAGTCGCCGAGGCTGGCTTCGAACCTGTAGGATCCTGTCTCAGCCTCCCCAGTGCAGGGGTTACAAGCGTGCACCACCCTGCCAGGCTCCACTTGGGGTTTAAGCCTCTGCAGCTGTGAATGCTGGGGTTTGCGGGAGGGGCCGCATTCCCTCTCATGAGAATCATACTGTCCTTGTGGCGAATCCAGTCCTGGCTTCCACATAGGGCAGAATAGATGCCACGTGGGTTGCGCTGAGTAGACGCGGCAAGGCAAAGAGGGCAGTGGTATCCCTGGCTAACTGAAGGCAGCTACGTGGAAAAGGTTGGAACCTGTACAACACTTGGCCCAGCCTGATAATTGTTCTGCCTCCCTTGGCAAACGCACCGGGGAGGAAGGCAGTCCAAAATGCCACTGAGCATGCGCGGACCGCGGACCCCCCACCCCCTCGGAGAAACTGGTTTTTTTACACAGAGGAAGCCTGAAGAGGGCTGAGGGGCTCCATGCCCGATGTCCAAGTGAGACACAGACCTCCCAAGTTGGGGAGGGTCCAGAACGGGGCACAGGAGAGGGAGGGAGGCCCTCGGGATGAGGACCAAAGAGGATTTTCGTTTGGAGGTGGACCAGAGCTCAGAGCAGAGAGGAGCGGGTTGTCTGTCTGTCTTTCTGTTCAGTGTGCAGCGCGTGTCCCTGTCGCCCATACGTGACTCAGGTGCGGACCCAGGCATGTCGTCCTACATTCCTTCGGGGTCTGGTGTCTGAGGTTCTGCATAAAGGGCCTAATATCCACTTTGCGCTTTATTTTTTTTTTGTTTTCTTGAATTTTATTTCATTTTAGTTTCTGTTTCGCAGGTTCTGGGTTGACCGGAGGGTGTGTTTAACCATCGGACTCTACTGCCAGACCTACTTGATACTTGGTTTGGAACCCTGGATGCATTGAAATCTTCACTAATTCACCGATGCTGGCTTCGAACCTGTAGGATCCTGTCTCAGCCTCCCCAGCGCAGGGGTTACAAGCATGCGCCACCCTGCCAGGCTCCACTTGGGGTTTAAGCCTCTGCAGCTGTGAATGCCCGAGTTTGCGGGAAGGGCCGCATTCCCTCTCACGAGAATCATACTGTCCTCGCGGAGGTTCCAGATCTGGCTTCCACATAGGGCAGAATAGAGGCCCCGTGTCGTGCGCTCAGTAGACGCAGCAAGACAAAAAGGGCACTGGAATTGCTGGCTAACAGGAGGAAGCTTGTGGAAAGGGAGGGAACCTGTACAACACTTGGCCCAGCCTGCTAACTCTTTTGCCTCCCTTGGTAAATGCCCAGGAAAGGAAGGCAGTCTAAAATGCCACTGCGCGTGCGTGGACGTCGGACCCCCATAGAAACTGTGTTTTTTACCCAGAGGAAGCCTGGAGGGGGCTGGGGGGCTCCATGCCCGATGTCCAAGTGAGACACAGACCTCAGAAGCTTTGGAGGGTCCAGAACTGGGCACAGGAGAGGGAGAGATGCCCTCGGGATGAGGACCAAAGGGGATTTCCTTTGTGGAGGCGGACCAGGGCTCAGAGCATAGAGGAGCGGGTTGTCTGTCTGTCTGTCTATTCAGTGTGCAGCACGAGTCCCTGTTGCCCATTGGTAACCGAGGTGCGGACCCAGGCATGTGTTCCTACCTTCCCTCGGATTCTGGTGTCTGAGGTTCTGCATAAAGGGCCTAATATCCACTTGGCGCTTTATGTTTTTTGTTTTCTTGAATTTTTTCATTTTAGTTTCTGTTTCTCTGGTGCTGGGTTGACCGGAAGGTGTGTTCTACCTCCGGAATCTAATGCCAGACCTACTTGATACTTGGTTTGGAACCCTGGATGCCCTGAAAGCTTCACTAAGTCGCCGAAGCTGGCTTTGAACCTGTAGGATCCTGTCTCAGCCTCCCCAGCGCAGGGGTTACAAGCGTGTGCCACCTGCCAGGATCCACTTGGCGTTTAAGCCTCTGCAGCTGTGAATGCTGGGGATTTCGGCAGGCGCCGCATTCCCTCTCATGATAATCATACTGTCCTCGCAGAGGTTCCAGTCCTGGCTTCCACATAGGGCAGAATAGAGGCCCCGTGGGGTGCGCTCAGTAGATGCTGCAAAACAAAAAGGGTACTGGATCTCTGGCTAACAGGAGGAAGCTCCGTGGAAAGGTAGGGAACCTGTACAACACTTGACCCAGCCTGCTAAATCTTCTGCTTCCCTTGGCAAATGCCCCGGAAAGGAAGGCATTCTAAAATGCCACTGCGCGTGCGTGGACGTCGGACCCCTCTGGAGAAACTGGGTTTTTTACAAGGAGGGAGCCTGGAGAGGGCTGAGGGGCTCCATGCCCGATGTCCAAGTGAGACACAGACCTCCCAAGCTGGGTAGGGTCCAGAACTGGGCACAGGAGAGGGAGGGAGGCCCACGGGATGAGGATCAAAGGGGATTTCCTTTGTGGAGGCAGACCAGGGCTCAGAGCAGAGAGGAGCGGGCTTTCTATCTGTCTTTCTGTTCAGTGTACAGCGCGAGTCCCTGTCGCCCATACGTGACCCAAGTGTGGACCCAGGCATGTCCTCCTACCTTCCCTCGGGGTCTGGTGTCTGAGGTTCTGCATAAAGGGCCTAATATCCACTTGGCACTTTATGTATTTTGTTTTCTTGAATTTTATTTCAGTTTAGTTTCTGTTTCTCGGGTGCTGGGTTGACTGGAGGGTGTATTCTACCTCCGGACTCTACTGATAGACCTACTTGATACTCGGTTTGGAACCCTGGATGCATTGAAAGCTTCACTAAGTCGCAGAGGCTGGCTTAGAACCTGTAGGATCCTGTCTCAACCTTCCAAGCGCAGGGTTTACAAGCGTGCACCACCCTGCCAGGCTCCACTTGGGGTTTAAGCCTCTGCAGCTGTGAATGCGGGGCTTGCGGCAGGCGCCGCATTCCCTCTCACGAGAATCATACTTTCCTTGCGGAGGTTCCAGTCCTGGCTTCCACATAGGGCAAAATAGAGGCCCCGTGGGGTGCGCTCAGTAGACTTGGAAGGCAAAAAGGGCACTGGAATCTCTGGCTAACAGGAGGAAGCTCCGTGGAAAGGGAGGGAACCTGTACAACACTTGCCACAGCCTGCTAACTCTTCTGCCTCCCTTGGCAAATGCCCTGGAAAGGAAGGCAGTCTAAAATGCCACTGTGCATGCGTGGACGTCGGACCCCCGGAGAAACTGGGTTTTTTACAAGGAGGGAGCCTGGAGAGGACTGAGGGGCTCCATGCCCGATGTCTAAGTGAGACACAAACCTCCCAATCTGGGGAGGGTCCAGAACTGGGCACAGGAGAGGGAGGGAGGCCCTCGGGATGAGGACCAAAGGGGATTTCCTTTGTGGAGGCGGACCAGCGCTCAGAGCAGAGAGGAGCGGGGTTTCTGTCTGTCTTTATGTTCAGTGTTTAGCGCGAGTCCCTGTTGTCCATAGGTAACCCAGGTGCGGACCCAGGCTTGTCCCCCTCCTTCCCTCGGGTTCTGGTGTCTGAGGTTCTGCATAAAGGGCCTAATATCCACTTGGCGCTTTATGTTTTTTGTTTTCTTGAATATTATTTCATTTTAGTTTCTGTTTCGCTGGTGCTGGGTTGACCGGAGTGTGTGTTCTACCTCCGGACTCTATTGCCAGACCTACTTGATACTTAGTTTGGAACCCTGGATGCATTGAAAGCTTCACTAAGTCGCAGAGGCTGGCTTAGAACCTGTAGGATACTGTCTCAGCCTCCACAGCACAAGGGTTACAAGCGTGCACCACCCTGCCAGGCTCCACTTGGGGTTTAAGTCTCTGCTGCTGTGAATGCCGGGGCTTGTGGGAGGGGCCGCATTCTCTCTCACGAGAATCATACTGTCCTCGCGGAGGTTCCTCCTGGCTTTCATATAGGGCAGAATAGAGTCCCCGTGGGGTGCGCTCAGTAGATGATGCAAGGCAAAAAGGGCACTGGAATCGCTGGCTAGCAGGAGGAAGCTCCGTGGAAAGGGAGGGAACCTGTACAAAACTTGGCCCTGCCTGCTAACTCTTCTGCCTCCCTTGGCAAATGCCCCGGAAAGGAAGGCAGTCTAAAATGCCACTGCGCGTGCGTGGACGTCGGACCCCCGTAGAAATTGTGTTTTTTTACCCAGAGGAAGCTTGGAGAGGTCTGAGGGGCTCCACGCCCGATGTCCTAGTGAGACACAGACCTCCCAAGCTGGAGAGGGTCCATAACTGGGCACAGGAGAGGGAGGGATGCCCTTGGGATGAGGACCAAAGGGGATGTCCTTTGTGGAGGTGGATCAGGGCTCAGAGCATAGAGGAGCGGGTTGTCTGTCTGTCTTTCTGTTCAGTGTGCAGCGCGATGCCCTATTGCCCATACGTAACCCAGGTGCGGACCAAGGCATGTCCTCCTACCTTCCCTAGTGATCTGGTGTCTGAAGTTCTGCATAAACGGCCTAATATCCACTTGGCGCTTTATGTTTTTTGTTTTCTTGAATTTTATTTCAATTTAGTTTCTGTTTTGCTGGAGCTGGGTTGACTGGAGTGTGTGTTCTACCTCCGGAATCTAATGCCAGACCTACTTAATACTTGGTTTGGAACCCTGGATGCACTGAAAGCTTCACTAAGTCGCTGAAGCTGGCTTCGAACCAAAAGGATCCTGTCTCAGCCTCCCCAGCGCAGGGTTTACAAGCGTGCGCCACCCTGCCAGGCTCAACTTAGGGTTTAAGCCTCTGCAGCTGTGAATGCCGGGGATTGCGGCAGGCGCCGCATTCCCGCTCACGAGAATCATATTGTCCTCGCGGAGGTTCAAGTCCTGGTTTCCACATAGGCCAGAATAGAGGCCCCATGGGGTGCGCTCAGTAGATGCTGCAAGGCAAAAAAGGGCACTGTAATCTCTGACTAACAGGAGGAAGCTCCGTGGAAAGGTTAGGAATCTGTACAACACTTGGCCCACCCTGCTAACTGTTCTGCCTCCCCTGAAAAACGCCCCGGGGAAGAAGGTAATCCAAAATGCCACTGCGCGTGGGCAGACCGCAGACCCTCGGAGAAACTGGGTTTTTTACAAGGAGGGAGCCTGGAGAGGGCTTAGGGGCTCCATGCTGATGTCCAAGTGAGACACAGACCTCCCAAGCTGGGGAGGGTCTAGACCTGGGCACAGGAGAGGGAGGGAGGCCCATGGGATGAGGATCAAAGGGGATTTCCTTTGTGGAGGCGGACCAGGGCTCAGAACAGAGAGGAGCTGGCTTTCTGTCTGTCTTTCTGTTCAGTGTGCAGCGCGAGTCCCTGTCGCCCATACGTGACCCAGGTGCAGACCCAGGCATGTCCTCGTACCTTCCCTCAGGGTCTGGTTTCTGAGGTTCTGCATAAAGGGCTTAATATCCACTTGGCGCTTTATGTTTTTTGTTTTCTTGAATTTTAATTCATTTTAGTTTCTGTTTTGCTTGTGCTGGGTTGACTGGAGGGTGTGTTCTACCTTCAAACTCTACTGCCAGACCTACTTTATACTTGGTTTGGAACCCTGGATGCATTGAAAGCTTTACTAAGTCGCAGAGGCTGGCTTCAAACCTGTAGGATCCTGTCTCAGCCTCCCCAGTGCAGGGGTTACAAGCCTGAGCCAACCTGCCAGGCTCCACTTGGGGTTTAAGCCTCTGCAGTTGTGAATGTTGGGGTTTGTGGGAGGGGCCGCATTCCCTCTGGCAAGAATCATACTGTCTCTGCTGTGGTTCCAGTCCTGGATTCCACATAGGGCAAATAGAGGCCCGGTGGTGTGCAATAAGTAGACACGGCAAGGCAAAAAGGGCACTGGAATTCCTGCCTTACAGGAGGCAGCTCCGTGGAAAGGGAGGGAGCCTGTACAACACTTGGCCCAGCCTGCTAACTGTCCTGCCTCCCCTGGCAAATGCCCCGGGGAGGAAGGCAGTCCAAAATGCCACTGCGAGTGCATGGACCGCAGACCCTCGAGAAACTGCGTTTTTTACAAGGAGGGAGCCTGGAGAGGTTTGAGGGGCTCCATGCCCGATATCCAATTGAGACACAGACCTTCCAAGCTGGGGAGTGTCCAGAACTGGGCACCTGAGAGGGAAGGAGTCCCTTGGGATGAGAACCAAAGGGGATTTCCTTTGTGGAGGCAGACCAGGGCACAGAGCAGAGAGGAGCGGGCTGTCTGTCTGTCGTTCTGTTTAGTGTTCAGCGCGAGTCCCTGTCGCCCATACGTGACCCAGGTGCGGACCCAGGCATGTCCTCCTACCTTCCCTCGGGGTCTGGTGTCTGAGGTTCTGCATAAAGAGCCTAATATCCACTTGGCGCTTTATGTTTTTTGTTTTCTTGAATATTATTTCATTTTAGTTTCTGTTTCTCGGGTGCTGTGTTGACCGGAGGGTGTGTTCTACCTCAGGACTCTACTGCCAGACCTACTTGATACTTGCTTTGGAACCCTGGATGCACTGAAAGCTAAACTAAATCACTGAGGCTGGCTTCGAACCTGTAGGATCCTGTCTCAGCCTCCCCAGCGCAGGGGTTACAAGCATGCACCACCCTGCCAGGCTCCACTTGGGGTTTCAGCCTCTGCAGCTGTGAATGCTGGGGTTTGCGGGAGGGGCCGCATTCCCTCTCACGAGAATCATACTGTATCCATGGCGGTTCCAGTCCTGGCTTCCACATAGGGCAGAATAGAGGCCTCGTGGGGTGCGCTCAGTAGACATGGTAAGGCAAAAAGGGCACTGGAATCCCTGCCTTACAGGAGGCAGCTCCGTGGAAAGGGAGGGAGCCTGTACAACAGGTGGCCCAGCCTGCTAACTGTCCTGCCTCCCCTGGCAAACACCATGGGGAGAAAGGCAGTCCAAAATGCCACTGCAAGTGCATAGACCGCAGACCACCGAGTCACTGGGTTTTTTTTTACAAGGAGGGAGCCTAGAGAGGGTTCAGGGGCTCCATGCCCGATATCCAATTTTGACACAGACCTCCCATGCTGGGGAGGGTCCAGAACTGGGCACAAGAGAGGGAGGGAGTCCATTGGATGAGGACCAAAGGGGATTTCCTTTCTGGAGGCAGACCAGGGCTCAGAGCAGAGAGGAGCAGACTGTCTGTCTTTCTGTTCAGTGTGCAGCGTGAGTCCCTGTCATCCATACGTGATCCAGGTGCGGACCCAGGCATGTCCTCCTACCTTCCCTCGGGGTCTGGTGTCTGAGGTTCTGAATAAAGAGCCTAATATCCACTTGGCGCTTTACGTTTTTTGTTTTCTTGAATATTATTTCATTTTAGTTTCTGTTTCGCGGGTGCTGGGTTGACCGGAGGGTGTGTTCTACCTCCAGACTCTACTGCCAGACCTACTTGGTACTTGGTTTGGAACCCTGGATGCACTGAAAGCTTCACTAAGTCACAGAGGCTGGTTTCGAACCTGTAGGATCCTGTCTCAGCCTTCCCAGTGCAGGGGTTACAAGCCTGCGCCACCCTGCCAGGCTCCACTTGGGGTTTAAGACTCTGCAGCTGTGAATTCTGGGGTTTGTGGGAGGGGCCGCATTCTGTCTCGCGAGAATCATACTGTCTCCACTGTGGTTTCTGTCCTGGCTTCCACAAAGTCAGAATAGAGGCCCCGTGGGGTGCGCTCAGTAGACATGGCAAGGCAAAAAGGGCACTGGAATCCCTGCCTTACAGGAGGCAGCTCCGTGGAAAGGGAGGGAGCCTGTACAATACTTGGCCCAGCATGCTAACTGTCCTGCCTCCCCTGGCAAACACCATGGGGAGGAAGGCAGTCCAAAATGCCACTGTGACTGCATGGACCGCAGACCCCCTAGACACTGGGTTTTTTACAAGGAGGGAGCCTAGAGAGGGTTCAGGGGCTCCATTCCCAATATCCAATTGAGACACAGACCTTCCAAGCTGGGGAGGGTCCAGAACTGGGCACAGGAGAGGGAGGGAGTCCATTGGATGAGGACCAAAGGGGATTTCCTTTGTGGAGGCGGACCAGGGCTCAGAGCAGAGAGGAGCAGACTGTCGGTCTTTCTGTTCAGTGTGCAGCGTGAGTCCCTGTCGTCCATACGTGATCCAGGTGCGGACCCAGGCATGTCCTCCTACCTTCCCTCGGGGTCTGGTGTCTGAGGTTCTGAATAAAGAGCCTAATATCCACTTGGCGCTTTACGTTTTTTGTTTTCTTGAATATTATTTCATTTTAGTTTCTGTTTCGCGGGTGCTTGGTTGACCGGAGGGTGTGTTCTACCTCCAGACTCTACTGCCAGACCTACTTGGTACTTGGTTTGGAACCCCGGATGCACTGAAAGCTTCACTAAGTCACAGAGGCTGGCTTCGAACCTGTAGGATCCTGTCTCAGCCTCCCCAGTGAAGGGGTTACAAGCCTGCGCCACCCTGCCAGGCTCCACTTCGGGTTTAAGCCTCTGCAGCTGTGAATGCTTGGGTTTGCGGGAGGGGCCGCATTCCCTCTCAGGAGAATCATACTGTCTCTGCTGTGGTTTCAGTCCTGGCTTCCACAAAGTCAGAATAGAGGCCCCGTGGGGTGCGCTCAGTAGACACGGCAAGGCAAAAAGGGCACTGGAATCCCTGCCTTACAGGAGGAAGCTCCGTGGAAAGGGAGGGAGCCTGTACAACAGTTGGCCCAGCCTGCTAACTGTCCTGCCTCCCCTGGCAAACACCATGGGGAGAAAGGCAGTCCAAAATGCCACTGCGAGTGCATGGACTGCAGACCCCTGAGACACTGGGTTTTTTACAAGGAGGGAGCCTAGAAAGGGTTCAGGGGCTCCATGCCCGATATCCAATTGAGACACAGACCTTCCAAGCTGGGGAGGGTCCAGAACTGGGCACAGGAGAGGGAGGGAGTCCATTGGATGAGGACCAAAGGGGATTTCCTTTGTGGAGGCGGACCAGGGCTCAGAGCAGAGAGGAGCAGACTGTCTGTCTGTCTTTCTGTTCAGTGTGCAGCGCGAGTCCCTGTCGTCCATACGTGATCCAGGTGCGGACCCAGGCATGTCCTCCTACCTTCCCTCGGGGTCTGGTGTCTGAGTTTCTGAATAACGAGCCTAATATCCACTTGGCGCTTTACGTTTTTTGTTTTCTTGAATATTATTTCATTTTAGTTTCTGTTTCGCGGGTGCTGGGTTGACCGGAGGGTGTGTTCTACCTCCAGACTCTACTGCCAGACCTACTTGGTACTTGGTTTGGAACTCCGGATGCACTGAAAGCTTCACTAAGTCACAGGGCTGGCTTCGAACCTGTAGGATCCTGTCTCAGCCTCCCCAGTGAAGGGGTTACAAGCCTGCGCCACCCTGCCAGGCTCTACTTCGGGTTTAAGCCTCTGCAGCTGTGAATGCTTGGGTTTGCGGGAGGGGCCGCATTCCCTCTCAGGAGAATCATACTGTCTCTGCTGTGGTTTCAGTCCTGGCTTCCACAAAGTCAGAATAGAGGCCCCGTGGGGTGCGCTCAGTAGACACGGCAAGGCAAAAAGAGCACTGGAATCCCTGCCTTACAGGAGGAAGCTCCGTGGAAAGGGAGGGAGCCTGTACAACAGTTGGCCCAGCCTGCTAACTGTCCTGCCTCCCCTGGCAAACACCATGGGGAGGAAGGCAGTCCAAAATGCCACTGCGAGTGCATGGACTGCAGACCCCTGAGACACTGGGTTTTTTACAAGGAGGGATCCTAGAAAGGGTTCAGGGGCTCCATGCCCGATATCCAATTGAGACACAGACCTTCCAAGCTGGGGAGGGTCCAGAACTGGGCACAGGAGAGGGAGGGAGTCCATTGGATGAGGACCAAAGGGGATTTCCTTTGTGGAGGCGGACCAGGGCTCAGAGCAGAGAGGAGCAGACTGTCTGTCTGTCTTTCTGTTCAGTGTGCAGCGCGAGTCCCTGTCGTCCATACGTGATCCAGGTGCGGACCCAGGCATGTCCTCCTATCTTCCCTCGGGGTCTGGTGTCTGAGGTTCTGAATAAAGAGCCTAATATCCACTTGGCGCTTTACGTTTTTTGTTTTCTTGAATATTATTTCATTTTAGTTTCTGTTTCGCGGGTGCTGGGTTGACCGGAGGGTGTGTTCTACCTCCAGACTCTACTGCCAGACCTACTTGGTACTTGGTTTGGAACCCCGGTGTCGCGTCCCTCGACCAGCGATTAAGACACGACACGAAGCTCTTCTTGCAAGCCGTTTATTCAGGATACTAGTAATGGCGGAATGGTAGAATGGCATGGCCTGGCAAAGATCTGCCTTGCGCAGGGGATTATAAACATTAACCCTCCCAATCACTCCCTGCCACGTCTCACTCACTCATTGGCTCATGCTCGTCAGGCCACCACCACGTCATGCGTTACATAACCTTAGCCTCCAAATATGGAGTTACTACCTGCACAGCCATGTGTCAATCAAGCTCAGAGGCAGGAAGCCGGCGCCATTTTCTAGTTCAGAGGCAGGAAGCCGGTGCCATCTTCTAATGGCGGCTCGCCACAATTCCCCCTTTTTGTTTTTATAGGCAACAGGTAAGAGCAGAGGTTTGACCCCTATTAATCACTGGCACCTTTTTCTAGGGACGGGTACTTGGGTGCCTAACCCGTGTGCAGTCAAGCGTACTCTTCCTGAGGACCAAACTTGTGCCCTCAGCTGCAGTGCTTTGCCTTGCAACCTGAGCCACTATGCCTTAGCTGCCGCGAGCCAGGCTTGGGGTGATTGTCCTGCCTCGATAGCCACACAGGCGTGTATAAACATGGCTGTATTATGATTAACACTTTGGCAAAGACGAGCAATGCACCAGACACAAAACAACACAGCCGCAACCAATAATCCCATTAAGGTCCCCAATCCAGCCCATTCCTTTAGATGATTCATGGCATGAGTTATCCAAGATGACAGTCGTTTGGCCAAACTAATGTCCACACGAGTCGAGTTGACGGTGATCATGGCAGTATGTAATCTCTCTAGTTGGGTTTCAAATTTTCCCGTCCAGTTGCCTAAAAGATAAATTGACAACTCCCGAGACAGGTTAGCAGCTTTTGTAACACTGGTAACACAGAGACCAGGGTATATGATATTATCTGGTATAATAGACAAATTTTGTTTCTTTTGTGGACATTGTCGCTTTTGATGACCCATTTGGCCGCATTGAAAACAGGCTCCCGGATTTATCCCGGAGCGCTGAGTTAACTGCATAACGGCGGCTGCTAAACCCGCGTTAGTTAGAGGGCCATTTAACTCTCGACAGATTTTCATCCAGTCCTCAATATTTTTGTCCTTGTATGGTCGGATAGCAGCTCGGCATTCCTTCGTACACTGTTCAAAAACTAACTGTTTAATCAAAGGTGTTGCCACCTCCACATTAGGACCTAAAATTCTACTTGTAGCTTCAAGGAGATGAGCTACAAAATCTGCAAATGGCTCGGTAGGTCCTTGTATAATTTTGGTTAGATTACCAGCAGATTCCCCTGAGCTTCTAAGGGATTTCCATGCTCTAATAGCACAAGAATTTATTTGATTATAAACTTCCAAAGGAAGACCGGTTTGGTTTTGGGCATGTAGTCCTTGTCCTAAAATCATATCTCGATCCCATTGAGGATTTCCAGCAAGAGCATTAGCAGCAGCCTGATCAGAGGCATATTCTATGTTAAAGGCCTTCCATTCCAAAAATTGTCCAGGGGTGAGGCACGCTCGTGTTAATCCATTCCAGTCCCCTGGCGTCATGCATTTTCTAGCCAGAGCTTCCACTTGGGCTAATGTAAAGGAAGCTGTGACCCCATACATGCGAACTGATTCTGCTAATGCCTTAATGACCTTAAAATCAAGGGGTTCATAAAAACAAGCGCCCTGTTTATCTTGAAAAATAGGAAAGGCCAACGGGAGCTCAGTTCTAACACGTGACCAAACTTGAGGGCAAAAGGAATTATGAGATCCCTGAGTGGAGGATGGTAAGGATGGTGGTGGCTCAGGAGGAGGATAATCTTGTCCTGAGGGCATAGAAAAATCCGGATTTAACTTAGGCAAATGGGATTTTTTTGAGGCTGAATGAATTGACACATATGCCATTTTTTCTTTAACGAACTTTCTTCCTTATCAGAAGAATCAGAAGAGGAGTCTGGCCCTTGAAATTCAGACAAATTCGGATAGAGTGAGGAACGGACAGGTTCCTTTGCTTTACTAACTGCCCGTTTTGACTTATGCTCCTCAGATTTCTGTTCTTTGAGTAATTCTAGGGCGGTTTGCCCTTCCCTAATAGCATCATGATATGTTTGATCTTCTAAGCAACCTCTGATCAATTTCCAAATAGGTAGAACACAGGGATTAAGGCTTCCCTGTTGCTCAGCATATTCAAGATCTCGACCAAGCCTTTCCCAACTAGAAACTGTCAGGGTACTTGAGACAGAAAACCATGGAGCGGCGTTGTCACAGTCATTTAAAAATTTTTCTAAAGTAGACTTTCTAATTTCTAAACTTCTAGAATGAAGTAGCTCCTGGAGAGCCCAAAAAATTGGATGAGATTTAGAATGAAATAGCTCCTGAAGAGCCAAAAAAATTGGATGAGATTGCAAAGCCCCCATCCCAAAACTAAGCTCAATATGAAACTCAAAAATGGTCTGCTTTGATCGCGGCTCTACCTTCGCGTTCCCGCGTCTGCTTTGACCGCAGTTCTACTTTCACTTTCCCGCGTCTGCTTTGACCGCAGCTCTATTTTTACTTTCCCGCGTCTGCTTTGATCGCAGCTCTACTTTTACTTTCCCGCGTCTGCTTTGATCGCACCTCTACTTTTACTTTCCCGTGTCTGCTTTGATCGCAGCTCTACTTGATTTGCTCTCCCCTTATCCACAGGTGAGAGCGGTTACCCGCATTTTTCGCGGACCCCCCAACTTACCAGGGGACTTACCGGTGCACCTTCCCTGACGACAGCAAGTTCTGAGCTTCACGCACGGGAGCTGATTCTCTTCCCCGTACGGGCCACCAGTTGTCGCTTCCCTCGACCAGCTATTAAAACACGACACGAAGCTCTTCTTGCAAGCCGTTTATTCAGGATACTAGTAATGGCGGAATGGCAGAATGGCATGGCCTGGCAAAGATCTGCCTTGCGCAGGGGATTATAAACATTAACCCCCCCAATCACTCCCTGCCACGTCTCACTCACTCATTGGCTCATGCTCCACAGGCCACGACCACGTCATGCGTTACATAACCTTAGCCTCCAAATATGGAGTTACTTCCTGCACAGCCATGTGTCAATCAAGCTCAGAGGCAGGAAGCCGGCGCCATTTTCTAGTTCAGAGGCAGGAAGCTGGCGCCATCTTCTAATGGCGGCTCACCACACCCCGGATGAATGAAACCTTCACTAAGTCACAGAGGCTGGCTTCGAACCTGTAGGATCCTGTCTCAGCCTCCCCAGCGCAGGGGTTACAAGCCTATGCCACCCTGCCAGGCTCCACTTGGGGTTTAAGCCTCTGCAGCTGTGAATGCTGGGGTTTGCGGGAGGGGCCACATTCCTTCTCAAGAGAATCATACTTTATCCAAGGCGGTTCCAGTCCTGGCTTCCACATAGGGCAGAAAAGAGGCCCCGTGGGGTGCGCTCAGTAGACACGGCAAGGCAAAAAGGGCACTGGAATCCCTGCCTTACAGGAGGCAGCTCCGTGGAAAGGGAGGGAGCCTGTACAACAGTTGGCCCAGCCTGCTAACAGTCCTGCCTCCCCTGGCAAACACCATGGGGAGGAAGGCAGTCCAAAATGCCACTGCGAGTGTATGGACCGCAGACCCCCGAGACACTGGGTTTTTTACAAGGAGGGAGCCTAGAGAGGGTTCACGGGCTCCATGCCCAATATCCAATTGAGACACAGACCTTCCAAGCTGGGGAGGGTCCAGAACTGGGCACAGGAGAGGGAGGGAGTCCATTGGATGAGGACCAAAGGGGATTTCCTTTGTGGAGGCGGACCAGGGCTCAGAGCAGAGAGGAGCAGACTGTCTGTCTGTCTTTCTGTTCAGTGTGCAGCGCGAGTCCCTGTCGTCCATACGTGATCCAGGTGCGGACCCAGGCATGTCCTCCTATCTTCCCTCGGGGTCTGGTGTCTGAGGTTCTGAATAAAGAGCCTAATATCCACTTGGCGCTTTACGTTTTTTGTTTTCTTGAATATTATTTCATTTTAGTTTCTGTTTCGCGGGTGCTGGGTTGACCGGAGGGTGTGTTCTACCTCCAGACTCTACTGCCAGACCTACTTGGTACTTGGTTTGGAACCCCGGTGTCGCGTCCCTCGACCAGCGATTAAGACACGACACGAAGCTCTTCTTGCAAGCCGTTTATTCAGGATACTAGTAATGGCGGAATGGTAGAATGGCATGGCCTGGCAAAGATCTGCCTTGCGCAGGGGATTATAAACATTAACCCTCCCAATCACTCCCTGCCACGTCTCACTCACTCATTGGCTCATGCTCGTCAGGCCACCACCACGTCATGCGTTACATAACCTTAGCCTCCAAATATGGAGTTACTACCTGCACAGCCATGTGTCAATCAAGCTCAGAGGCAGGAAGCCGGCGCCATTTTCTAGTTCAGAGGCAGGAAGCCGGTGCCATCTTCTAATGGCGGCTCGCCACAATTCCCCCTTTTTGTTTTTATAGGCAACAGGTAAGAGCAGAGGTTTGACCCCTATTAATCACTGGCACCTTTTTCTAGGGACGGGTACTTGGGTGCCTAACCCGTGTGCAGTCAAGCGTACTCTTCCTGAGGACCAAACTTGTGCCCTCAGCTGCAGTGCTTTGCCTTGCAACCTGAGCCACTATGCCTTAGCTGCCGCGAGCCAGGCTTGGGGTGATTGTCCTGCCTCGATAGCCACACAGGCGTGTATAAACATGGCTGTATTATGATTAACACTTTGGCAAAGACGAGCAATGCACCAGACACAAAACAACACAGCCGCAACCAATAATCCCATTAAGGTCCCCAATCCAGCCCATTCCTTTAGATGATTCATGGCATGAGTTATCCAAGATGACAGTCGTTTGGCCAAACTAATGTCCACACGAGTCGAGTTGACGGTGATCATGGCAGTATGTAATCTCTCTAGTTGGGTTTCAAATTTTCCCGTCCAGTTGCCTAAAAGATAAATTGACAACTCCCGAGACAGGTTAGCAGCTTTTGTAACACTGGTAACACAGAGACCAGGGTATATGATATTATCTGGTATAATAGACAAATTTTGTTTCTTTTGTGGACATTGTCGCTTTTGATGACCCATTTGGCCGCATTGAAAACAGGCTCCCGGATTTATCCCGGAGCGCTGAGTTAACTGCATAACGGCGGCTGCTAAACCCGCGTTAGTTAGAGGGCCATTTAACTCTCGACAGATTTTCATCCAGTCCTCAATATTTTTGTCCTTGTATGGTCGGATAGCAGCTCGGCATTCCTTCGTACACTGTTCAAAAACTAACTGTTTAATCAAAGGTGTTGCCACCTCCACATTAGGACCTAAAATTCTACTTGTAGCTTCAAGGAGATGAGCTACAAAATCTGCAAATGGCTCGGTAGGTCCTTGTATAATTTTGGTTAGATTACCAGCAGATTCCCCTGAGCTTCTAAGGGATTTCCATGCTCTAATAGCACAAGAATTTATTTGATTATAAACTTCCAAAGGAAGACCGGTTTGGTTTTGGGCATGTAGTCCTTGTCCTAAAATCATATCTCGATCCCATTGAGGATTTCCAGCAAGAGCATTAGCAGCAGCCTGATCAGAGGCATATTCTATGTTAAAGGCCTTCCATTCCAAAAATTGTCCAGGGGTGAGGCACGCTCGTGTTAATCCATTCCAGTCCCCTGGCGTCATGCATTTTCTAGCCAGAGCTTCCACTTGGGCTAATGTAAAGGAAGCTGTGACCCCATACATGCGAACTGATTCTGCTAATGCCTTAATGACCTTAAAATCAAGGGGTTCATAAAAACAAGCGCCCTGTTTATCTTGAAAAATAGGAAAGGCCAACGGGAGCTCAGTTCTAACACGTGACCAAACTTGAGGGCAAAAGGAATTATGAGATCCCTGAGTGGAGGATGGTAAGGATGGTGGTGGCTCAGGAGGAGGATAATCTTGTCCTGAGGGCATAGAAAAATCCGGATTTAACTTAGGCAAATGGGATTTTTTTGAGGCTGAATGAATTGACACATATGCCATTTTTTCTTTAACGAACTTTCTTCCTTATCAGAAGAATCAGAAGAGGAGTCTGGCCCTTGAAATTCAGACAAATTCGGATAGAGTGAGGAACGGACAGGTTCCTTTGCTTTACTAACTGCCCGTTTTGACTTATGCTCCTCAGATTTCTGTTCTTTGAGTAATTCTAGGGCGGTTTGCCCTTCCCTAATAGCATCATGATATGTTTGATCTTCTAAGCAACCTCTGATCAATTTCCAAATAGGTAGAACACAGGGATTAAGGCTTCCCTGTTGCTCAGCATATTCAAGATCTCGACCAAGCCTTTCCCAACTAGAAACTGTCAGGGTACTTGAGACAGAAAACCATGGAGCGGCGTTGTCACAGTCATTTAAAAATTTTTCTAAAGTAGACTTTCTAATTTCTAAACTTCTAGAATGAAGTAGCTCCTGGAGAGCCCAAAAAATTGGATGAGATTTAGAATGAAATAGCTCCTGAAGAGCCAAAAAAATTGGATGAGATTGCAAAGCCCCCATCCCAAAACTAAGCTCAATATGAAACTCAAAAATGGTCTGCTTTGATCGCGGCTCTACCTTCGCGTTCCCGCGTCTGCTTTGACCGCAGTTCTACTTTCACTTTCCCGCGTCTGCTTTGACCGCAGCTCTATTTTTACTTTCCCGCGTCTGCTTTGATCGCAGCTCTACTTTTACTTTCCCGCGTCTGCTTTGATCGCACCTCTACTTTTACTTTCCCGTGTCTGCTTTGATCGCAGCTCTACTTGATTTGCTCTCCCCTTATCCACAGGTGAGAGCGGTTACCCGCATTTTTCGCGGACCCCCCAACTTACCAGGGGACTTACCGGTGCACCTTCCCTGACGACAGCAAGTTCTGAGCTTCACGCACGGGAGCTGATTCTCTTCCCCGTACGGGCCACCAGTTGTCGCTTCCCTCGACCAGCTATTAAAACACGACACGAAGCTCTTCTTGCAAGCCGTTTATTCAGGATACTAGTAATGGCGGAATGGCAGAATGGCATGGCCTGGCAAAGATCTGCCTTGCGCAGGGGATTATAAACATTAACCCCCCCAATCACTCCCTGCCACGTCTCACTCACTCATTGGCTCATGCTCCACAGGCCACGACCACGTCATGCGTTACATAACCTTAGCCTCCAAATATGGAGTTACTTCCTGCACAGCCATGTGTCAATCAAGCTCAGAGGCAGGAAGCCGGCGCCATTTTCTAGTTCAGAGGCAGGAAGCTGGCGCCATCTTCTAATGGCGGCTCACCACACCCCGGATGACTGAAACCTTCACTAAGTCACAGAGGCTGGCTTCGAACCTGTAGGATCCTGTCTCAGCCTCCCCAGCGCAGGGGTTACAAGCCTATGCCACCCTGCCAGGCTCCACTTGGGGTTTAAGCCTCTGCAGCTGTGAATGCTGGGGTTTGCGGGAGGGGCCGCATTCCTTCTCAAGAGAATCATACTTTATCCAAGGCGGTTCCAGTCCTGGCTTCCACATAGGGCAGAAAAGAGGCCCCGTGGGGTGCGCTCAGTAGACACGGCAAGGCAAAAAGGGCACTGGAATCCCTGCCTTACAGGAGGCAGCTCCGTGGAAAGGGAGGGAGCCTGTACAACAGTTGGCCCAGCCTGCTAACAGTCCTGCCTCCCCTGGCAAACACCATGGGGAGGAAGGCAGTCCAAAATGCCACTGCGAGTGTATGGACCGCAGACCCCCGAGACACTGGGTTTTTTACAAGGAGGGAGCCTAGAGAGGGTTCACGGGCTCCATGCCCAATATCCAATTGAGACACAGACCTTCCAAGCTGGGGAGGGTCCAGAACTGGGCACAGGAGAGGGAGGGAGTCCATTGGATGAGGACCAAAGGGGATTTCCTTTGTGGAGGCGGACCAGGGCTCAGAGCAGAGAGGAGCAGACTGTCTGTCTGTCTTTCTGTTCAGTGTGCAGCGCGAGTCCCTGTCGTCCATACGTGATCCAGGTGTGGACCCAGGCATGTCCTCCTACCTTCCCTCGGGGTCTGGTGTCTGAGGTTCTGCATAAAGAGCCTAATATCCACTTGGCGCTTTATGTTTTTTGTTTTCTTGAATATTATTTCATTTTAGTTTCTGTTTCGCGGGTGCTGGGTTGACCGGAGGGTGTGTTCTACCTCCAGACTCTACTGCCAGACCTACTTGGTACTTGGTTTGGAACCCCGGATGCACTGAAAGCTCCACTAAGTCACAGAGGCTGGCTTCGAACCTGTAGGATCCTGTCTCAGCCTTCCCAGTGCAGGGGATACAAGCCTGAGCCACCCTGCCAGGCTCCACTTTGGGTTTAAGACTCTGCAGCTGTGAATGCTTGGGTTTGCGGGAGGGGCCGCATTCTGTCTCGTGAGAATCATACTGTCTCTGCTGTGGTTTCAGTCCTGGCTTCCACAAAGTCAGAATAGAGGCCCCATGGGGTGCGGTCAGTAGACATGGCAAGGCAAAAAGGGCACTGGAATCCCTGCCTTACAGGAGGCAGCTCCGTGGAAAGGGAGGGAGCCTGTACAATACTTGGCCCAGCCTGCTAACTGTCCTGCCTCCCCTGGCAAACGCCACGGGGAGGAAGGCAGTCCAAAATGCCACTTGCGAGTGCATGGACCGCAGACTCCAGAGAAACAGGGTTTTTTTTTTACAAGGAGGGAGCCTGGAGAGGTTTGGGGGGCTCCATGCCCAATATCCAATTGAGACACAGACCTTCCAAGCTGGGGAGGGTCCAGAACTGGGCACAGGAGAGGGAGGGAGTCCATTGGATGAGGACCAAAGGGGATTTCCTTTGTGGAGGCGGTCCAGGACTCAGAGCAGAGAGGAGCAGACTGTCTTTCTGTCTTTCTGTTCAGTGTGCAGCGCGAGTCCCTGTTGTCCATACGTGATCCAGGTGTAGACCCAGGCATGTCCTCCTACCTTCCCTCGGGGTCTGGTGTCTGAGGTTCTGCATAAAGAGCCTAATATCCACTTGGCGCTTTATGTTTTTTGTTTTCTTGAATATTATTTCATTTTAGTTTCTGTTTCGCGGGTGCTGGGTTGACCGGAGGGTGTGTTCTACCTCCAGACTCTACTGCCAGACCTACTTGGTACTTGGTTTGGAACCCTGGATGCACTGAAAGCTTCACTAAGTCACAGAGGCTGGCTTCGAACCTGTAGGATCCTGTCTCAGCCTCCCCAGCGCAGGGGTTACAAGCCTGAGCCACCCTGCCAGGCTCCACTTGGGGTTTAAGCCTCTGCAGTTGTGAATGCTTGGGTTTGCGGGAGGGGCCGCATTCCCTCTCATGAGAATCATACTGTATCCGCTGTGGTTCCAGTCCTGGCTTCCACAAAGTCAGAATAGAGGCCCCGTGGGTTGCTCTCAGTAAATATTGCAAGGCAAAAAGGCACTAGAATCCCTGCCTTACAGGAGGCAGCTCCGTGGAAAGGGAGGGAGCCTGTACAACAGTTGGTCCAGCCTGCTAACTGTCCTGCCTCCCCTGGCAAATGCCCTGGGGAGGAAGGCAGTCCAAAATGCCACTGCGAGTGTATGGACCGCATACCCCAGAGAAACTGAGTTTTTTACAAGGAGGGAGCCTGGAGAGGTTTGAGGGGCTCCATGCCATATATACCATTGAGACACAGACCTCCCAAGCTGGGGAGGGTCCAGAACTGGGCACAGGAGAGTGAGGGAGTCCATTTGATGAGGACAAAAGGGGATTTCCTTTGTGGAGGCGGACCAGGGCTCAGAGCAGAGAGGAGCACACTGTCTGTCTTTCTGTTAAGTTTGCAGCGCGAATCCCTGTTGTCCATACGTGACCCAGGTGCGGACCCAGGCATGTCCTCCTCCCTTCCCTCAGGGTCTAGTGTCTGAGGTTCTGCATAAAGGGCTTAATATCCACTTGGCTCTTTATGTTTTTTTGTTTTCTTGAATTTTATTTCATTTCATTTTCTGTTTTGCTGGTGCTGGTTTGACCAGAGAGTGTGTTCTACCTCCAGACTCTACTGCCAGACCTACTTGATACTTGGTTTTGAACCCTGGATGCACTGAAAGCTTCACTAAGTCGCTGATGCTGGCTTCGAACCTGTAGGATTATGTGTCAGCCTCCGCAGCGCAGGGGTTACAAGCGTGCGCCACCCTGCCAGGCTCCACTTGGGGTTTAAGACTCTGCAGCTGTGAATGCCTGGGCTTGCGGGAGGGGCCGCATTTCCTCTCGCGAGAATTATACTGTCCTCGCAGAGGTTCCAGTCCTGGCTTCCACATAGGGCAGAATAGAGGCCCCGAGGGGTGCGTTCAGTAGACGCGGCAAGGTAAAGAGGGCACTGGTATACCTGGCTAACCGAAGGCAGCTCCGTGGAAAGGTTGGGAACTTGTACAACACTTGGCTCAGCCTGCTAACTGTTCTGCCTCCCCTGGCAAACGCCCCGGGGAAGAAGGCAGTCCAAAATGCCACTGCGCGTGCGCAGACCGCGGACGCCCAGAGAAACTGGATTTTTTACAAGGAGGGAGCATGGAGATGGCTGAAGGGCTCCACGCCCGATGTCCAAGTGAGACACAGACCTCTCAAGCTGGGGAGGGTCCAGAACTAAGCATAGGAGAGGGAGGGAGGCCCACGGGATGAGGATCAAAGGGGATTTCCTTAGTGGAGACGGACCAGGGCTCAGAGGAGAGAGGAGCGGGCTATCTGTCTGTCTTTCTGTTCAGTGTGCAGCGCGAGTCCCTGTCGCCCATATGTGACCCAGGTGCGGACCCAGGCATGTCCTCCTACCTTCCCTCGGTGTCTGGTGTCTGAGGTTCTGCATAAAGGGCCTAATATCCACTTGGCTCTTTATGTTTTTTGTTTTCTTGAATTTGATTTCATTTTATTTTCTGTTTCGCGTGTGCTGGGTTGTCCGGAGGGTGTGTTCTACCTCCAGACTCTACTGCTAGACTTACTTGATACTTGGTTTGGAACCCTGGATGCACTGAAAGCTTCACTAATTTGCCGTGGCTGGCTTCGAACCTGTAGGATCCTGTCTCAGCCTCACCAGCGCAGGGGTTACAAGCTTGCACCAACCTGCCAGGCTCCACTTGGGGTTTAAGCCTCTGCAGCTGTGAATGCCAGGGCTTGCGGGAGGGGACGCATTCCCTCTCGCGAGAATCATACTGTCCTCGCGGCGGTTCCAGTCCTGGCTTCCACATAGGGCAGAAAAAGGCCCCGAGGGGTGCGCTCAGTAGACGTGTCAAGGTAAAGAGGACACTGGTATCCCTGGCTAACCGAAGGCAGCTCTGTGGAAAGGGAGGGAACTTGTACAAAACTTGGCTAAGCCTGCTATCTGTTCTGCCTCCCCTGGCAAACGCCCCGGAAAGGATCGCAGTCCAAAATGCCACTACCTGTGCGTGGACCACGAACTGCTGGAAAAACTGGGTTTTTTACAAGAAGGGAGCCTGGAGAGGGCTGAGGTTCCCCATGCCCGATGTCCAAGTGAGACACAGAACTCCCAAGCTTGGGAGGGTCCAGAACTGGGCACAGGAGAGGGAGGGAAGCCCTCGGGATGAGGACCAAAGGGGATTTCCTTTGTGGAGGCGGACCAGGGCTCAGAGCAGAGAGGGGCGGGCTGTCTATCTTTCAGTTCCGTGTGCAGCGCGAGTCCCTGTCGCCCATAGGTGACCCGGGTGCGGACCCAGGCATGTCCTCCTCCCTTTCCTCAGGGTCTAGTGTCTGAAGTTCTGCATAAAGGGCCTAATATCCACTTGGTGCTTTATGTTTTTTGTTTTCTTGAATTTTATTTTTTTTAGTTTCTGTTTCGTGGGTAGACCGGAGGGTGTGGTCTACCTCCAGACTCTACTTCCAGACCTACTTGATACTTGGTTTTGAACCCTGGATGCACTGAAAGCTTCACTAATTCACCGATGCTGGCTTCGAACCTGTAGGATTATGTGTCAGCCTCCCCAGCGCAGGGGTTACAATCGTGCACCACCCTGCCAGGCTCCACTTGTGGTTTAAGCCTCTGCAGCTGTGAATGCCCGGGTTTGCGGGAGGGGCCACATTCCCTCTCGTGAGAATTATACTGTCCTCGCGGCTGTTCCAGTCCTGGATTCCACATAGGGCAGAATAGAGGCCCCAAGGGGTGCGCTCAGTAGACGCGGCAAGGTAAAGAGGGCACTGGTATACCTGGCTAACCGAAGGCAGCTCCGTGGAAAGGGAGGGAACCTGTACAACACTTGACCCAGCCTGATAACTGTTCTGCCTCCCCTGGCAAACGCCCCGGGGAGGAAGGCAGTCCAAAATGCCACTGCTCGTGCGCGGACCGCGGACCCCCGGAGAAACTGGGTTTTTTACAAGGAGGGAGCCTGGAGAGGGCTGAGGGGCTCCAGGCCTGATGTCCAAGTGAGACACTGACCGCCCAAGCTGGGGAGGGTCCAGAACTGGGCACAGGAGAGGGAGGGAGTCCCTCGGGATGAGGAACAAAGGGGATTTCCTTTGTGGAGGCAGACCAGGGCTCAGAGCAGAGAGGGGCGGGCTGTCTGTCTTTCTGTTCAGTGTGCAATGCGAGTCCCTGTTGCCCATAGGTGACCCAGGTGAGGACCCAGGCATGTCCTCCTCCCTTCCCTCAGGGTCTAGTGTCTGAGGTTCTGCATAAAGGGCCTAATATCCACTTGGCGCTTTATGTTTTTTGTGTTCTTGAATTTTATTTTTTTTAGTTTCTGTTTCGCTGGTGCTGGGTAGACCGGAGGGTGTGTTCTACCTCCAGACTCTACTGCCAGACCTACTTGATACTTGGTTTTGAACCCTGGATGCACTGAAAGCTTCACTAAGTCGCTGATGCTGGCTTCGAACCTGTAGGATTATGTGTCAGCCTCCGCAGCGCAGGGGTTACAAGCGTGCGCCACCCTGCCAGGCTCCACTTGGGGTTTAAGACTCTGCAGCTGTGAATGCCTGGGCTTGCGGGAGGGGCCGCATTTCCTCTCGCGAGAATTATACTGTCCTCGCAGAGGTTCCAGTCCTGGCTTCCACATAGGGCAGAATAGAGGCCCCGAGGGGTGCGTTCAGTAGACGCGGCAAGGTAAAGAGGGCACTGGTATACCTGGCTAACCGAAGGCAGCTCCGTGGAAAGGTTGGGAACTTGTACAACACTTGGCTCAGCCTGCTAACTGTTCTGCCTCCCCTGGCAAACGCCCCGGGGAAGAAGGCAGTCCAAAATGCCACTGCGCGTGCGCAGACCGCGGACGCCCAGAGAAACTGGATTTTTTACAAGGAGGGAGCATGGAGATGGCTGAAGGGCTCCACGCCCGATGTCCAAGTGAGACACAGACCTCTCAAGCTGGGGAGGGTCCAGAACTAAGCATAGGAGAGGGAGGGAGGCCCACGGGATGAGGATCAAAGGGGATTTCCTTAGTGGAGACGGACCAGGGCTCAGAGGAGAGAGGAGCGGGCTATCTGTCTGTCTTTCTGTTCAGTGTGCAGCGCGAGTCCCTGTCGCCCATATGTGACCCAGGTGCGGACCCAGGCATGTCCTCCTACCTTCCCTCGGTGTCTGGTGTCTGAGGTTCTGCATAAAGGGCCTAATATCCACTTGGCTCTTTATGTTTTTGTTTTCTTGAATTTGATTTCATTTTATTTTCTGTTTCGCGTGTGCTGGGTTGTCCGGAGGGTGTGTTCTACCTCCAGACTCTACTGCTAGACTTACTTGATACTTGGTTTGGAACCCTGGATGCACTGAAAGCTTCACTAATTTGCCGTGGCTGGCTTCGAACCTGTAGGATCCTGTCTCAGCCTCACCAGCGCAGGGGTTACAAGCTTGCACCAACCTGCCAGGCTCCACTTGGGGTTTAAGCCTCTGCAGCTGTGAATGCCAGGGCTTGCGGGAGGGGACGCATTCCCTCTCGCGAGAATCATACTGTCCTCGCGGCGGTTCCAGTCCTGGCTTCCACATAGGGCAGAAAAAGGCCCCGAGGGGTGCGCTCAGTAGACGTGTCAAGGTAAAGAGGACACTGGTATCCCTGGCTAACCGAAGGCAGCTCTGTGGAAAGGGAGGGAACTTGTACAAAACTTGGCTAAGCCTGCTATCTGTTCTGCCTCCCCTGGCAAACGCCCCGGAAAGGATCGCAGTCCAAAATGCCACTACCTGTGCGTGGACCACGAACTGCTGGAAAAACTGGGTTTTTTACAAGAAGGGAGCCTGGAGAGGGCTGAGGTTCCCCATGCCCGATGTCCAAGTGAGACACAGAACTCCCAAGCTTGGGAGGGTCCAGAACTGGGCACAGGAGAGGGAGGGAAGCCCTCGGGATGAGGACCAAAGGGGATTTCCTTTGTGGAGGCGGACCAGGGCTCAGAGCAGAGAGGGGCGGGCTGTCTATCTTTCAGTTCCGTGTGCAGCGCGAGTCCCTGTCGCCCATAGGTGACCCGGGTGCGGACCCAGGCATGTCCTCCTCCCTTTCCTCAGGGTCTAGTGTCTGAAGTTCTGCATAAAGGGCCTAATATCCACTTGGTGCTTTATGTTTTTTGTTTTCTTGAATTTTATTTTTTTTAGTTTCTGTTTCGTGGGTAGACCGGAGGGTGTGGTCTACCTCCAGACTCTACTTCCAGACCTACTTGATACTTGGTTTTGAACCCTGGATGCACTGAAAGCTTCACTAATTCACCGATGCTGGCTTCGAACCTGTAGGATTATGTGTCAGCCTCCCCAGCGCAGGGGTTACAATCGTGCACCACCCTGCCAGGCTCCACTTGTGGTTTAAGCCTCTGCAGCTGTGAATGCCCGGGTTTGCGGGAGGGGCCACATTCCCTCTCGTGAGAATTATACTGTCCTCGCGGCTGTTCCAGTCCTGGATTCCACATAGGGCAGAATAGAGGCCCCAAGGGGTGCGCTCAGTAGACGCGGCAAGGTAAAGAGGGCACTGGTATACCTGGCTAACCGAAGGCAGCTCCGTGGAAAGGGAGGGAACCTGTACAACACTTGACCCAGCCTGATAACTGTTCTGCCTCCCCTGGCAAACGCCCCGGGGAGGAAGGCAGTCCAAAATGCCACTGCTCGTGCGCGGACCGCGGACCCCCGGAGAAACTGGGTTTTTTACAAGGAGGGAGCCTGGAGAGGGCTGAGGGGCTCCAGGCCTGATGTCCAAGTGAGACACTGACCGCCCAAGCTGGGGAGGGTCCAGAACTGGGCACAGGAGAGGGAGGGAGTCCCTCGGGATGAGGAACAAAGGGGATTTCCTTTGTGGAGGCAGACCAGGGCTCAGAGCAGAGAGGGGCGGGCTGTCTGTCTTTCTGTTCAGTGTGCAATGCGAGTCCCTGTTGCCCATAGGTGACCCAGGTGAGGACCCAGGCATGTCCTCCTCCCTTCCCTCAGGGTCTAGTGTCTGAGGTTCTGCATAAAGGGCCTAATATCCACTTGGCGCTTTATGTTTTTTGTGTTCTTGAATTTTATTTTTTTTAGTTTCTGTTTCGCTGGTGCTGGGTAGACCGGAGGGTGTGTTCTACCTCCAGACTCTACTGCCAGACCTACTTGATACTTGGTTTTGAACCCTGGATGCACTGAAAGCTTCACTAAGTCGCTGATGCTGGCTTCGAACCTGTAGGATTATGTGTCAGCCTCCGCAGCGCAGGGGTTACAAGCGTGCGCCACCCTGCCAGGCTCCACTTGGGGTTTAAGACTCTGCAGCTGTGAATGCCTGGGCTTGCGGGAGGGGCCGCATTTCCTCTCGCGAGAATTATACTGTCCTCGCAGAGGTTCCAGTCCTGGCTTCCACATAGGGCAGAATAGAGGCCCCGAGGGGTGCGTTCAGTAGACGCGGCAAGGTAAAGAGGGCACTGGTATACCTGGCTAACCGAAGGCAGCTCCGTGGAAAGGTTGGGAACTTGTACAACACTTGGCTCAGCCTGCTAACTGTTCTGCCTCCCCTGGCAAACGCCCCGGGGAAGAAGGCAGTCCAAAATGCCACTGCGCGTGCGCAGACCGCGGACGCCCAGAGAAACTGGATTTTTTACAAGGAGGGAGCATGGAGATGGCTGAAGGGCTCCACGCCCGATGTCCAAGTGAGACACAGACCTCTCAAGCTGGGGAGGGTCCAGAACTAAGCATAGGAGAGGGAGGGAGGCCCACGGGATGAGGATCAAAGGGGATTTCCTTAGTGGAGACGGACCAGGGCTCAGAGGAGAGAGGAGCGGGCTATCTGTCTGTCTTTCTGTTCAGTGTGCAGCGCGAGTCCCTGTCGCCCATATGTGACCCAGGTGCGGACCCAGGCATGTCCTCCTACCTTCCCTCGGTGTCTGGTGTCTGAGGTTCTGCATAAAGGGCCTAATATCCACTTGGCTCTTTATGTTTTTGTTTTCTTGAATTTGATTTCATTTTATTTTCTGTTTCGCGTGTGCTGGGTTGTCCGGAGGGTGTGTTCTACCTCCAGACTCTACTGCTAGACTTACTTGATACTTGGTTTGGAACCCTGGATGCACTGAAAGCTTCACTAATTTGCCGTGGCTGGCTTCGAACCTGTAGGATCCTGTCTCAGCCTCACCGGCGCAGGGGTTACAAGCTTGCACCAACCTGCCAGGCTCCACTTGGGGTTTAAGCCTCTGCAGCTGTGAATGCCAGGGCTTGCGGGAGGGGACGCATTCCCTCTCGCGAGAATCATACTGTCCTCGCGGCGGTTCCAGTCCTGGCTTCCACATAGGGCAGAAAAAGGCCCCGAGGGGTGCGCTCAGTAGACGTGTCAAGGTAAAGAGGACACTGGTATCCCTGGCTAACCGAAGGCAGCTCTGTGGAAAGGGAGGGAACTTGTACAAAACTTGGCTAAGCCTGCTATCTGTTCTGCCTCCCCTGGCAAACGCCCCGGAAAGGATCGCAGTCCAAAATGCCACTACCTGTGCGTGGACCACGAACTGCTGGAAAAACTGGGTTTTTTACAAGAAGGGAGCCTGGAGAGGGCTGAGGTTCCCCATGCCCGATGTCCAAGTGAGACACAGAACTCCCAAGCTTGGGAGGGTCCAGAACTGGGCACAGGAGAGGGAGGGAAGCCCTCGGGATGAGGACCAAAGGGGATTTCCTTTGTGGAGGCGGACCAGGGCTCAGAGCAGAGAGGGGCGGGCTGTCTATCTTTCAGTTCCGTGTGCAGCGCGAGTCCCTGTCGCCCATAGGTGACCCGGGTGCGGACCCAGGCATGTCCTCCTCCCTTTCCTCAGGGTCTAGTGTCTGAAGTTCTGCATAAAGGGCCTAATATCCACTTGGTGCTTTATGTTTTTTGTTTTCTTGAATTTTATTTTTTTTAGTTTCTGTTTCGTGGGTAGACCGGAGGGTGTGGTCTACCTCCAGACTCTACTTCCAGACCTACTTGATACTTGGTTTTGAACCCTGGATGCACTGAAAGCTTCACTAATTCACCGATGCTGGCTTCGAACCTGTAGGATTATGTGTCAGCCTCCCCAGCGCAGGGGTTACAATCGTGCACCACCCTGCCAGGCTCCACTTGTGGTTTAAGCCTCTGCAGCTGTGAATGCCCGGGTTTGCGGGAGGGGCCACATTCCCTCTCGTGAGAATTATACTGTCCTCGCGGCTGTTCCAGTCCTGGATTCCACATAGGGCAGAATAGAGGCCCCAAGGGGTGCGCTCAGTAGACGCGGCAAGGTAAAGAGGGCACTGGTATACCTGGCTAACCGAAGGCAGCTCCGTGGAAAGGGAGGGAACCTGTACAACACTTGACCCAGCCTGATAACTGTTCTGCCTCCCCTGGCAAACGCCCCGGGGAGGAAGGCAGTCCAAAATGCCACTGCTCGTGCGCGGACCGCGGACCCCCGGAGAAACTGGGTTTTTTACAAGGAGGGAGCCTGGAGAGGGCTGAGGGGCTCCAGGCCTGATGTCCAAGTGAGACACTGACCGCCCAAGCTGGGGAGGGTCCAGAACTGGGCACAGGAGAGGGAGGGAGTCCCTCGGGATGAGGAACAAAGGGGATTTCCTTTGTGGAGGCAGACCAGGGCTCAGAGCAGAGAGGGGCGGGCTGTCTGTCTTTCTGTTCAGTGTGCAATGCGAGTCCCTGTTGCCCATAGGTGACCCAGGTGAGGACCCAGGCATGTCCTCCTCCCTTCCCTCAGGGTCTAGTGTCTGAGGTTCTGCATAAAGGGCCTAATATCCACTTGGCGCTTTATGTTTTTTGTGTTCTTGAATTTTATTTTTTTTAGTTTCTGTTTCGCTGGTGCTGGGTAGACCGGAGGGTGTGTTCTACCTCCAGACTCTACTGCCAGACCTACTTGATACTTGGTTTTGAACCCTGGATGCACTGAAAGCTTCACTAAGTCGCTGATGCTGGCTTCGAACCTGTAGGATTATGTGTCAGCCTCCGCAGCGCAGGGGTTACAAGCGTGCGCCACCCTGCCAGGCTCCACTTGGGGTTTAAGACTCTGCAGCTGTGAATGCCTGGGCTTGCGGGAGGGGCCGCATTTCCTCTCGCGAGAATTATACTGTCCTCGCAGAGGTTCCAGTCCTGGCTTCCACATAGGGCAGAATAGAGGCCCCGAGGGGTGCGTTCAGTAGACGCGGCAAGGTAAAGAGGGCACTGGTATACCTGGCTAACCGAAGGCAGCTCCGTGGAAAGGTTGGGAACTTGTACAACACTTGGCTCAGCCTGCTAACTGTTCTGCCTCCCCTGGCAAACGCCCCGGGGAAGAAGGCAGTCCAAAATGCCACTGCGCGTGCGCAGACCGCGGACGCCCAGAGAAACTGGATTTTTTACAAGGAGGGAGCATGGAGATGGCTGAAGGGCTCCACGCCCGATGTCCAAGTGAGACACAGACCTCTCAAGCTGGGGAGGGTCCAGAACTAAGCATAGGAGAGGGAGGGAGGCCCACGGGATGAGGATCAAAGGGGATTTCCTTAGTGGAGACGGACCAGGGCTCAGAGGAGAGAGGAGCGGGCTATCTGTCTGTCTTTCTGTTCAGTGTGCAGCGCGAGTCCCTGTCGCCCATATGTGACCCAGGTGCGGACCCAGGCATGTCCTCCTACCTTCCCTCGGTGTCTGGTGTCTGAGGTTCTGCATAAAGGGCCTAATATCCACTTGGCTCTTTATGTTTTTGTTTTCTTGAATTTGATTTCATTTTATTTTCTGTTTCGCGTGTGCTGGGTTGTCCGGAGGGTGTGTTCTACCTCCAGACTCTACTGCTAGACTTACTTGATACTTGGTTTGGAACCCTGGATGCACTGAAAGCTTCACTAATTTGCCGTGGCTGGCTTCGAACCTGTAGGATCCTGTCTCAGCCTCACCAGCGCAGGGGTTACAAGCTTGCACCAACCTGCCAGGCTCCACTTGGGGTTTAAGCCTCTGCAGCTGTGAATGCCAGGGCTTGCGGGAGGGGACGCATTCCCTCTCGCGAGAATCATACTGTCCTCGCGGCGGTTCCAGTCCTGGCTTCCACATAGGGCAGAAAAAGGCCCCGAGGGGTGCGCTCAGTAGACGTGTCAAGGTAAAGAGGACACTGGTATCCCTGGCTAACCGAAGGCAGCTCTGTGGAAAGGGAGGGAACTTGTACAAAACTTGGCTAAGCCTGCTATCTGTTCTGCCTCCCCTGGCAAACGCCCCGGAAAGGATCGCAGTCCAAAATGCCACTACCTGTGCGTGGACCACGAACTGCTGGAAAAACTGGGTTTTTTACAAGAAGGGAGCCTGGAGAGGGCTGAGGTTCCCCATGCCCGATGTCCAAGTGAGACACAGAACTCCCAAGCTTGGGAGGGTCCAGAACTGGGCACAGGAGAGGGAGGGAAGCCCTCGGGATGAGGACCAAAGGGGATTTCCTTTGTGGAGGCGGACCAGGGCTCAGAGCAGAGAGGGGCGGGCTGTCTATCTTTCAGTTCCGTGTGCAGCGCGAGTCCCTGTCGCCCATAGGTGACCCGGGTGCGGACCCAGGCATGTCCTCCTCCCTTTCCTCAGGGTCTAGTGTCTGAAGTTCTGCATAAAGGGCCTAATATCCACTTGGTGCTTTATGTTTTTTGTTTTCTTGAATTTTATTTTTTTTAGTTTCTGTTTCGTGGGTAGACCGGAGGGTGTGGTCTACCTCCAGACTCTACTTCCAGACCTACTTGATACTTGGTTTTGAACCCTGGATGCACTGAAAGCTTCACTAATTCACCGATGCTGGCTTCGAACCTGTAGGATTATGTGTCAGCCTCCCCAGCGCAGGGGTTACAATCGTGCACCACCCTGCCAGGCTCCACTTGTGGTTTAAGCCTCTGCAGCTGTGAATGCCCGGGTTTGCGGGAGGGGCCACATTCCCTCTCGTGAGAATTATACTGTCCTCGCGGCTGTTCCAGTCCTGGATTCCACATAGGGCAGAATAGAGGCCCCAAGGGGTGCGCTCAGTAGACGCGGCAAGGTAAAGAGGGCACTGGTATACCTGGCTAACCGAAGGCAGCTCCGTGGAAAGGGAGGGAACCTGTACAACACTTGACCCAGCCTGATAACTGTTCTGCCTCCCCTGGCAAACGCCCCGGGGAGGAAGGCAGTCCAAAATGCCACTGCTCGTGCGCGGACCGCGGACCCCCGGAGAAACTGGGTTTTTTACAAGGAGGGAGCCTGGAGAGGGCTGAGGGGCTCCAGGCCTGATGTCCAAGTGAGACACTGACCGCCCAAGCTGGGGAGGGTCCAGAACTGGGCACAGGAGAGGGAGGGAGTCCCTCGGGATGAGGAACAAAGGGGATTTCCTTTGTGGAGGCAGACCAGGGCTCAGAGCAGAGAGGGGCGGGCTGTCTGTCTTTCTGTTCAGTGTGCAATGCGAGTCCCTGTTGCCCATAGGTGACCCAGGTGAGGACCCAGGCATGTCCTCCTCCCTTCCCTCAGGGTCTAGTGTCTGAGGTTCTGCATAAAGGGCCTAATATCCACTTGGCGCTTTATGTTTTTTGTGTTCTTGAATTTTATTTTTTTTAGTTTCTGTTTCGCTGGTGCTGGGTAGACCGGAGGGTGTGTTCTACCTCCAGACTCTACTGCCAGACCTACTTGATACTTGGTTTTGAACCCTGGATGCACTGAAAGCTTCACTAAGTCGCTGATGCTGGCTTCGAACCTGTAGGATTATGTGTCAGCCTCCGCAGCGCAGGGGTTACAAGCGTGCGCCACCCTGCCAGGCTCCACTTGGGGTTTAAGACTCTGCAGCTGTGAATGCCTGGGCTTGCGGGAGGGGCCGCATTTCCTCTCGCGAGAATTATACTGTCCTCGCAGAGGTTCCAGTCCTGGCTTCCACATAGGGCAGAATAGAGGCCCCGAGGGGTGCGTTCAGTAGACGCGGCAAGGTAAAGAGGGCACTGGTATACCTGGCTAACCGAAGGCAGCTCCGTGGAAAGGTTGGGAACTTGTACAACACTTGGCTCAGCCTGCTAACTGTTCTGCCTCCCCTGGCAAACGCCCCGGGGAAGAAGGCAGTCCAAAATGCCACTGCGCGTGCGCAGACCGCGGACGCCCAGAGAAACTGGATTTTTTACAAGGAGGGAGCATGGAGATGGCTGAAGGGCTCCACGCCCGATGTCCAAGTGAGACACAGACCTCTCAAGCTGGGGAGGGTCCAGAACTAAGCATAGGAGAGGGAGGGAGGCCCACGGGATGAGGATCAAAGGGGATTTCCTTAGTGGAGACGGACCAGGGCTCAGAGGAGAGAGGAGCGGGCTATCTGTCTGTCTTTCTGTTCAGTGTGCAGCGCGAGTCCCTGTCGCCCATATGTGACCCAGGTGCGGACCCAGGCATGTCCTCCTACCTTCCCTCGGTGTCTGGTGTCTGAGGTTCTGCATAAAGGGCCTAATATCCACTTGGCTCTTTATGTTTTTGTTTTCTTGAATTTGATTTCATTTTATTTTCTGTTTCGCGTGTGCTGGGTTGTCCGGAGGGTGTGTTCTACCTCCAGACTCTACTGCTAGACTTACTTGATACTTGGTTTGGAACCCTGGATGCACTGAAAGCTTCACTAATTTGCCGTGGCTGGCTTCGAACCTGTAGGATCCTGTCTCAGCCTCACCAGCGCAGGGGTTACAAGCTTGCACCAACCTGCCAGGCTCCACTTGGGGTTTAAGCCTCTGCAGCTGTGAATGCCAGGGCTTGCGGGAGGGGACGCATTCCCTCTCGCGAGAATCATACTGTCCTCGCGGCGGTTCCAGTCCTGGCTTCCACATAGGGCAGAAAAAGGCCCCGAGGGGTGCGCTCAGTAGACGTGTCAAGGTAAAGAGGACACTGGTATCCCTGGCTAACCGAAGGCAGCTCTGTGGAAAGGGAGGGAACTTGTACAAAACTTGGCTAAGCCTGCTATCTGTTCTGCCTCCCCTGGCAAACGCCCCGGAAAGGATCGCAGTCCAAAATGCCACTACCTGTGCGTGGACCACGAACTGCTGGAAAAACTGGGTTTTTTACAAGAAGGGAGCCTGGAGAGGGCTGAGGTTCCCCATGCCCGATGTCCAAGTGAGACACAGAACTCCCAAGCTTGGGAGGGTCCAGAACTGGGCACAGGAGAGGGAGGGAAGCCCTCGGGATGAGGACCAAAGGGGATTTCCTTTGTGGAGGCGGACCAGGGCTCAGAGCAGAGAGGGGCGGGCTGTCTATCTTTCAGTTCCGTGTGCAGCGCGAGTCCCTGTCGCCCATAGGTGACCCGGGTGCGGACCCAGGCATGTCCTCCTCCCTTTCCTCAGGGTCTAGTGTCTGAAGTTCTGCATAAAGGGCCTAATATCCACTTGGTGCTTTATGTTTTTTGTTTTCTTGAATTTTATTTTTTTTAGTTTCTGTTTCGTGGGTAGACCGGAGGGTGTGGTCTACCTCCAGACTCTACTTCCAGACCTACTTGATACTTGGTTTTGAACCCTGGATGCACTGAAAGCTTCACTAATTCACCGATGCTGGCTTCGAACCTGTAGGATTATGTGTCAGCCTCCCCAGCGCAGGGGTTACAATCGTGCACCACCCTGCCAGGCTCCACTTGTGGTTTAAGCCTCTGCAGCTGTGAATGCCCGGGTTTGCGGGAGGGGCCACATTCCCTCTCGTGAGAATTATACTGTCCTCGCGGCTGTTCCAGTCCTGGATTCCACATAGGGCAGAATAGAGGCCCCAAGGGGTGCGCTCAGTAGACGCGGCAAGGTAAAGAGGGCACTGGTATACCTGGCTAACCGAAGGCAGCTCCGTGGAAAGGGAGGGAACCTGTACAACACTTGACCCAGCCTGATAACTGTTCTGCCTCCCCTGGCAAACGCCCCGGGGAGGAAGGCAGTCCAAAATGCCACTGCTCGTGCGCGGACCGCGGACCCCCGGAGAAACTGGGTTTTTTACAAGGAGGGAGCCTGGAGAGGGCTGAGGGGCTCCAGGCCTGATGTCCAAGTGAGACACTGACCGCCCAAGCTGGGGAGGGTCCAGAACTGGGCACAGGAGAGGGAGGGAGTCCCTCGGGATGAGGAACAAAGGGGATTTCCTTTGTGGAGGCAGACCAGGGCTCAGAGCAGAGAGGGGCGGGCTGTCTGTCTTTCTGTTCAGTGTGCAATGCGAGTCCCTGTTGCCCATAGGTGACCCAGGTGAGGACCCAGGCATGTCCTCCTCCCTTCCCTCAGGGTCTAGTGTCTGAGGTTCTGCATAAAGGGCCTAATATCCACTTGGCGCTTTATGTTTTTTGTGTTCTTGAATTTTATTTTTTTTAGTTTCTGTTTCGCTGGTGCTGGGTAGACCGGAGGGTGTGTTCTACCTCCAGACTCTACTGCCAGACCTACTTGATACTTGGTTTTGAACCCTGGATGCACTGAAAGCTTCACTAAGTCGCTGATGCTGGCTTCGAACCTGTAGGATTATGTGTCAGCCTCCGCAGCGCAGGGGTTACAAGCGTGCGCCACCCTGCCAGGCTCCACTTGGGGTTTAAGACTCTGCAGCTGTGAATGCCTGGGCTTGCGGGAGGGGCCGCATTTCCTCTCGCGAGAATTATACTGTCCTCGCAGAGGTTCCAGTCCTGGCTTCCACATAGGGCAGAATAGAGGCCCCGAGGGGTGCGTTCAGTAGACGCGGCAAGGTAAAGAGGGCACTGGTATACCTGGCTAACCGAAGGCAGCTCCGTGGAAAGGTTGGGAACTTGTACAACACTTGGCTCAGCCTGCTAACTGTTCTGCCTCCCCTGGCAAACGCCCCGGGGAAGAAGGCAGTCCAAAATGCCACTGCGCGTGCGCAGACCGCGGACGCCCAGAGAAACTGGATTTTTTACAAGGAGGGAGCATGGAGATGGCTGAAGGGCTCCACGCCCGATGTCCAAGTGAGACACAGACCTCTCAAGCTGGGGAGGGTCCAGAACTAAGCATAGGAGAGGGAGGGAGGCCCACGGGATGAGGATCAAAGGGGATTTCCTTAGTGGAGACGGACCAGGGCTCAGAGGAGAGAGGAGCGGGCTATCTGTCTGTCTTTCTGTTCAGTGTGCAGCGCGAGTCCCTGTCGCCCATATGTGACCCAGGTGCGGACCCAGGCATGTCCTCCTACCTTCCCTCGGTGTCTGGTGTCTGAGGTTCTGCATAAAGGGCCTAATATCCACTTGGCTCTTTATGTTTTTGTTTTCTTGAATTTGATTTCATTTTATTTTCTGTTTCGCGTGTGCTGGGTTGTCCGGAGGGTGTGTTCTACCTCCAGACTCTACTGCTAGACTTACTTGATACTTGGTTTGGAACCCTGGATGCACTGAAAGCTTCACTAATTTGCCGTGGCTGGCTTCGAACCTGTAGGATCCTGTCTCAGCCTCACCGGCGCAGGGGTTACAAGCTTGCACCAACCTGCCAGGCTCCACTTGGGGTTTAAGCCTCTGCAGCTGTGAATGCCAGGGCTTGCGGGAGGGGACGCATTCCCTCTCGCGAGAATCATACTGTCCTCGCGGCGGTTCCAGTCCTGGCTTCCACATAGGGCAGAAAAAGGCCCCGAGGGGTGCGCTCAGTAGACGTGTCAAGGTAAAGAGGACACTGGTATCCCTGGCTAACCGAAGGCAGCTCTGTGGAAAGGGAGGGAACTTGTACAAAACTTGGCTAAGCCTGCTATCTGTTCTGCCTCCCCTGGCAAACGCCCCGGAAAGGATCGCAGTCCAAAATGCCACTACCTGTGCGTGGACCACGAACTGCTGGAAAAACTGGGTTTTTTACAAGAAGGGAGCCTGGAGAGGGCTGAGGTTCCCCATGCCCGATGTCCAAGTGAGACACAGAACTCCCAAGCTTGGGAGGGTCCAGAACTGGGCACAGGAGAGGGAGGGAAGCCCTCGGGATGAGGACCAAAGGGGATTTCCTTTGTGGAGGCGGACCAGGGCTCAGAGCAGAGAGGGGCGGGCTGTCTATCTTTCAGTTCCGTGTGCAGCGCGAGTCCCTGTCGCCCATAGGTGACCCGGGTGCGGACCCAGGCATGTCCTCCTCCCTTTCCTCAGGGTCTAGTGTCTGAAGTTCTGCATAAAGGGCCTAATATCCACTTGGTGCTTTATGTTTTTTGTTTTCTTGAATTTTATTTTTTTTAGTTTCTGTTTCGTGGGTAGACCGGAGGGTGTGGTCTACCTCCAGACTCTACTTCCAGACCTACTTGATACTTGGTTTTGAACCCTGGATGCACTGAAAGCTTCACTAATTCACCGATGCTGGCTTCGAACCTGTAGGATTATGTGTCAGCCTCCCCAGCGCAGGGGTTACAATCGTGCACCACCCTGCCAGGCTCCACTTGTGGTTTAAGCCTCTGCAGCTGTGAATGCCCGGGTTTGCGGGAGGGGCCACATTCCCTCTCGTGAGAATTATACTGTCCTCGCGGCTGTTCCAGTCCTGGATTCCACATAGGGCAGAATAGAGGCCCCAAGGGGTGCGCTCAGTAGACGCGGCAAGGTAAAGAGGGCACTGGTATACCTGGCTAACCGAAGGCAGCTCCGTGGAAAGGGAGGGAACCTGTACAACACTTGACCCAGCCTGATAACTGTTCTGCCTCCCCTGGCAAACGCCCCGGGGAGGAAGGCAGTCCAAAATGCCACTGCTCGTGCGCGGACCGCGGACCCCCGGAGAAACTGGGTTTTTTACAAGGAGGGAGCCTGGAGAGGGCTGAGGGGCTCCAGGCCTGATGTCCAAGTGAGACACTGACCGCCCAAGCTGGGGAGGGTCCAGAACTGGGCACAGGAGAGGGAGGGAGTCCCTCGGGATGAGGAACAAAGGGGATTTCCTTTGTGGAGGCAGACCAGGGCTCAGAGCAGAGAGGGGCGGGCTGTCTGTCTTTCTGTTCAGTGTGCAATGCGAGTCCCTGTTGCCCATAGGTGACCCAGGTGAGGACCCAGGCATGTCCTCCTCCCTTCCCTCAGGGTCTAGTGTCTGAGGTTCTGCATAAAGGGCCTAATATCCACTTGGCGCTTTATGTTTTTTGTGTTCTTGAATTTTATTTTTTTTAGTTTCTGTTTCGCTGGTGCTGGGTAGACCGGAGGGTGTGTTCTACCTCCAGACTCTACTGCCAGACCTACTTGATACTTGGTTTTGAACCCTGGATGCACTGAAAGCTTCACTAAGTCGCTGATGCTGGCTTCGAACCTGTAGGATTATGTGTCAGCCTCCGCAGCGCAGGGGTTACAAGCGTGCGCCACCCTGCCAGGCTCCACTTGGGGTTTAAGACTCTGCAGCTGTGAATGCCTGGGCTTGCGGGAGGGGCCGCATTTCCTCTCGCGAGAATTATACTGTCCTCGCAGAGGTTCCAGTCCTGGCTTCCACATAGGGCAGAATAGAGGCCCCGAGGGGTGCGTTCAGTAGACGCGGCAAGGTAAAGAGGGCACTGGTATACCTGGCTAACCGAAGGCAGCTCCGTGGAAAGGTTGGGAACTTGTACAACACTTGGCTCAGCCTGCTAACTGTTCTGCCTCCCCTGGCAAACGCCCCGGGGAAGAAGGCAGTCCAAAATGCCACTGCGCGTGCGCAGACCGCGGACGCCCAGAGAAACTGGATTTTTTACAAGGAGGGAGCATGGAGATGGCTGAAGGGCTCCACGCCCGATGTCCAAGTGAGACACAGACCTCTCAAGCTGGGGAGGGTCCAGAACTAAGCATAGGAGAGGGAGGGAGGCCCACGGGATGAGGATCAAAGGGGATTTCCTTAGTGGAGACGGACCAGGGCTCAGAGGAGAGAGGAGCGGGCTATCTGTCTGTCTTTCTGTTCAGTGTGCAGCGCGAGTCCCTGTCGCCCATATGTGACCCAGGTGCGGACCCAGGCATGTCCTCCTACCTTCCCTCGGTGTCTGGTGTCTGAGGTTCTGCATAAAGGGCCTAATATCCACTTGGCTCTTTATGTTTTTGTTTTCTTGAATTTGATTTCATTTTATTTTCTGTTTCGCGTGTGCTGGGTTGTCCGGAGGGTGTGTTCTACCTCCAGACTCTACTGCTAGACTTACTTGATACTTGGTTTGGAACCCTGGATGCACTGAAAGCTTCACTAATTTGCCGTGGCTGGCTTCGAACCTGTAGGATCCTGTCTCAGCCTCACCAGCGCAGGGGTTACAAGCTTGCACCAACCTGCCAGGCTCCACTTGGGGTTTAAGCCTCTGCAGCTGTGAATGCCAGGGCTTGCGGGAGGGGACGCATTCCCTCTCGCGAGAATCATACTGTCCTCGCGGCGGTTCCAGTCCTGGCTTCCACATAGGGCAGAAAAAGGCCCCGAGGGGTGCGCTCAGTAGACGTGTCAAGGTAAAGAGGACACTGGTATCCCTGGCTAACCGAAGGCAGCTCTGTGGAAAGGGAGGGAACTTGTACAAAACTTGGCTAAGCCTGCTATCTGTTCTGCCTCCCCTGGCAAACGCCCCGGAAAGGATCGCAGTCCAAAATGCCACTACCTGTGCGTGGACCACGAACTGCTGGAAAAACTGGGTTTTTTACAAGAAGGGAGCCTGGAGAGGGCTGAGGTTCCCCATGCCCGATGTCCAAGTGAGACACAGAACTCCCAAGCTTGGGAGGGTCCAGAACTGGGCACAGGAGAGGGAGGGAAGCCCTCGGGATGAGGACCAAAGGGGATTTCCTTTGTGGAGGCGGACCAGGGCTCAGAGCAGAGAGGGGCTGGCTGTCTATCTTTCAGTTCCGTGTGCAGCGCGAGTCCCTGTCGCCCATAGGTGACCCGGGTGCGGACCCAGGCATGTCCTCCTCCCTTTCCTCAGGGTCTAGTGTCTGAAGTTCTGCATAAAGGGCCTAATATCCACTTGGTGCTTTATGTTTTTTGTTTTCTTGAATTTTATTTTTTTTAGTTTCTGTTTCGTGGGTAGACCGGAGGGTGTGGTCTACCTCCAGACTCTACTTCCAGACCTACTTGATACTTGGTTTTGAACCCTGGATGCACTGAAAGCTTCACTAATTCACCGATGCTGGCTTCGAACCTGTAGGATTATGTGTCAGCCTCCCCAGCGCAGGGGTTACAATCGTGCACCACCCTGCCAGGCTCCACTTGTGGTTTAAGCCTCTGCAGCTGTGAATGCCCGGGTTTGCGGGAGGGGCCACATTCCCTCTCGTGAGAATTATACTGTCCTCGCGGCTGTTCCAGTCCTGGATTCCACATAGGGCAGAATAGAGGCCCCAAGGGGTGCGCTCAGTAGACGCGGCAAGGTAAAGAGGGCACTGGTATACCTGGCTAACCGAAGGCAGCTCCGTGGAAAGGGAGGGAACCTGTACAACACTTGACCCAGCCTGATAACTGTTCTGCCTCCCCTGGCAAACGCCCCGGGGAGGAAGGCAGTCCAAAATGCCACTGCTCGTGCGCGGACCGCGGACCCCCGGAGAAACTGGGTTTTTTACAAGGAGGGAGCCTGGAGAGGGCTGAGGGGCTCCAGGCCTGATGTCCAAGTGAGACACTGACCGCCCAAGCTGGGGAGGGTCCAGAACTGGGCACAGGAGAGGGAGGGAGTCCCTCGGGATGAGGAACAAAGGGGATTTCCTTTGTGGAGGCAGACCAGGGCTCAGAGCAGAGAGGGGCGGGCTGTCTGTCTTTCTGTTCAGTGTGCAATGCGAGTCCCTGTTGCCCATAGGTGACCCAGGTGAGGACCCAGGCATGTCCTCCTCCCTTCCCTCAGGGTCTAGTGTCTGAGGTTCTGCATAAAGGGCCTAATATCCACTTGGCGCTTTATGTTTTTTGTGTTCTTGAATTTTATTTTTTTTAGTTTCTGTTTCGCTGGTGCTGGGTAGACCGGAGGGTGTGTTCTACCTCCAGACTCTACTGCCAGACCTACTTGATACTTGGTTTTGAACCCTGGATGCACTGAAAGCTTCACTAAGTCGCTGATGCTGGCTTCGAACCTGTAGGATTATGTGTCAGCCTCCGCAGCGCAGGGGTTACAAGCGTGCGCCACCCTGCCAGGCTCCACTTGGGGTTTAAGACTCTGCAGCTGTGAATGCCTGGGCTTGCGGGAGGGGCCGCATTTCCTCTCGCGAGAATTATACTGTCCTCGCAGAGGTTCCAGTCCTGGCTTCCACATAGGGCAGAATAGAGGCCCCGAGGGGTGCGTTCAGTAGACGCGGCAAGGTAAAGAGGGCACTGGTATACCTGGCTAACCGAAGGCAGCTCCGTGGAAAGGTTGGGAACTTGTACAACACTTGGCTCAGCCTGCTAACTGTTCTGCCTCCCCTGGCAAACGCCCCGGGGAAGAAGGCAGTCCAAAATGCCACTGCGCGTGCGCAGACCGCGGACGCCCAGAGAAACTGGATTTTTTACAAGGAGGGAGCATGGAGATGGCTGAAGGGCTCCACGCCCGATGTCCAAGTGAGACACAGACCTCTCAAGCTGGGGAGGGTCCAGAACTAAGCATAGGAGAGGGAGGGAGGCCCACGGGATGAGGATCAAAGGGGATTTCCTTAGTGGAGACGGACCAGGGCTCAGAGGAGAGAGGAGCGGGCTATCTGTCTGTCTTTCTGTTCAGTGTGCAGCGCGAGTCCCTGTCGCCCATATGTGACCCAGGTGCGGACCCAGGCATGTCCTCCTACCTTCCCTCGGTGTCTGGTGTCTGAGGTTCTGCATAAAGGGCCTAATATCCACTTGGCTCTTTATGTTTTTTGTTTTCTTGAATTTGATTTCATTTTATTTTCTGTTTCGCGTGTGCTGGGTTGTCCGGAGGGTGTGTTCTACCTCCAGACTCTACTGCTAGACTTACTTGATACTTGGTTTGGAACCCTGGATGCACTGAAAGCTTCACTAATTTGCCGTGGCTGGCTTCGAACCTGTAGGATCCTGTCTCAGCCTCACCAGCGCAGGGGTTACAAGCTTGCACCAACCTGCCAGGCTCCACTTGGGGTTTAAGCCTCTGCAGCTGTGAATGCCAGGGCTTGCGGGAGGGGACGCATTCCCTCTCGCGAGAATCATACTGTCCTCGCGGCGGTTCCAGTCCTGGCTTCCACATAGGGCAGAAAAAGGCCCCGAGGGGTGCGCTCAGTAGACGTGTCAAGGTAAAGAGGACACTGGTATCCCTGGCTAACCGAAGGCAGCTCTGTGGAAAGGGAGGGAACTTGTACAAAACTTGGCTAAGCCTGCTATCTGTTCTGCCTCCCCTGGCAAACGCCCCGGAAAGGATCGCAGTCCAAAATGCCACTACCTGTGCGTGGACCACGAACTGCTGGAAAAACTGGGTTTTTTACAAGAAGGGAGCCTGGAGAGGGCTGAGGTTCCCCATGCCCGATGTCCAAGTGAGACACAGAACTCCCAAGCTTGGGAGGGTCCAGAACTGGGCACAGGAGAGGGAGGGAAGCCCTCGGGATGAGGACCAAAGGGGATTTCCTTTGTGGAGGCGGACCAGGGCTCAGAGCAGAGAGGGGCGGGCTGTCTATCTTTCAGTTCCGTGTGCAGCGCGAGTCCCTGTCGCCCATAGGTGACCCGGGTGCGGACCCAGGCATGTCCTCCTCCCTTTCCTCAGGGTCTAGTGTCTGAAGTTCTGCATAAAGGGCCTAATATCCACTTGGTGCTTTATGTTTTTTGTTTTCTTGAATTTTATTTTTTTTAGTTTCTGTTTCGTGGGTAGACCGGAGGGTGTGGTCTACCTCCAGACTCTACTTCCAGACCTACTTGATACTTGGTTTTGAACCCTGGATGCACTGAAAGCTTCACTAATTCACCGATGCTGGCTTCGAACCTGTAGGATTATGTGTCAGCCTCCCCAGCGCAGGGGTTACAATCGTGCACCACCCTGCCAGGCTCCACTTGTGGTTTAAGCCTCTGCAGCTGTGAATGCCCGGGTTTGCGGGAGGGGCCACATTCCCTCTCGTGAGAATTATACTGTCCTCGCGGCTGTTCCAGTCCTGGATTCCACATAGGGCAGAATAGAGGCCCCAAGGGGTGCGCTCAGTAGACGCGGCAAGGTAAAGAGGGCACTGGTATACCTGGCTAACCGAAGGCAGCTCCGTGGAAAGGGAGGGAACCTGTACAACACTTGACCCAGCCTGATAACTGTTCTGCCTCCCCTGGCAAACGCCCCGGGGAGGAAGGCAGTCCAAAATGCCACTGCTCGTGCGCGGACCGCGGACCCCCGGAGAAACTGGGTTTTTTACAAGGAGGGAGCCTGGAGAGGGCTGAGGGGCTCCAGGCCTGATGTCCAAGTGAGACACTGACCGCCCAAGCTGGGGAGGGTCCAGAACTGGGCACAGGAGAGGGAGGGAGTCCCTCGGGATGAGGAACAAAGGGGATTTCCTTTGTGGAGGCAGACCAGGGCTCAGAGCAGAGAGGGGCGGGCTGTCTGTCTTTCTGTTCAGTGTGCAATGCGAGTCCCTGTTGCCCATAGGTGACCCAGGTGAGGACCCAGGCATGTCCTCCTCCCTTCCCTCAGGGTCTAGTGTCTGAGGTTCTGCATAAAGGGCCTAATATCCACTTGGCGCTTTATGTTTTTTGTGTTCTTGAATTTTATTTTTTTTAGTTTCTGTTTCGCTGGTGCTGGGTAGACCGGAGGGTGTGTTCTACCTCCAGACTCTACTGCCAGACCTACTTGATACTTGGTTTTGAACCCTGGATGCACTGAAAGCTTCACTAAGTCGCTGATGCTGGCTTCGAACCTGTAGGATTATGTGTCAGCCTCCGCAGCGCAGGGGTTACAAGCGTGCGCCACCCTGCCAGGCTCCACTTGGGGTTTAAGACTCTGCAGCTGTGAATGCCTGGGCTTGCGGGAGGGGCCGCATTTCCTCTCGCGAGAATTATACTGTCCTCGCAGAGGTTCCAGTCCTGGCTTCCACATAGGGCAGAATAGAGGCCCCGAGGGGTGCGTTCAGTAGACGCGGCAAGGTAAAGAGGGCACTGGTATACCTGGCTAACCGAAGGCAGCTCCGTGGAAAGGTTGGGAACTTGTACAACACTTGGCTCAGCCTGCTAACTGTTCTGCCTCCCCTGGCAAACGCCCCGGGGAAGAAGGCAGTCCAAAATGCCACTGCGCGTGCGCAGACCGCGGACGCCCAGAGAAACTGGATTTTTTACAAGGAGGGAGCATGGAGATGGCTGAAGGGCTCCACGCCCGATGTCCAAGTGAGACACAGACCTCTCAAGCTGGGGAGGGTCCAGAACTAAGCATAGGAGAGGGAGGGAGGCCCACGGGATGAGGATCAAAGGGGATTTCCTTAGTGGAGACGGACCAGGGCTCAGAGGAGAGAGGAGCGGGCTATCTGTCTGTCTTTCTGTTCAGTGTGCAGCGCGAGTCCCTGTCGCCCATATGTGACCCAGGTGCGGACCCAGGCATGTCCTCCTACCTTCCCTCGGTGTCTGGTGTCTGAGGTTCTGCATAAAGGGCCTAATATCCACTTGGCTCTTTATGTTTTTGTTTTCTTGAATTTGATTTCATTTTATTTTCTGTTTCGCGTGTGCTGGGTTGTCCGGAGGGTGTGTTCTACCTCCAGACTCTACTGCTAGACTTACTTGATACTTGGTTTGGAACCCTGGATGCACTGAAAGCTTCACTAATTTGCCGTGGCTGGCTTCGAACCTGTAGGATCCTGTCTCAGCCTCACCAGCGCAGGGGTTACAAGCTTGCACCAACCTGCCAGGCTCCACTTGGGGTTTAAGCCTCTGCAGCTGTGAATGCCAGGGCTTGCGGGAGGGGACGCATTCCCTCTCGCGAGAATCATACTGTCCTCGCGGCGGTTCCAGTCCTGGCTTCCACATAGGGCAGAAAAAGGCCCCGAGGGGTGCGCTCAGTAGACGTGTCAAGGTAAAGAGGACACTGGTATCCCTGGCTAACCGAAGGCAGCTCTGTGGAAAGGGAGGGAACTTGTACAAAACTTGGCTAAGCCTGCTATCTGTTCTGCCTCCCCTGGCAAACGCCCCGGAAAGGATCGCAGTCCAAAATGCCACTACCTGTGCGTGGACCACGAACTGCTGGAAAAACTGGGTTTTTTACAAGAAGGGAGCCTGGAGAGGGCTGAGGTTCCCCATGCCCGATGTCCAAGTGAGACACAGAACTCCCAAGCTTGGGAGGGTCCAGAACTGGGCACAGGAGAGGGAGGGAAGCCCTCGGGATGAGGACCAAAGGGGATTTCCTTTGTGGAGGCGGACCAGGGCTCAGAGCAGAGAGGGGCGGGCTGTCTATCTTTCAGTTCCGTGTGCAGCGCGAGTCCCTGTGGCCCATAGGTGACCCGGGTGCGGACCCAGGCATGTCCTCCTCCCTTTCCTCAGGGTCTAGTGTCTGAAGTTCTGCATAAAGGGCCTAATATCCACTTGGTGCTTTATGTTTTTTGTTTTCTTGAATTTTATTTTTTTTAGTTTCTGTTTCGTGGGTAGACCGGAGGGTGTGGTCTACCTCCAGACTCTACTTCCAGACCTACTTGATACTTGGTTTTGAACCCTGGATGCACTGAAAGCTTCACTAATTCACCGATGCTGGCTTCGAACCTGTAGGATTATGTGTCAGCCTCCCCAGCGCAGGGGTTACAATCGTGCACCACCCTGCCAGGCTCCACTTGTGGTTTAAGCCTCTGCAGCTGTGAATGCCCGGGTTTGCGGGAGGGGCCACATTCCCTCTCGTGAGAATTATACTGTCCTCGCGGCTGTTCCAGTCCTGGATTCCACATAGGGCAGAATAGAGGCCCCAAGGGGTGCGCTCAGTAGACGCGGCAAGGTAAAGAGGGCACTGGTATACCTGGCTAACCGAAGGCAGCTCCGTGGAAAGGGAGGGAACCTGTACAACACTTGACCCAGCCTGATAACTGTTCTGCCTCCCCTGGCAAACGCCCCGGGGAGGAAGGCAGTCCAAAATGCCACTGCTCGTGCGCGGACCGCGGACCCCCGGAGAAACTGGGTTTTTTACAAGGAGGGAGCCTGGAGAGGGCTGAGGGGCTCCAGGCCTGATGTCCAAGTGAGACACTGACCGCCCAAGCTGGGGAGGGTCCAGAACTGGGCACAGGAGAGGGAGGGAGTCCCTCGGGATGAGGAACAAAGGGGATTTCCTTTGTGGAGGCAGACCAGGGCTCAGAGCAGAGAGGGGCGGGCTGTCTGTCTTTCTGTTCAGTGTGCAATGCGAGTCCCTGTTGCCCATAGGTGACCCAGGTGAGGACCCAGGCATGTCCTCCTCCCTTCCCTCAGGGTCTAGTGTCTGAGGTTCTGCATAAAGGGCCTAATATCCACTTGGCGCTTTATGTTTTTTGTGTTCTTGAATTTTATTTTTTTTAGTTTCTGTTTCGCTGGTGCTGGGTAGACCGGAGGGTGTGTTCTACCTCCAGACTCTACTGCCAGACCTACTTGATACTTGGTTTTGAACCCTGGATGCACTGAAAGCTTCACTAAGTCGCTGATGCTGGCTTCGAACCTGTAGGATTATGTGTCAGCCTCCGCAGCGCAGGGGTTACAAGCGTGCGCCACCCTGCCAGGCTCCACTTGGGGTTTAAGACTCTGCAGCTGTGAATGCCTGGGCTTGCGGGAGGGGCCGCATTTCCTCTCGCGAGAATTATACTGTCCTCGCAGAGGTTCCAGTCCTGGCTTCCACATAGGGCAGAATAGAGGCCCCGAGGGGTGCGTTCAGTAGACGCGGCAAGGTAAAGAGGGCACTGGTATACCTGGCTAACCGAAGGCAGCTCCGTGGAAAGGTTGGGAACTTGTACAACACTTGGCTCAGCCTGCTAACTGTTCTGCCTCCCCTGGCAAACGCCCCGGGGAAGAAGGCAGTCCAAAATGCCACTGCGCGTGCGCAGACCGCGGACGCCCAGAGAAACTGGATTTTTTACAAGGAGGGAGCATGGAGATGGCTGAAGGGCTCCACGCCCGATGTCCAAGTGAGACACAGACCTCTCAAGCTGGGGAGGGTCCAGAACTAAGCATAGGAGAGGGAGGGAGGCCCACGGGATGAGGATCAAAGGGGATTTCCTTAGTGGAGACGGACCAGGGCTCAGAGGAGAGAGGAGCGGGCTATCTGTCTGTCTTTCTGTTCAGTGTGCAGCGCGAGTCCCTGTCGCCCATATGTGACCCAGGTGCGGACCCAGGCATGTCCTCCTACCTTCCCTCGGTGTCTGGTGTCTGAGGTTCTGCATAAAGGGCCTAATATCCACTTGGCTCTTTATGTTTTTGTTTTCTTGAATTTGATTTCATTTTATTTTCTGTTTCGCGTGTGCTGGGTTGTCCGGAGGGTGTGTTCTACCTCCAGACTCTACTGCTAGACTTACTTGATACTTGGTTTGGAACCCTGGATGCACTGAAAGCTTCACTAATTTGCCGTGGCTGGCTTCGAACCTGTAGGATCCTGTCTCAGCCTCACCAGCGCAGGGGTTACAAGCTTGCACCAACCTGCCAGGCTCCACTTGGGGTTTAAGCCTCTGCAGCTGTGAATGCCAGGGCTTGCGGGAGGGGACGCATTCCCTCTCGCGAGAATCATACTGTCCTCGCGGCGGTTCCAGTCCTGGCTTCCACATAGGGCAGAAAAAGGCCCCGAGGGGTGCGCTCAGTAGACGTGTCAAGGTAAAGAGGACACTGGTATCCCTGGCTAACCGAAGGCAGCTCTGTGGAAAGGGAGGGAACTTGTACAAAACTTGGCTAAGCCTGCTATCTGTTCTGCCTCCCCTGGCAAACGCCCCGGAAAGGATCGCAGTCCAAAATGCCACTACCTGTGCGTGGACCACGAACTGCTGGAAAAACTGGGTTTTTTACAAGAAGGGAGCCTGGAGAGGGCTGAGGTTCCCCATGCCCGATGTCCAAGTGAGACACAGAACTCCCAAGCTTGGGAGGGTCCAGAACTGGGCACAGGAGAGGGAGGGAAGCCCTCGGGATGAGGACCAAAGGGGATTTCCTTTGTGGAGGCGGACCAGGGCTCAGAGCAGAGAGGGGCGGGCTGTCTATCTTTCAGTTCCGTGTGCAGCGCGAGTCCCTGTCGCCCATAGGTGACCCGGGTGCGGACCCAGGCATGTCCTCCTCCCTTTCCTCAGGGTCTAGTGTCTGAAGTTCTGCATAAAGGGCCTAATATCCACTTGGTGCTTTATGTTTTTTGTTTTCTTGAATTTTATTTTTTTTAGTTTCTGTTTCGTGGGTAGACCGGAGGGTGTGGTCTACCTCCAGACTCTACTTCCAGACCTACTTGATACTTGGTTTTGAACCCTGGATGCACTGAAAGCTTCACTAATTCACCGATGCTGGCTTCGAACCTGTAGGATTATGTGTCAGCCTCCCCAGCGCAGGGGTTACAATCGTGCACCACCCTGCCAGGCTCCACTTGTGGTTTAAGCCTCTGCAGCTGTGAATGCCCGGGTTTGCGGGAGGGGCCACATTCCCTCTCGTGAGAATTATACTGTCCTCGCGGCTGTTCCAGTCCTGGATTCCACATAGGGCAGAATAGAGGCCCCAAGGGGTGCGCTCAGTAGACGCGGCAAGGTAAAGAGGGCACTGGTATACCTGGCTAACCGAAGGCAGCTCCGTGGAAAGGGAGGGAACCTGTACAACACTTGACCCAGCCTGATAACTGTTCTGCCTCCCCTGGCAAACGCCCCGGGGAGGAAGGCAGTCCAAAATGCCACTGCTCGTGCGCGGACCGCGGACCCCCGGAGAAACTGGGTTTTTTACAAGGAGGGAGCCTGGAGAGGGCTGAGGGGCTCCAGGCCTGATGTCCAAGTGAGACACTGACCGCCCAAGCTGGGGAGGGTCCAGAACTGGGCACAGGAGAGGGAGGGAGTCCCTCGGGATGAGGAACAAAGGGGATTTCCTTTGTGGAGGCAGACCAGGGCTCAGAGCAGAGAGGGGCGGGCTGTCTGTCTTTCTGTTCAGTGTGCAATGCGAGTCCCTGTTGCCCATAGGTGACCCAGGTGAGGACCCAGGCATGTCCTCCTCCCTTCCCTCAGGGTCTAGTGTCTGAGGTTCTGCATAAAGGGCCTAATATCCACTTGGCGCTTTATGTTTTTTGTGTTCTTGAATTTTATTTTTTTTAGTTTCTGTTTCGCTGGTGCTGGGTAGACCGGAGGGTGTGTTCTACCTCCAGACTCTACTGCCAGACCTACTTGATACTTGGTTTTGAACCCTGGATGCACTGAAAGCTTCACTAAGTCGCTGATGCTGGCTTCGAACCTGTAGGATTATGTGTCAGCCTCCGCAGCGCAGGGGTTACAAGCGTGCGCCACCCTGCCAGGCTCCACTTGGGGTTTAAGACTCTGCAGCTGTGAATGCCTGGGCTTGCGGGAGGGGCCGCATTTCCTCTCGCGAGAATTATACTGTCCTCGCAGAGGTTCCAGTCCTGGCTTCCACATAGGGCAGAATAGAGGCCCCGAGGGGTGCGTTCAGTAGACGCGGCAAGGTAAAGAGGGCACTGGTATACCTGGCTAACCGAAGGCAGCTCCGTGGAAAGGTTGGGAACTTGTACAACACTTGGCTCAGCCTGCTAACTGTTCTGCCTCCCCTGGCAAACGCCCCGGGGAAGAAGGCAGTCCAAAATGCCACTGCGCGTGCGCAGACCGCGGACGCCCAGAGAAACTGGATTTTTTACAAGGAGGGAGCATGGAGATGGCTGAAGGGCTCCACGCCCGATGTCCAAGTGAGACACAGACCTCTCAAGCTGGGGAGGGTCCAGAACTAAGCATAGGAGAGGGAGGGAGGCCCACGGGATGAGGATCAAAGGGGATTTCCTTAGTGGAGACGGACCAGGGCTCAGAGGAGAGAGGAGCGGGCTATCTGTCTGTCTTTCTGTTCAGTGTGCAGCGCGAGTCCCTGTCGCCCATATGTGACCCAGGTGCGGACCCAGGCATGTCCTCCTACCTTCCCTCGGTGTCTGGTGTCTGAGGTTCTGCATAAAGGGCCTAATATCCACTTGGCTCTTTATGTTTTTGTTTTCTTGAATTTGATTTCATTTTATTTTCTGTTTCGCGTGTGCTGGGTTGTCCGGAGGGTGTGTTCTACCTCCAGACTCTACTGCTAGACTTACTTGATACTTGGTTTGGAACCCTGGATGCACTGAAAGCTTCACTAATTTGCCGTGGCTGGCTTCGAACCTGTAGGATCCTGTCTCAGCCTCACCAGCGCAGGGGTTACAATCTTGCACCAACCTGCCAGGCTCCACTTGGGGTTTAAGCCTCTGCAGCTGTGAATGCCAGGGCTTGCGGGAGGGGACGCATTCCCTCTCGCGAGAATCATACTGTCCTCGCGGCGGTTCCAGTCCTGGCTTCCACATAGGGCAGAAAAAGGCCCCGAGGGGTGCGCTCAGTAGACGTGTCAAGGTAAAGAGGACACTGGTATCCCTGGCTAACCGAAGGCAGCTCTGTGGAAAGGGAGGGAACTTGTACAAAACTTGGCTAAGCCTGCTATCTGTTCTGCCTCCCCTGGCAAACGCCCCGGAAAGGATCGCAGTCCAAAATGCCACTACCTGTGCGTGGACCACGAACTGCTGGAAAAACTGGGTTTTTTACAAGAAGGGAGCCTGGAGAGGGCTGAGGTTCCCCATGCCCGATGTCCAAGTGAGACACAGAACTCCCAAGCTTGGGAGGGTCCAGAACTGGGCACAGGAGAGGGAGGGAAGCCCTCGGGATGAGGACCAAAGGGGATTTCCTTTGTGGAGGCGGACCAGGGCTCAGAGCAGAGAGGGGCGGGCTGTCTATCTTTCAGTTCCGTGTGCAGCGCGAGTCCCTGTCGCCCATAGGTGACCCGGGTGCGGACCCAGGCATGTCCTCCTCCCTTTCCTCAGGGTCTAGTGTCTGAAGTTCTGCATAAAGGGCCTAATATCCACTTGGTGCTTTATGTTTTTTGTTTTCTTGAATTTTATTTTTTTTAGTTTCTGTTTCGTGGGTAGACCGGAGGGTGTGGTCTACCTCCAGACTCTACTTCCAGACCTACTTGATACTTGGTTTTGAACCCTGGATGCACTGAAAGCTTCACTAATTCACCGATGCTGGCTTCGAACCTGTAGGATTATGTGTCAGCCTCCCCAGCGCAGGGGTTACAATCGTGCACCACCCTGCCAGGCTCCACTTGTGGTTTAAGCCTCTGCAGCTGTGAATGCCCGGGTTTGCGGGAGGGGCCACATTCCCTCTCGTGAGAATTATACTGTCCTCGCGGCTGTTCCAGTCCTGGATTCCACATAGGGCAGAATAGAGGCCCCAAGGGGTGCGCTCAGTAGACGCGGCAAGGTAAAGAGGGCACTGGTATACCTGGCTAACCGAAGGCAGCTCCGTGGAAAGGGAGGGAACCTGTACAACACTTGACCCAGCCTGATAACTGTTCTGTCTCCCCTGGGAAACGCCCCGGGGAGGAAGGCAGTCCAAAATGCCACTGCTCGTGCGCGGACCGCGGACCCCCGGAGAAACTGGGTTTTTTACAAGGAGGGAGCCTGGAGAGGGCTGAGGGGCTCCAGGCTTGATGTCCAAGTGAGACACTGACCGCCCAAGCTGGGGAGGGTCCAGAACTGGGCACAGGAGAGGGAGGGAGTCCCTCGGGATGAGGAACAAAGGGGATTTCCTTTGTGGAGGCAGACCAGGGCTCAGAGCAGAGAGGGGCGGGCTGTCTGTCTTTCTGTTCAGTGTGCAATGCGAGTCCCTGTTGCCCATAGGTGACCCAGGTGCGGACCCAGGCATGTCCTCCTCCCTTCCCTCAGGGTCTAGTGTCTGAGGTTCTGCATAAAGGGCCTAATATCCACTTGGCGCTTTATGTTTTTTGTTTTCTTGAATTTTATTTTTTTTAGTTTCTGTTTCGCTGGTGCTGGGTAGACCGGAGGGTGTGTTCTACCTCCAGACTCTACTGCCAGACCTACTTGATACTTGGTTTTGAACCCTGGATGCACTGAAAGCTTCACTAAGTCGCTGATGCTGGCTTCGAACCTGTAGGATTATGTGTCAGCCTCCGCAGCGCAGGGGTTACAAGCGTGCGCCACCCTGCCAGGCTCCACTTGGGGTTTAAGACTCTGCAGCTGTGAATGCCTGGGCTTGCGGGAGGGGCCGCATTTCCTCTCGCGAGAATTATACTGTCCTCGCAGAGGTTCCAGTCCTGGCTTCCACATAGGGCAGAATAGAGGCCCCGAGGGGTGCGTTCAGTAGACGCGGCAAGGTAAAGAGGGCACTGGTATACCTGGCTAACCGAAGGCAGCTCCGTGGAAAGGTTGGGAACTTGTACAACACTTGGCTCAGCCTGCTAACTGTTCTGCCTCCCCTGGCAAACGCCCCGGGGAAGAAGGCAGTCCAAAATGCCACTGCGCGTGCGCAGACCGCGGACGCCCAGAGAAACTGGATTTTTTACAAGGAGGGAGCATGGAGATGGCTGAAGGGCTCCACGCCCGATGTCCAAGTGAGACACAGACCTCTCAAGCTGGGGAGGGTCCAGAACTAAGCATAGGAGAGGGAGGGAGGCCCACGGGATGAGGATCAAAGGGGATTTCCTTAGTGGAGACGGACCAGGGCTCAGAGGAGAGAGGAGCGGGCTATCTGTCTGTCTTTCTGTTCAGTGTGCAGCGCGAGTCCCTGTCGCCCATATGTGACCCAGGTGCGGACCCAGGCATGTCCTCCTACCTTCCCTCGGTGTCTGGTGTCTGAGGTTCTGCATAAAGGGCCTAATATCCACTTGGCTCTTTATGTTTTTTGTTTTCTTGAATTTGATTTCATTTTATTTTCTGTTTCGCGTGTGCTGGGTTGTCCGGAGGGTGTGTTCTACCTCCAGACTCTACTGCTAGACTTACTTGATACTTGGTTTGGAACCCTGGATGCACTGAAAGCTTCACTAATTTGCCGTGGCTGGCTTCGAACCTGTAGGATCCTGTCTCAGCCTCACCAGCGCAGGGGTTACAAGCTTGCACCAACCTGCCAGGCTCCACTTGGGGTTTAAGCCTCTGCAGCTGTGAATGCCAGGGCTTGCGGGAGGGGACGCATTCCCTCTCGCGAGAATCATACTGTCCTCGCGGCGGTTCCAGTCCTGGCTTCCACATAGGGCAGAAAAAGGCCCCGAGGGGTGCGCTCAGTAGACGTGTCAAGGTAAAGAGGACACTGGTATCCCTGGCTAACCGAAGGCAGCTCTGTGGAAAGGGAGGGAACTTGTACAAAACTTGGCTAAGCCTGCTATCTGTTCTGCCTCCCCTGGCAAACGCCCCGGAAAGGATCGCAGTCCAAAATGCCACTACCTGTGCGTGGACCACGAACTGCTGGAAAAACTGGGTTTTTTACAAGAAGGGAGCCTGGAGAGGGCTGAGGTTCCCCATGCCCGATGTCCAAGTGAGACACAGAACTCCCAAGCTTGGGAGGGTCCAGAACTGGGCACAGGAGAGGGAGGGAAGCCCTCGGGATGAGGACCAAAGGGGATTTCCTTTGTGGAGGCGGACCAGGGCTCAGAGCAGAGAGGGGCGGGCTGTCTATCTTTCAGTTCCGTGTGCAGCGCGAGTCCCTGTCGCCCATAGGTGACCCGGGTGCGGACCCAGGCATGTCCTCCTCCCTTTCCTCAGGGTCTAGTGTCTGAAGTTCTGCATAAAGGGCCTAATATCCACTTGGTGCTTTATGTTTTTTGTTTTCTTGAATTTTATTTTTTTTAGTTTCTGTTTCGTGGGTAGACCGGAGGGTGTGGTCTACCTCCAGACTCTACTTCCAGACCTACTTGATACTTGGTTTTGAACCCTGGATGCACTGAAAGCTTCACTAATTCACCGATGCTGGCTTCGAACCTGTAGGATTATGTGTCAGCCTCCCCAGCGCAGGGGTTACAATCGTGCACCACCCTGCCAGGCTCCACTTGTGGTTTAAGCCTCTGCAGCTGTGAATGCCCGGGTTTGCGGGAGGGGCCACATTCCCTCTCGTGAGAATTATACTGTCCTCGCGGCTGTTCCAGTCCTGGATTCCACATAGGGCAGAATAGAGGCCCCAAGGGGTGCGCTCAGTAGACGCGGCAAGGTAAAGAGGGCACTGGTATACCTGGCTAACCGAAGGCAGCTCCGTGGAAAGGGAGGGAACCTGTACAACACTTGACCCAGCCTGATAACTGTTCTGCCTCCCCTGGCAAACGCCCCGGGGAGGAAGGCAGTCCAAAATGCCACTGCTCGTGCGCGGACCGCGGACCCCCGGAGAAACTGGGTTTTTTACAAGGAGGGAGCCTGGAGAGGGCTGAGGGGCTCCAGGCCTGATGTCCAAGTGAGACACTGACCGCCCAAGCTGGGGAGGGTCCAGAACTGGGCACAGGAGAGGGAGGGAGTCCCTCGGGATGAGGAACAAAGGGGATTTCCTTTGTGGAGGCAGACCAGGGCTCAGAGCAGAGAGGGGCGGGCTGTCTGTCTTTCTGTTCAGTGTGCAATGCGAGTCCCTGTTGCCCATAGGTGACCCAGGTGCGGACCCAGGCATGTCCTCCTCCCTTCCCTCAGGGTCTAGTGTCTGAGGTTCTGCATAAAGGGCCTAATATCCACTTGGCGCTTTATGTTTTTTGTTTTCTTGAATTTTATTTTTTTTAGTTTCTGTTTCGCTGGTGCTGGGTAGACCGGAGGGTGTGTTCTACCTCCAGACTCTACTGCCAGACCTACTTGATACTTGGTTTTGAACCCTGGATGCACTGAAAGCTTCACTAAGTCGCTGATGCTGGCTTCGAACCTGTAGGATTATGTGTCAGCCTCCGCAGCGCAGGGGTTACAAGCGTGCGCCACCCTGCCAGGCTCCACTTGGGGTTTAAGACTCTGCAGCTGTGAATGCCTGGGCTTGCGGGAGGGGCCGCATTTCCTCTCGCGAGAATTATACTGTCCTCGCAGAGGTTCCAGTCCTGGCTTCCACATAGGGCAGAATAGAGGCCCCGAGGGGTGCGTTCAGTAGACGCGGCAAGGTAAAGAGGGCACTGGTATACCTGGCTAACCGAAGGCAGCTCCGTGGAAAGGTTGGGAACTTGTACAACACTTGGCTCAGCCTGCTAACTGTTCTGCCTCCCCTGGCAAACGCCCCGGGGAAGAAGGCAGTCCAAAATGCCACTGCGCGTGCGCAGACCGCGGACGCCCAGAGAAACTGGATTTTTTACAAGGAGGGAGCATGGAGATGGCTGAAGGGCTCCACGCCCGATGTCCAAGTGAGACACAGACCTCTCAAGCTGGGGAGGGTCCAGAACTAAGCATAGGAGAGGGAGGGAGGCCCACGGGATGAGGATCAAAGGGGATTTCCTTAGTGGAGACGGACCAGGGCTCAGAGGAGAGAGGAGCGGGCTATCTGTCTGTCTTTCTGTTCAGTGTGCAGCGCGAGTCCCTGTCGCCCATATGTGACCCAGGTGCGGACCCAGGCATGTCCTCCTACCTTCCCTCGGTGTCTGGTGTCTGAGGTTCTGCATAAAGGGCCTAATATCCACTTGGCTCTTTATGTTTTTGTTTTCTTGAATTTGATTTCATTTTATTTTCTGTTTCGCGTGTGCTGGGTTGTCCGGAGGGTGTGTTCTACCTCCAGACTCTACTGCTAGACTTACTTGATACTTGGTTTGGAACCCTGGATGCACTGAAAGCTTCACTAATTTGCCGTGGCTGGCTTCGAACCTGTAGGATCCTGTCTCAGCCTCACCAGCGCAGGGGTTACAATCTTGCACCAACCTGCCAGGCTCCACTTGGGGTTTAAGCCTCTGCAGCTGTGAATGCCAGGGCTTGCGGGAGGGGACGCATTCCCTCTCGCGAGAATCATACTGTCCTCGCGGCGGTTCCAGTCCTGGCTTCCACATAGGGCAGAAAAAGGCCCCGAGGGGTGCGCTCAGTAGACGTGTCAAGGTAAAGAGGACACTGGTATCCCTGGCTAACCGAAGGCAGCTCTGTGGAAAGGGAGGGAACTTGTACAAAACTTGGCTAAGCCTGCTATCTGTTCTGCCTCCCCTGGCAAACGCCCCGGAAAGGATCGCAGTCCAAAATGCCACTACCTGTGCGTGGACCACGAACTGCTGGAAAAACTGGGTTTTTTACAAGAAGGGAGCCTGGAGAGGGCTGAGGTTCCCCATGCCCGATGTCCAAGTGAGACACAGAACTCCCAAGCTTGGGAGGGTCCAGAACTGGGCACAGGAGAGGGAGGGAAGCCCTCGGGATGAGGACCAAAGGGGATTTCCTTTGTGGAGGCGGACCAGGGCTCAGAGCAGAGAGGGGCGGGCTGTCTATCTTTCAGTTCCGTGTGCAGCGCGAGTCCCTGTCGCCCATAGGTGACCCGGGTGCGGACCCAGGCATGTCCTCCTCCCTTTCCTCAGGGTCTAGTGTCTGAAGTTCTGCATAAAGGGCCTAATATCCACTTGGTGCTTTATGTTTTTTGTTTTCTTGAATTTTATTTTTTTTAGTTTCTGTTTCGTGGGTAGACCGGAGGGTGTGGTCTACCTCCAGACTCTACTTCCAGACCTACTTGATACTTGGTTTTGAACCCTGGATGCACTGAAAGCTTCACTAATTCACCGATGCTGGCTTCGAACCTGTAGGATTATGTGTCAGCCTCCCCAGCGCAGGGGTTACAATCGTGCACCACCCTGCCAGGCTCCACTTGTGGTTTAAGCCTCTGCAGCTGTGAATGCCCGGGTTTGCGGGAGGGGCCACATTCCCTCTCGTGAGAATTATACTGTCCTCGCGGCTGTTCCAGTCCTGGATTCCACATAGGGCAGAATAGAGGCCCCAAGGGGTGCGCTCAGTAGACGCGGCAAGGTAAAGAGGGCACTGGTATACCTGGCTAACCGAAGGCAGCTCCGTGGAAAGGGAGGGAACCTGTACAACACTTGACCCAGCCTGATAACTGTTCTGCCTCCCCTGGCAAACGCCCCGGGGAGGAAGGCAGTCCAAAATGCCACTGCTCGTGCGCGGACCGCGGACCCCCGGAGAAACTGGGTTTTTTACAAGGAGGGAGCCTGGAGAGGGCTGAGGGGCTCCAGGCTTGATGTCCAAGTGAGACACTGACCGCCCAAGCTGGGGAGGGTCCAGAACTGGGCACAGGAGAGGGAGGGAGTCCCTCGGGATGAGGAACAAAGGGGATTTCCTTTGTGGAGGCAGACCAGGGCTCAGAGCAGAGAGGGGCGGGCTGTCTGTCTTTCTGTTCAGTGTGCAATGCGAGTCCCTGTTGCCCATAGGTGACCCAGGTGCGGACCCAGGCATGTCCTCCTCCCTTCCCTCAGGGTCTAGTGTCTGAGGTTCTGCATAAAGGGCCTAATATCCACTTGGCGCTTTATGTTTTTTGTTTTCTTGAATTTTATTTTTTTTAGTTTCTGTTTCGCTGGTGCTGGGTAGACCGGAGGGTGTGTTCTACCTCCAGACTCTACTGCCAGACCTACTTGATACTTGGTTTTGAACCCTGGATGCACTGAAAGCTTCACTAAGTCGCTGATGCTGGCTTCGAACCTGTAGGATTATGTGTCAGCCTCCGCAGCGCAGGGGTTACAAGCGTGCGCCACCCTGCCAGGCTCCACTTGGGGTTTAAGACTCTGCAGCTGTGAATGCCTGGGCTTGCGGGAGGGGCCGCATTTCCTCTCGCGAGAATTATACTGTCCTCGCAGAGGTTCCAGTCCTGGCTTCCACATAGGGCAGAATAGAGGCCCCGAGGGGTGCGTTCAGTAGACGCGGCAAGGTAAAGAGGGCACTGGTATACCTGGCTAACCGAAGGCAGCTCCGTGGAAAGGTTGGGAACTTGTACAACACTTGGCTCAGCCTGCTAACTGTTCTGCCTCCCCTGGCAAACGCCCCGGGGAAGAAGGCAGTCCAAAATGCCACTGCGCGTGCGCAGACCGCGGACGCCCAGAGAAACTGGATTTTTTACAAGGAGGGAGCATGGAGATGGCTGAAGGGCTCCACGCCCGATGTCCAAGTGAGACACAGACCTCTCAAGCTGGGGAGGGTCCAGAACTAAGCATAGGAGAGGGAGGGAGGCCCACGGGATGAGGATCAAAGGGGATTTCCTTAGTGGAGACGGACCAGGGCTCAGAGGAGAGAGGAGCGGGCTATCTGTCTGTCTTTCTGTTCAGTGTGCAGCGCGAGTCCCTGTCGCCCATATGTGACCCAGGTGCGGACCCAGGCATGTCCTCCTACCTTCCCTCGGTGTCTGGTGTCTGAGGTTCTGCATAAAGGGCCTAATATCCACTTGGCTCTTTATGTTTTTTGTTTTCTTGAATTTGATTTCATTTTATTTTCTGTTTCGCGTGTGCTGGGTTGTCCGGAGGGTGTGTTCTACCTCCAGACTCTACTGCTAGACTTACTTGATACTTGGTTTGGAACCCTGGATGCACTGAAAGCTTCACTAATTTGCCGTGGCTGGCTTCGAACCTGTAGGATCCTGTCTCAGCCTCACCAGCGCAGGGGTTACAAGCTTGCACCAACCTGCCAGGCTCCACTTGGGGTTTAAGCCTCTGCAGCTGTGAATGCCAGGGCTTGCGGGAGGGGACGCATTCCCTCTCGCGAGAATCATACTGTCCTCGCGGCGGTTCCAGTCCTGGCTTCCACATAGGGCAGAAAAAGGCCCCGAGGGGTGCGCTCAGTAGACGTGTCAAGGTAAAGAGGACACTGGTATCCCTGGCTAACCGAAGGCAGCTCTGTGGAAAGGGAGGGAACTTGTACAAAACTTGGCTAAGCCTGCTATCTGTTCTGCCTCCCCTGGCAAACGCCCCGGAAAGGATCGCAGTCCAAAATGCCACTACCTGTGCGTGGACCACGAACTGCTGGAAAAACTGGGTTTTTTACAAGAAGGGAGCCTGGAGAGGGCTGAGGTTCCCCATGCCCGATGTCCAAGTGAGACACAGAACTCCCAAGCTTGGGAGGGTCCAGAACTGGGCACAGGAGAGGGAGGGAAGCCCTCGGGATGAGGACCAAAGGGGATTTCCTTTGTGGAGGCGGACCAGGGCTCAGAGCAGAGAGGGGCGGGCTGTCTATCTTTCAGTTCCGTGTGCAGCGCGAGTCCCTGTCGCCCATAGGTGACCCGGGTGCGGACCCAGGCATGTCCTCCTCCCTTTCCTCAGGGTCTAGTGTCTGAAGTTCTGCATAAAGGGCCTAATATCCACTTGGTGCTTTATGTTTTTTGTTTTCTTGAATTTTATTTTTTTTAGTTTCTGTTTCGTGGGTAGACCGGAGGGTGTGGTCTACCTCCAGACTCTACTTCCAGACCTACTTGATACTTGGTTTTGAACCCTGGATGCACTGAAAGCTTCACTAATTCACCGATGCTGGCTTCGAACCTGTAGGATTATGTGTCAGCCTCCCCAGCGCAGGGGTTACAATCGTGCACCACCCTGCCAGGCTCCACTTGTGGTTTAAGCCTCTGCAGCTGTGAATGCCCAGGTTTGCGGGAGGGGCCACATTCCCTCTCGTGAGAATTATACTGTCCTCGCGGCTGTTCCAGTCCTGGATTCCACATAGGGCAGAATAGAGGCCCCAAGGGGTGCGCTCAGTAGACGCGGCAAGGTAAAGAGGGCACTGGTATACCTGGCTAACCGAAGGCAGCTCCGTGGAAAGGGAGGGAACCTGTACAACACTTGACCCAGCCTGATAACTGTTCTGCCTCCCCTGGCAAACGCCCCGGGGAGGAAGGCAGTCCAAAATGCCACTGCTCGTGCGCGGACCGCGGACCCCCGGAGAAACTGGGTTTTTTACAAGGAGGGAGCCTGGAGAGGGCTGAGGGGCTCCAGGCTTGATGTCCAAGTGAGACACTGACCGCCCAAGCTGGGGAGGGTCCAGAACTGGGCACAGGAGAGGGAGGGAGTCCCTCGGGATGAGGAACAAAGGGGATTTCCTTTGTGGAGGCAGACCAGGGCTCAGAGCAGAGAGGGGCGGGCTGTCTGTCTTTCTGTTCAGTGTGCAATGCGAGTCCCTGTTGCCCATAGGTGACCCAGGTGCGGACCCAGGCATGTCCTCCTCCCTTCCCTCAGGGTCTAGTGTCTGAGGTTCTGCATAAAGGGCCTAATATCCACTTGGCGCTTTATGTTTTTTGTTTTCTTGAATTTTATTTTTTTTAGTTTCTGTTTCGCTGGTGCTGGGTAGACCGGAGGGTGTGTTCTACCTCCAGACTCTACTGCCAGACCTACTTGATACTTGGTTTTGAACCCTGGATGCACTGAAAGCTTCACTAAGTCGCTGATGCTGGCTTCGAACCTGTAGGATTATGTGTCAGCCTCCGCAGCGCAGGGGTTACAAGCGTGCGCCACCCTGCCAGGCTCCACTTGGGGTTTAAGACTCTGCAGCTGTGAATGCCTGGGCTTGCGGGAGGGGCCGCATTTCCTCTCGCGAGAATTATACTGTCCTCGCAGAGGTTCCAGTCCTGGCTTCCACATAGGGCAGAATAGAGGCCCCGAGGGGTGCGTTCAGTAGACGCGGCAAGGTAAAGAGGGCACTGGTATACCTGGCTAACCGAAGGCAGCTCCGTGGAAAGGTTGGGAACTTGTACAACACTTGGCTCAGCCTGCTAACTGTTCTGCCTCCCCTGGCAAACGCCCCGGGGAAGAAGGCAGTCCAAAATGCCACTGCGCGTGCGCAGACCGCGGACGCCCAGAGAAACTGGATTTTTTACAAGGAGGGAGCATGGAGATGGCTGAAGGGCTCCACGCCCGATGTCCAAGTGAGACACAGACCTCTCAAGCTGGGGAGGGTCCAGAACTAAGCATAGGAGAGGGAGGGAGGCCCACGGGATGAGGATCAAAGGGGATTTCCTTAGTGGAGACGGACCAGGGCTCAGAGGAGAGAGGAGCGGGCTATCTGTCTGTCTTTCTGTTCAGTGTGCAGCGCGAGTCCCTGTCGCCCATATGTGACCCAGGTGCGGACCCAGGCATGTCCTCCTACCTTCCCTCGGTGTCTGGTGTCTGAGGTTCTGCATAAAGGGCCTAATATCCACTTGGCTCTTTATGTTTTTTGTTTTCTTGAATTTGATTTCATTTTATTTTCTGTTTCGCGTGTGCTGGGTTGTCCGGAGGGTGTGTTCTACCTCCAGACTCTACTGCTAGACTTACTTGATACTTGGTTTGGAACCCTGGATGCACTGAAAGCTTCACTAATTTGCCGTGGCTGGCTTCGAACCTGTAGGATCCTGTCTCAGCCTCACCAGCGCAGGGGTTACAAGCTTGCACCAACCTGCCAGGCTCCACTTGGGGTTTAAGCCTCTGCAGCTGTGAATGCCAGGGCTTGCGGGAGGGGACGCATTCCCTCTCGCGAGAATCATACTGTCCTCGCGGCGGTTCCAGTCCTGGCTTCCACATAGGGCAGAAAAAGGCCCCGAGGGGTGCGCTCAGTAGACGTGTCAAGGTAAAGAGGACACTGGTATCCCTGGCTAACCGAAGGCAGCTCTGTGGAAAGGGAGGGAACTTGTACAAAACTTGGCTAAGCCTGCTATCTGTTCTGCCTCCCCTGGCAAACACCCCGGAAAGGATCGCAGTCCAAAATGCCACTACCTGTGCGTGGACCACGAACTGCTGGAAAAACTGGGTTTTTTACAAGAAGGGAGCCTGGAGAGGGCTGAGGTTCCCCATGCCCGATGTCCAAGTGAGACACAGAACTCCCAAGCTTGGGAGGGTCCAGAACTGGGCACAGGAGAGGGAGGGAAGCCCTCGGGATGAGGACCAAAGGGGATTTCCTTTGTGGAGGCGGACCAGGGCTCAGAGCAGAGAGGGGCGGGCTGTCTATCTTTCAGTTCCGTGTGCAGCGCGAGTCCCTGTCGCCCATAGGTGACCCGGGTGCGGACCCAGGCATGTCCTCCTCCCTTTCCTCAGGGTCTAGTGTCTGAAGTTCTGCATAAAGGGCCTAATATCCACTTGGTGCTTTATGTTTTTTGTTTTCTTGAATTTTATTTTTTTTAGTTTCTGTTTCGTGGGTAGACCGGAGGGTGTGGTCTACCTCCAGACTCTACTTCCAGACCTACTTGATACTTGGTTTTGAACCCTGGATGCACTGAAAGCTTCACTAATTCACCGATGCTGGCTTCGAACCTGTAGGATTATGTGTCAGCCTCCCCAGCGCAGGGGTTACAATCGTGCACCACCCTGCCAGGCTCCACTTGTGGTTTAAGCCTCTGCAGCTGTGAATGCCCGGGTTTGCGGGAGGGGCCACATTCCCTCTCGTGAGAATTATACTGTCCTCGCGGCTGTTCCAGTCCTGGATTCCACATAGGGCAGAATAGAGGCCCCAAGGGGTGCGCTCAGTAGACGCGGCAAGGTAAAGAGGGCACTGGTATACCTGGCTAACCGAAGGCAGCTCCGTGGAAAGGGAGGGAACCTGTACAACACTTGACCCAGCCTGATAACTGTTCTGCCTCCCCTGGCAAACGCCCCGGGGAGGAAGGCAGTCCAAAATGCCACTGCTCGTGCGCGGACCGCGGACCCCCGGAGAAACTGGGTTTTTTACAAGGAGGGAGCCTGGAGAGGGCTGAGGGGCTCCAGGCCTGATGTCCAAGTGAGACACTGACCGCCCAAGCTGGGGAGGGTCCAGAACTGGGCACAGGAGAGGGAGGGAGTCCCTCGGGATGAGGAACAAAGGGGATTTCCTTTGTGGAGGCAGACCAGGGCTCAGAGCAGAGAGGGGCGGGCTGTCTGTCTTTCTGTTCAGTGTGCAATGCGAGTCCCTGTTGCCCATAGGTGACCCAGGTGCGGACCCAGGCATGTCCTCCTCCCTTCCCTCAGGGTCTAGTGTCTGAGGTTCTGCATAAAGGGCCTAATATCCACTTGGCGCTTTATGTTTTTTGTTTTCTTGAATTTTATTTTTTTTAGTTTCTGTTTCGCTGGTGCTGGGTAGACCGGAGGGTGTGTTCTACCTCCAGACTCTACTGCCAGACCTACTTGATACTTGGTTTTGAACCCTGGATGCACTGAAAGCTTCACTAAGTCGCTGATGCTGGCTTCGAACCTGTAGGATTATGTGTCAGCCTCCGCAGCGCAGGGGTTACAAGCGTGCGCCACCCTGCCAGGCTCCACTTGGGGTTTAAGACTCTGCAGCTGTGAATGCCTGGGCTTGCGGGAGGGGCCGCATTTCCTCTCGCGAGAATTATACTGTCCTCGCAGAGGTTCCAGTCCTGGCTTCCACATAGGGCAGAATAGAGGCCCCGAGGGGTGCGTTCAGTAGACGCGGCAAGGTAAAGAGGGCACTGGTATACCTGGCTAACCGAAGGCAGCTCCGTGGAAAGGTTGGGAACTTGTACAACACTTGGCTCAGCCTGCTAACTGTTCTGCCTCCCCTGGCAAACGCCCCGGGGAAGAAGGCAGTCCAAAATGCCACTGCGCGTGCGCAGACCGCGGACGCCCAGAGAAACTGGATTTTTTACAAGGAGGGAGCATGGAGATGGCTGAAGGGCTCCACGCCCGATGTCCAAGTGAGACACAGACCTCTCAAGCTGGGGAGGGTCCAGAACTAAGCATAGGAGAGGGAGGGAGGCCCACGGGATGAGGATCAAAGGGGATTTCCTTAGTGGAGACGGACCAGGGCTCAGAGGAGAGAGGAGCGGGCTATCTGTCTGTCTTTCTGTTCAGTGTGCAGCGCGAGTCCCTGTCGCCCATATGTGACCCAGGTGCGGACCCAGGCATGTCCTCCTACCTTCCCTCGGTGTCTGGTGTCTGAGGTTCTGCATAAAGGGCCTAATATCCACTTGGCTCTTTATGTTTTTTGTTTTCTTGAATTTGATTTCATTTTATTTTCTGTTTCGCGTGTGCTGGGTTGTCCGGAGGGTGTGTTCTACCTCCAGACTCTACTGCTAGACTTACTTGATACTTGGTTTGGAACCCTGGATGCACTGAAAGCTTCACTAATTTGCCGTGGCTGGCTTCGAACCTGTAGGATCCTGTCTCAGCCTCACCAGCGCAGGGGTTACAAGCTTGCACCAACCTGCCAGGCTCCACTTGGGGTTTAAGCCTCTGCAGCTGTGAATGCCAGGGCTTGCGGGAGGGGACGCATTCCCTCTCGCGAGAATCATACTGTCCTCGCGGCGGTTCCAGTCCTGGCTTCCACATAGGGCAGAAAAAGGCCCCGAGGGGTGCGCTCAGTAGACGTGTCAAGGTAAAGAGGACACTGGTATCCCTGGCTAACCGAAGGCAGCTCTGTGGAAAGGGAGGGAACTTGTACAAAACTTGGCTAAGCCTGCTATCTGTTCTGCCTCCCCTGGCAAACGCCCCGGAAAGGATCGCAGTCCAAAATGCCACTACCTGTGCGTGGACCACGAACTGCTGGAAAAACTGGGTTTTTTACAAGAAGGGAGCCTGGAGAGGGCTGAGGTTCCCCATGCCCGATGTCCAAGTGAGACACAGAACTCCCAAGCTTGGGAGGGTCCAGAACTGGGCACAGGAGAGGGAGGGAAGCCCTCGGGATGAGGACCAAAGGGGATTTCCTTTGTGGAGGCGGACCAGGGCTCAGAGCAGAGAGGGGCGGGCTGTCTATCTTTCAGTTCCGTGTGCAGCGCGAGTCCCTGTCGCCCATAGGTGACCCGGGTGCGGACCCAGGCATGTCCTCCTCCCTTTCCTCAGGGTCTAGTGTCTGAAGTTCTGCATAAAGGGCCTAATATCCACTTGGTGCTTTATGTTTTTTGTTTTCTTGAATTTTATTTTTTTTAGTTTCTGTTTCGTGGGTAGACCGGAGGGTGTGGTCTACCTCCAGACTCTACTTCCAGACCTACTTGATACTTGGTTTTGAACCCTGGATGCACTGAAAGCTTCACTAATTCACCGATGCTGGCTTCGAACCTGTAGGATTATGTGTCAGCCTCCCCAGCGCAGGGGTTACAATCGTGCACCACCCTGCCAGGCTCCACTTGTGGTTTAAGCCTCTGCAGCTGTGAATGCCCGGGTTTGCGGGAGGGGCCACATTCCCTCTCGTGAGAATTATACTGTCCTCGCGGCTGTTCCAGTCCTGGATTCCACATAGGGCAGAATAGAGGCCCCAAGGGGTGCGCTCAGTAGACGCGGCAAGGTAAAGAGGGCACTGGTATACCTGGCTAACCGAAGGCAGCTCCGTGGAAAGGGAGGGAACCTGTACAACACTTGACCCAGCCTGATAACTGTTCTGCCTCCCCTGGCAAACGCCCCGGGGAGGAAGGCAGTCCAAAATGCCACTGCTCGTGCGCGGACCGCGGACCCCCGGAGAAACTGGGTTTTTTACAAGGAGGGAGCCTGGAGAGGGCTGAGGGGCTCCAGGCCTGATGTCCAAGTGAGACACTGACCGCCCAAGCTGGGGAGGGTCCAGAACTGGGCACAGGAGAGGGAGGGAGTCCCTCGGGATGAGGAACAAAGGGGATTTCCTTTGTGGAGGCAGACCAGGGCTCAGAGCAGAGAGGGGCGGGCTGTCTGTCTTTCTGTTCAGTGTGCAATGCGAGTCCCTGTTGCCCATAGGTGACCCAGGTGCGGACCCAGGCATGTCCTCCTCCCTTCCCTCAGGGTCTAGTGTCTGAGGTTCTGCATAAAGGGCCTAATATCCACTTGGCGCTTTATGTTTTTTGTTTTCTTGAATTTTATTTTTTTTAGTTTCTGTTTCGCTGGTGCTGGGTAGACCGGAGGGTGTGTTCTACCTCCAGACTCTACTGCCAGACCTACTTGATACTTGGTTTTGAACCCTGGATGCACTGAAAGCTTCACTAAGTCGCTGATGCTGGCTTCGAACCTGTAGGATTATGTGTCAGCCTCCGCAGCGCAGGGGTTACAAGCGTGCGCCACCCTGCCAGGCTCCACTTGGGGTTTAAGACTCTGCAGCTGTGAATGCCTGGGCTTGCGGGAGGGGCCGCATTTCCTCTCGCGAGAATTATACTGTCCTCGCAGAGGTTCCAGTCCTGGCTTCCACATAGGGCAGAATAGAGGCCCCGAGGGGTGCGTTCAGTAGACGCGGCAAGGTAAAGAGGGCACTGGTATACCTGGCTAACCGAAGGCAGCTCCGTGGAAAGGTTGGGAACTTGTACAACACTTGGCTCAGCCTGCTAACTGTTCTGCCTCCCCTGGCAAACGCCCCGGGGAAGAAGGCAGTCCAAAATGCCACTGCGCGTGCGCAGACCGCGGACGCCCAGAGAAACTGGATTTTTTACAAGGAGGGAGCATGGAGATGGCTGAAGGGCTCCACGCCCGATGTCCAAGTGAGACACAGACCTCTCAAGCTGGGGAGGGTCCAGAACTAAGCATAGGAGAGGGAGGGAGGCCCACGGGATGAGGATCAAAGGGAATTTCCTTAGTGGAGACGGACCAGGGCTCAGAGGAGAGAGGAGCGGGCTATCTGTCTGTCTTTCTGTTCAGTGTGCAGCGCGAGTCCCTGTCGCCCATATGTGACCCAGGTGCGGACCCAGGCATGTCCTCCTACCTTCCCTCGGTGTCTGGTGTCTGAGGTTCTGCATAAAGGGCCTAATATCCACTTGGCTCTTTATGTTTTTTGTTTTCTTGAATTTGATTTCATTTTATTTTCTGTTTCGCGTGTGCTGGGTTGTCCGGAGGGTGTGTTCTACCTCCAGACTCTACTGCTAGACTTACTTGATACTTGGTTTGGAACCCTGGATGCACTGAAAGCTTCACTAATTTGCCGTGGCTGGCTTCGAACCTGTAGGATCCTGTCTCAGCCTCACCAGCGCAGGGGTTACAAGCTTGCACCAACCTGCCAGGCTCCACTTGGGGTTTAAGCCTCTGCAGCTGTGAATGCCAGGGCTTGCGGGAGGGGACGCATTCCCTCTCGCGAGAATCATACTGTCCTCGCGGCGGTTCCAGTCCTGGCTTCCACATAGGGCAGAAAAAGGCCCCGAGGGGTGCGCTCAGTAGACGTGTCAAGGTAAAGAGGACACTGGTATCCCTGGCTAACCGAAGGCAGCTCTGTGGAAAGGGAGGGAACTTGTACAAAACTTGGCTAAGCCTGCTATCTGTTCTGCCTCCCCTGGCAAACGCCCCGGAAAGGATCGCAGTCCAAAATGCCACTACCTGTGCGTGGACCACGAACTGCTGGAAAAACTGGGTTTTTTACAAGAAGGGAGCCTGGAGAGGGCTGAGGTTCCCCATGCCCGATGTCCAAGTGAGACACAGAACTCCCAAGCTTGGGAGGGTCCAGAACTGGGCACAGGAGAGGGAGGGAAGCCCTCGGGATGAGGACCAAAGGGGATTTCCTTTGTGGAGGCGGACCAGGGCTCAGAGCAGAGAGGGGCGGGCTGTCTATCTTTCAGTTCCGTGTGCAGCGCGAGTCCCTGTCGCCCATAGGTGACCCGGGTGCGGACCCAGGCATGTCCTCCTCCCTTTCCTCAGGGTCTAGTGTCTGAAGTTCTGCATAAAGGGCCTAATATCCACTTGGTGCTTTATGTTTTTTGTTTTCTTGAATTTTATTTTTTTTAGTTTCTGTTTCGTGGGTAGACCGGAGGGTGTGGTCTACCTCCAGACTCTACTTCCAGACCTACTTGATACTTGGTTTTGAACCCTGGATGCACTGAAAGCTTCACTAATTCACCGATGCTGGCTTCGAACCTGTAGGATTATGTGTCAGCCTCCCCAGCGCAGGGGTTACAATCGTGCACCACCCTGCCAGGCTCCACTTGTGGTTTAAGCCTCTGCAGCTGTGAATGCCCGGGTTTGCGGGAGGGGCCACATTCCCTCTCGTGAGAATTATACTGTCCTCGCGGCTGTTCCAGTCCTGGATTCCACATAGGGCAGAATAGAGGCCCCAAGGGGTGCGCTCAGTAGACGCGGCAAGGTAAAGAGGGCACTGGTATACCTGGCTAACCGAAGGCAGCTCCGTGGAAAGGGAGGGAACCTGTACAACACTTGACCCAGCCTGATAACTGTTCTGCCTCCCCTGGCAAACGCCCCGGGGAGGAAGGCAGTCCAAAATGCCACTGCTCGTGCGCGGACCGCGGACCCCCGGAGAAACTGGGTTTTTTACAAGGAGGGAGCCTGGAGAGGGCTGAGGGGCTCCAGGCTTGATGTCCAAGTGAGACACTGACCGCCCAAGCTGGGGAGGGTCCAGAACTGGGCACAGGAGAGGGAGGGAGTCCCTCGGGATGAGGAACAAAGGGGATTTCCTTTGTGGAGGCAGACCAGGGCTCAGAGCAGAGAGGGGCGGGCTGTCTGTCTTTCTGTTCAGTGTGCAATGCGAGTCCCTGTTGCCCATAGGTGACCCAGGTGCGGACCCAGGCATGTCCTCCTCCCTTCCCTCAGGGTCTAGTGTCTGAGGTTCTGCATAAAGGGCCTAATATCCACTTGGCGCTTTATGTTTTTTGTTTTCTTGAATTTTATTTTTTTTAGTTTCTGTTTCGCTGGTGCTGGGTAGACCGGAGGGTGTGTTCTACCTCCAGACTCTACTGCCAGACCTACTTGATACTTGGTTTTGAACCCTGGATGCACTGAAAGCTTCACTAAGTCGCTGATGCTGGCTTCGAACCTGTAGGATTATGTGTCAGCCTCCGCAGCGCAGGGGTTACAAGCGTGCGCCACCCTGCCAGGCTCCACTTGGGGTTTAAGACTCTGCAGCTGTGAATGCCTGGGCTTGCGGGAGGGGCCGCATTTCCTCTCGCGAGAATTATACTGTCCTCGCAGAGGTTCCAGTCCTGGCTTCCACATAGGGCAGAATAGAGGCCCCGAGGGGTGCGTTCAGTAGACGCGGCAAGGTAAAGAGGGCACTGGTATACCTGGCTAACCGAAGGCAGCTCCGTGGAAAGGTTGGGAACTTGTACAACACTTGGCTCAGCCTGCTAACTGTTCTGCCTCCCCTGGCAAACGCCCCGGGGAAGAAGGCAGTCCAAAATGCCACTGCGCGTGCGCAGACCGCGGACGCCCAGAGAAACTGGATTTTTTACAAGGAGGGAGCATGGAGATGGCTGAAGGGCTCCACGCCCGATGTCCAAGTGAGACACAGACCTCTCAAGCTGGGGAGGGTCCAGAACTAAGCATAGGAGAGGGAGGGAGGCCCACGGGATGAGGATCAAAGGGGATTTCCTTAGTGGAGACGGACCAGGGCTCAGAGGAGAGAGGAGCGGGCTATCTGTCTGTCTTTCTGTTCAGTGTGCAGCGCGAGTCCCTGTCGCCCATATGTGACCCAGGTGCGGACCCAGGCATGTCCTCCTACCTTCCCTCGGTGTCTGGTGTCTGAGGTTCTGCATAAAGGGCCTAATATCCACTTGGCTCTTTATGTTTTTTGTTTTCTTGAATTTGATTTCATTTTATTTTCTGTTTCGCGTGTGCTGGGTTGTCCGGAGGGTGTGTTCTACCTCCAGACTCTACTGCTAGACTTACTTGATACTTGGTTTGGAACCCTGGATGCACTGAAAGCTTCACTAATTTGCCGTGGCTGGCTTCGAACCTGTAGGATCCTGTCTCAGCCTCACCGGCGCAGGGGTTACAAGCTTGCACCAACCTGCCAGGCTCCACTTGGGGTTTAAGCCTCTGCAGCTGTGAATGCCAGGGCTTGCGGGAGGGGACGCATTCCCTCTCGCGAGAATCATACTGTCCTCGCGGCGGTTCCAGTCCTGGCTTCCACATAGGGCAGAAAAAGGCCCCGAGGGGTGCGCTCAGTAGACGTGTCAAGGTAAAGAGGACACTGGTATCCCTGGCTAACCGAAGGCAGCTCTGTGGAAAGGGAGGGAACTTGTACAAAACTTGGCTAAGCCTGCTATCTGTTCTGCCTCCCCTGGCAAACGCCCCGGAAAGGATCGCAGTCCAAAATGCCACTACCTGTGCGTGGACCACGAACTGCTGGAAAAACTGGGTTTTTTACAAGAAGGGAGCCTGGAGAGGGCTGAGGTTCCCCATGCCCGATGTCCAAGTGAGACACAGAACTCCCAAGCTTGGGAGGGTCCAGAACTGGGCACAGGAGAGGGAGGGAAGCCCTCGGGATGAGGACCAAAGGGGATTTCCTTTGTGGAGGCGGACCAGGGCTCAGAGCAGAGAGGGGCGGGCTGTCTATCTTTCAGTTCCGTGTGCAGCGCGAGTCCCTGTCGCCCATAGGTGACCCGGGTGCGGACCCAGGCATGTCCTCCTCCCTTTCCTCAGGGTCTAGTGTCTGAAGTTCTGCATAAAGGGCCTAATATCCACTTGGTGCTTTATGTTTTTTGTTTTCTTGAATTTTATTTTTTTTAGTTTCTGTTTCGTGGGTAGACCGGAGGGTGTGGTCTACCTCCAGACTCTACTTCCAGACCTACTTGATACTTGGTTTTGAACCCTGGATGCACTGAAAGCTTCACTAATTCACCGATGCTGGCTTCGAACCTGTAGGATTATGTGTCAGCCTCCCCAGCGCAGGGGTTACAATCGTGCACCACCCTGCCAGGCTCCACTTGTGGTTTAAGCCTCTGCAGCTGTGAATGCCCGGGTTTGCGGGAGGGGCCACATTCCCTCTCGTGAGAATTATACTGTCCTCGCGGCTGTTCCAGTCCTGGATTCCACATAGGGCAGAATAGAGGCCCCAAGGGGTGCGCTCAGTAGACGCGGCAAGGTAAAGAGGGCACTGGTATACCTGGCTAACCGAAGGCAGCTCCGTGGAAAGGGAGGGAACCTGTACAACACTTGACCCAGCCTGATAACTGTTCTGCCTCCCCTGGCAAACGCCCCGGGGAGGAAGGCAGTCCAAAATGCCACTGCTCGTGCGCGGACCGCGGACCCCCGGAGAAACTGGGTTTTTTACAAGGAGGGAGCCTGGAGAGGGCTGAGGGGCTCCAGGCTTGATGTCCAAGTGAGACACTGACCGCCCAAGCTGGGGAGGGTCCAGAACTGGGCACAGGAGAGGGAGGGAGTCCCTCGGGATGAGGAACAAAGGGGATTTCCTTTGTGGAGGCAGACCAGGGCTCAGAGCAGAGAGGGGCGGGCTGTCTGTCTTTCTGTTCAGTGTGCAATGCGAGTCCCTGTTGCCCATAGGTGACCCAGGTGCGGACCCAGGCATGTCCTCCTCCCTTCCCTCAGGGTCTAGTGTCTGAGGTTCTGCATAAAGGGCCTAATATCCACTTGGCGCTTTATGTTTTTTGTTTTCTTGAATTTTATTTTTTTTAGTTTCTGTTTCGCTGGTGCTGGGTAGACCGGAGGGTGTGTTCTACCTCCAGACTCTACTGCCAGACCTACTTGATACTTGGTTTTGAACCCTGGATGCACTGAAAGCTTCACTAAGTCGCTGATGCTGGCTTCGAACCTGTAGGATTATGTGTCAGCCTCCGCAGCGCAGGGGTTACAAGCGTGCGCCACCCTGCCAGGCTCCACTTGGGGTTTAAGACTCTGCAGCTGTGAATGCCTGGGCTTGCGGGAGGGGCCGCATTTCCTCTCGCGAGAATTATACTGTCCTCGCAGAGGTTCCAGTCCTGGCTTCCACATAGGGCAGAATAGAGGCCCCGAGGGGTGCGTTCAGTAGACGCGGCAAGGTAAAGAGGGCACTGGTATACCTGGCTAACCGAAGGCAGCTCCGTGGAAAGGTTGGGAACTTGTACAACACTTGGCTCAGCCTGCTAACTGTTCTGCCTCCCCTGGCAAACGCCCCGGGGAAGAAGGCAGTCCAAAATGCCACTGCGCGTGCGCAGACCGCGGACGCCCAGAGAAACTGGATTTTTTACAAGGAGGGAGCATGGAGATGGCTGAAGGGCTCCACGCCCGATGTCCAAGTGAGACACAGACCTCTCAAGCTGGGGAGGGTCCAGAACTAAGCATAGGAGAGGGAGGGAGGCCCACGGGATGAGGATCAAAGGGGATTTCCTTAGTGGAGACGGACCAGGGCTCAGAGGAGAGAGGAGCGGGCTATCTGTCTGTCTTTCTGTTCAGTGTGCAGCGCGAGTCCCTGTCGCCCATATGTGACCCAGGTGCGGACCCAGGCATGTCCTCCTACCTTCCCTCGGTGTCTGGTGTCTGAGGTTCTGCATAAAGGGCCTAATATCCACTTGGCTCTTTATGTTTTTTGTTTTCTTGAATTTGATTTCATTTTATTTTCTGTTTCGCGTGTGCTGGGTTGTCCGGAGGGTGTGTTCTACCTCCAGACTCTACTGCTAGACTTACTTGATACTTGGTTTGGAACCCTGGATGCACTGAAAGCTTCACTAATTTGCCGTGGCTGGCTTCGAACCTGTAGGATCCTGTCTCAGCCTCACCGGCGCAGGGGTTACAAGCTTGCACCAACCTGCCAGGCTCCACTTGGGGTTTAAGCCTCTGCAGCTGTGAATGCCAGGGCTTGCGGGAGGGGACGCATTCCCTCTCGCGAGAATCATACTGTCCTCGCGGCGGTTCCAGTCCTGGCTTCCACATAGGGCAGAAAAAGGCCCCGAGGGGTGCGCTCAGTAGACGTGTCAAGGTAAAGAGGACACTGGTATCCCTGGCTAACCGAAGGCAGCTCTGTGGAAAGGGAGGGAACTTGTACAAAACTTGGCTAAGCCTGCTATCTGTTCTGCCTCCCCTGGCAAACGCCCCGGAAAGGATCGCAGTCCAAAATGCCACTACCTGTGCGTGGACCACGAACTGCTGGAAAAACTGGGTTTTTTACAAGAAGGGAGCCTGGAGAGGGCTGAGGTTCCCCATGCCCGATGTCCAAGTGAGACACAGAACTCCCAAGCTTGGGAGGGTCCAGAACTGGGCACAGGAGAGGGAGGGAAGCCCTCGGGATGAGGACCAAAGGGGATTTCCTTTGTGGAGGCGGACCAGGGCTCAGAGCAGAGAGGGGCGGGCTGTCTATCTTTCAGTTCCGTGTGCAGCGCGAGTCCCTGTCGCCCATAGGTGACCCGGGTGCGGACCCAGGCATGTCCTCCTCCCTTTCCTCAGGGTCTAGTGTCTGAAGTTCTGCATAAAGGGCCTAATATCCACTTGGTGCTTTATGTTTTTTGTTTTCTTGAATTTTATTTTTTTTAGTTTCTGTTTCGTGGGTAGACCGGAGGGTGTGGTCTACCTCCAGACTCTACTTCCAGACCTACTTGATACTTGGTTTTGAACCCTGGATGCACTGAAAGCTTCACTAATTCACCGATGCTGGCTTCGAACCTGTAGGATTATGTGTCAGCCTCCCCAGCGCAGGGGTTACAATCGTGCACCACCCTGCCAGGCTCCACTTGTGGTTTAAGCCTCTGCAGCTGTGAATGCCCGGGTTTGCGGGAGGGGCCACATTCCCTCTCGTGAGAATTATACTGTCCTCGCGGCTGTTCCAGTCCTGGATTCCACATAGGGCAGAATAGAGGCCCCAAGGGGTGCGCTCAGTAGACGCGGCAAGGTAAAGAGGGCACTGGTATACCTGGCTAACCGAAGGCAGCTCCGTGGAAAGGGAGGGAACCTGTACAACACTTGACCCAGCCTGATAACTGTTCTGCCTCCCCTGGCAAACGCCCCGGGGAGGAAGGCAGTCCAAAATGCCACTGCTCGTGCGCGGACCGCGGACCCCCGGAGAAACTGGGTTTTTTACAAGGAGGGAGCCTGGAGAGGGCTGAGGGGCTCCAGGCCTGATGTCCAAGTGAGACACTGACCGCCCAAGCTGGGGAGGGTCCAGAACTGGGCACAGGAGAGGGAGGGAGTCCCTCGGGATGAGGAACAAAGGGGATTTCCTTTGTGGAGGCAGACCAGGGCTCAGAGCAGAGAGGGGCGGGCTGTCTGTCTTTCTGTTCAGTGTGCAATGCGAGTCCCTGTTGCCCATAGGTGACCCAGGTGAGGACCCAGGCATGTCCTCCTCCCTTCCCTCAGGGTCTAGTGTCTGAGGTTCTGCATAAAGGGCCTAATATCCACTTGGCGCTTTATGTTTTTTGTGTTCTTGAATTTTATTTTTTTTAGTTTCTGTTTCGCTGGTGCTGGGTAGACCGGAGGGTGTGTTCTACCTCCAGACTCTACTGCCAGACCTACTTGATACTTGGTTTTGAACCCTGGATGCACTGAAAGCTTCACTAAGTCGCTGATGCTGGCTTCGAACCTGTAGGATTATGTGTCAGCCTCCGCAGCGCAGGGGTTACAAGCGTGCGCCACCCTGCCAGGCTCCACTTGGGGTTTAAGACTCTGCAGCTGTGAATGCCTGGGCTTGCGGGAGGGGCCGCATTTCCTCTCGCGAGAATTATACTGTCCTCGCAGAGGTTCCAGTCCTGGCTTCCACATAGGGCAGAATAGAGGCCCCGAGGGGTGCGTTCAGTAGACGCGGCAAGGTAAAGAGGGCACTGGTATACCTGGCTAACCGAAGGCAGCTCCGTGGAAAGGTTGGGAACTTGTACAACACTTGGCTCAGCCTGCTAACTGTTCTGCCTCCCCTGGCAAACGCCCCGGGGAAGAAGGCAGTCCAAAATGCCACTGCGCGTGCGCAGACCGCGGACGCCCAGAGAAACTGGATTTTTTACAAGGAGGGAGCATGGAGATGGCTGAAGGGCTCCACGCCCGATGTCCAAGTGAGACACAGACCTCTCAAGCTGGGGAGGGTCCAGAACTAAGCATAGGAGAGGGAGGGAGGCCCACGGGATGAGGATCAAAGGGGATTTCCTTAGTGGAGACGGACCAGGGCTCAGAGGAGAGAGGAGCGGGCTATCTGTCTGTCTTTCTGTTCAGTGTGCAGCGCGAGTCCCTGTCGCCCATATGTGACCCAGGTGCGGACCCAGGCATGTCCTCCTACCTTCCCTCGGTGTCTGGTGTCTGAGGTTCTGCATAAAGGGCCTAATATCCACTTGGCTCTTTATGTTTTTGTTTTCTTGAATTTGATTTCATTTTATTTTCTGTTTCGCGTGTGCTGGGTTGTCCGGAGGGTGTGTTCTACCTCCAGACTCTACTGCTAGACTTACTTGATACTTGGTTTGGAACCCTGGATGCACTGAAAGCTTCACTAATTTGCCGTGGCTGGCTTCGAACCTGTAGGATCCTGTCTCAGCCTCACCGGCGCAGGGGTTACAAGCTTGCACCAACCTGCCAGGCTCCACTTGGGGTTTAAGCCTCTGCAGCTGTGAATGCCAGGGCTTGCGGGAGGGGACGCATTCCCTCTCGCGAGAATCATACTGTCCTCGCGGCGGTTCCAGTCCTGGCTTCCACATAGGGCAGAAAAAGGCCCCGAGGGGTGCGCTCAGTAGACGTGTCAAGGTAAAGAGGACACTGGTATCCCTGGCTAACCGAAGGCAGCTCTGTGGAAAGGGAGGGAACTTGTACAAAACTTGGCTAAGCCTGCTATCTGTTCTGCCTCCCCTGGCAAACGCCCCGGAAAGGATCGCAGTCCAAAATGCCACTACCTGTGCGTGGACCACGAACTGCTGGAAAAACTGGGTTTTTTACAAGAAGGGAGCCTGGAGAGGGCTGAGGTTCCCCATGCCCGATGTCCAAGTGAGACACAGAACTCCCAAGCTTGGGAGGGTCCAGAACTGGGCACAGGAGAGGGAGGGAAGCCCTCGGGATGAGGACCAAAGGGGATTTCCTTTGTGGAGGCGGACCAGGGCTCAGAGCAGAGAGGGGCGGGCTGTCTATCTTTCAGTTCCGTGTGCAGCGCGAGTCCCTGTCGCCCATAGGTGACCCGGGTGCGGACCCAGGCATGTCCTCCTCCCTTTCCTCAGGGTCTAGTGTCTGAAGTTCTGCATAAAGGGCCTAATATCCACTTGGTGCTTTATGTTTTTTGTTTTCTTGAATTTTATTTTTTTTAGTTTCTGTTTCGTGGGTAGACCGGAGGGTGTGGTCTACCTCCAGACTCTACTTCCAGACCTACTTGATACTTGGTTTTGAACCCTGGATGCACTGAAAGCTTCACTAATTCACCGATGCTGGCTTCGAACCTGTAGGATTATGTGTCAGCCTCCCCAGCGCAGGGGTTACAATCGTGCACCACCCTGCCAGGCTCCACTTGTGGTTTAAGCCTCTGCAGCTGTGAATGCCCGGGTTTGCGGGAGGGGCCACATTCCCTCTCGTGAGAATTATACTGTCCTCGCGGCTGTTCCAGTCCTGGATTCCACATAGGGCAGAATAGAGGCCCCAAGGGGTGCGCTCAGTAGACGCGGCAAGGTAAAGAGGGCACTGGTATACCTGGCTAACCGAAGGCAGCTCCGTGGAAAGGGAGGGAACCTGTACAACACTTGACCCAGCCTGATAACTGTTCTGCCTCCCCTGGCAAACGCCCCGGGGAGGAAGGCAGTCCAAAATGCCACTGCTCGTGCGCGGACCGCGGACCCCCGGAGAAACTGGGTTTTTTACAAGGAGGGAGCCTGGAGAGGGCTGAGGGGCTCCAGGCCTGATGTCCAAGTGAGACACTGACCGCCCAAGCTGGGGAGGGTCCAGAACTGGGCACAGGAGAGGGAGGGAGTCCCTCGGGATGAGGAACAAAGGGGATTTCCTTTGTGGAGGCAGACCAGGGCTCAGAGCAGAGAGGGGCGGGCTGTCTGTCTTTCTGTTCAGTGTGCAATGCGAGTCCCTGTTGCCCATAGGTGACCCAGGTGAGGACCCAGGCATGTCCTCCTCCCTTCCCTCAGGGTCTAGTGTCTGAGGTTCTGCATAAAGGGCCTAATATCCACTTGGCGCTTTATGTTTTTTGTGTTCTTGAATTTTATTTTTTTTAGTTTCTGTTTCGCTGGTGCTGGGTAGACCGGAGGGTGTGTTCTACCTCCAGACTCTACTGCCAGACCTACTTGATACTTGGTTTTGAACCCTGGATGCACTGAAAGCTTCACTAAGTCGCTGATGCTGGCTTCGAACCTGTAGGATTATGTGTCAGCCTCCGCAGCGCAGGGGTTACAAGCGTGCGCCACCCTGCCAGGCTCCACTTGGGGTTTAAGACTCTGCAGCTGTGAATGCCTGGGCTTGCGGGAGGGGCCGCATTTCCTCTCGCGAGAATTATACTGTCCTCGCAGAGGTTCCAGTCCTGGCTTCCACATAGGGCAGAATAGAGGCCCCGAGGGGTGCGTTCAGTAGACGCGGCAAGGTAAAGAGGGCACTGGTATACCTGGCTAACCGAAGGCAGCTCCGTGGAAAGGTTGGGAACTTGTACAACACTTGGCTCAGCCTGCTAACTGTTCTGCCTCCCCTGGCAAACGCCCCGGGGAAGAAGGCAGTCCAAAATGCCACTGCGCGTGCGCAGACCGCGGACGCCCAGAGAAACTGGATTTTTTACAAGGAGGGAGCATGGAGATGGCTGAAGGGCTCCACGCCCGATGTCCAAGTGAGACACAGACCTCTCAAGCTGGGGAGGGTCCAGAACTAAGCATAGGAGAGGGAGGGAGGCCCACGGGATGAGGATCAAAGGGGATTTCCTTAGTGGAGACGGACCAGGGCTCAGAGGAGAGAGGAGCGGGCTATCTGTCTGTCTTTCTGTTCAGTGTGCAGCGCGAGTCCCTGTCGCCCATATGTGACCCAGGTGCGGACCCAGGCATGTCCTCCTACCTTCCCTCGGTGTCTGGTGTCTGAGGTTCTGCATAAAGGGCCTAATATCCACTTGGCTCTTTATGTTTTTGTTTTCTTGAATTTGATTTCATTTTATTTTCTGTTTCGCGTGTGCTGGGTTGTCCGGAGGGTGTGTTCTACCTCCAGACTCTACTGCTAGACTTACTTGATACTTGGTTTGGAACCCTGGATGCACTGAAAGCTTCACTAATTTGCCGTGGCTGGCTTCGAACCTGTAGGATCCTGTCTCAGCCTCACCGGCGCAGGGGTTACAAGCTTGCACCAACCTGCCAGGCTCCACTTGGGGTTTAAGCCTCTGCAGCTGTGAATGCCAGGGCTTGCGGGAGGGGACGCATTCCCTCTCGCGAGAATCATACTGTCCTCGCGGCGGTTCCAGTCCTGGCTTCCACATAGGGCAGAAAAAGGCCCCGAGGGGTGCGCTCAGTAGACGTGTCAAGGTAAAGAGGACACTGGTATCCCTGGCTAACCGAAGGCAGCTCTGTGGAAAGGGAGGGAACTTGTACAAAACTTGGCTAAGCCTGCTATCTGTTCTGCCTCCCCTGGCAAACGCCCCGGAAAGGATCGCAGTCCAAAATGCCACTACCTGTGCGTGGACCACGAACTGCTGGAAAAACTGGGTTTTTTACAAGAAGGGAGCCTGGAGAGGGCTGAGGTTCCCCATGCCCGATGTCCAAGTGAGACACAGAACTCCCAAGCTTGGGAGGGTCCAGAACTGGGCACAGGAGAGGGAGGGAAGCCCTCGGGATGAGGACCAAAGGGGATTTCCTTTGTGGAGGCGGACCAGGGCTCAGAGCAGAGAGGGGCGGGCTGTCTATCTTTCAGTTCCGTGTGCAGCGCGAGTCCCTGTCGCCCATAGGTGACCCGGGTGCGGACCCAGGCATGTCCTCCTCCCTTTCCTCAGGGTCTAGTGTCTGAAGTTCTGCATAAAGGGCCTAATATCCACTTGGTGCTTTATGTTTTTTGTTTTCTTGAATTTTATTTTTTTTAGTTTCTGTTTCGTGGGTAGACCGGAGGGTGTGGTCTACCTCCAGACTCTACTTCCAGACCTACTTGATACTTGGTTTTGAACCCTGGATGCACTGAAAGCTTCACTAATTCACCGATGCTGGCTTCGAACCTGTAGGATTATGTGTCAGCCTCCCCAGCGCAGGGGTTACAATCGTGCACCACCCTGCCAGGCTCCACTTGTGGTTTAAGCCTCTGCAGCTGTGAATGCCCGGGTTTGCGGGAGGGGCCACATTCCCTCTCGTGAGAATTATACTGTCCTCGCGGCTGTTCCAGTCCTGGATTCCACATAGGGCAGAATAGAGGCCCCAAGGGGTGCGCTCAGTAGACGCGGCAAGGTAAAGAGGGCACTGGTATACCTGGCTAACCGAAGGCAGCTCCGTGGAAAGGGAGGGAACCTGTACAACACTTGACCCAGCCTGATAACTGTTCTGCCTCCCCTGGCAAACGCCCCGGGGAGGAAGGCAGTCCAAAATGCCACTGCTCGTGCGCGGACCGCGGACCCCCGGAGAAACTGGGTTTTTTACAAGGAGGGAGCCTGGAGAGGGCTGAGGGGCTCCAGGCCTGATGTCCAAGTGAGACACTGACCGCCCAAGCTGGGGAGGGTCCAGAACTGGGCACAGGAGAGGGAGGGAGTCCCTCGGGATGAGGAACAAAGGGGATTTCCTTTGTGGAGGCAGACCAGGGCTCAGAGCAGAGAGGGGCGGGCTGTCTGTCTTTCTGTTCAGTGTGCAATGCGAGTCCCTGTTGCCCATAGGTGACCCAGGTGAGGACCCAGGCATGTCCTCCTCCCTTCCCTCAGGGTCTAGTGTCTGAGGTTCTGCATAAAGGGCCTAATATCCACTTGGCGCTTTATGTTTTTTGTGTTCTTGAATTTTATTTTTTTTAGTTTCTGTTTCGCTGGTGCTGGGTAGACCGGAGGGTGTGTTCTACCTCCAGACTCTACTGCCAGACCTACTTGATACTTGGTTTTGAACCCTGGATGCACTGAAAGCTTCACTAAGTCGCTGATGCTGGCTTCGAACCTGTAGGATTATGTGTCAGCCTCCGCAGCGCAGGGGTTACAAGCGTGCGCCACCCTGCCAGGCTCCACTTGGGGTTTAAGACTCTGCAGCTGTGAATGCCTGGGCTTGCGGGAGGGGCCGCATTTCCTCTCGCGAGAATTATACTGTCCTCGCAGAGGTTCCAGTCCTGGCTTCCACATAGGGCAGAATAGAGGCCCCGAGGGGTGCGTTCAGTAGACGCGGCAAGGTAAAGAGGGCACTGGTATACCTGGCTAACCGAAGGCAGCTCCGTGGAAAGGTTGGGAACTTGTACAACACTTGGCTCAGCCTGCTAACTGTTCTGCCTCCCCTGGCAAACGCCCCGGGGAAGAAGGCAGTCCAAAATGCCACTGCGCGTGCGCAGACCGCGGACGCCCAGAGAAACTGGATTTTTTACAAGGAGGGAGCATGGAGATGGCTGAAGGGCTCCACGCCCGATGTCCAAGTGAGACACAGACCTCTCAAGCTGGGGAGGGTCCAGAACTAAGCATAGGAGAGGGAGGGAGGCCCACGGGATGAGGATCAAAGGGGATTTCCTTAGTGGAGACGGACCAGGGCTCAGAGGAGAGAGGAGCGGGCTATCTGTCTGTCTTTCTGTTCAGTGTGCAGCGCGAGTCCCTGTCGCCCATATGTGACCCAGGTGCGGACCCAGGCATGTCCTCCTACCTTCCCTCGGTGTCTGGTGTCTGAGGTTCTGCATAAAGGGCCTAATATCCACTTGGCTCTTTATGTTTTTGTTTTCTTGAATTTGATTTCATTTTATTTTCTGTTTCGCGTGTGCTGGGTTGTCCGGAGGGTGTGTTCTACCTCCAGACTCTACTGCTAGACTTACTTGATACTTGGTTTGGAACCCTGGATGCACTGAAAGCTTCACTAATTTGCCGTGGCTGGCTTCGAACCTGTAGGATCCTGTCTCAGCCTCACCAGCGCAGGGGTTACAATCTTGCACCAACCTGCCAGGCTCCACTTGGGGTTTAAGCCTCTGCAGCTGTGAATGCCAGGGCTTGCGGGAGGGGACGCATTCCCTCTCGCGAGAATCATACTGTCCTCGCGGCGGTTCCAGTCCTGGCTTCCACATAGGGCAGAAAAAGGCCCCGAGGGGTGCGCTCAGTAGACGTGTCAAGGTAAAGAGGACACTGGTATCCCTGGCTAACCGAAGGCAGCTCTGTGGAAAGGGAGGGAACTTGTACAAAACTTGGCTAAGCCTGCTATCTGTTCTGCCTCCCCTGGCAAACGCCCCGGAAAGGATCGCAGTCCAAAATGCCACTACCTGTGCGTGGACCACGAACTGCTGGAAAAACTGGGTTTTTTACAAGAAGGGAGCCTGGAGAGGGCTGAGGTTCCCCATGCCCGATGTCCAAGTGAGACACAGAACTCCCAAGCTTGGGAGGGTCCAGAACTGGGCACAGGAGAGGGAGGGAAGCCCTCGGGATGAGGACCAAAGGGGATTTCCTTTGTGGAGGCGGACCAGGGCTCAGAGCAGAGAGGGGCGGGCTGTCTATCTTTCAGTTCCGTGTGCAGCGCGAGTCCCTGTCGCCCATAGGTGACCCGGGTGCGGACCCAGGCATGTCCTCCTCCCTTTCCTCAGGGTCTAGTGTCTGAAGTTCTGCATAAAGGGCCTAATATCCACTTGGTGCTTTATGTTTTTTGTTTTCTTGAATTTTATTTTTTTTAGTTTCTGTTTCGTGGGTAGACCGGAGGGTGTGGTCTACCTCCAGACTCTACTTCCAGACCTACTTGATACTTGGTTTTGAACCCTGGATGCACTGAAAGCTTCACTAATTCACCGATGCTGGCTTCGAACCTGTAGGATTATGTGTCAGCCTCCCCAGCGCAGGGGTTACAATCGTGCACCACCCTGCCAGGCTCCACTTGTGGTTTAAGCCTCTGCAGCTGTGAATGCCCGGGTTTGCGGGAGGGGCCACATTCCCTCTCGTGAGAATTATACTGTCCTCGCGGCTGTTCCAGTCCTGGATTCCACATAGGGCAGAATAGAGGCCCCAAGGGGTGCGCTCAGTAGACGCGGCAAGGTAAAGAGGGCACTGGTATACCTGGCTAACCGAAGGCAGCTCCGTGGAAAGGGAGGGAACCTGTACAACACTTGACCCAGCCTGATAACTGTTCTGTCTCCCCTGGCAAACGCCCCGGGGAGGAAGGCAGTCCAAAATGCCACTGCTCGTGCGCGGACCGCGGACCCCCGGAGAAACTGGGTTTTTTACAAGGAGGGAGCCTGGAGAGGGCTGAGGGGCTCCAGGCTTGATGTCCAAGTGAGACACTGACCGCCCAAGCTGGGGAGGGTCCAGAACTGGGCACAGGAGAGGGAGGGAGTCCCTCGGGATGAGGAACAAAGGGGATTTCCTTTGTGGAGGCAGACCAGGGCTCAGAGCAGAGAGGGGCGGGCTGTCTGTCTTTCTGTTCAGTGTGCAATGCGAGTCCCTGTTGCCCATAGGTGACCCAGGTGCGGACCCAGGCATGTCCTCCTCCCTTCCCTCAGGGTCTAGTGTCTGAGGTTCTGCATAAAGGGCCTAATATCCACTTGGCGCTTTATGTTTTTTGTGTTCTTGAATTTTATTTTTTTTAGTTTCTGTTTCGCTGGTGCTGGGTAGACCGGAGGGTGTGTTCTACCTCCAGACTCTACTGCCAGACCTACTTGATACTTGGTTTTGAACCCTGGATGCACTGAAAGCTTCACTAAGTCGCTGATGCTGGCTTCGAACCTGTAGGATTATGTGTCAGCCTCCGCAGCGCAGGGGTTACAAGCGTGCGCCACCCTGCCAGGCTCCACTTGGGGTTTAAGACTCTGCAGCTGTGAATGCCTGGGCTTGCGGGAGGGGCCGCATTTCCTCTCGCGAGAATTATACTGTCCTCGCAGAGGTTCCAGTCCTGGCTTCCACATAGGGCAGAATAGAGGCCCCGAGGGGTGCGTTCAGTAGACGCGGCAAGGTAAAGAGGGCACTGGTATACCTGGCTAACCGAAGGCAGCTCCGTGGAAAGGTTGGGAACTTGTACAACACTTGGCTCAGCCTGCTAACTGTTCTGCCTCCCCTGGCAAACGCCCCGGGGAAGAAGGCAGTCCAAAATGCCACTGCGCGTGCGCAGACCGCGGACGCCCAGAGAAACTGGATTTTTTACAAGGAGGGAGCATGGAGATGGCTGAAGGGCTCCACGCCCGATGTCCAAGTGAGACACAGACCTCTCAAGCTGGGGAGGGTCCAGAACTAAGCATAGGAGAGGGAGGGAGGCCCACGGGATGAGGATCAAAGGGGATTTCCTTAGTGGAGACGGACCAGGGCTCAGAGGAGAGAGGAGCGGGCTATCTGTCTGTCTTTCTGTTCAGTGTGCAGCGCGAGTCCCTGTCGCCCATATGTGACCCAGGTGCGGACCCAGGCATGTCCTCCTACCTTCCCTCGGTGTCTGGTGTCTGAGGTTCTGCATAAAGGGCCTAATATCCACTTGGCTCTTTATGTTTTTGTTTTCTTGAATTTGATTTCATTTTATTTTCTGTTTCGCGTGTGCTGGGTTGTCCGGAGGGTGTGTTCTACCTCCAGACTCTACTGCTAGACTTACTTGATACTTGGTTTGGAACCCTGGATGCACTGAAAGCTTCACTAATTTGCCGTGGCTGGCTTCGAACCTGTAGGATCCTGTCTCAGCCTCACCAGCGCAGGGGTTACAATCTTGCACCAACCTGCCAGGCTCCACTTGGGGTTTAAGCCTCTGCAGCTGTGAATGCCAGGGCTTGCGGGAGGGGACGCATTCCCTCTCGCGAGAATCATACTGTCCTCGCGGCGGTTCCAGTCCTGGCTTCCACATAGGGCAGAAAAAGGCCCCGAGGGGTGCGCTCAGTAGACGTGTCAAGGTAAAGAGGACACTGGTATCCCTGGCTAACCGAAGGCAGCTCTGTGGAAAGGGAGGGAACTTGTACAAAACTTGGCTAAGCCTGCTATCTGTTCTGCCTCCCCTGGCAAACGCCCCGGAAAGGATCGCAGTCCAAAATGCCACTACCTGTGCGTGGACCACGAACTGCTGGAAAAACTGGGTTTTTTACAAGAAGGGAGCCTGGAGAGGGCTGAGGTTCCCCATGCCCGATGTCCAAGTGAGACACAGAACTCCCAAGCTTGGGAGGGTCCAGAACTGGGCACAGGAGAGGGAGGGAAGCCCTCGGGATGAGGACCAAAGGGGATTTCCTTTGTGGAGGCGGACCAGGGCTCAGAGCAGAGAGGGGCGGGCTGTCTATCTTTCAGTTCCGTGTGCAGCGCGAGTCCCTGTCGCCCATAGGTGACCCGGGTGCGGACCCAGGCATGTCCTCCTCCCTTTCCTCAGGGTCTAGTGTCTGAAGTTCTGCATAAAGGGCCTAATATCCACTTGGTGCTTTATGTTTTTTGTTTTCTTGAATTTTATTTTTTTTAGTTTCTGTTTCGTGGGTAGACCGGAGGGTGTGGTCTACCTCCAGACTCTACTTCCAGACCTACTTGATACTTGGTTTTGAACCCTGGATGCACTGAAAGCTTCACTAATTCACCGATGCTGGCTTCGAACCTGTAGGATTATGTGTCAGCCTCCCCAGCGCAGGGGTTACAATCGTGCACCACCCTGCCAGGCTCCACTTGTGGTTTAAGCCTCTGCAGCTGTGAATGCCCGGGTTTGCGGGAGGGGCCACATTCCCTCTCGTGAGAATTATACTGTCCTCGCGGCTGTTCCAGTCCTGGATTCCACATAGGGCAGAATAGAGGCCCCAAGGGGTGCGCTCAGTAGACGCGGCAAGGTAAAGAGGGCACTGGTATACCTGGCTAACCGAAGGCAGCTCCGTGGAAAGGGAGGGAACCTGTACAACACTTGACCCAGCCTGATAACTGTTCTGCCTCCCCTGGCAAACGCCCCGGGGAGGAAGGCAGTCCAAAATGCCACTGCTCGTGCGCGGACCGCGGACCCCCGGAGAAACTGGGTTTTTTACAAGGAGGGAGCCTGGAGAGGGCTGAGGGGCTCCAGGCTTGATGTCCAAGTGAGACACTGACCGCCCAAGCTGGGGAGGGTCCAGAACTGGGCACAGGAGAGGGAGGGAGTCCCTCGGGATGAGGAACAAAGGGGATTTCCTTTGTGGAGGCAGACCAGGGCTCAGAGCAGAGAGGGGCGGGCTGTCTGTCTTTCTGTTCAGTGTGCAATGCGAGTCCCTGTTGCCCATAGGTGACCCAGGTGCGGACCCAGGCATGTCCTCCTCCCTTCCCTCAGGGTCTAGTGTCTGAGGTTCTGCATAAAGGGCCTAATATCCACTTGGCGCTTTATGTTTTTTGTGTTCTTGAATTTTATTTTTTTTAGTTTCTGTTTCGCTGGTGCTGGGTAGACCGGAGGGTGTGTTCTACCTCCAGACTCTACTGCCAGACCTACTTGATACTTGGTTTTGAACCCTGGATGCACTGAAAGCTTCACTAAGTCGCTGATGCTGGCTTCGAACCTGTAGGATTATGTGTCAGCCTCCGCAGCGCAGGGGTTACAAGCGTGCGCCACCCTGCCAGGCTCCACTTGGGGTTTAAGACTCTGCAGCTGTGAATGCCTGGGCTTGCGGGAGGGGCCGCATTTCCTCTCGCGAGAATTATACTGTCCTCGCAGAGGTTCCAGTCCTGGCTTCCACATAGGGCAGAATAGAGGCCCCGAGGGGTGCGTTCAGTAGACGCGGCAAGGTAAAGAGGGCACTGGTATACCTGGCTAACCGAAGGCAGCTCCGTGGAAAGGTTGGGAACTTGTACAACACTTGGCTCAGCCTGCTAACTGTTCTGCCTCCCCTGGCAAACGCCCCGGGGAAGAAGGCAGTCCAAAATGCCACTGCGCGTGCGCAGACCGCGGACGCCCAGAGAAACTGGATTTTTTACAAGGAGGGAGCATGGAGATGGCTGAAGGGCTCCACGCCCGATGTCCAAGTGAGACACAGACCTCTCAAGCTGGGGAGGGTCCAGAACTAAGCATAGGAGAGGGAGGGAGGCCCACGGGATGAGGATCAAAGGGGATTTCCTTAGTGGAGACGGACCAGGGCTCAGAGGAGAGAGGAGCGGGCTATCTGTCTGTCTTTCTGTTCAGTGTGCAGCGCGAGTCCCTGTCGCCCATATGTGACCCAGGTGCGGACCCAGGCATGTCCTCCTACCTTCCCTCGGTGTCTGGTGTCTGAGGTTCTGCATAAAGGGCCTAATATCCACTTGGCTCTTTATGTTTTTTGTTTTCTTGAATTTGATTTCATTTTATTTTCTGTTTCGCGTGTGCTGGGTTGTCCGGAGGGTGTGTTCTACCTCCAGACTCTACTGCTAGACTTACTTGATACTTGGTTTGGAACCCTGGATGCACTGAAAGCTTCACTAATTTGCCGTGGCTGGCTTCGAACCTGTAGGATCCTGTCTCAGCCTCACCAGCGCAGGGGTTACAAGCTTGCACCAACCTGCCAGGCTCCACTTGGGGTTTAAGCCTCTGCAGCTGTGAATGCCAGGGCTTGCGGGAGGGGACGCATTCCCTCTCGCGAGAATCATACTGTCCTCGCGGCGGTTCCAGTCCTGGCTTCCACATAGGGCAGAAAAAGGCCCCGAGGGGTGCGCTCAGTAGACGTGTCAAGGTAAAGAGGACACTGGTATCCCTGGCTAACCGAAGGCAGCTCTGTGGAAAGGGAGGGAACTTGTACAAAACTTGGCTAAGCCTGCTATCTGTTCTGCCTCCCCTGGCAAACGCCCCGGAAAGGATCGCAGTCCAAAATGCCACTACCTGTGCGTGGACCACGAACTGCTGGAAAAACTGGGTTTTTTACAAGAAGGGAGCCTGGAGAGGGCTGAGGTTCCCCATGCCCGATGTCCAAGTGAGACACAGAACTCCCAAGCTTGGGAGGGTCCAGAACTGGGCACAGGAGAGGGAGGGAAGCCCTCGGGATGAGGACCAAAGGGGATTTCCTTTGTGGAGGCGGACCAGGGCTCAGAGCAGAGAGGGGCGGGCTGTCTATCTTTCAGTTCCGTGTGCAGCGCGAGTCCCTGTCGCCCATAGGTGACCCGGGTGCGGACCCAGGCATGTCCTCCTCCCTTTCCTCAGGGTCTAGTGTCTGAAGTTCTGCATAAAGGGCCTAATATCCACTTGGTGCTTTATGTTTTTTGTTTTCTTGAATTTTATTTTTTTTAGTTTCTGTTTCGTGGGTAGACCGGAGGGTGTGGTCTACCTCCAGACTCTACTTCCAGACCTACTTGATACTTGGTTTTGAACCCTGGATGCACTGAAAGCTTCACTAATTCACCGATGCTGGCTTCGAACCTGTAGGATTATGTGTCAGCCTCCCCAGCGCAGGGGTTACAATCGTGCACCACCCTGCCAGGCTCCACTTGTGGTTTAAGCCTCTGCAGCTGTGAATGCCCGGGTTTGCGGGAGGGGCCACATTCCCTCTCGTGAGAATTATACTGTCCTCGCGGCTGTTCCAGTCCTGGATTCCACATAGGGCAGAATAGAGGCCCCAAGGGGTGCGCTCAGTAGACGCGGCAAGGTAAAGAGGGCACTGGTATACCTGGCTAACCGAAGGCAGCTCCGTGGAAAGGGAGGGAACCTGTACAACACTTGACCCAGCCTGATAACTGTTCTGCCTCCCCTGGCAAACGCCCCGGGGAGGAAGGCAGTCCAAAATGCCACTGCTCGTGCGCGGACCGCGGACCCCCGGAGAAACTGGGTTTTTTACAAGGAGGGAGCCTGGAGAGGGCTGAGGGGCTCCAGGCTTGATGTCCAAGTGAGACACTGACCGCCCAAGCTGGGGAGGGTCCAGAACTGGGCACAGGAGAGGGAGGGAGTCCCTCGGGATGAGGAACAAAGGGGATTTCCTTTGTGGAGGCAGACCAGGGCTCAGAGCAGAGAGGGGCGGGCTGTCTGTCTTTCTGTTCAGTGTGCAATGCGAGTCCCTGTTGCCCATAGGTGACCCAGGTGCGGACCCAGGCATGTCCTCCTCCCTTCCCTCAGGGTCTAGTGTCTGAGGTTCTGCATAAAGGGCCTAATATCCACTTGGCGCTTTATGTTTTTTGTTTTCTTGAATTTTATTTTTTTTAGTTTCTGTTTCGCTGGTGCTGGGTAGACCGGAGGGTGTGTTCTACCTCCAGACTCTACTGCCAGACCTACTTGATACTTGGTTTTGAACCCTGGATGCACTGAAAGCTTCACTAAGTCGCTGATGCTGGCTTCGAACCTGTAGGATTATGTGTCAGCCTCCGCAGCGCAGGGGTTACAAGCGTGCGCCACCCTGCCAGGCTCCACTTGGGGTTTAAGACTCTGCAGCTGTGAATGCCTGGGCTTGCGGGAGGGGCCGCATTTCCTCTCGCGAGAATTATACTGTCCTCGCAGAGGTTCCAGTCCTGGCTTCCACATAGGGCAGAATAGAGGCCCCGAGGGGTGCGTTCAGTAGACGCGGCAAGGTAAAGAGGGCACTGGTATACCTGGCTAACCGAAGGCAGCTCCGTGGAAAGGTTGGGAACTTGTACAACACTTGGCTCAGCCTGCTAACTGTTCTGCCTCCCCTGGCAAACGCCCCGGGGAAGAAGGCAGTCCAAAATGCCACTGCGCGTGCGCAGACCGCGGACGCCCAGAGAAACTGGATTTTTTACAAGGAGGGAGCATGGAGATGGCTGAAGGGCTCCACGCCCGATGTCCAAGTGAGACACAGACCTCTCAAGCTGGGGAGGGTCCAGAACTAAGCATAGGAGAGGGAGGGAGGCCCACGGGATGAGGATCAAAGGGGATTTCCTTAGTGGAGACGGACCAGGGCTCAGAGGAGAGAGGAGCGGGCTATCTGTCTGTCTTTCTGTTCAGTGTGCAGCGCGAGTCCCTGTCGCCCATATGTGACCCAGGTGCGGACCCAGGCATGTCCTCCTACCTTCCCTCGGTGTCTGGTGTCTGAGGTTCTGCATAAAGGGCCTAATATCCACTTGGCTCTTTATGTTTTTTGTTTTCTTGAATTTGATTTCATTTTATTTTCTGTTTCGCGTGTGCTGGGTTGTCCGGAGGGTGTGTTCTACCTCCAGACTCTACTGCTAGACTTACTTGATACTTGGTTTGGAACCCTGGATGCACTGAAAGCTTCACTAATTTGCCGTGGCTGGCTTCGAACCTGTAGGATCCTGTCTCAGCCTCACCAGCGCAGGGGTTACAAGCTTGCACCAACCTGCCAGGCTCCACTTGGGGTTTAAGCCTCTGCAGCTGTGAATGCCAGGGCTTGCGGGAGGGGACGCATTCCCTCTCGCGAGAATCATACTGTCCTCGCGGCGGTTCCAGTCCTGGCTTCCACATAGGGCAGAAAAAGGCCCCGAGGGGTGCGCTCAGTAGACGTGTCAAGGTAAAGAGGACACTGGTATCCCTGGCTAACCGAAGGCAGCTCTGTGGAAAGGGAGGGAACTTGTACAAAACTTGGCTAAGCCTGCTATCTGTTCTGCCTCCCCTGGCAAACGCCCCGGAAAGGATCGCAGTCCAAAATGCCACTACCTGTGCGTGGACCACGAACTGCTGGAAAAACTGGGTTTTTTACAAGAAGGGAGCCTGGAGAGGGCTGAGGTTCCCCATGCCCGATGTCCAAGTGAGACACAGAACTCCCAAGCTTGGGAGGGTCCAGAACTGGGCACAGGAGAGGGAGGGAAGCCCTCGGGATGAGGACCAAAGGGGATTTCCTTTGTGGAGGCGGACCAGGGCTCAGAGCAGAGAGGGGCGGGCTGTCTATCTTTCAGTTCCGTGTGCAGCGCGAGTCCCTGTCGCCCATAGGTGACCCGGGTGCGGACCCAGGCATGTCCTCCTCCCTTTCCTCAGGGTCTAGTGTCTGAAGTTCTGCATAAAGGGCCTAATATCCACTTGGTGCTTTATGTTTTTTGTTTTCTTGAATTTTATTTTTTTTAGTTTCTGTTTCGTGGGTAGACCGGAGGGTGTGGTCTACCTCCAGACTCTACTTCCAGACCTACTTGATACTTGGTTTTGAACCCTGGATGCACTGAAAGCTTCACTAATTCACCGATGCTGGCTTCGAACCTGTAGGATTATGTGTCAGCCTCCCCAGCGCAGGGGTTACAATCGTGCACCACCCTGCCAGGCTCCACTTGTGGTTTAAGCCTCTGCAGCTGTGAATGCCCGGGTTTGCGGGAGGGGCCACATTCCCTCTCGTGAGAATTATACTGTCCTCGCGGCTGTTCCAGTCCTGGATTCCACATAGGGCAGAATAGAGGCCCCAAGGGGTGCGCTCAGTAGACGCGGCAAGGTAAAGAGGGCACTGGTATACCTGGCTAACCGAAGGCAGCTCCGTGGAAAGGGAGGGAACCTGTACAACACTTGACCCAGCCTGATAACTGTTCTGCCTCCCCTGGCAAACGCCCCGGGGAGGAAGGCAGTCCAAAATGCCACTGCTCGTGCGCGGACCGCGGACCCCCGGAGAAACTGGGTTTTTTACAAGGAGGGAGCCTGGAGAGGGCTGAGGGGCTCCAGGCTTGATGTCCAAGTGAGACACTGACCGCCCAAGCTGGGGAGGGTCCAGAACTGGGCACAGGAGAGGGAGGGAGTCCCTCGGGATGAGGAACAAAGGGGATTTCCTTTGTGGAGGCAGACCAGGGCTCAGAGCAGAGAGGGGCGGGCTGTCTGTCTTTCTGTTCAGTGTGCAATGCGAGTCCCTGTTGCCCATAGGTGACCCAGGTGCGGACCCAGGCATGTCCTCCTCCCTTCCCTCAGGGTCTAGTGTCTGAGGTTCTGCATAAAGGGCCTAATATCCACTTGGCGCTTTATGTTTTTTGTTTTCTTGAATTTTATTTTTTTTAGTTTCTGTTTCGCTGGTGCTGGGTAGACCGGAGGGTGTGTTCTACCTCCAGACTCTACTGCCAGACCTACTTGATACTTGGTTTTGAACCCTGGATGCACTGAAAGCTTCACTAAGTCGCTGATGCTGGCTTCGAACCTGTAGGATTATGTGTCAGCCTCCGCAGCGCAGGGGTTACAAGCGTGCGCCACCCTGCCAGGCTCCACTTGGGGTTTAAGACTCTGCAGCTGTGAATGCCTGGGCTTGCGGGAGGGGCCGCATTTCCTCTCGCGAGAATTATACTGTCCTCGCAGAGGTTCCAGTCCTGGCTTCCACATAGGGCAGAATAGAGGCCCCGAGGGGTGCGTTCAGTAGACGCGGCAAGGTAAAGAGGGCACTGGTATACCTGGCTAACCGAAGGCAGCTCCGTGGAAAGGTTGGGAACTTGTACAACACTTGGCTCAGCCTGCTAACTGTTCTGCCTCCCCTGGCAAACGCCCCGGGGAAGAAGGCAGTCCAAAATGCCACTGCGCGTGCGCAGACCGCGGACGCCCAGAGAAACTGGATTTTTTACAAGGAGGGAGCATGGAGATGGCTGAAGGGCTCCACGCCCGATGTCCAAGTGAGACACAGACCTCTCAAGCTGGGGAGGGTCCAGAACTAAGCATAGGAGAGGGAGGGAGGCCCACGGGATGAGGATCAAAGGGGATTTCCTTAGTGGAGACGGACCAGGGCTCAGAGGAGAGAGGAGCGGGCTATCTGTCTGTCTTTCTGTTCAGTGTGCAGCGCGAGTCCCTGTCGCCCATATGTGACCCAGGTGCGGACCCAGGCATGTCCTCCTACCTTCCCTCGGTGTCTGGTGTCTGAGGTTCTGCATAAAGGGCCTAATATCCACTTGGCTCTTTATGTTTTTTGTTTTCTTGAATTTGATTTCATTTTATTTTCTGTTTCGCGTGTGCTGGGTTGTCCGGAGGGTGTGTTCTACCTCCAGACTCTACTGCTAGACTTACTTGATACTTGGTTTGGAACCCTGGATGCACTGAAAGCTTCACTAATTTGCCGTGGCTGGCTTCGAACCTGTAGGATCCTGTCTCAGCCTCACCAGCGCAGGGGTTACAAGCTTGCACCAACCTGCCAGGCTCCACTTGGGGTTTAAGCCTCTGCAGCTGTGAATGCCAGGGCTTGCGGGAGGGGACGCATTCCCTCTCGCGAGAATCATACTGTCCTCGCGGCGGTTCCAGTCCTGGCTTCCACATAGGGCAGAAAAAGGCCCCGAGGGGTGCGCTCAGTAGACGTGTCAAGGTAAAGAGGACACTGGTATCCCTGGCTAACCGAAGGCAGCTCTGTGGAAAGGGAGGGAACTTGTACAAAACTTGGCTAAGCCTGCTATCTGTTCTGCCTCCCCTGGCAAACGCCCCGGAAAGGATCGCAGTCCAAAATGCCACTACCTGTGCGTGGACCACGAACTGCTGGAAAAACTGGGTTTTTTACAAGAAGGGAGCCTGGAGAGGGCTGAGGTTCCCCATGCCCGATGTCCAAGTGAGACACAGAACTCCCAAGCTTGGGAGGGTCCAGAACTGGGCACAGGAGAGGGAGGGAAGCCCTCGGGATGAGGACCAAAGGGGATTTCCTTTGTGGAGGCGGACCAGGGCTCAGAGCAGAGAGGGGCGGGCTGTCTATCTTTCAGTTCCGTGTGCAGCGCGAGTCCCTGTCGCCCATAGGTGACCCGGGTGCGGACCCAGGCATGTCCTCCTCCCTTTCCTCAGGGTCTAGTGTCTGAAGTTCTGCATAAAGGGCCTAATATCCACTTGGTGCTTTATGTTTTTTGTTTTCTTGAATTTTATTTTTTTTAGTTTCTGTTTCGTGGGTAGACCGGAGGGTGTGGTCTACCTCCAGACTCTACTTCCAGACCTACTTGATACTTGGTTTTGAACCCTGGATGCACTGAAAGCTTCACTAATTCACCGATGCTGGCTTCGAACCTGTAGGATTATGTGTCAGCCTCCCCAGCGCAGGGGTTACAATCGTGCACCACCCTGCCAGGCTCCACTTGTGGTTTAAGCCTCTGCAGCTGTGAATGCCCGGGTTTGCGGGAGGGGCCACATTCCCTCTCGTGAGAATTATACTGTCCTCGCGGCTGTTCCAGTCCTGGATTCCACATAGGGCAGAATAGAGGCCCCAAGGGGTGCGCTCAGTAGACGCGGCAAGGTAAAGAGGGCACTGGTATACCTGGCTAACCGAAGGCAGCTCCGTGGAAAGGGAGGGAACCTGTACAACACTTGACCCAGCCTGATAACTGTTCTGCCTCCCCTGGCAAACGCCCCGGGGAGGAAGGCAGTCCAAAATGCCACTGCTCGTGCGCGGACCGCGGACCCCCGGAGAAACTGGGTTTTTTACAAGGAGGGAGCCTGGAGAGGGCTGAGGGGCTCCAGGCTTGATGTCCAAGTGAGACACTGACCGCCCAAGCTGGGGAGGGTCCAGAACTGGGCACAGGAGAGGGAGGGAGTCCCTCGGGATGAGGAACAAAGGGGATTTCCTTTGTGGAGGCAGACCAGGGCTCAGAGCAGAGAGGGGCGGGCTGTCTGTCTTTCTGTTCAGTGTGCAATGCGAGTCCCTGTTGCCCATAGGTGACCCAGGTGCGGACCCAGGCATGTCCTCCTCCCTTCCCTCAGGGTCTAGTGTCTGAGGTTCTGCATAAAGGGCCTAATATCCACTTGGCGCTTTATGTTTTTTGTTTTCTTGAATTTTATTTTTTTTAGTTTCTGTTTCGCTGGTGCTGGGTAGACCGGAGGGTGTGTTCTACCTCCAGACTCTACTGCCAGACCTACTTGATACTTGGTTTTGAACCCTGGATGCACTGAAAGCTTCACTAAGTCGCTGATGCTGGCTTCGAACCTGTAGGATTATGTGTCAGCCTCCGCAGCGCAGGGGTTACAAGCGTGCGCCACCCTGCCAGGCTCCACTTGGGGTTTAAGACTCTGCAGCTGTGAATGCCTGGGCTTGCGGGAGGGGCCGCATTTCCTCTCGCGAGAATTATACTGTCCTCGCAGAGGTTCCAGTCCTGGCTTCCACATAGGGCAGAATAGAGGCCCCGAGGGGTGCGTTCAGTAGACGCGGCAAGGTAAAGAGGGCACTGGTATACCTGGCTAACCGAAGGCAGCTCCGTGGAAAGGTTGGGAACTTGTACAACACTTGGCTCAGCCTGCTAACTGTTCTGCCTCCCCTGGCAAACGCCCCGGGGAAGAAGGCAGTCCAAAATGCCACTGCGCGTGCGCAGACCGCGGACGCCCAGAGAAACTGGATTTTTTACAAGGAGGGAGCATGGAGATGGCTGAAGGGCTCCACGCCCGATGTCCAAGTGAGACACAGACCTCTCAAGCTGGGGAGGGTCCAGAACTAAGCATAGGAGAGGGAGGGAGGCCCACGGGATGAGGATCAAAGGGGATTTCCTTAGTGGAGACGGACCAGGGCTCAGAGGAGAGAGGAGCGGGCTATCTGTCTGTCTTTCTGTTCAGTGTGCAGCGCGAGTCCCTGTCGCCCATATGTGACCCAGGTGCGGACCCAGGCATGTCCTCCTACCTTCCCTCGGTGTCTGGTGTCTGAGGTTCTGCATAAAGGGCCTAATATCCACTTGGCTCTTTATGTTTTTTGTTTTCTTGAATTTGATTTCATTTTATTTTCTGTTTCGCGTGTGCTGGGTTGTCCGGAGGGTGTGTTCTACCTCCAGACTCTACTGCTAGACTTACTTGATACTTGGTTTGGAACCCTGGATGCACTGAAAGCTTCACTAATTTGCCGTGGCTGGCTTCGAACCTGTAGGATCCTGTCTCAGCCTCACCAGCGCAGGGGTTACAAGCTTGCACCAACCTGCCAGGCTCCACTTGGGGTTTAAGCCTCTGCAGCTGTGAATGCCAGGGCTTGCGGGAGGGGACGCATTCCCTCTCGCGAGAATCATACTGTCCTCGCGGCGGTTCCAGTCCTGGCTTCCACATAGGGCAGAAAAAGGCCCCGAGGGGTGCGCTCAGTAGACGTGTCAAGGTAAAGAGGACACTGGTATCCCTGGCTAACCGAAGGCAGCTCTGTGGAAAGGGAGGGAACTTGTACAAAACTTGGCTAAGCCTGCTATCTGTTCTGCCTCCCCTGGCAAACGCCCCGGAAAGGATCGCAGTCCAAAATGCCACTACCTGTGCGTGGACCACGAACTGCTGGAAAAACTGGGTTTTTTACAAGAAGGGAGCCTGGAGAGGGCTGAGGTTCCCCATGCCCGATGTCCAAGTGAGACACAGAACTCCCAAGCTTGGGAGGGTCCAGAACTGGGCACAGGAGAGGGAGGGAAGCCCTCGGGATGAGGACCAAAGGGGATTTCCTTTGTGGAGGCGGACCAGGGCTCAGAGCAGAGAGGGGCGGGCTGTCTATCTTTCAGTTCCGTGTGCAGCGCGAGTCCCTGTCGCCCATAGGTGACCCGGGTGCGGACCCAGGCATGTCCTCCTCCCTTTCCTCAGGGTCTAGTGTCTGAAGTTCTGCATAAAGGGCCTAATATCCACTTGGTGCTTTATGTTTTTTGTTTTCTTGAATTTTATTTTTTTTAGTTTCTGTTTCGTGGGTAGACCGGAGGGTGTGGTCTACCTCCAGACTCTACTTCCAGACCTACTTGATACTTGGTTTTGAACCCTGGATGCACTGAAAGCTTCACTAATTCACCGATGCTGGCTTCGAACCTGTAGGATTATGTGTCAGCCTCCCCAGCGCAGGGGTTACAATCGTGCACCACCCTGCCAGGCTCCACTTGTGGTTTAAGCCTCTGCAGCTGTGAATGCCCGGGTTTGCGGGAGGGGCCACATTCCCTCTCGTGAGAATTATACTGTCCTCGCGGCTGTTCCAGTCCTGGATTCCACATAGGGCAGAATAGAGGCCCCAAGGGGTGCGCTCAGTAGACGCGGCAAGGTAAAGAGGGCACTGGTATACCTGGCTAACCGAAGGCAGCTCCGTGGAAAGGGAGGGAACCTGTACAACACTTGACCCAGCCTGATAACTGTTCTGCCTCCCCTGGCAAACGCCCCGGGGAGGAAGGCAGTCCAAAATGCCACTGCTCGTGCGCGGACCGCGGACCCCCGGAGAAACTGGGTTTTTTACAAGGAGGGAGCCTGGAGAGGGCTGAGGGGCTCCAGGCTTGATGTCCAAGTGAGACACTGACCGCCCAAGCTGGGGAGGGTCCAGAACTGGGCACAGGAGAGGGAGGGAGTCCCTCGGGATGAGGAACAAAGGGGATTTCCTTTGTGGAGGCAGACCAGGGCTCAGAGCAGAGAGGGGCGGGCTGTCTGTCTTTCTGTTCAGTGTGCAATGCGAGTCCCTGTTGCCCATAGGTGACCCAGGTGCGGACCCAGGCATGTCCTCCTCCCTTCCCTCAGGGTCTAGTGTCTGAGGTTCTGCATAAAGGGCCTAATATCCACTTGGCGCTTTATGTTTTTTGTTTTCTTGAATTTTATTTTTTTTAGTTTCTGTTTCGCTGGTGCTGGGTAGACCGGAGGGTGTGTTCTACCTCCAGACTCTACTGCCAGACCTACTTGATACTTGGTTTTGAACCCTGGATGCACTGAAAGCTTCACTAAGTCGCTGATGCTGGCTTCGAACCTGTAGGATTATGTGTCAGCCTCCGCAGCGCAGGGGTTACAAGCGTGCGCCACCCTGCCAGGCTCCACTTGGGGTTTAAGACTCTGCAGCTGTGAATGCCTGGGCTTGCGGGAGGGGCCGCATTTCCTCTCGCGAGAATTATACTGTCCTCGCAGAGGTTCCAGTCCTGGCTTCCACATAGGGCAGAATAGAGGCCCCGAGGGGTGCGTTCAGTAGACGCGGCAAGGTAAAGAGGGCACTGGTATACCTGGCTAACCGAAGGCAGCTCCGTGGAAAGGTTGGGAACTTGTACAACACTTGGCTCAGCCTGCTAACTGTTCTGCCTCCCCTGGCAAACGCCCCGGGGAAGAAGGCAGTCCAAAATGCCACTGCGCGTGCGCAGACCGCGGACGCCCAGAGAAACTGGATTTTTTACAAGGAGGGAGCATGGAGATGGCTGAAGGGCTCCACGCCCGATGTCCAAGTGAGACACAGACCTCTCAAGCTGGGGAGGGTCCAGAACTAAGCATAGGAGAGGGAGGGAGGCCCACGGGATGAGGATCAAAGGGGATTTCCTTAGTGGAGACGGACCAGGGCTCAGAGGAGAGAGGAGCGGGCTATCTGTCTGTCTTTCTGTTCAGTGTGCAGCGCGAGTCCCTGTCGCCCATATGTGACCCAGGTGCGGACCCAGGCATGTCCTCCTACTTTCCCTCGGTGTCTGGTGTCTGAGGTTCTGCATAAAGGGCCTAATATCCACTTGGCTCTTTATGTTTTTTGTTTTCTTGAATTTGATTTCATTTTATTTTCTGTTTCGCGTGTGCTGGGTTGTCCGGAGGGTGTGTTCTACCTCCAGACTCTACTGCTAGACTTACTTGATACTTGGTTTGGAACCCTGGATGCACTGAAAGCTTCACTAATTTGCCGTGGCTGGCTTCGAACCTGTAGGATCCTGTCTCAGCCTCACCAGCGCAGGGGTTACAAGCTTGCACCAACCTGCCAGGCTCCACTTGGGGTTTAAGCCTCTGCAGCTGTGAATGCCAGGGCTTGCGGGAGGGGACGCATTCCCTCTCGCGAGAATCATACTGTCCTCGCGGCGGTTCCAGTCCTGGCTTCCACATAGGGCAGAAAAAGGCCCCGAGGGGTGCGCTCAGTAGACGTGTCAAGGTAAAGAGGACACTGGTATCCCTGGCTAACCGAAGGCAGCTCTGTGGAAAGGGAGGGAACTTGTACAAAACTTGGCTAAGCCTGCTATCTGTTCTGCCTCCCCTGGCAAACGCCCCGGAAAGGATCGCAGTCCAAAATGCCACTACCTGTGCGTGGACCACGAACTGCTGGAAAAACTGGGTTTTTTACAAGAAGGGAGCCTGGAGAGGGCTGAGGTTCCCCATGCCCGATGTCCAAGTGAGACACAGAACTCCCAAGCTTGGGAGGGTCCAGAACTGGGCACAGGAGAGGGAGGGAAGCCCTCGGGATGAGGACCAAAGGGGATTTCCTTTGTGGAGGCGGACCAGGGCTCAGAGCAGAGAGGGGCGGGCTGTCTATCTTTCAGTTCCGTGTGCAGCGCGAGTCCCTGTCGCCCATAGGTGACCCGGGTGCGGACCCAGGCATGTCCTCCTCCCTTTCCTCAGGGTCTAGTGTCTGAAGTTCTGCATAAAGGGCCTAATATCCACTTGGTGCTTTATGTTTTTTGTTTTCTTGAATTTTATTTTTTTTAGTTTCTGTTTCGTGGGTAGACCGGAGGGTGTGGTCTACCTCCAGACTCTACTTCCAGACCTACTTGATACTTGGTTTTGAACCCTGGATGCACTGAAAGCTTCACTAATTCACCGATGCTGGCTTCGAACCTGTAGGATTATGTGTCAGCCTCCCCAGCGCAGGGGTTACAATCGTGCACCACCCTGCCAGGCTCCATTTGTGGTTTAAGCCTCTGCAGCTGTGAATGCCCGGGTTTGCGGGAGGGGCCACATTCCCTCTCGTGAGAATTATACTGTCCTCGCGGCAGTTCCAGTCCTGGATTCCACATAGGGCAGAATAGAGGCCCCAAGGGGTGCGCTCAGTAGACGCGGCAAGGTAAAGAGGGCACTGGTATACCTGGCTAACCGAAGGCAGCTCCGTGGAAAGGGAGGGAACCTGTACAACACTTGACCCAGCCTGATAACTGTTCTGCCTCCCCTGGCAAACGCCCCGGGGAGGAAGGCAGTCCAAAATGCCACTGCTCGTGCGCGGACCGCGGACCCCCGGAGAAACTGGGTTTTTTACAAGGAGGGAGCCTGGAGAGGGCTGAGGGGCTCCAGGCTTGATGTCCAAGTGAGACACTGACCGCCCAAGCTGGGGAGGGTCCAGAACTGGGCACAGGAGAGGGAGGGAGTCCCTCGGGATGAGGAACAAAGGGGATTTCCTTTGTGGAGGCAGACCAGGGCTCAGAGCAGAGAGGGGCGGGCTGTCTGTCTTTCTGTTCAGTGTGCAATGCGAGTCCCTGTTGCCCATAGGTGACCCAGGTGCGGACCCAGGCATGTCCTCCTCCCTTCCCTCAGGGTCTAGTGTCTGAGGTTCTGCATAAAGGGCCTAATATCCACTTGGCGCTTTATGTTTTTTGTTTTCTTGAATTTTATTTTTTTTAGTTTCTGTTTCGCTGGTGCTGGGTAGACCGGAGGGTGTGTTCTACCTCCAGACTCTACTGCCAGACCTACTTGATACTTGGTTTTGAACCCTGGATGCACTGAAAGCTTCACTAAGTCGCTGATGCTGGCTTCGAACCTGTAGGATTATGTGTCAGCCTCCGCAGCGCAGGGGTTACAAGCGTGCGCCACCCTGCCAGGCTCCACTTGGGGTTTAAGACTCTGCAGCTGTGAATGCCTGGGCTTGCGGGAGGGGCCGCATTTCCTCTCGCGAGAATTATACTGTCCTCGCAGAGGTTCCAGTCCTGGCTTCCACATAGGGCAGAATAGAGGCCCCGAGGGGTGCGTTCAGTAGACGCGGCAAGGTAAAGAGGGCACTGGTATACCTGGCTAACCGAAGGCAGCTCCGTGGAAAGGTTGGGAACTTGTACAACACTTGGCTCAGCCTGCTAACTGTTCTGCCTCCCCTGGCAAACGCCCCGGGGAAGAAGGCAGTCCAAAATGCCACTGCGCGTGCGCAGACCGCGGACGCCCAGAGAAACTGGATTTTTTACAAGGAGGGAGCATGGAGATGGCTGAAGGGCTCCACGCCCGATGTCCAGGTGAGACACAGACCTCTCAAGCTGGGGAGGGTCCAGAACTAAGCATAGGAGAGGGAGGGAGGCCCACGGGATGAGGATCAAAGGGGATTTCCTTAGTGGAGACGGACCAGGGCTCAGAGGAGAGAGGAGCGGGCTATCTGTCTGTCTTTCTGTTCAGTGTGCAGCGCGAGTCCCTGTCGCCCATATGTGACCCAGGTGCGGACCCAGGCATGTCCTCCTACCTTCCCTCGGTGTCTGGTGTCTGAGGTTCTGCATAAAGGGCCTAATATCCACTTGGCTCTTTATGTTTTTTGTTTTCTTGAATTTGATTTCATTTTATTTTCTGTTTCGCGTGTGCTGGGTTGTCCGGAGGGTGTGTTCTACCTCCAGACTCTACTGCTAGACTTACTTGATACTTGGTTTGGAACCCTGGATGCACTGAAAGCTTCACTAATTTGCCGTGGCTGGCTTCGAACCTGTAGGATCCTGTCTCAGCCTCACCAGCGCAGGGGTTACAAGCTTGCACCAACCTGCCAGGCTCCACTTGGGGTTTAAGCCTCTGCAGCTGTGAATGCCAGGGCTTGCGGGAGGGGACGCATTCCCTCTCGCGAGAATCATACTGTCCTCGCGGCGGTTCCAGTCCTGGCTTCCACATAGGGCAGAAAAAGGCCCCGAGGGGTGCGCTCAGTAGACGTGTCAAGGTAAAGAGGACACTGGTATCCCTGGCTAACCGAAGGCAGCTCTGTGGAAAGGGAGGGAACTTGTACAAAACTTGGCTAAGCCTGCTATCTGTTCTGCCTCCCCTGGCAAACGCCCCGGAAAGGATCGCAGTCCAAAATGCCACTACCTGTGCGTGGACCACGAACTGCTGGAAAAACTGGGTTTTTTACAAGAAGGGAGCCTGGAGAGGGCTGAGGTTCCCCATGCCCGATGTCCAAGTGAGACACAGAACTCCCAAGCTTGGGAGGGTCCAGAACTGGGCACAGGAGAGGGAGGGAAGCCCTCGGGATGAGGACCAAAGGGGATTTCCTTTGTGGAGGCGGACCAGGGCTCAGAGCAGAGAGGGGCGGGCTGTCTATCTTTCAGTTCCGTGTGCAGCGCGAGTCCCTGTCGCCCATAGGTGACCCGGGTGCGGACCCAGGCATGTCCTCCTCCCTTTCCTCAGGGTCTAGTGTCTGAAGTTCTGCATAAAGGGCCTAATATCCACTTGGTGCTTTATGTTTTTTGTTTTCTTGAATTTTATTTTTTTTAGTTTCTGTTTCGTGGGTAGACCGGAGGGTGTGGTCTACCTCCAGACTCTACTTCCAGACCTACTTGATACTTGGTTTTGAACCCTGGATGCACTGAAAGCTTCACTAATTCACCGATGCTGGCTTCGAACCTGTAGGATTATGTGTCAGCCTCCCCAGCGCAGGGGTTACAATCGTGCACCACCCTGCCAGGCTCCATTTGTGGTTTAAGCCTCTGCAGCTGTGAATGCCCGGGTTTGCGGGAGGGGCCACATTCCCTCTCGTGAGAATTATACTGTCCTCGCGGCAGTTCCAGTCCTGGATTCCACATAGGGCAGAATAGAGGCCCCAAGGGGTGCGCTCAGTAGACGCGGCAAGGTAAAGAGGGCACTGGTATACCTGGCTAACCGAAGGCAGCTCCGTGGAAAGGGAGGGAACCTGTACAACACTTGACCCAGCCTGATAACTGTTCTGCCTCCCCTGGCAAACGCCCCGGGGAGGAAGGCAGTCCAAAATGCCACTGCTCGTGCGCGGACCGCGGACCCCCGGAGAAACTGGGTTTTTTACAAGGAGGGAGCCTGGAGAGGGCTGAGGGGCTCCAGGCTTGATGTCCAAGTGAGACACTGACCGCCCAAGCTGGGGAGGGTCCAGAACTGGGCACAGGAGAGGGAGGGAGTCCCTCGGGATGAGGAACAAAGGGGATTTCCTTTGTGGAGGCAGACCAGGGCTCAGAGCAGAGAGGGGCGGGCTGTCTGTCTTTCTGTTCAGTGTGCAATGCGAGTCCCTGTTGCCCATAGGTGACCCAGGTGCGGACCCAGGCATGTCCTCCTCCCTTCCCTCAGGGTCTAGTGTCTGAGGTTCTGCATAAAGGGCCTAATATCCACTTGGCGCTTTATGTTTTTTGTTTTCTTGAATTTTATTTTTTTTAGTTTCTGTTTCGCTGGTGCTGGGTAGACCGGAGGGTGTGTTCTACCTCCAGACTCTACTGCCAGACCTACTTGATACTTGGTTTTGAACCCTGGATGCACTGAAAGCTTCACTAAGTCGCTGATGCTGGCTTCGAACCTGTAGGATTATGTGTCAGCCTCCGCAGCGCAGGGGTTACAAGCGTGCGCCACCCTGCCAGGCTCCACTTGGGGTTTAAGACTCTGCAGCTGTGAATGCCTGGGCTTGCGGGAGGGGCCGCATTTCCTCTCGCGAGAATTATACTGTCCTCGCAGAGGTTCCAGTCCTGGCTTCCACATAGGGCAGAATAGAGGCCCCGAGGGGTGCGTTCAGTAGACGCGGCAAGGTAAAGAGGGCACTGGTATACCTGGCTAACCGAAGGCAGCTCCGTGGAAAGGTTGGGAACTTGTACAACACTTGGCTCAGCCTGCTAACTGTTCTGCCTCCCCTGGCAAACGCCCCGGGGAAGAAGGCAGTCCAAAATGCCACTGCGCGTGCGCAGACCGCGGACGCCCAGAGAAACTGGATTTTTTACAAGGAGGGAGCATGGAGATGGCTGAAGGGCTCCACGCCCGATGTCCAAGTGAGACACAGACCTCTCAAGCTGGGGAGGGTCCAGAACTAAGCATAGGAGAGGGAGGGAGGCCCACGGGATGAGGATCAAAGGGGATTTCCTTAGTGGAGACGGACCAGGGCTCAGAGGAGAGAGGAGCGGGCTATCTGTCTGTCTTTCTGTTCAGTGTGCAGCGCGAGTCCCTGTCGCCCATATGTGACCCAGGTGCGGACCCAGGCATGTCCTCCTACCTTCCCTCGGTGTCTGGTGTCTGAGGTTCTGCATAAAGGGCCTAATATCCACTTGGCTCTTTATGTTTTTTGTTTTCTTGAATTTGATTTCATTTTATTTTCTGTTTCGCGTGTGCTGGGTTGTCCGGAGGGTGTGTTCTACCTCCAGACTCTACTGCTAGACTTACTTGATACTTGGTTTGGAACCCTGGATGCACTGAAAGCTTCACTAATTTGCCGTGGCTGGCTTCGAACCTGTAGGATCCTGTCTCAGCCTCACCAGCGCAGGGGTTACAAGCTTGCACCAACCTGCCAGGCTCCACTTGGGGTTTAAGCCTCTGCAGCTGTGAATGCCAGGGCTTGCGGGAGGGGACGCATTCCCTCTCGCGAGAATCATACTGTCCTCGCGGCGGTTCCAGTCCTGGCTTCCACATAGGGCAGAAAAAGGCCCCGAGGGGTGCGCTCAGTAGACGTGTCAAGGTAAAGAGGACACTGGTATCCCTGGCTAACCGAAGGCAGCTCTGTGGAAAGGGAGGGAACTTGTACAAAACTTGGCTAAGCCTGCTATCTGTTCTGCCTCCCCTGGCAAACGCCCCGGAAAGGATCGCAGTCCAAAATGCCACTACCTGTGCGTGGACCACGAACTGCTGGAAAAACTGGGTTTTTTACAAGAAGGGAGCCTGGAGAGGGCTGAGGTTCCCCATGCCCGATGTCCAAGTGAGACACAGAACTCCCAAGCTTGGGAGGGTCCAGAACTGGGCACAGGAGAGGGAGGGAAGCCCTCGGGATGAGGACCAAAGGGGATTTCCTTTGTGGAGGCGGACCAGGGCTCAGAGCAGAGAGGGGCGGGCTGTCTATCTTTCAGTTCCGTGTGCAGCGCGAGTCCCTGTCGCCCATAGGTGACCCGGGTGCGGACCCAGGCATGTCCTCCTCCCTTTCCTCAGGGTCTAGTGTCTGAAGTTCTGCATAAAGGGCCTAATATCCACTTGGTGCTTTATGTTTTTTGTTTTCTTGAATTTTATTTTTTTTAGTTTCTGTTTCGTGGGTAGACCGGAGGGTGTGGTCTACCTCCAGACTCTACTTCCAGACCTACTTGATACTTGGTTTTGAACCCTGGATGCACTGAAAGCTTCACTAATTCACCGATGCTGGCTTCGAACCTGTAGGATTATGTGTCAGCCTCCCCAGCGCAGGGGTTACAATCGTGCACCACCCTGCCAGGCTCCAATTGTGGTTTAAGCCTCTGCAGCTGTGAATGCCCGGGTTTGCGGGAGGGGCCACATTCCCTCTCGTGAGAATTATACTGTCCTCGCGGCAGTTCCAGTCCTGGATTCCACATAGGGCAGAATAGAGGCCCCAAGGGGTGCGCTCAGTAGACGCGGCAAGGTAAAGAGGGCACTGGTATACCTGGCTAACCGAAGGCAGCTCCGTGGAAAGGGAGGGAACCTGTACAACACTTGACCCAGCCTGATAACTGTTCTGCCTCCCCTGGCAAACGCCCCGGGGAGGAAGGCAGTCCAAAATGCCACTGCTCGTGCGCGGACCGCGGACCCCCGGAGAAACTGGGTTTTTTACAAGGAGGGAGCCTGGAGAGGGCTGAAGGGCTCCAGGCCTGATGTCCAAGTGAGACACTGACCGCCCAAGCTGGGGAGGGTCCAGAACTGGGCACAGGAGAGGGAGGGAGTCCCTCGAGATGAGGAACAAAGGGGATTTCCTTTGTGTAGGCAGACCAGGGCTCAGAGCAGAGAGGGGCGGGCTGTCTGTCTTTCTGTTCAGTGTGCAATGCGAGTCCCTGTTGCCCATAGGTGACCCAGGTGCGGACCCAGGCATGTCCTCCTCCCTTCCCTCAGGGTCTAGTGTCTGAGGTTCTGCATAAAGGGCCTAATATCCACTTGGCGCTTTATGTTTTTTGTTTTCTTGAATTTGATTTCATTTTATTTTCTGTTTCGCGTGTGCTGGGTTGTCCGGAGGGTGTGTTCTACCTCCAGACTCTACTGCTAGACTTACTTGATACTTGGTTTTGAACCCTGGATGCACTGAAAGCTTCACTAAGTCGCTGATGCTGGCTTCAAACCTGTAGGATTATGTGTCAGCCTCCCCAGCGCAGGGGTTACAAGTGTGCGCCACCCTGCCAGGCTCCACTTGGGGTTTAAGACTCTGCAGCTGTGAATGCCTGGGCTTGCGGGAGGGGCCGCATTTCCTCTCGCGAGAATTATACTGTCCTCGCGGCTGTTCCAGTCCTGGATTCCACATAGGGCAGAATAGAGGCCCCAAGGGGTGCGCTCAGTAGACGCGGCAAGGTAAAGAGGGCACTGGTATACCTGGCTAACCGAAGGCAGCTCCGTGGAAAGGGAGGGAACCTGTACAACACTTGACCCAGCCTGATAACTGTTCTGCCTCCCCTGGCAAACGCCCCGGGGAGGAAGGCAGTCCAAAATGCCACTGCTCGTGCGCGGACCGCGGACCCCAGGAGAAACTGGGTTTTTTACAAGGAGGGAGCCTGGAGAGGGCTGAGGGGCTCCAGGCCTGATGTCCAAGTGAGACACTGACCGCCCAAGCTGGGGAGGGTCCAGAACTGGGCACAGGAGAGGGAGGGAGTCCCTCGGGATGAGGAACAAAGGGGATTTCCTTTGTGGAGGCAGACCAGGGCTCAGAGCAGAGAGGGGCGGGCTGTCTGTCTTTCTGTTCAGTGTGCAATGCGAGTCCCTGTTGCCCATAGGTGACCCAGGTGCGGACCCAGGCATGTCCTCCTCCCTTCCCTCAGGGTCTAGTGTCTGAGGTTCTGCATAAAGGGCCTAATATCCACTTGGTGCTTTATGTTTTTTGTTTTCTTGAATTTTATTTTTTTTAGTTTCTGTTTCGTGGGTAGACCGGAGGGTGTGGTCTACCTCCAGACTCTACTTCCAGACCTACTTGATACTTGGTTTTGAACCCTGGATGCACTGAAAGCTTCACTAATTCACCGATGCTGGCTTCGAACCTGTAGGATTATGTGTCAGCCTCCCCAGCGCAGGGGTTACAATCGTGCACCACCCTGCCAGGCTCCACTTGTGGTTTAAGCCTCTGCAGCTGTGAATGCCCGGGTTTGCGGGAGGGGCCACATTCCCTCTCGTGAGAATTATACTGTCCTCGCGGCTGTTCCAGTCCTGGATTCCACATAGGGCAGAATAGAGGCCCCAAGGGGTGCGCTCAGTAGACGCGGCAAGGTAAAGAGGGCACTGGTATACCTGGCTAACCGAAGGCAGCTCCGTGGAAAGGGAGGGAACCTGTACAACACTTGACCCAGCCTGATAACTGTTCTGCCTCCCCTGGCAAACGCCCCGGGGAGGAAGGCAGTCCAAAATGCCACTGCTCGTGCGCGGACCGCGGACCCCCGGAGAAACTGGGTTTTTTACAAGGAGGGAGCCTGGAGAGGGCTGAGGGGCTCCAGGCCTGATGTCCAAGTGAGACACTGACCGCCCAAGCTGGGGAGGGTCCAGAACTGGGCACAGGAGAGGGAGGGAGTCCCTCGGGATGAGGAACAAAGGGGATTTCCTTTGTGGAGGCAGACCAGGGCTCAGAGCAGAGAGGGGCGGGCTGTCTGTCTTTCTGTTCAGTGTGCAATGCGAGTCCCTGTTGCCCATAGGTGACCCAAGTGAAGACCCAGGCATGTCCTCCTCCCTTTCCTCAGGGTCTAGTGTCTGAGGTTCTGCATAAAGGGCCTAATATCCACTTGGCGCTTTATGTTTTTTGTGTTCTTGAATTTTATTTTTTTTAGTTTCTGTTTCGCTGGTGCTGGGTAGACCGGAGGGTGTGTTCTACCTCCAGACTCTACTGCCAGACCTACTTGATACTTGGTTTTGAACCCTGGATGCACTGAAAGCTTCACTAAGTCGCTGATGCTGGCTTCGAACCTGTAGGATTATGTGTCAGCCTCCGCAGCGCAGGGGTTACAAGCGTGCGCCACCCTGCCAGGCTCCACTTGGGGTTTAAGACTCTGCAGCTGTGAATGCCTGGGCTTGCGGGAGGGGCCGCATTTCCTCTCGCGAGAATTATACTGTCCTCGCAGAGGTTCCAGTCCTGGCTTCCACATAGGGCAGAATAGAGGCCCCGAGGGGTGCGTTCAGTAGACGCGGCAAGGTAAAGAGGGCACTGGTATACCTGGCTAACCGAAGGCAGCTCCGTGGAAAGGTTGGGAACTTGTACAACACTTGGCTCAGCCTGCTAACTGTTCTGCCTCCCCTGGCAAACGCCCCGGGGAAGAAGGCAGTCCAAAATGCCACTGCGCGTGCGCAGACCGCGGACGCCCAGAGAAACTGGATTTTTTACAAGGAGGGAGCATGGAGATGGCTGAAGGGCTCCACGCCCGATGTCCAAGTGAGACACAGACCTCTCAAGCTGGGGAGGGTCCAGAACTAAGCATAGGAGAGGGAGGGAGGCCCACGGGATGAGGATCAAAGGGGATTTCCTTAGTGGAGACGGACCAGGGCTCAGAGGAGAGAGGAGCGGGCTATCTGTCTGTCTTTCTGTTCAGTGTGCAGCGCGAGTCCCTGTCGCCCATATGTGACCCAGGTGCGGACCCAGGCATGTCCTCCTACCTTCCCTCGGTGTCTGGTGTCTGAGGTTCTGCATAAAGGGCCTAATATCCACTTGGCTCTTTATGTTTTTTGTTTTCTTGAATTTGATTTCATTTTATTTTCTGTTTCGCGTGTGCTGGGTTGTCCGGAGGGTGTGTTCTACCTCCAGACTCTACTGCTAGACTTACTTGATACTTGGTTTGGAACCCTGGATGCACTGAAAGCTTCACTAATTTGCCGTGGCTGGCTTCGAACCTGTAGGATCCTGTCTCAGCCTCACCGGCGCAGGGGTTACAAGCTTGCACCAACCTGCCAGGCTCCACTTGGGGTTTAAGCCTCTGCAGCTGTGAATGCCAGGGCTTGCGGGAGGGGACGCATTCCCTCTCGCGAGAATCATACTGTCCTCGCGGCGGTTCCAGTCCTGGCTTCCACATAGGGCAGAAGAAGGCCCCGAGGGGTGCGCTCAGTAGACGTGTCAAGGTAAAGAGGACACTGGTATCCCTGGCTAACCGAAGGCAGCTCTGTGGAAAGGGAGGGAACTTGTACAAAACTTGGCTAAGCCTGCTATCTGTTCTGCCTCCCCTGGCAAACGCCCCGGAAAGGATCGCAGTCCAAAATGCCACTACCTGTGCGTGGACCACGAACTGCTGGAAAAACTGGGTTTTTTACAAGAAGGGAGCCTGGAGAGGGCTGAGGTTCCCCATGCCCGATGTCCAAGTGAGACACAGAACTCCCAAGCTTGGGAGGGTCCAGAACTGGGCACAGGAGAGGGAGGGAAGCCCTCGGGATGAGGACCAAAGGGGATTTCCTTTGTGGAGGCGGACCAGGGCTCAGAGCAGAGAGGGGCGGGCTGTCTATCTTTCAGTTCCGTGTGCAGCGCGAGTCCCTGTCGCCCATAGGTGACCCGGGTGCGGACCCAGGCATGTCCTCCTCCCTTTCCTCAGGGTCTAGTGTCTGAAGTTCTGCATAAAGGGCCTAATATCCACTTGGTGCTTTATGTTTTTTGTTTTCTTGAATTTTATTTTTTTTAGTTTCTGTTTCGTGGGTAGACCGGAGGGTGTGGTCTACCTCCAGACTCTACTTCCAGACCTACTTGATACTTGGTTTTGAACCCTGGATGCACTGAAAGCTTCACTAATTCACCGATGCTGGCTTCGAACCTGTAGGATTATGTGTCAGCCTCCCCAGCGCAGGGGTTACAATCGTGCACCACCCTGCCAGGCTCCACTTGTGGTTTAAGCCTCTGCAGCTGTGAATGCCCGGGTTTGCGGGAGGGGCCACATTCCCTCTCGTGAGAATTATACTGTCCTCGCGGCTGTTCCAGTCCTGGATTCCACATAGGGCAGAATAGAGGCCCCAAGGGGTGCGCTCAGTAGACGCGGCAAGGTAAAGAGGGCACTGGTATACCTGGCTAACCGAAGGCAGCTCCGTGGAAAGGGAGGGAACCTGTACAACACTTGACCCAGCCTGATAACTGTTCTGCCTCCCCTGGCAAACGCCCCGGGGAGGAAGGCAGTCCAAAATGCCACTGCTCGTGCGCGGACCGCGGACCCCCGGAGAAACTGGGTTTTTTACAAGGAGGGAGCCTGGAGAGGGCTGAGGGGCTCCAGGCCTGATGTCCAAGTGAGACACTGACCGCCCAAGCTGGGGAGGGTCCAGAACTGGGCACAGGAGAGGGAGGGAGTCCCTCGGGATGAGGAACAAAGGGGATTTCCTTTGTGGAGGCAGACCAGGGCTCAGAGCAGAGAGGGGCGGGCTGTCTGTCTTTCTGTTCAGTGTGCAATGCGAGTCCCTGTTGCCCATAGGTGACCCAGGTGAGGACCCAGGCATGTCCTCCTCCCTTCCCTCAGGGTCTAGTGTCTGAGGTTCTGCATAAAGGGCCTAATATCCACTTGGCGCTTTATGTTTTTTGTGTTCTTGAATTTTATTTTTTTTAGTTTCTGTTTCGCTGGTGCTGGGTAGACCGGAGGGTGTGTTCTACCTCCAGACTCTACTGCCAGACCTACTTGATACTTGGTTTTGAACCCTGGATGCACTGAAAGCTTCACTAAGTCGCTGATGCTGGCTTCGAACCTGTAGGATTATGTGTCAGCCTCCGCAGCGCAGGGGTTACAAGCGTGCGCCACCCTGCCAGGCTCCACTTGGGGTTTAAGACTCTGCAGCTGTGAATGCCTGGGCTTGCGGGAGGGGCCGCATTTCCTCTCGCGAGAATTATACTGTCCTCGCAGAGGTTCCAGTCCTGGCTTCCACATAGGGCAGAATAGAGGCCCCGAGGGGTGCGTTCAGTAGACGCGGCAAGGTAAAGAGGGCACTGGTATACCTGGCTAACCGAAGGCAGCTCCGTGGAAAGGTTGGGAACTTGTACAACACTTGGCTCAGCCTGCTAACTGTTCTGCCTCCCCTGGCAAACGCCCCGGGGAAGAAGGCAGTCCAAAATGCCACTGCGCGTGCGCAGACCGCGGACGCCCAGAGAAACTGGATTTTTTACAAGGAGGGAGCATGGAGATGGCTGAAGGGCTCCACGCCCGATGTCCAAGTGAGACACAGACCTCTCAAGCTGGGGAGGGTCCAGAACTAAGCATAGGAGAGGGAGGGAGGCCCACGGGATGAGGATCAAAGGGGATTTCCTTAGTGGAGACGGACCAGGGCTCAGAGGAGAGAGGAGCGGGCTATCTGTCTGTCTTTCTGTTCAGTGTGCAGCGCGAGTCCCTGTCGCCCATATGTGACCCAGGTGCGGACCCAGGCATGTCCTCCTACCTTCCCTCGGTGTCTGGTGTCTGAGGTTCTGCATAAAGGGCCTAATATCCACTTGGCTCTTTATGTTTTTTGTTTTCTTGAATTTGATTTCATTTTATTTTCTGTTTCGCGTGTGCTGGGTTGTCCGGAGGGTGTGTTCTACCTCCAGACTCTACTGCTAGACTTACTTGATACTTGGTTTGGAACCCTGGATGCACTGAAAGCTTCACTAATTTGCCGTGGCTGGCTTCGAACCTGTAGGATCCTGTCTCAGCCTCACCAGCGCAGGGGTTACAAGCTTGCACCAACCTGCCAGGCTCCACTTGGGGTTTAAGCCTCTGCAGCTGTGAATGCCAGGGCTTGCGGGAGGGGACGCATTCCCTCTCGCGAGAATCATACTGTCCTCGCGGCGGTTCCAGTCCTGGCTTCCACATAGGGCAGAAAAAGGCCCCGAGGGGTGCGCTCAGTAGACGTGTCAAGGTAAAGAGGACACTGGTATCCCTGGCTAACCGAAGGCAGCTCTGTGGAAAGGGAGGGAACTTGTACAAAACTTGGCTAAGCCTGCTATCTGTTCTGCCTCCCCTGGCAAACGCCCCGGAAAGGATCGCAGTCCAAAATGCCACTACCTGTGCGTGGACCACGAACTGCTGGAAAAACTGGGTTTTTTACAAGAAGGGAGCCTGGAGAGGGCTGAGGTTCCCCATGCCCGATGTCCAAGTGAGACACAGAACTCCCAAGCTTGGGAGGGTCCAGAACTGGGCACAGGAGAGGGAGGGAAGCCCTCGGGATGAGGACCAAAGGGGATTTCCTTTGTGGAGGCGGACCAGGGCTCAGAGCAGAGAGGGGCGGGCTGTCTATCTTTCAGTTCCGTGTGCAGCGCGAGTCCCTGTCGCCCATAGGTGACCCGGGTGCGGACCCAGGCATGTCCTCCTCCCTTTCCTCAGGGTCTAGTGTCTGAAGTTCTGCATAAAGGGCCTAATATCCACTTGGTGCTTTATGTTTTTTGTTTTCTTGAATTTTATTTTTTTTAGTTTCTGTTTCGTGGGTAGACCGGAGGGTGTGGTCTACCTCCAGACTCTACTTCCAGACCTACTTGATACTTGGTTTTGAACCCTGGATGCACTGAAAGCTTCACTAATTCACCGATGCTGGCTTCGAACCTGTAGGATTATGTGTCAGCCTCCCCAGCGCAGGGGTTACAATCGTGCACCACCCTGCCAGGCTCCACTTGTGGTTTAAGCCTCTGCAGCTGTGAATGCCCGGGTTTGCGGGAGGGGCCACATTCCCTCTCGTGAGAATTATACTGTCCTCGCGGCTGTTCCAGTCCTGGATTCCACATAGGGCAGAATAGAGGCCCCAAGGGGTGCGCTCAGTAGACGCGGCAAGGTAAAGAGGGCACTGGTATACCTGGCTAACCGAAGGCAGCTCCGTGGAAAGGGAGGGAACCTGTACAACACTTGACCCAGCCTGATAACTGTTCTGCCTCCCCTGGCAAACGCCCCGGGGAGGAAGGCAGTCCAAAATGCCACTGCTCGTGCGCGGACCGCGGACCCCCGGAGAAACTGGGTTTTTTACAAGGAGGGAGCCTGGAGAGGGCTGAGGGGCTCCAGGCCTGATGTCCAAGTGAGACACTGACCGCCCAAGCTGGGGAGGGTCCAGAACTGGGCACAGGAGAGGGAGGGAGTCCCTCGGGATGAGGAACAAAGGGGATTTCCTTTGTGGAGGCAGACCAGGGCTCAGAGCAGAGAGGGGCGGGCTGTCTGTCTTTCTGTTCAGTGTGCAATGCGAGTCCCTGTTGCCCATAGGTGACCCAGGTGAGGACCCAGGCATGTCCTCCTCCCTTCCCTCAGGGTCTAGTGTCTGAGGTTCTGCATAAAGGGCCTAATATCCACTTGGCGCTTTATGTTTTTTGTGTTCTTGAATTTTATTTTTTTTAGTTTCTGTTTCGCTGGTGCTGGGTAGACCGGAGGGTGTGTTCTACCTCCAGACTCTACTGCCAGACCTACTTGATACTTGGTTTTGAACCCTGGATGCACTGAAAGCTTCACTAAGTCGCTGATGCTGGCTTCGAACCTGTAGGATTATGTGTCAGCCTCCGCAGCGCAGGGGTTACAAGCGTGCGCCACCCTGCCAGGCTCCACTTGGGGTTTAAGACTCTGCAGCTGTGAATGCCTGGGCTTGCGGGAGGGGCCGCATTTCCTCTCGCGAGAATTATACTGTCCTCGCAGAGGTTCCAGTCCTGGCTTCCACATAGGGCAGAATAGAGGCCCCGAGGGGTGCGTTCAGTAGACGCGGCAAGGTAAAGAGGGCACTGGTATACCTGGCTAACCGAAGGCAGCTCCGTGGAAAGGTTGGGAACTTGTACAACACTTGGCTCAGCCTGCTAACTGTTCTGCCTCCCCTGGCAAACGCCCCGGGGAAGAAGGCAGTCCAAAATGCCACTGCGCGTGCGCAGACCGCGGACGCCCAGAGAAACTGGATTTTTTACAAGGAGGGAGCATGGAGATGGCTGAAGGGCTCCACGCCCGATGTCCAAGTGAGACACAGACCTCTCAAGCTGGGGAGGGTCCAGAACTAAGCATAGGAGAGGGAGGGAGGCCCACGGGATGAGGATCAAAGGGGATTTCCTTAGTGGAGACGGACCAGGGCTCAGAGGAGAGAGGAGCGGGCTATCTGTCTGTCTTTCTGTTCAGTGTGCAGCGCGAGTCCCTGTCGCCCATATGTGACCCAGGTGCGGACCCAGGCATGTCCTCCTACCTTCCCTCGGTGTCTGGTGTCTGAGGTTCTGCATAAAGGGCCTAATATCCACTTGGCTCTTTATGTTTTTGTTTTCTTGAATTTGATTTCATTTTATTTTCTGTTTCGCGTGTGCTGGGTTGTCCGGAGGGTGTGTTCTACCTCCAGACTCTACTGCTAGACTTACTTGATACTTGGTTTGGAACCCTGGATGCACTGAAAGCTTCACTAATTTGCCGTGGCTGGCTTCGAACCTGTAGGATCCTGTCTCAGCCTCACCGGCGCAGGGGTTACAAGCTTGCACCAACCTGCCAGGCTCCACTTGGGGTTTAAGCCTCTGCAGCTGTGAATGCCAGGGCTTGCGGGAGGGGACGCATTCCCTCTCGCGAGAATCATACTGTCCTCGCGGCGGTTCCAGTCCTGGCTTCCACATAGGGCAGAAAAAGGCCCCGAGGGGTGCGCTCAGTAGACGTGTCAAGGTAAAGAGGACACTGGTATCCCTGGCTAACCGAAGGCAGCTCTGTGGAAAGGGAGGGAACTTGTACAAAACTTGGCTAAGCCTGCTATCTGTTCTGCCTCCCCTGGCAAACGCCCCGGAAAGGATCGCAGTCCAAAATGCCACTACCTGTGCATGGACCACGAACTGCTGGAAAAACTGGGTTTTTTACAAGAAGGGAGCCTGGAGAGGGCTGAGGTTCCCCATGCCCGATGTCCAAGTGAGACACAGAACTCCCAAGCTTGGGAGGGTCCAGAACTGGGCACAGGAGAGGGAGGGAAGCCCTCGGGATGAGGACCAAAGGGGATTTCCTTTGTGGAGGCGGACCAGGGCTCAGAGCAGAGAGGGGCGGGCTGTCTATCTTTCAGTTCCGTGTGCAGCGCGAGTCCCTGTCGCCCATAGGTGACCCGGGTGCGGACCCAGGCATGTCCTCCTCCCTTTCCTCAGGGTCTAGTGTCTGAAGTTCTGCATAAAGGGCCTAATATCCACTTGGTGCTTTATGTTTTTTGTTTTCTTGAATTTTATTTTTTTTAGTTTCTGTTTCGTGGGTAGACCGGAGGGTGTGGTCTACCTCCAGACTCTACTTCCAGACCTACTTGATACTTGGTTTTGAACCCTGGATGCACTGAAAGCTTCACTAATTCACCGATGCTGGCTTCGAACCTGTAGGATTATGTGTCAGCCTCCCCAGCGCAGGGGTTACAATCGTGCACCACCCTGCCAGGCTCCACTTGTGGTTTAAGCCTCTGCAGCTGTGAATGCCCGGGTTTGCGGGAGGGGCCACATTCCCTCTCGTGAGAATTATACTGTCCTCGCGGCTGTTCCAGTCCTGGATTCCACATAGGGCAGAATAGAGGCCCCAAGGGGTGCGCTCAGTAGACGCGGCAAGGTAAAGAGGGCACTGGTATACCTGGCTAACCGAAGGCAGCTCCGTGGAAAGGGAGGGAACCTGTACAACACTTGACCCAGCCTGATAACTGTTCTGCCTCCCCTGGCAAACGCCCCGGGGAGGAAGGCAGTCCAAAATGCCACTGCTCGTGCGCGGACCGCGGACCCCCGGAGAAACTGGGTTTTTTACAAGGAGGGAGCCTGGAGAGGGCTGAGGGGCTCCAGGCCTGATGTCCAAGTGAGACACTGACCGCCCAAGCTGGGGAGGGTCCAGAACTGGGCACAGGAGAGGGAGGGAGTCCCTCGGGATGAGGAACAAAGGGGATTTCCTTTGTGGAGGCAGACCAGGGCTCAGAGCAGAGAGGGGCGGGCTGTCTGTCTTTCTGTTCAGTGTGCAATGCGAGTCCCTGTTGCCCATAGGTGACCCAGGTGAGGACCCAGGCATGTCCTCCTCCCTTCCCTCAGGGTCTAGTGTCTGAGGTTCTGCATAAAGGGCCTAATATCCACTTGGCGCTTTATGTTTTTTGTGTTCTTGAATTTTATTTTTTTTAGTTTCTGTTTCGCTGGTGCTGGGTAGACCGGAGGGTGTGTTCTACCTCCAGACTCTACTGCCAGACCTACTTGATACTTGGTTTTGAACCCTGGATGCACTGAAAGCTTCACTAAGTCGCTGATGCTGGCTTCGAACCTGTAGGATTATGTGTCAGCCTCCGCAGCGCAGGGGTTACAAGCGTGCGCCACCCTGCCAGGCTCCACTTGGGGTTTAAGACTCTGCAGCTGTGAATGCCTGGGCTTGCGGGAGGGGCCGCATTTCCTCTCGCGAGAATTATACTGTCCTCGCAGAGGTTCCAGTCCTGGCTTCCACATAGGGCAGAATAGAGGCCCCGAGGGGTGCGTTCAGTAGACGCGGCAAGGTAAAGAGGGCACTGGTATACCTGGCTAACCGAAGGCAGCTCCGTGGAAAGGTTGGGAACTTGTACAACACTTGGCTCAGCCTGCTAACTGTTCTGCCTCCCCTGGCAAACGCCCCGGGGAAGAAGGCAGTCCAAAATGCCACTGCGCGTGCGCAGACCGCGGACGCCCAGAGAAACTGGATTTTTTACAAGGAGGGAGCATGGAGATGGCTGAAGGGCTCCACGCCCGATGTCCAAGTGAGACACAGACCTCTCAAGCTGGGGAGGGTCCAGAACTAAGCATAGGAGAGGGAGGGAGGCCCACGGGATGAGGATCAAAGGGGATTTCCTTAGTGGAGACGGACCAGGGCTCAGAGGAGAGAGGAGCGGGCTATCTGTCTGTCTTTCTGTTCAGTGTGCAGCGCGAGTCCCTGTCGCCCATATGTGACCCAGGTGCGGACCCAGGCATGTCCTCCTACCTTCCCTCGGTGTCTGGTGTCTGAGGTTCTGCATAAAGGGCCTAATATCCACTTGGCTCTTTATGTTTTTGTTTTCTTGAATTTGATTTCATTTTATTTTCTGTTTCGCGTGTGCTGGGTTGTCCGGAGGGTGTGTTCTACCTCCAGACTCTACTGCTAGACTTACTTGATACTTGGTTTGGAACCCTGGATGCACTGAAAGCTTCACTAATTTGCCGTGGCTGGCTTCGAACCTGTAGGATCCTGTCTCAGCCTCACCGGCGCAGGGGTTACAAGCTTGCACCAACCTGCCAGGCTCCACTTGGGGTTTAAGCCTCTGCAGCTGTGAATGCCAGGGCTTGCGGGAGGGGACGCATTCCCTCTCGCGAGAATCATACTGTCCTCGCGGCGGTTCCAGTCCTGGCTTCCACATAGGGCAGAAAAAGGCCCCGAGGGGTGCGCTCAGTAGACGTGTCAAGGTAAAGAGGACACTGGTATCCCTGGCTAACCGAAGGCAGCTCTGTGGAAAGGGAGGGAACTTGTACAAAACTTGGCTAAGCCTGCTATCTGTTCTGCCTCCCCTGGCAAACGCCCCGGAAAGGATCGCAGTCCAAAATGCCACTACCTGTGCGTGGACCACGAACTGCTGGAAAAACTGGGTTTTTTACAAGAAGGGAGCCTGGAGAGGGCTGAGGTTCCCCATGCCCGATGTCCAAGTGAGACACAGAACTCCCAAGCTTGGGAGGGTCCAGAACTGGGCACAGGAGAGGGAGGGAAGCCCTCGGGATGAGGACCAAAGGGGATTTCCTTTGTGGAGGCGGACCAGGGCTCAGAGCAGAGAGGGGCGGGCTGTCTATCTTTCAGTTCCGTGTGCAGCGCGAGTCCCTGTCGCCCATAGGTGACCCGGGTGCGGACCCAGGCATGTCCTCCTCCCTTTCCTCAGGGTCTAGTGTCTGAAGTTCTGCATAAAGGGCCTAATATCCACTTGGTGCTTTATGTTTTTTGTTTTCTTGAATTTTATTTTTTTTAGTTTCTGTTTCGTGGGTAGACCGGAGGGTGTGGTCTACCTCCAGACTCTACTTCCAGACCTACTTGATACTTGGTTTTGAACCCTGGATGCACTGAAAGCTTCACTAATTCACCGATGCTGGCTTCGAACCTGTAGGATTATGTGTCAGCCTCCCCAGCGCAGGGGTTACAATCGTGCACCACCCTGCCAGGCTCCACTTGTGGTTTAAGCCTCTGCAGCTGTGAATGCCCGGGTTTGCGGGAGGGGCCACATTCCCTCTCGTGAGAATTATACTGTCCTCGCGGCTGTTCCAGTCCTGGATTCCACATAGGGCAGAATAGAGGCCCCAAGGGGTGCGCTCAGTAGACGCGGCAAGGTAAAGAGGGCACTGGTATACCTGGCTAACCGAAGGCAGCTCCGTGGAAAGGGAGGGAACCTGTACAACACTTGACCCAGCCTGATAACTGTTCTGCCTCCCCTGGCAAACGCCCCGGGGAGGAAGGCAGTCCAAAATGCCACTGCTCGTGCGCGGACCGCGGACCCCCGGAGAAACTGGGTTTTTTACAAGGAGGGAGCCTGGAGAGGGCTGAGGGGCTCCAGGCCTGATGTCCAAGTGAGACACTGACCGCCCAAGCTGGGGAGGGTCCAGAACTGGGCACAGGAGAGGGAGGGAGTCCCTCGGGATGAGGAACAAAGGGGATTTCCTTTGTGGAGGCAGACCAGGGCTCAGAGCAGAGAGGGGCGGGCTGTCTGTCTTTCTGTTCAGTGTGCAATGCGAGTCCCTGTTGCCCATAGGTGACCCAGGTGAGGACCCAGGCATGTCCTCCTCCCTTCCCTCAGGGTCTAGTGTCTGAGGTTCTGCATAAAGGGCCTAATATCCACTTGGCGCTTTATGTTTTTTGTGTTCTTGAATTTTATTTTTTTTAGTTTCTGTTTCGCTGGTGCTGGGTAGACCGGAGGGTGTGTTCTACCTCCAGACTCTACTGCCAGACCTACTTGATACTTGGTTTTGAACCCTGGATGCACTGAAAGCTTCACTAAGTCGCTGATGCTGGCTTCGAACCTGTAGGATTATGTGTCAGCCTCCGCAGCGCAGGGGTTACAAGCGTGCGCCACCCTGCCAGGCTCCACTTGGGGTTTAAGACTCTGCAGCTGTGAATGCCTGGGCTTGCGGGAGGGGCCGCATTTCCTCTCGCGAGAATTATACTGTCCTCGCAGAGGTTCCAGTCCTGGCTTCCACATAGGGCAGAATAGAGGCCCCGAGGGGTGCGTTCAGTAGACGCGGCAAGGTAAAGAGGGCACTGGTATACCTGGCTAACCGAAGGCAGCTCCGTGGAAAGGTTGGGAACTTGTACAACACTTGGCTCAGCCTGCTAACTGTTCTGCCTCCCCTGGCAAACGCCCCGGGGAAGAAGGCAGTCCAAAATGCCACTGCGCGTGCGCAGACCGCGGACGCCCAGAGAAACTGGATTTTTTACAAGGAGGGAGCATGGAGATGGCTGAAGGGCTCCACGCCCGATGTCCAAGTGAGACACAGACCTCTCAAGCTGGGGAGGGTCCAGAACTAAGCATAGGAGAGGGAGGGAGGCCCACGGGATGAGGATCAAAGGGGATTTCCTTAGTGGAGACGGACCAGGGCTCAGAGGAGAGAGGAGCGGGCTATCTGTCTGTCTTTCTGTTCAGTGTGCAGCGCGAGTCCCTGTCGCCCATATGTGACCCAGGTGCGGACCCAGGCATGTCCTCCTACCTTCCCTCGGTGTCTGGTGTCTGAGGTTCTGCATAAAGGGCCTAATATCCACTTGGCTCTTTATGTTTTTGTTTTCTTGAATTTGATTTCATTTTATTTTCTGTTTCGCGTGTGCTGGGTTGTCCGGAGGGTGTGTTCTACCTCCAGACTCTACTGCTAGACTTACTTGATACTTGGTTTGGAACCCTGGATGCACTGAAAGCTTCACTAATTTGCCGTGGCTGGCTTCGAACCTGTAGGATCCTGTCTCAGCCTCACCGGCGCAGGGGTTACAAGCTTGCACCAACCTGCCAGGCTCCACTTGGGGTTTAAGCCTCTGCAGCTGTGAATGCCAGGGCTTGCGGGAGGGGACGCATTCCCTCTCGCGAGAATCATACTGTCCTCGCGGCGGTTCCAGTCCTGGCTTCCACATAGGGCAGAAAAAGGCCCCGAGGGGTGCGCTCAGTAGACGTGTCAAGGTAAAGAGGACACTGGTATCCCTGGCTAACCGAAGGCAGCTCTGTGGAAAGGGAGGGAACTTGTACAAAACTTGGCTAAGCCTGCTATCTGTTCTGCCTCCCCTGGCAAACGCCCCGGAAAGGATCGCAGTCCAAAATGCCACTACCTGTGCGTGGACCACGAACTGCTGGAAAAACTGGGTTTTTTACAAGAAGGGAGCCTGGAGAGGGCTGAGGTTCCCCATGCCCGATGTCCAAGTGAGACACAGAACTCCCAAGCTTGGGAGGGTCCAGAACTGGGCACAGGAGAGGGAGGGAAGCCCTCGGGATGAGGACCAAAGGGGATTTCCTTTGTGGAGGCGGACCAGGGCTCAGAGCAGAGAGGGGCGGGCTGTCTATCTTTCAGTTCCGTGTGCAGCGCGAGTCCCTGTCGCCCATAGGTGACCCGGGTGCGGACCCAGGCATGTCCTCCTCCCTTTCCTCAGGGTCTAGTGTCTGAAGTTCTGCATAAAGGGCCTAATATCCACTTGGTGCTTTATGTTTTTTGTTTTCTTGAATTTTATTTTTTTTAGTTTCTGTTTCGTGGGTAGACCGGAGGGTGTGGTCTACCTCCAGACTCTACTTCCAGACCTACTTGATACTTGGTTTTGAACCCTGGATGCACTGAAAGCTTCACTAATTCACCGATGCTGGCTTCGAACCTGTAGGATTATGTGTCAGCCTCCCCAGCGCAGGGGTTACAATCGTGCACCACCCTGCCAGGCTCCACTTGTGGTTTAAGCCTCTGCAGCTGTGAATGCCCGGGTTTGCGGGAGGGGCCACATTCCCTCTCGTGAGAATTATACTGTCCTCGCGGCTGTTCCAGTCCTGGATTCCACATAGGGCAGAATAGAGGCCCCAAGGGGTGCGCTCAGTAGACGCGGCAAGGTAAAGAGGGCACTGGTATACCTGGCTAACCGAAGGCAGCTCCGTGGAAAGGGAGGGAACCTGTACAACACTTGACCCAGCCTGATAACTGTTCTGCCTCCCCTGGCAAACGCCCCGGGGAGGAAGGCAGTCCAAAATGCCACTGCTCGTGCGCGGACCGCGGACCCCCGGAGAAACTGGGTTTTTTACAAGGAGGGAGCCTGGAGAGGGCTGAGGGGCTCCAGGCCTGATGTCCAAGTGAGACACTGACCGCCCAAGCTGGGGAGGGTCCAGAACTGGGCACAGGAGAGGGAGGGAGTCCCTCGGGATGAGGAACAAAGGGGATTTCCTTTGTGGAGGCAGACCAGGGCTCAGAGCAGAGAGGGGCGGGCTGTCTGTCTTTCTGTTCAGTGTGCAATGCGAGTCCCTGTTGCCCATAGGTGACCCAGGTGAGGACCCAGGCATGTCCTCCTCCCTTCCCTCAGGGTCTAGTGTCTGAGGTTCTGCATAAAGGGCCTAATATCCACTTGGCGCTTTATGTTTTTTGTGTTCTTGAATTTTATTTTTTTTAGTTTCTGTTTCGCTGGTGCTGGGTAGACCGGAGGGTGTGTTCTACCTCCAGACTCTACTGCCAGACCTACTTGATACTTGGTTTTGAACCCTGGATGCACTGAAAGCTTCACTAAGTCGCTGATGCTGGCTTCGAACCTGTAGGATTATGTGTCAGCCTCCGCAGCGCAGGGGTTACAAGCGTGCGCCACCCTGCCAGGCTCCACTTGGGGTTTAAGACTCTGCAGCTGTGAATGCCTGGGCTTGCGGGAGGGGCCGCATTTCCTCTCGCGAGAATTATACTGTCCTCGCAGAGGTTCCAGTCCTGGCTTCCACATAGGGCAGAATAGAGGCCCCGAGGGGTGCGTTCAGTAGACGCGGCAAGGTAAAGAGGGCACTGGTATACCTGGCTAACCGAAGGCAGCTCCGTGGAAAGGTTGGGAACTTGTACAACACTTGGCTCAGCCTGCTAACTGTTCTGCCTCCCCTGGCAAACGCCCCGGGGAAGAAGGCAGTCCAAAATGCCACTGCGCGTGCGCAGACTGCGGACGCCCAGAGAAACTGGATTTTTTACAAGGAGGGAGCATGGAGATGGCTGAAGGGCTCCACGCCCGATGTCCAAGTGAGACACAGACCTCTCAAGCTGGGGAGGGTCCAGAACTAAGCATAGGAGAGGGAGGGAGGCCCACGGGATGAGGATCAAAGGGGATTTCCTTAGTGGAGACGGACCAGGGCTCAGAGGAGAGAGGAGCGGGCTATCTGTCTGTCTTTCTGTTCAGTGTGCAGCGCGAGTCCCTGTCGCCCATATGTGACCCAGGTGCGGACCCAGGCATGTCCTCCTACCTTCCCTCGGTGTCTGGTGTCTGAGGTTCTGCATAAAGGGCCTAATATCCACTTGGCTCTTTATGTTTTTGTTTTCTTGAATTTGATTTCATTTTATTTTCTGTTTCGCGTGTGCTGGGTTGTCCGGAGGGTGTGTTCTACCTCCAGACTCTACTGCTAGACTTACTTGATACTTGGTTTGGAACCCTGGATGCACTGAAAGCTTCACTAATTTGCCGTGGCTGGCTTCGAACCTGTAGGATCCTGTCTCAGCCTCACCAGCGCAGGGGTTACAATCTTGCACCAACCTGCCAGGCTCCACTTGGGGTTTAAGCCTCTGCAGCTGTGAATGCCAGGGCTTGCGGGAGGGGACGCATTCCCTCTCGCGAGAATCATACTGTCCTCGCGGCGGTTCCAGTCCTGGCTTCCACATAGGGCAGAAAAAGGCCCCGAGGGGTGCGCTCAGTAGACGTGTCAAGGTAAAGAGGACACTGGTATCCCTGGCTAACCGAAGGCAGCTCTGTGGAAAGGGAGGGAACTTGTACAAAACTTGGCTAAGCCTGCTATCTGTTCTGCCTCCCCTGGCAAACGCCCCGGAAAGGATCGCAGTCCAAAATGCCACTACCTGTGCGTGGACCACGAACTGCTGGAAAAACTGGGTTTTTTACAAGAAGGGAGCCTGGAGAGGGCTGAGGTTCCCCATGCCCGATGTCCAAGTGAGACACAGAACTCCCAAGCTTGGGAGGGTCCAGAACTGGGCACAGGAGAGGGAGGGAAGCCCTCGGGATGAGGACCAAAGGGGATTTCCTTTGTGGAGGCGGACCAGGGCTCAGAGCAGAGAGGGGCGGGCTGTCTATCTTTCAGTTCCGTGTGCAGCGCGAGTCCCTGTCGCCCATAGGTGACCCGGGTGCGGACCCAGGCATGTCCTCCTCCCTTTCCTCAGGGTCTAGTGTCTGAAGTTCTGCATAAAGGGCCTAATATCCACTTGGTGCTTTATGTTTTTTGTTTTCTTGAATTTTATTTTTTTTAGTTTCTGTTTCGTGGGTAGACCGGAGGGTGTGGTCTACCTCCAGACTCTACTTCCAGACCTACTTGATACTTGGTTTTGAACCCTGGATGCACTGAAAGCTTCACTAATTCACCGATGCTGGCTTCGAACCTGTAGGATTATGTGTCAGCCTCCCCAGCGCAGGGGTTACAATCGTGCACCACCCTGCCAGGCTCCACTTGTGGTTTAAGCCTCTGCAGCTGTGAATGCCCGGGTTTGCGGGAGGGGCCACATTCCCTCTCGTGAGAATTATACTGTCCTCGCGGCTGTTCCAGTCCTGGATTCCACATAGGGCAGAATAGAGGCCCCAAGGGGTGCGCTCAGTAGACGCGGCAAGGTAAAGAGGGCACTGGTATACCTGGCTAACCGAAGGCAGCTCCGTGGAAAGGGAGGGAACCTGTACAACACTTGACCCAGCCTGATAACTGTTCTGTCTCCCCTGGCAAACGCCCCGGGGAGGAAGGCAGTCCAAAATGCCACTGCTCGTGCGCGGACCGCGGACCCCCGGAGAAACTGGGTTTTTTACAAGGAGGGAGCCTGGAGAGGGCTGAGGGGCTCCAGGCTTGATGTCCAAGTGAGACACTGACCGCCCAAGCTGGGGAGGGTCCAGAACTGGGCACAGGAGAGGGAGGGAGTCCCTCGGGATGAGGAACAAAGGGGATTTCCTTTGTGGAGGCAGACCAGGGCTCAGAGCAGAGAGGGGCGGGCTGTCTGTCTTTCTGTTCAGTGTGCAATGCGAGTCCCTGTTGCCCATAGGTGACCCAGGTGCGGACCCAGGCATGTCCTCCTCCCTTCCCTCAGGGTCTAGTGTCTGAGGTTCTGCATAAAGGGCCTAATATCCACTTGGCGCTTTATGTTTTTTGTGTTCTTGAATTTTATTTTTTTTAGTTTCTGTTTCGCTGGTGCTGGGTAGACCGGAGGGTGTGTTCTACCTCCAGACTCTACTGCCAGACCTACTTGATACTTGGTTTTGAACCCTGGATGCACTGAAAGCTTCACTAAGTCGCTGATGCTGGCTTCGAACCTGTAGGATTATGTGTCAGCCTCCGCAGCGCAGGGGTTACAAGCGTGCGCCACCCTGCCAGGCTCCACTTGGGGTTTAAGACTCTGCAGCTGTGAATGCCTGGGCTTGCGGGAGGGGCCGCATTTCCTCTCGCGAGAATTATACTGTCCTCGCAGAGGTTCCAGTCCTGGCTTCCACATAGGGCAGAATAGAGGCCCCGAGGGGTGCGTTCAGTAGACGCGGCAAGGTAAAGAGGGCACTGGTATACCTGGCTAACCGAAGGCAGCTCCGTGGAAAGGTTGGGAACTTGTACAACACTTGGCTCAGCCTGCTAACTGTTCTGCCTCCCCTGGCAAACGCCCCGGGGAAGAAGGCAGTCCAAAATGCCACTGCGCGTGCGCAGACCGCGGACGCCCAGAGAAACTGGATTTTTTACAAGGAGGGAGCATGGAGATGGCTGAAGGGCTCCACGCCCGATGTCCAAGTGAGACACAGACCTCTCAAGCTGGGGAGGGTCCAGAACTAAGCATAGGAGAGGGAGGGAGGCCCACGGGATGAGGATCAAAGGGGATTTCCTTAGTGGAGACGGACCAGGGCTCAGAGGAGAGAGGAGCGGGCTATCTGTCTGTCTTTCTGTTCAGTGTGCAGCGCGAGTCCCTGTCGCCCATATGTGACCCAGGTGCGGACCCAGGCATGTCCTCCTACCTTCCCTCGGTGTCTGGTATCTGAGGTTCTGCATAAAGGGCCTAATATCCACTTGGCTCTTTATGTTTTTTGTTTTCTTGAATTTGATTTCATTTTATTTTCTGTTTCGCGTGTGCTGGGTTGTCCGGAGGGTGTGTTCTACCTCCAGACTCTACTGCTAGACTTACTTGATACTTGGTTTGGAACCCTGGATGCACTGAAAGCTTCACTAATTTGCCGTGGCTGGCTTCGAACCTGTAGGATCCTGTCTCAGCCTCACCAGCGCAGGGGTTACAAGCTTGCACCAACCTGCCAGGCTCCACTTGGGGTTTAAGCCTCTGCAGCTGTGAATGCCAGGGCTTGCGGGAGGGGACGCATTCCCTCTCGCGAGAATCATACTGTCCTCGCGGCGGTTCCAGTCCTGGCTTCCACATAGGGCAGAAAAAGGCCCCGAGGGGTGCGCTCAGTAGACGTGTCAAGGTAAAGAGGACACTGGTATCCCTGGCTAACCGAAGGCAGCTCTGTGGAAAGGGAGGGAACTTGTACAAAACTTGGCTAAGCCTGCTATCTGTTCTGCCTCCCCTGGCAAACGCCCCGGAAAGGATCGCAGTCCAAAATGCCACTACCTGTGCGTGGACCACGAACTGCTGGAAAAACTGGGTTTTTTACAAGAAGGGAGCCTGGAGAGGGCTGAGGTTCCCCATGCCCGATGTCCAAGTGAGACACAGAACTCCCAAGCTTGGGAGGGTCCAGAACTGGGCACAGGAGAGGGAGGGAAGCCCTCGGGATGAGGACCAAAGGGGATTTCCTTTGTGGAGGCGGACCAGGGCTCAGAGCAGAGAGGGGCGGGCTGTCTATCTTTCAGTTCCGTGTGCAGCGCGAGTCCCTGTCGCCCATAGGTGACCCGGGTGCGGACCCAGGCATGTCCTCCTCCCTTTCCTCAGGGTCTAGTGTCTGAAGTTCTGCATAAAGGGCCTAATATCCACTTGGTGCTTTATGTTTTTTGTTTTCTTGAATTTTATTTTTTTTAGTTTCTGTTTCGTGGGTAGACCGGAGGGTGTGGTCTACCTCCAGACTCTACTTCCAGACCTACTTGATACTTGGTTTTGAACCCTGGATGCACTGAAAGCTTCACTAATTCACCGATGCTGGCTTCGAACCTGTAGGATTATGTGTCAGCCTCCCCAGCGCAGGGGTTACAATCGTGCACCACCCTGCCAGGCTCCACTTGTGGTTTAAGCCTCTGCAGCTGTGAATGCCCGGGTTTGCGGGAGGGGCCACATTCCCTCTCGTGAGAATTATACTGTCCTCGCGGCTGTTCCAGTCCTGGATTCCACATAGGGCAGAATAGAGGCCCCAAGGGGTGCGCTCAGTAGACGCGGCAAGGTAAAGAGGGCACTGGTATACCTGGCTAACCGAAGGCAGCTCCGTGGAAAGGGAGGGAACCTGTACAACACTTGACCCAGCCTGATAACTGTTCTGCCTCCCCTGGCAAACGCCCCGGGGAGGAAGGCAGTCCAAAATGCCACTGCTCGTGCGCGGACCGCGGACCCCCGGAGAAACTGGGTTTTTTACAAGGAGGGAGCCTGGAGAGGGCTGAGGGGCTCCAGGCTTGATGTCCAAGTGAGACACTGACCGCCCAAGCTGGGGAGGGTCCAGAACTGGGCACAGGAGAGGGAGGGAGTCCCTCGGGATGAGGAACAAAGGGGATTTCCTTTGTGGAGGCAGACCAGGGCTCAGAGCAGAGAGGGGCGGGCTGTCTGTCTTTCTGTTCAGTGTGCAATGCGAGTCCCTGTTGCCCATAGGTGACCCAGGTGCGGACCCAGGCATGTCCTCCTCCCTTCCCTCAGGGTCTAGTGTCTGAGGTTCTGCATAAAGGGCCTAATATCCACTTGGCGCTTTATGTTTTTTGTTTTCTTGAATTTTATTTTTTTTAGTTTCTGTTTCGCTGGTGCTGGGTAGACCGGAGGGTGTGTTCTACCTCCAGACTCTACTGCCAGACCTACTTGATACTTGGTTTTGAACCCTGGATGCACTGAAAGCTTCACTAAGTCGCTGATGCTGGCTTCGAACCTGTAGGATTATGTGTCAGCCTCCGCAGCGCAGGGGTTACAAGCGTGCGCCACCCTGCCAGGCTCCACTTGGGGTTTAAGACTCTGCAGCTGTGAATGCCTGGGCTTGCGGGAGGGGCCGCATTTCCTCTCGCGAGAATTATACTGTCCTCGCAGAGGTTCCAGTCCTGGCTTCCACATAGGGCAGAATAGAGGCCCCGAGGGGTGCGTTCAGTAGACGCGGCAAGGTAAAGAGGGCACTGGTATACCTGGCTAACCGAAGGCAGCTCCGTGGAAAGGTTGGGAACTTGTACAACACTTGGCTCAGCCTGCTAACTGTTCTGCCTCCCCTGGCAAACGCCCCGGGGAAGAAGGCAGTCCAAAATGCCACTGCGCGTGCGCAGACCGCGGACGCCCAGAGAAACTGGATTTTTTACAAGGAGGGAGCATGGAGATGGCTGAAGGGCTCCACGCCCGATGTCCAAGTGAGACACAGACCTCTCAAGCTGGGGAGGGTCCAGAACTAAGCATAGGAGAGGGAGGGAGGCCCACGGGATGAGGATCAAAGGGGATTTCCTTAGTGGAGACGGACCAGGGCTCAGAGGAGAGAGGAGCGGGCTATCTGTCTGTCTTTCTGTTCAGTGTGCAGCGCGAGTCCCTGTCGCCCATATGTGACCCAGGTGCGGACCCAGGCATGTCCTCCTACCTTCCCTCGGTGTCTGGTGTCTGAGGTTCTGCATAAAGGGCCTAATATCCACTTGGCTCTTTATGTTTTTTGTTTTCTTGAATTTGATTTCATTTTATTTTCTGTTTCGCGTGTGCTGGGTTGTCCGGAGGGTGTGTTCTACCTCCAGACTCTACTGCTAGACTTACTTGATACTTGGTTTGGAACCCTGGATGCACTGAAAGCTTCACTAATTTGCCGTGGCTGGCTTCGAACCTGTAGGATCCTGTCTCAGCCTCACCAGCGCAGGGGTTACAAGCTTGCACCAACCTGCCAGGCTCCACTTGGGGTTTAAGCCTCTGCAGCTGTGAATGCCAGGGCTTGCGGGAGGGGACGCATTCCCTCTCGCGAGAATCATACTGTCCTCGCGGCGGTTCCAGTCCTGGCTTCCACATAGGGCAGAAAAAGGCCCCGAGGGGTGCGCTCAGTAGACGTGTCAAGGTAAAGAGGACACTGGTATCCCTGGCTAACCGAAGGCAGCTCTGTGGAAAGGGAGGGAACTTGTACAAAACTTGGCTAAGCCTGCTATCTGTTCTGCCTCCCCTGGCAAACGCCCCGGAAAGGATCGCAGTCCAAAATGCCACTACCTGTGCGTGGACCACGAACTGCTGGAAAAACTGGGTTTTTTACAAGAAGGGAGCCTGGAGAGGGCTGAGGTTCCCCATGCCCGATGTCCAAGTGAGACACAGAACTCCCAAGCTTGGGAGGGTCCAGAACTGGGCACAGGAGAGGGAGGGAAGCCCTCGGGATGAGGACCAAAGGGGATTTCCTTTGTGGAGGCGGACCAGGGCTCAGAGCAGAGAGGGGCGGGCTGTCTATCTTTCAGTTCCGTGTGCAGCGCGAGTCCCTGTCGCCCATAGGTGACCCGGGTGCGGACCCAGGCATGTCCTCCTCCCTTTCCTCAGGGTCTAGTGTCTGAAGTTCTGCATAAAGGGCCTAATATCCACTTGGTGCTTTATGTTTTTTGTTTTCTTGAATTTTATTTTTTTTAGTTTCTGTTTCGTGGGTAGACCGGAGGGTGTGGTCTACCTCCAGACTCTACTTCCAGACCTACTTGATACTTGGTTTTGAACCCTGGATGCACTGAAAGCTTCACTAATTCACCGATGCTGGCTTCGAACCTGTAGGATTATGTGTCAGCCTCCCCAGCGCAGGGGTTACAATCGTGCACCACCCTGCCAGGCTCCACTTGTGGTTTAAGCCTCTGCAGCTGTGAATGCCCGGGTTTGCGGGAGGGGCCACATTCCCTCTCGTGAGAATTATACTGTCCTCGCGGCTGTTCCAGTCCTGGATTCCACATAGGGCAGAATAGAGGCCCCAAGGGGTGCGCTCAGTAGACGCGGCAAGGTAAAGAGGGCACTGGTATACCTGGCTAACCGAAGGCAGCTCCGTGGAAAGGGAGGGAACCTGTACAACACTTGACCCAGCCTGATAACTGTTCTGCCTCCCCTGGCAAACGCCCCGGGGAGGAAGGCAGTCCAAAATGCCACTGCTCGTGCGCGGACCGCGGACCCCCGGAGAAACTGGGTTTTTTACAAGGAGGGAGCCTGGAGAGGGCTGAGGGGCTCCAGGCTTGATGTCCAAGTGAGACACTGACCGCCCAAGCTGGGGAGGGTCCAGAACTGGGCACAGGAGAGGGAGGGAGTCCCTCGGGATGAGGAACAAAGGGGATTTCCTTTGTGGAGGCAGACCAGGGCTCAGAGCAGAGAGGGGCGGGCTGTCTGTCTTTCTGTTCAGTGTGCAATGCGAGTCCCTGTTGCCCATAGGTGACCCAGGTGCGGACCCAGGCATGTCCTCCTCCCTTCCCTCAGGGTCTAGTGTCTGAGGTTCTGCATAAAGGGCCTAATATCCACTTGGCGCTTTATGTTTTTTGTTTTCTTGAATTTTATTTTTTTTAGTTTCTGTTTCGCTGGTGCTGGGTAGACCGGAGGGTGTGTTCTACCTCCAGACTCTACTGCCAGACCTACTTGATACTTGGTTTTGAACCCTGGATGCACTGAAAGCTTCACTAAGTCGCTGATGCTGGCTTCGAACCTGTAGGATTATGTGTCAGCCTCCGCAGCGCAGGGGTTACAAGCGTGCGCCACCCTGCCAGGCTCCACTTGGGGTTTAAGACTCTGCAGCTGTGAATGCCTGGGCTTGCGGGAGGGGCCGCATTTCCTCTCGCGAGAATTATACTGTCCTCGCAGAGGTTCCAGTCCTGGCTTCCACATAGGGCAGAATAGAGGCCCCGAGGGGTGCGTTCAGTAGACGCGGCAAGGTAAAGAGGGCACTGGTATACCTGGCTAACCGAAGGCAGCTCCGTGGAAAGGTTGGGAACTTGTACAACACTTGGCTCAGCCTGCTAACTGTTCTGCCTCCCCTGGCAAACGCCCCGGGGAAGAAGGCAGTCCAAAATGCCACTGCGCGTGCGCAGACCGCGGACGCCCAGAGAAACTGGATTTTTTACAAGGAGGGAGCATGGAGATGGCTGAAGGGCTCCACGCCCGATGTCCAAGTGAGACACAGACCTCTCAAGCTGGGGAGGGTCCAGAACTAAGCATAGGAGAGGGAGGGAGGCCCACGGGATGAGGATCAAAGGGGATTTCCTTAGTGGAGACGGACCAGGGCTCAGAGGAGAGAGGAGCGGGCTATCTGTCTGTCTTTCTGTTCAGTGTGCAGCGCGAGTCCCTGTCGTCCATATGTGACCCAGGTGCGGACCCAGGCATGTCCTCCTACCTTCCCTCGGTGTCTGGTGTCTGAGGTTCTGCATAAAGGGCCTAATATCCACTTGGCTCTTTATGTTTTTTGTTTTCTTGAATTTGATTTCATTTTATTTTCTGTTTCGCGTGTGCTGGGTTGTCCGGAGGGTGTGTTCTACCTCCAGACTCTACTGCTAGACTTACTTGATACTTGGTTTGGAACCCTGGATGCACTGAAAGCTTCACTAATTTGCCGTGGCTGGCTTCGAACCTGTAGGATCCTGTCTCAGCCTCACCAGCGCAGGGGTTACAAGCTTGCACCAACCTGCCAGGCTCCACTTGGGGTTTAAGCCTCTGCAGCTGTGAATGCCAGGGCTTGCGGGAGGGGACGCATTCCCTCTCGCGAGAATCATACTGTCCTCGCGGCGGTTCCAGTCCTGGCTTCCACATAGGGCAGAAAAAGGCCCCGAGGGGTGCGCTCAGTAGACGTGTCAAGGTAAAGAGGACACTGGTATCCCTGGCTAACCGAAGGCAGCTCTGTGGAAAGGGAGGGAACTTGTACAAAACTTGGCTAAGCCTGCTATCTGTTCTGCCTCCCCTGGCAAACGCCCCGGAAAGGATCGCAGTCCAAAATGCCACTACCTGTGCGTGGACCACGAACTGCTGGAAAAACTGGGTTTTTTACAAGAAGGGAGCCTGGAGAGGGCTGAGGTTCCCCATGCCCGATGTCCAAGTGAGACACAGAACTCCCAAGCTTGGGAGGGTCCAGAACTGGGCACAGGAGAGGGAGGGAAGCCCTCGGGATGAGGACCAAAGGGGATTTCCTTTGTGGAGGCGGACCAGGGCTCAGAGCAGAGAGGGGCGGGCTGTCTATCTTTCAGTTCCGTGTGCAGCGCGAGTCCCTGTCGCCCATAGGTGACCCGGGTGCGGACCCAGGCATGTCCTCCTCCCTTTCCTCAGGGTCTAGTGTCTGAAGTTCTGCATAAAGGGCCTAATATCCACTTGGTGCTTTATGTTTTTTGTTTTCTTGAATTTTATTTTTTTTAGTTTCTGTTTCGTGGGTAGACCGGAGGGTGTGGTCTACCTCCAGACTCTACTTCCAGACCTACTTGATACTTGGTTTTGAACCCTGGATGCACTGAAAGCTTCACTAATTCACCGATGCTGGCTTCGAACCTGTAGGATTATGTGTCAGCCTCCCCAGCGCAGGGGTTACAATCGTGCACCACCCTGCCAGGCTCCACTTGTGGTTTAAGCCTCTGCAGCTGTGAATGCCCGGGTTTGCGGGAGGGGCCACATTCCCTCTCGTGAGAATTATACTGTCCTCGCGGCAGTTCCAGTCCTGGATTCCACATAGGGCAGAATAGAGGCCCCAAGGGGTGCGCTCAGTAGACGCGGCAAGGTAAAGAGGGCACTGGTATACCTGGCTAACCGAAGGCAGCTCCGTGGAAAGGGAGGGAACCTGTACAACACTTGACCCAGCCTGATAACTGTTCTGCCTCCCCTGGCAAACGCCCCGGGGAGGAAGGCAGTCCAAAATGCCACTGCTCGTGCGCGGACCGCGGACCCCCGGAGAAACTGGGTTTTTTACAAGGAGGGAGCCTGGAGAGGGCTGAGGGGCTCCAGGCTTGATGTCCAAGTGAGACACTGACCGCCCAAGCTGGGGAGGGTCCAGAACTGGGCACAGGAGAGGGAGGGAGTCCCTCGGGATGAGGAACAAAGGGGATTTCCTTTGTGGAGGCAGACCAGGGCTCAGAGCAGAGAGGGGCGGGCTGTCTGTCTTTCTGTTCAGTGTGCAATGCGAGTCCCTGTTGCCCATAGGTGACCCAGGTGCGGACCCAGGCATGTCCTCCTCCCTTCCCTCAGGGTCTAGTGTCTGAGGTTCTGCATAAAGGGCCTAATATCCACTTGGCGCTTTATGTTTTTTGTTTTCTTGAATTTTATTTTTTTTAGTTTCTGTTTCGCTGGTGCTGGGTAGACCGGAGGGTGTGTTCTACCTCCAGACTCTACTGCCAGACCTACTTGATACTTGGTTTTGAACCCTGGATGCACTGAAAGCTTCACTAAGTCGCTGATGCTGGCTTCGAACCTGTAGGATTATGTGTCAGCCTCCGCAGCGCAGGGGTTACAAGCGTGCGCCACCCTGCCAGGCTCCACTTGGGGTTTAAGACTCTGCAGCTGTGAATGCCTGGGCTTGCGGGAGGGGCCGCATTTCCTCTCGCGAGAATTATACTGTCCTCGCAGAGGTTCCAGTCCTGGCTTCCACATAGGGCAGAATAGAGGCCCCGAGGGGTGCGTTCAGTAGACGCGGCAAGGTAAAGAGGGCACTGGTATACCTGGCTAACCGAAGGCAGCTCCGTGGAAAGGTTGGGAACTTGTACAACACTTGGCTCAGCCTGCTAACTGTTCTGCCTCCCCTGGCAAACGCCCCGGGGAAGAAGGCAGTCCAAAATGCCACTGCGCGTGCGCAGACCGCGGACGCCCAGAGAAACTGGATTTTTTACAAGGAGGGAGCATGGAGATGGCTGAAGGGCTCCACGCCCGATGTCCAAGTGAGACACAGACCTCTCAAGCTGGGGAGGGTCCAGAACTAAGCATAGGAGAGGGAGGGAGGCCCACGGGATGAGGATCAAAGGGGATTTCCTTAGTGGAGACGGACCAGGGCTCAGAGGAGAGAGGAGCGGGCTATCTGTCTGTCTTTCTGTTCAGTGTGCAGCGCGAGTCCCTGTCGCCCATATGTGACCCAGGTGCGGACCCAGGCATGTCCTCCTACCTTCCCTCGGTGTCTGGTGTCTGAGGTTCTGCATAAAGGGCCTAATATCCACTTGGCTCTTTATGTTTTTTGTTTTCTTGAATTTGATTTCATTTTATTTTCTGTTTCGCGTGTGCTGGGTTGTCCGGAGGGTGTGTTCTACCTCCAGACTCTACTGCTAGACTTACTTGATACTTGGTTTGGAACCCTGGATGCACTGAAAGCTTCACTAATTTGCCGTGGCTGGCTTCGAACCTGTAGGATCCTGTCTCAGCCTCACCAGCGCAGGGGTTACAAGCTTGCACCAACCTGCCAGGCTCCACTTGGGGTTTAAGCCTCTGCAGCTGTGAATGCCAGGGCTTGCGGGAGGGGACGCATTCCCTCTCGCGAGAATCATACTGTCCTCGCGGCGGTTCCAGTCCTGGCTTCCACATAGGGCAGAAAAAGGCCCCGAGGGGTGCGCTCAGTAGACGTGTCAAGGTAAAGAGGACACTGGTATCCCTGGCTAACCGAAGGCAGCTCTGTGGAAAGGGAGGGAACTTGTACAAAACTTGGCTAAGCCTGCTATCTGTTCTGCCTCCCCTGGCAAACGCCCCGGAAAGGATCGCAGTCCAAAATGCCACTACCTGTGCGTGGACCACGAACTGCTGGAAAAACTGGGTTTTTTACAAGAAGGGAGCCTGGAGAGGGCTGAGGTTCCCCATGCCCGATGTCCAAGTGAGACACAGAACTCCCAAGCTTGGGAGGGTCCAGAACTGGGCACAGGAGAGGGAGGGAAGCCCTCGGGATGAGGACCAAAGGGGATTTCCTTTGTGGAGGCGGACCAGGGCTCAGAGCAGAGAGGGGCGGGCTGTCTATCTTTCAGTTCCGTGTGCAGCGCGAGTCCCTGTCGCCCATAGGTGACCCGGGTGCGGACCCAGGCATGTCCTCCTCCCTTTCCTCAGGGTCTAGTGTCTGAAGTTCTGCATAAAGGGCCTAATATCCACTTGGTGCTTTATGTTTTTTGTTTTCTTGAATTTTATTTTTTTTAGTTTCTGTTTCGTGGGTAGACCGGAGGGTGTGGTCTACCTCCAGACTCTACTTCCAGACCTACTTGATACTTGGTTTTGAACCCTGGATGCACTGAAAGCTTCACTAATTCACCGATGCTGGCTTCGAACCTGTAGGATTATGTGTCAGCCTCCCCAGCGCAGGGGTTACAATCGTGCACCACCCTGCCAGGCTCCATTTGTGGTTTAAGCCTCTGCAGCTGTGAATGCCCGGGTTTGCGGGAGGGGCCACATTCCCTCTCGTGAGAATTATACTGTCCTCGCGGCAGTTCCAGTCCTGGATTCCACATAGGGCAGAATAGAGGCCCCAAGGGGTGCGCTCAGTAGACGCGGCAAGGTAAAGAGGGCACTGGTATACCTGGCTAACCGAAGGCAGCTCCGTGGAAAGGGAGGGAACCTGTACAACACTTGACCCAGCCTGATAACTGTTCTGCCTCCCCTGGCAAACGCCCCGGGGAGGAAGGCAGTCCAAAATGCCACTGCTCGTGCGCGGACCGCGGACCCCCGGAGAAACTGGGTTTTTTACAAGGAGGGAGCCTGGAGAGGGCTGAAGGGCTCCAGGCCTGATGTCCAAGTGAGACACTGACCGCCCAAGCTGGGGAGGGTCCAGAACTGGGCACAGGAGAGGGAGGGAGTCCCTCGAGATGAGGAACAAAGGGGATTTCCTTTGTGTAGGCAGACCAGGGCTCAGAGCAGAGAGGGGCGGGCTGTCTGTCTTTCTGTTCAGTGTGCAATGCGAGTCCCTGTTGCCCATAGGTGACCCAGGTGCGGACCCAGGCATGTCCTCCTCCCTTCCCTCAGGGTCTAGTGTCTGAGGTTCTGCATAAAGGGCCTAATATCCACTTGGCGCTTTATGTTTTTTGTTTTCTTGAATTTGATTTCATTTTATTTTCTGTTTCGCGTGTGCTGGGTTGTCCGGAGGGTGTGTTCTACCTCCAGACTCTACTGCTAGACTTACTTGATACTTGGTTTTGAACCCTGGATGCACTGAAAGCTTCACTAAGTCGCTGATGCTGGCTTCAAACCTGTAGGATTATGTGTCAGCCTCCCCAGCGCAGGGGTTACAAGTGTGCGCCACCCTGCCAGGCTCCACTTGGGGTTTAAGACTCTGCAGCTGTGAATGCCTGGGCTTGCGGGAGGGGCCGCATTTCCTCTCGCGAGAATTATACTGTCCTCGCGGCTGTTCCAGTCCTGGATTCCACATAGGGCAGAATAGAGGCCCCAAGGGGTGCGCTCAGTAGACGCGGCAAGGTAAAGAGGGCACTGGTATACCTGGCTAACCGAAGGCAGCTCCGTGGAAAGGGAGGGAACCTGTACAACACTTGACCCAGCCTGATAACTGTTCTGCCTCCCCTGGCAAACGCCCCGGGGAGGAAGGCAGTCCAAAATGCCACTGCTCGTGCGCGGACCGCGGACCCCAGGAGAAACTGGGTTTTTTACAAGGAGGGAGCCTGGAGAGGGCTGAGGGGCTCCAGGCCTGATGTCCAAGTGAGACACTGACCGCCCAAGCTGGGGAGGGTCCAGAACTGGGCACAGGAGAGGGAGGGAGTCCCTCGGGATGAGGAACAAAGGGGATTTCCTTTGTGGAGGCAGACCAGGGCTCAGAGCAGAGAGGGGCGGGCTGTCTGTCTTTCTGTTCAGTGTGCAATGCGAGTCCCTGTTGCCCATAGGTGACCCAGGTGCGGACCCAGGCATGTCCTCCTCCCTTCCCTCAGGGTCTAGTGTCTGAGGTTCTGCATAAAGGGCCTAATATCCACTTGGTGCTTTATGTTTTTTGTTTTCTTGAATTTTATTTTTTTTAGTTTCTGTTTCGTGGGTAGACCGGAGGGTGTGGTCTACCTCCAGACTCTACTTCCAGACCTACTTGATACTTGGTTTTGAACCCTGGATGCACTGAAAGCTTCACTAATTCACCGATGCTGGCTTCGAACCTGTAGGATTATGTGTCAGCCTCCCCAGCGCAGGGGTTACAATCGTGCACCACCCTGCCAGGCTCCACTTGTGGTTTAAGCCTCTGCAGCTGTGAATGCCCGGGTTTGCGGGAGGGGCCACATTCCCTCTCGTGAGAATTATACTGTCCTCGCGGCTGTTCCAGTCCTGGATTCCACATAGGGCAGAATAGAGGCCCCAAGGGGTGCGCTCAGTAGACGCGGCAAGGTAAAGAGGGCACTGGTATACCTGGCTAACCGAAGGCAGCTCCGTGGAAAGGGAGGGAACCTGTACAACACTTGACCCAGCCTGATAACTGTTCTGCCTCCCCTGGCAAACGCCCCGGGGAGGAAGGCAGTCCAAAATGCCACTGCTCGTGCGCGGACCGCGGACCCCCGGAGAAACTGGGTTTTTTACAAGGAGGGAGCCTGGAGAGGGCTGAGGGGCTCCAGGCCTGATGTCCAAGTGAGACACTGACCGCCCAAGCTGGGGAGGGTCCAGAACTGGGCACAGGAGAGGGAGGGAGTCCCTCGGGATGAGGAACAAAGGGGATTTCCTTTGTGGAGGCAGACCAGGGCTCAGAGCAGAGAGGGGCGGGCTGTCTGTCTTTCTGTTCAGTGTGCAATGCGAGTCCCTGTTGCCCATAGGTGACCCAAGTGAAGACCCAGGCATGTCCTCCTCCCTTTCCTCAGGGTCTAGTGTCTGAGGTTCTGCATAAAGGGCCTAATATCCACTTGGCGCTTTATGTTTTTTGTGTTCTTGAATTTTATTTTTTTTAGTTTCTGTTTCGCTGGTGCTGGGTAGACCGGAGGGTGTGTTCTACCTCCAGACTCTACTGCCAGACCTACTTGATACTTGGTTTTGAACCCTGGATGCACTGAAAGCTTCACTAAGTCGCTGATGCTGGCTTCGAACCTGTAGGATTATGTGTCAGCCTCCGCAGCGCAGGGGTTACAAGCGTGCGCCACCCTGCCAGGCTCCACTTGGGGTTTAAGACTCTGCAGCTGTGAATGCCTGGGCTTGCGGGAGGGGCCGCATTTCCTCTCGCGAGAATTATACTGTCCTCGCAGAGGTTCCAGTCCTGGCTTCCACATAGGGCAGAATAGAGGCCCCGAGGGGTGCGTTCAGTAGACACGGCAAGGTAAAGAGGGCACTGGTATACCTGGCTAACCGAAGGCAGCTCCGTGGAAAGGTTGGGAACTTGTACAACACTTGGCTCAGCCTGCTAACTGTTCTGCCTCCCCTGGCAAACGCCCCGGGGAAGAAGGCAGTCCAAAATGCCACTGCGCGTGCGCAGACCGCGGACGCCCAGAGAAACTGGATTTTTTACAAGGAGGGAGCATGGAGATGGCTGAAGGGCTCCACGCCCGATGTCCAAGTGAGACACAGACCTCTCAAGCTGGGGAGGGTCCAGAACTAAGCATAGGAGAGGGAGGGAGGCCCACGGGATGAGGATCAAAGGGGATTTCCTTAGTGGAGACGGACCAGGGCTCAGAGGAGAGAGGAGCGGGCTATCTGTCTGTCTTTCTGTTCAGTGTGCAGCGCGAGTCCCTGTCGCCCATATGTGACCCAGGTGCGGACCCAGGCATGTCCTCCTACCTTCCCTCGGTGTCTGGTGTCTGAGGTTCTGCATAAAGGGCCTAATATCCACTTGGCTCTTTATGTTTTTTGTTTTCTTGAATTTGATTTCATTTTATTTTCTGTTTCGCGTGTGCTGGGTTGTCCGGAGGGTGTGTTCTACCTCCAGACTCTACTGCTAGACTTACTTGATACTTGGTTTGGAACCCTGGATGCACTGAAAGCTTCACTAATTTGCCGTGGCTGGCTTCGAACCTGTAGGATCCTGTCTCAGCCTCACCGGCGCAGGGGTTACAAGCTTGCACCAACCTGCCAGGCTCCACTTGGGGTTTAAGCCTCTGCAGCTGTGAATGCCAGGGCTTGCGGGAGGGGACGCATTCCCTCTCGCGAGAATCATACTGTCCTCGCGGCGGTTCCAGTCCTGGCTTCCACATAGGGCAGAAGAAGGCCCCGAGGGTTGCGCTCAGTAGACGTGTCAAGGTAAAGAGGACACTGGTATCCCTGGCTAACCGAAGGCAGCTCTGTGGAAAGGGAGGGAACTTGTACAAAACTTGGCTAAGCCTGCTATCTGTTCTGCCTCCCCTGGCAAACGCCCCGGAAAGGATCGCAGTCCAAAATGCCACTACCTGTGCGTGGACCACGAACTGCTGGAAAAACTGGGTTTTTTACAAGAAGGGAGCCTGGAGAGGGCTGAGGTTCCCCATGCCCGATGTCCAAGTGAGACACAGAACTCCCAAGCTTGGGAGGGTCCAGAACTGGGCACAGGAGAGGGAGGGAAGCCCTCGGGATGAGGACCAAAGGGGATTTCCTTTGTGGAGGCGGACCAGGGCTCAGAGCAGAGAGGGGCGGGCTGTCTATCTTTCAGTTCCGTGTGCAGCGCGAGTCCCTGTCGCCCATAGGTGACCCGGGTGCGGACCCAGGCATGTCCTCCTCCCTTTCCTCAGGGTCTAGTGTCTGAAGTTCTGCATAAAGGGCCTAATATCCACTTGGTGCTTTATGTTTTTTGTTTTCTTGAATTTTATTTTTTTTAGTTTCTGTTTCGTGGGTAGACCGGAGGGTGTGGTCTACCTCCAGACTCTACTTCCAGACCTACTTGATACTTGGTTTTGAACCCTGGATGCACTGAAAGCTTCACTAATTCACCGATGCTGGCTTCGAACCTGTAGGATTATGTGTCAGCCTCCCCAGCGCAGGGGTTACAATCGTGCACCACCCTGCCAGGCTCCACTTGTGGTTTAAGCCTCTGCAGCTGTGAATGCCCGGGTTTGCGGGAGGGGCCACATTCCCTCTCGTGAGAATTATACTGTCCTCGCGGCTGTTCCAGTCCTGGATTCCACATAGGGCAGAATAGAGGCCCCAAGGGGTGCGCTCAGTAGACGCGGCAAGGTAAAGAGGGCACTGGTATACCTGGCTAACCGAAGGCAGCTCCGTGGAAAGGGAGGGAACCTGTACAACACTTGACCCAGCCTGATAACTGTTCTGCCTCCCCTGGCAAACGCCCCGGGGAGGAAGGCAGTCCAAAATGCCACTGCTCGTGCGCGGACCGCGGACCCCCGGAGAAACTGGGTTTTTTACAAGGAGGGAGCCTGGAGAGGGCTGAGGGGCTCCAGGCCTGATGTCCAAGTGAGACACTGACCGCCCAAGCTGGGGAGGGTCCAGAACTGGGCACAGGAGAGGGAGGGAGTCCCTCGGGATGAGGAACAAAGGGGATTTCCTTTGTGGAGGCAGACCAGGGCTCAGAGCAGAGAGGGGCGGGCTGTCTGTCTTTCTGTTCAGTGTGCAATGCGAGTCCCTGTTGCCCATAGGTGACCCAAGTGAAGACCCAGGCATGTCCTCCTCCCTTTCCTCAGGGTCTAGTGTCTGAGGTTCTGCATAAAGGGCCTAATATCCACTTGGCGCTTTATGTTTTTTGTGTTCTTGAATTTTATTTTTTTTAGTTTCTGTTTCGCTGGTGCTGGGTAGACCGGAGGGTGTGTTCTACCTCCAGACTCTACTGCCAGACCTACTTGATACTTGGTTTTGAACCCTGGATGCACTGAAAGCTTCACTAAGTCGCTGATGCTGGCTTCGAACCTGTAGGATTATGTGTCAGCCTCCGCAGCGCAGGGGTTACAAGCGTGCGCCACCCTGCCAGGCTCCACTTGGGGTTTAAGACTCTGCAGCTGTGAATGCCTGGGCTTGCGGGAGGGGCCGCATTTCCTCTCGCGAGAATTATACTGTCCTCGCAGAGGTTCCAGTCCTGGCTTCCACATAGGGCAGAATAGAGGCCCCGAGGGGTGCGTTCAGTAGACACGGCAAGGTAAAGAGGGCACTGGTATACCTGGCTAACCGAAGGCAGCTCCGTGGAAAGGTTGGGAACTTGTACAACACTTGGCTCAGCCTGCTAACTGTTCTGCCTCCCCTGGCAAACGCCCCGGGGAAGAAGGCAGTCCAAAATGCCACTGCGCGTGCGCAGACCGCGGACGCCCAGAGAAACTGGATTTTTTACAAGGAGGGAGCATGGAGATGGCTGAAGGGCTCCACGCCCGATGTCCAAGTGAGACACAGACCTCTCAAGCTGGGGAGGGTCCAGAACTAAGCATAGGAGAGGGAGGGAGGCCCACGGGATGAGGATCAAAGGGGATTTCCTTAGTGGAGACGGACCAGGGCTCAGAGGAGAGAGGAGCGGGCTATCTGTCTGTCTTTCTGTTCAGTGTGCAGCGCGAGTCCCTGTCGCCCATATGTGACCCAGGTGCGGACCCAGGCATGTCCTCCTACCTTCCCTCGGTGTCTGGTGTCTGAGGTTCTGCATAAAGGGCCTAATATCCACTTGGCTCTTTATGTTTTTTGTTTTCTTGAATTTGATTTCATTTTATTTTCTGTTTCGCGTGTGCTGGGTTGTCCGGAGGGTGTGTTCTACCTCCAGACTCTACTGCTAGACTTACTTGATACTTGGTTTGGAACCCTGGATGCACTGAAAGCTTCACTAATTTGCCGTGGCTGGCTTCGAACCTGTAGGATCCTGTCTCAGCCTCACCGGCGCAGGGGTTACAAGCTTGCACCAACCTGCCAGGCTCCACTTGGGGTTTAAGCCTCTGCAGCTGTGAATGCCAGGGCTTGCGGGAGGGGACGCATTCCCTCTCGCGAGAATCATACTGTCCTCGCGGCGGTTCCAGTCCTGGCTTCCACATAGGGCAGAAGAAGGCCCCGAGGGTTGCGCTCAGTAGACGTGTCAAGGTAAAGAGGACACTGGTATCCCTGGCTAACCGAAGGCAGCTCTGTGGAAAGGGAGGGAACTTGTACAAAACTTGGCTAAGCCTGCTATCTGTTCTGCCTCCCCTGGCAAACGCCCCGGAAAGGATCGCAGTCCAAAATGCCACTACCTGTGCGTGGACCACGAACTGCTGGAAAAACTGGGTTTTTTACAAGAAGGGAGCCTGGAGAGGGCTGAGGTTCCCCATGCCCGATGTCCAAGTGAGACACAGAACTCCCAAGCTTGGGAGGGTCCAGAACTGGGCACAGGAGAGGGAGGGAAGCCCTCGGGATGAGGACCAAAGGGGATTTCCTTTGTGGAGGCGGACCAGGGCTCAGAGCAGAGAGGGGCGGGCTGTCTATCTTTCAGTTCCGTGTGCAGCGCGAGTCCCTGTCGCCCATAGGTGACCCGGGTGCGGACCCAGGCATGTCCTCCTCCCTTTCCTCAGGGTCTAGTGTCTGAAGTTCTGCATAAAGGGCCTAATATCCACTTGGTGCTTTATGTTTTTTGTTTTCTTGAATTTTATTTTTTTTAGTTTCTGTTTCGTGGGTAGACCGGAGGGTGTGGTCTACCTCCAGACTCTACTTCCAGACCTACTTGATACTTGGTTTTGAACCCTGGATGCACTGAAAGCTTCACTAATTCACCGATGCTGGCTTCGAACCTGTAGGATTATGTGTCAGCCTCCCCAGCGCAGGGGTTACAATCGTGCACCACCCTGCCAGGCTCCACTTGTGGTTTAAGCCTCTGCAGCTGTGAATGCCCGGGTTTGCGGGAGGGGCCACATTCCCTCTCGTGAGAATTATACTGTCCTCGCGGCTGTTCCAGTCCTGGATTCCACATAGGGCAGAATAGAGGCCCCAAGGGGTGCGCTCAGTAGACGCGGCAAGGTAAAGAGGGCACTGGTATACCTGGCTAACCGAAGGCAGCTCCGTGGAAAGGGAGGGAACCTGTACAACACTTGACCCAGCCTGATAACTGTTCTGCCTCCCCTGGCAAACGCCCCGGGGAGGAAGGCAGTCCAAAATGCCACTGCTCGTGCGCGGACCGCGGACCCCCGGAGAAACTGGGTTTTTTACAAGGAGGGAGCCTGGAGAGGGCTGAGGGGCTCCAGGCCTGATGTCCAAGTGAGACACTGACCGCCCAAGCTGGGGAGGGTCCAGAACTGGGCACAGGAGAGGGAGGGAGTCCCTCGGGATGAGGAACAAAGGGGATTTCCTTTGTGGAGGCAGACCAGGGCTCAGAGCAGAGAGGGGCGGGCTGTCTGTCTTTCTGTTCAGTGTGCAATGCGAGTCCCTGTTGCCCATAGGTGACCCAGGTGAGGACCCAGGCATGTCCTCCTCCCTTCCCTCAGGGTCTAGTGTCTGAGGTTCTGCATAAAGGGCCTAATATCCACTTGGCGCTTTATGTTTTTTGTGTTCTTGAATTTTATTTTTTTTAGTTTCTGTTTCGCTGGTGCTGGGTAGACCGGAGGGTGTGTTCTACCTCCAGACTCTACTGCCAGACCTACTTGATACTTGGTTTTGAACCCTGGATGCACTGAAAGCTTCACTAAGTCGCTGATGCTGGCTTCGAACCTGTAGGATTATGTGTCAGCCTCCGCAGCGCAGGGGTTACAAGCGTGCGCCACCCTGCCAGGCTCCACTTGGGGTTTAAGACTCTGCAGCTGTGAATGCCTGGGCTTGCGGGAGGGGCCGCATTTCCTCTCGCGAGAATTATACTGTCCTCGCAGAGGTTCCAGTCCTGGCTTCCACATAGGGCAGAATAGAGGCCCCGAGGGGTGCGTTCAGTAGACGCGGCAAGGTAAAGAGGGCACTGGTATACCTGGCTAACCGAAGGCAGCTCCGTGGAAAGGTTGGGAACTTGTACAACACTTGGCTCAGCCTGCTAACTGTTCTGCCTCCCCTGGCAAACGCCCCGGGGAAGAAGGCAGTCCAAAATGCCACTGCGCGTGCGCAGACCGCGGACGCCCAGAGAAACTGGATTTTTTACAAGGAGGGAGCATGGAGATGGCTGAAGGGCTCCACGCCCGATGTCCAAGTGAGACACAGACCTCTCAAGCTGGGGAGGGTCCAGAACTAAGCATAGGAGAGGGAGGGAGGCCCACGGGATGAGGATCAAAGGGAATTTCCTTAGTGGAGACGGACCAGGGCTCAGAGGAGAGAGGAGCGGGCTATCTGTCTGTCTTTCTGTTCAGTGTGCAGCGCGAGTCCCTGTCGCCCATATGTGACCCAGGTGCGGACCCAGGCATGTCCTCCTACCTTCCCTCGGTGTCTGGTGTCTGAGGTTCTGCATAAAGGGCCTAATATCCACTTGGCTCTTTATGTTTTTTGTTTTCTTGAATTTGATTTCATTTTATTTTCTGTTTCGCGTGTGCTGGGTTGTCCGGAGGGTGTGTTCTACCTCCAGACTCTACTGCTAGACTTACTTGATACTTGGTTTGGAACCCTGGATGCACTGAAAGCTTCACTAATTTGCCGTGGCTGGCTTCGAACCTGTAGGATCCTGTCTCAGCCTCACCAGCGCAGGGGTTACAAGCTTGCACCAACCTGCCAGGCTCCACTTGGGGTTTAAGCCTCTGCAGCTGTGAATGCCAGGGCTTGCGGGAGGGGACGCATTCCCTCTCGCGAGAATCATACTGTCCTCGCGGCGGTTCCAGTCCTGGCTTCCACATAGGGCAGAAAAAGGCCCCGAGGGGTGCGCTCAGTAGACGTGTCAAGGTAAAGAGGACACTGGTATCCCTGGCTAACCGAAGGCAGCTCTGTGGAAAGGGAGGGAACTTGTACAAAACTTGGCTAAGCCTGCTATCTGTTCTGCCTCCCCTGGCAAACGCCCCGGAAAGGATCGCAGTCCAAAATGCCACTACCTGTGCGTGGACCACGAACTGCTGGAAAAACTGGGTTTTTTTACAAGAAGGGAGCCTGGAGAGGGCTGAGGTTCCCCATGCCCGATGTCCAAGTGAGACACAGAACTCCCAAGCTTGGGAGGGTCCAGAACTGGGCACAGGAGAGGGAGGGAAGCCCTCGGGATGAGGACCAAAGGGGATTTCCTTTGTGGAGGCGGACCAGGGCTCAGAGCAGAGAGGGGCGGGCTGTCTATCTTTCAGTTCCGTGTGCAGCGCGAGTCCCTGTCGCCCATAGGTGACCCGGGTGCGGACCCAGGCATGTCCTCCTCCCTTTCCTCAGGGTCTAGTGTCTGAAGTTCTGCATAAAGGGCCTAATATCCACTTGGTGCTTTATGTTTTTTGTTTTCTTGAATTTTATTTTTTTTAGTTTCTGTTTCGTGGGTAGACCGGAGGGTGTGGTCTACCTCCAGACTCTACTTCCAGACCTACTTGATACTTGGTTTTGAACCCTGGATGCACTGAAAGCTTCACTAATTCACCGATGCTGGCTTCGAACCTGTAGGATTATGTGTCAGCCTCCCCAGCGCAGGGGTTACAATCGTGCACCACCCTGCCAGGCTCCACTTGTGGTTTAAGCCTCTGCAGCTGTGAATGCCCGGGTTTGCGGGAGGGGCCACATTCCCTCTCGTGAGAATTATACTGTCCTCGCGGCTGTTCCAGTCCTGGATTCCACATAGGGCAGAATAGAGGCCCCAAGGGGTGCGCTCAGTAGACGCGGCAAGGTAAAGAGGGCACTGGTATACCTGGCTAACCGAAGGCAGCTCCGTGGAAAGGGAGGGAACCTGTACAACACTTGACCCAGCCTGATAACTGTTCTGCCTCCCCTGGCAAACGCCCCGGGGAGGAAGGCAGTCCAAAATGCCACTGCTCGTGCGCGGACCGCGGACCCCCGGAGAAACTGGGTTTTTTACAAGGAGGGAGCCTGGAGAGGGCTGAGGGGCTCCAGGCCTGATGTCCAAGTGAGACACTGACCGCCCAAGCTGGGGAGGGTCCAGAACTGGGCACAGGAGAGGGAGGGAGTCCCTCGGGATGAGGAACAAAGGGGATTTCCTTTGTGGAGGCAGACCAGGGCTCAGAGCAGAGAGGGGCGGGCTGTCTGTCTTTCTGTTCAGTGTGCAATGCGAGTCCCTGTTGCCCATAGGTGACCCAGGTGCGGACCCAGGCATGTCCTCCTCCCTTCCCTCAGGGTCTAGTGTCTGAGGTTCTGCATAAAGGGCCTAATATCCACTTGGCGCTTTATGTTTTTTGTTTTCTTGAATTTTATTTTTTTTAGTTTCTGTTTCGCTGGTGCTGGGTAGACCGGAGGGTGTGTTCTACCTCCAGACTCTACTGCCAGACCTACTTGATACTTGGTTTTGAACCCTGGATGCACTGAAAGCTTCACTAAGTCGCTGATGCTGGCTTCGAACCTGTAGGATTATGTGTCAGCCTCCGCAGCGCAGGGGTTACAAGCGTGCGCCACCCTGCCAGGCTCCACTTGGGGTTTAAGACTCTGCAGCTGTGAATGCCTGGGCTTGCGGGAGGGGCCGCATTTCCTCTCGCGAGAATTATACTGTCCTCGCAGAGGTTCCAGTCCTGGCTTCCACATAGGGCAGAATAGAGGCCCCGAGGGGTGCGTTCAGTAGACGCGGCAAGGTAAAGAGGGCACTGGTATACCTGGCTAACCGAAGGCAGCTCCGTGGAAAGGTTGGGAACTTGTACAACACTTGGCTCAGCCTGCTAACTGTTCTGCCTCCCCTGGCAAACGCCCCGGGGAAGAAGGCAGTCCAAAATGCCACTGCGCGTGCGCAGACCGCGGACGCCCAGAGAAACTGGATTTTTTACAAGGAGGGAGCATGGAGATGGCTGAAGGGCTCCACGCCCGATGTCCAAGTGAGACACAGACCTCTCAAGCTGGGGAGGGTCCAGAACTAAGCATAGGAGAGGGAGGGAGGCCCACGGGATGAGGATCAAAGGGGATTTCCTTAGTGGAGACGGACCAGGGCTCAGAGGAGAGAGGAGCGGGCTATCTGTCTGTCTTTCTGTTCAGTGTGCAGCGCGAGTCCCTGTCGCCCATATGTGACCCAGGTGCGGACCCAGGCATGTCCTCCTACCTTCCCTCGGTGTCTGGTGTCTGAGGTTCTGCATAAAGGGCCTAATATCCACTTGGCTCTTTATGTTTTTTGTTTTCTTGAATTTGATTTCATTTTATTTTCTGTTTCGCGTGTGCTGGGTTGTCCGGAGGGTGTGTTCTACCTCCAGACTCTACTGCTAGACTTACTTGATACTTGGTTTGGAACCCTGGATGCACTGAAAGCTTCACTAATTTGCCGTGGCTGGCTTCGAACCTGTAGGATCCTGTCTCAGCCTCACCAGCGCAGGGGTTACAAGCTTGCACCAACCTGCCAGGCTCCACTTGGGGTTTAAGCCTCTGCAGCTGTGAATGCCAGGGCTTGCGGGAGGGGACGCATTCCCTCTCGCGAGAATCATACTGTCCTCGCGGCGGTTCCAGTCCTGGCTTCCACATAGGGCAGAAAAAGGCCCCGAGGGGTGCGCTCAGTAGACGTGTCAAGGTAAAGAGGACACTGGTATCCCTGGCTAACCGAAGGCAGCTCTGTGGAAAGGGAGGGAACTTGTACAAAACTTGGCTAAGCCTGCTATCTGTTCTGCCTCCCCTGGCAAACGCCCCGGAAAGGATCGCAGTCCAAAATGCCACTACCTGTGCGTGGACCACGAACTGCTGGAAAAACTGGGTTTTTTACAAGAAGGGAGCCTGGAGAGGGCTGAGGTTCCCCATGCCCGATGTCCAAGTGAGACACAGAACTCCCAAGCTTGGGAGGGTCCAGAACTGGGCACAGGAGAGGGAGGGAAGCCCTCGGGATGAGGACCAAAGGGGATTTCCTTTGTGGAGGCGGACCAGGGCTCAGAGCAGAGAGGGGCGGGCTGTCTATCTTTCAGTTCCGTGTGCAGCGCGAGTCCCTGTCGCCCATAGGTGACCCGGGTGCGGACCCAGGCATGTCCTCCTCCCTTTCCTCAGGGTCTAGTGTCTGAAGTTCTGCATAAAGGGCCTAATATCCACTTGGTGCTTTATGTTTTTTGTTTTCTTGAATTTTATTTTTTTTAGTTTCTGTTTCGTGGGTAGACCGGAGGGTGTGGTCTACCTCCAGACTCTACTTCCAGACCTACTTGATACTTGGTTTTGAACCCTGGATGCACTGAAAGCTTCACTAATTCACCGATGCTGGCTTCGAACCTGTAGGATTATGTGTCAGCCTCCCCAGCGCAGGGGTTACAATCGTGCACCACCCTGCCAGGCTCCACTTGTGGTTTAAGCCTATGCAGCTGTGAATGCCCGGGTTTGCGGGAGGGGCCACATTCCCTCTCGTGAGAATTATACTGTCCTCGCGGCAGTTCCAGTCCTGGATTCCACATAGGGCAGAATAGAGGCCCCAAGGGGTGCGCTCAGTAGACGCGGCAAGGTAAAGAGGGCACTGGTATACCTGGCTAACTGAAGGCAGCTCCGTGGAAAGGGAGGGAACCTGTACAACACTTGACCCAGCCTGATAACTGTTCTGCCTCCCCTGGCAAACGCCCCGGGGAGGAAGGCAGTCCAAAATGCCACTGCTCGTGCGCGGACCGCGGACCCCCGGAGAAACTGGGTTTTTTACAAGGAGGGAGCCTGGAGAGGGCTGAAGGGCTCCAGGCCTGATGTCCAAGTGAGACACTGACCGCCCAAGCTGGGGAGGGTCCAGAACTGGGCACAGGAGAGGGAGGGAGTCCCTCGAGATGAGGAACAAAGGGGATTTCCTTTGTGTAGGCAGACCAGGGCTCAGAGCAGAGAGGGGCGGGCTGTCTGTCTTTCTGTTCAGTGTGCAATGCGAGTCCCTGTTGCCCATAGGTGACCCAGGTGCGGACCCAGGCATGTCCTCCTCACTTCCCTCAGGGTCTAGTGTCTGAGGTTCTGCATAAAGGGCCTAATATCCACTTGGCGCTTTATGTTTTTTGTTTTCTTGAATTTGATTTCATTTTATTTTCTGTTTCGCGTGTGCTGGGTTGTCCGGAGGGTGTGTTCTACCTCCAGACTCTACTGCTAGACTTACTTGATACTTGGTTTTGAACCCTGGATGCACTGAAAGCTTCACTAAGTCGCTGATGCTGGCTTCAAACCTGTAGGATTATGTGTCAGCCTCCGCAGCGCAGGGGTTACAAGTGTGCGCCACCCTGCCAGGCTCCACTTGGGGTTTAAGACTCTGCAGCTGTGAATGCCTGGGCTTGCGGGAGGGGCCGCATTTCCTCTCGCGAGAATTATACTGTCCTCGCGGCTGTTCCAGTCCTGGATTCCACATAGGGCAGAATAGAGGCCCCAAGGGTGCGCTCAGTAGACGCGGCAAGGTAAAGAGGGCACTGGTATACCTGGCTAACCGAAGGCAGCTCCGTGGAAAGGGAGGGAACCTGTACAACACTTGACCCAGCCTGATAACTGTTCTGCCTCCCCTGGCAAACGCCCCGGGGAGGAAGGCAGTCCAAAATGCCACTGCTCGTGCGCGGACCGCGGACCCCAGGAGAAACTGGGTTTTTTACAAGGAGGGAGCCTGGAGAGGGCTGAGGGGCTCCAGGCCTGATGTCCAAGTGAGACACTGACCGCCCAAGCTGGGGAGGGTCCAGAACTGGGCACAGGAGAGGGAGGGAGTCCCTCGGGATGAGGAACAAAGGGGATTTCCTTTGTGGAGGCAGACCAGGGCTCAGAGCAGAGAGGGGCGGGCTGTCTGTCTTTCTGTTCAGTGTGCAATGCGAGTCCCTGTTGCCCATAGGTGACCCAGGTGCGGACCCAGGCATGTCCTCCTCCCTTCCCTCAGGGTCTAGTGTCTGAGGTTCTGCATAAAGGGCCTAATATCCACTTGGTGCTTTATGTTTTTTGTTTTCTTGAATTTTATTTTTTTTAGTTTCTGTTTCGTGGGTAGACCGGAGGGTGTGGTCTACCTCCAGACTCTACTTCCAGACCTACTTGATACTTGGTTTTGAACCCTGGATGCACTGAAAGCTTCACTAATTCACCGATGCTGGCTTCGAACCTGTAGGATTATGTGTCAGCCTCCCCAGCGCAGGGGTTACAATCGTGCACCACCCTGCCAGGCTCCACTTGTGGTTTAAGCCTCTGCAGCTGTGAATGCCCGGGTTTGCGGGAGGGGCCACATTCCCTCTCGTGAGAATTATACTGTCCTCGCGGCTGTTCCAGTCCTGGATTCCACATAGGGCAGAATAGAGGCCCCAAGGGGTGCGCTCAGTAGACGCGGCAAGGTAAAGAGGGCACTGGTATACCTGGCTAACCGAAGGCAGCTCCGTGGAAAGGGAGGGAACCTGTACAACACTTGACCCAGCCTGATAACTGTTCTGCCTCCCCTGGCAAACGCCCCGGGGAGGAAGGCAGTCCAAAATGCCACTGCTCGTGCGCGGACCGCGGACCCCCGGAGAAACTGGGTTTTTTACAAGGAGGGAGCCTGGAGAGGGCTGAGGGGCTCCAGGCCTGATGTCCAAGTGAGACACTGACCGCCCAAGCTGGGGAGGGTCCAGAACTGGGCACAGGAGAGGGAGGGAGTCCCTCGGGATGAGGAACAAAGGGGATTTCCTTTGTGGAGGCAGACCAGGGCTCAGAGCAGAGAGGGGCGGGCTGTCTGTCTTTCTGTTCAGTGTGCAATGCGAGTCCCTGTTGCCCATAGGTGACCCAAGTGAGGACCCAGGCATGTCCTCCTCCCTTTCCTCAGGGTCTAGTGTCTGAGGTTCTGCATAAAGGGCCTAATATCCACTTGGCGCTTTATGTTTTTTGTGTTCTTGAATTTTATTTTTTTTAGTTTCTGTTTCGCTGGTGCTGGGTAGACCGGAGGGTGTGTTCTACCTCCAGACTCTACTGCCAGACCTACTTGATACTTGGTTTTGAACCCTGGATGCACTGAAAGCTTCACTAAGTCGCTGATGCTGGCTTCGAACCTGTAGGATTATGTGTCAGCCTCCGCAGCGCAGGGGTTACAAGCGTGCGCCACCCTGCCAGGCTCCACTTGGGGTTTAAGACTCTGCAGCTGTGAATGCCTGGGCTTGCGGGAGGGGCCGCATTTCCTCTCGCGAGAATTATACTGTCCTCGCAGAGGTTCCAGTCCTGGCTTCCACATAGGGCAGAATAGAGGCCCCGAGGGGTGCGTTCAGTAGACGCGGCAAGGTAAAGAGGGCACTGGTATACCTGGCTAACCGAAGGCAGCTCCGTGGAAAGGTTGGGAACTTGTACAACACTTGGCTCAGCCTGCTAACTGTTCTGCCTCCCCTGGCAAACGCCCCGGGGAAGAAGGCAGTCCAAAATGCCACTGCGCGTGCGCAGACCGCGGACGCCCAGAGAAACTGGATTTTTTACAAGGAGGGAGCATGGAGATGGCTGAAGGGCTCTACGCCCGATGTCCAAGTGAGACACAGACCTCTCAAGCTGGGGAGGGTCCAGAACTAAGCATAGGAGAGGGAGGGAGGCCCACGGGATGAGGATCAAAGGGGATTTCCTTAGTGGAGACGGACCAGGGCTCAGAGGAGAGAGGAGCGGGCTATCTGTCTGTCTTTCTGTTCAGTGTGCAGCGCGAGTCCCTGTCGCCCATATGTGACCCAGGTGCGGACCCAGGCATGTCCTCCTACCTTCCCTCGGTGTCTGGTGTCTGAGGTTCTGCATAAAGGGCCTAATATCCACTTGGCTCTTTATGTTTTTTGTTTTCTTGAATTTGATTTCATTTTATTTTCTGTTTCGCGTGTGCTGGGTTGTCCGGAGGGTGTGTTCTACCTCCAGACTCTACTGCTAGACTTACTTGATACTTGGTTTGGAACCCTGGATGCACTGAAAGCTTCACTAATTTGCCGTGGCTGGCTTCGAACCTGTAGGATCCTGTCTCAGCCTCACCGGCGCAGGGGTTACAAGCTTGCACCAACCTGCCAGGCTCCACTTGGGGTTTAAGCCTCTGCAGCTGTGAATGCCAGGGCTTGCGGGAGGGGACGCATTCCCTCTCGCGAGAATCATACTGTCCTCGCGGCGGTTCCAGTCCTGGCTTCCACATAGGGCAGAAGAAGGCCCCGAGGGTTGCGCTCAGTAGACGTGTCAAGGTAAAGAGGACACTGGTATCCCTGGCTAACCGAAGGCAGCTCTGTGGAAAGGGAGGGAACTTGTACAAAACTTGGCTAAGCCTGCTATCTGTTCTGCCTCCCCTGGCAAACGCCCCGGAAAGGATCGCAGTCCAAAATGCCACTACCTGTGCGTGGACCACGAACTGCTGGAAAAACTGGGTTTTTTACAAGAAGGGAGCCTGGAGAGGGCTGAGGTTCCCCATGCCCGATGTCCAAGTGAGACACAGAACTCCCAAGCTTGGGAGGGTCCAGAACTGGGCACAGGAGAGGGAGGGAAGCCCTCGGGATGAGGACCAAAGGGGATTTCCTTTGTGGAGGCGGACCAGGGCTCAGAGCAGAGAGGGGCGGGCTGTCTATCTTTCAGTTCCGTGTGCAGCGCGAGTCCCTGTCGCCCATAGGTGACCCGGGTGCGGACCCAGGCATGTCCTCCTCCCTTTCCTCAGGGTCTAGTGTCTGAAGTTCTGCATAAAGGGCCTAATATCCACTTGGCGCTTTATGTTTTTTGTGTTCTTGAATTTTATTTTTTTTAGTTTCTGTTTCGTGGGTAGACCGGAGGGTGTGGTCTACCTCCAGACTCTACTTCCAGACCTACTTGATACTTGGTTTTGAACCCTGGATGCACTGAAAGCTTCACTAATTCACCGATGCTGGCTTCGAACCTGTAGGATTATGTGTCAGCCTCCCCAGCGCAGGGGTTACAATCGTGCACCACCCTGCCAGGCTCCACTTGTGGTTTAAGCCTCTGCAGCTGTGAATGCCCGGGTTTGCGGGAGGGGCCACATTCCCTCTCGTGAGAATTATACTGTCCTCGCGGCTGTTCCAGTCCTGGATTCCACATAGGGCAGAATAGAGGCCCCAAGGGGTGCGCTCAGTAGACGCGGCAAGGTAAAGAGGGCACTGGTATACCTGGCTAACCGAAGGCAGCTCCGTGGAAAGGGAGGGAACCTGTACAACACTTGACCCAGCCTGATAACTGTTCTGCCTCCCCTGGCAAACGCCCCGGGGAGGAAGGCAGTCCAAAATGCCACTGCTCGTGCGCGGACCGCGGACCCCCGGAGAAACTGGGTTTTTTACAAGGAGGGAGCCTGGAGAGGGCTGAGGGGCTCCAGGCCTGATGTCCAAGTGAGACACTGACCGCCCAAGCTGGGGAGGGTCCAGAACTGGGCACAGGAGAGGGAGGGAGTCCCTCGGGATGAGGAACAAAGGGGATTTCCTTTGTGGAGGCAGACCAGGGCTCAGAGCAGAGAGGGGCGGGCTGTCTGTCTTTCTGTTCAGTGTGCAATGCGAGTCCCTGTTGCCCATAGGTGACCCAGGTGAGGACCCAGGCATGTCCTCCTCCCTTCCCTCAGGGTCTAGTGTCTGAGGTTCTGCATAAAGGGCCTAATATCCACTTGGCGCTTTATGTTTTTTGTGTTCTTGAATTTTATTTTTTTTAGTTTCTGTTTCGCTGGTGCTGGGTAGACCGGAGGGTGTGTTCTACCTCCAGACTCTACTGCCAGACCTACTTGATACTTGGTTTTGAACCCTGGATGCACTGAAAGCTTCACTAAGTCGCTGATGCTGGCTTCGAACCTGTAGGATTATGTGTCAGCCTCCGCAGCGCAGGGGTTACAAGCGTGCGCCACCCTGCCAGGCTCCACTTGGGGTTTAAGACTCTGCAGCTGTGAATGCCTGGGCTTGCGGGAGGGGCCGCATTTCCTCTCGCGAGAATTATACTGTCCTCGCAGAGGTTCCAGTCCTGGCTTCCACATAGGGCAGAATAGAGGCCCCGAGGGGTGCGTTCAGTAGACGCGGCAAGGTAAAGAGGGCACTGGTATACCTGGCTAACCGAAGGCAGCTCCGTGGAAAGGTTGGGAACTTGTACAACACTTGGCTCAGCCTGCTAACTGTTCTGCCTCCCCTGGCAAACGCCCCGGGGAAGAAGGCAGTCCAAAATGCCACTGCGCGTGCGCAGACCGCGGACGCCCAGAGAAACTGGATTTTTTACAAGGAGGGAGCATGGAGATGGCTGAAGGGCTCCACGCCCGATGTCCAAGTGAGACACAGACCTCTCAAGCTGGGGAGGGTCCAGAACTAAGCATAGGAGAGGGAGGGAGGCCCACGGGATGAGGATCAAAGGGAATTTCCTTAGTGGAGACGGACCAGGGCTCAGAGGAGAGAGGAGCGGGCTATCTGTCTGTCTTTCTGTTCAGTGTGCAGCGCGAGTCCCTGTCGCCCATATGTGACCCAGGTGCGGACCCAGGCATGTCCTCCTACCTTCCCTCGGTGTCTGGTGTCTGAGGTTCTGCATAAAGGGCCTAATATCCACTTGGCTCTTTATGTTTTTTGTTTTCTTGAATTTGATTTCATTTTATTTTCTGTTTCGCGTGTGCTGGGTTGTCCGGAGGGTGTGTTCTACCTCCAGACTCTACTGCTAGACTTACTTGATACTTGGTTTGGAACCCTGGATGCACTGAAAGCTTCACTAATTTGCCGTGGCTGGCTTCGAACCTGTAGGATCCTGTCTCAGCCTCACCAGCGCAGGGGTTACAAGCTTGCACCAACCTGCCAGGCTCCACTTGGGGTTTAAGCCTCTGCAGCTGTGAATGCCAGGGCTTGCGGGAGGGGACGCATTCCCTCTCGCGAGAATCATACTGTCCTCGCGGCGGTTCCAGTCCTGGCTTCCACATAGGGCAGAAAAAGGCCCCGAGGGGTGCGCTCAGTAGACGTGTCAAGGTAAAGAGGACACTGGTATCCCTGGCTAACCGAAGGCAGCTCTGTGGAAAGGGAGGGAACTTTTACAAAACTTGGCTAAGCCTGCTATCTGTTCTGCCTCCCCTGGCAAACGCCCCGGAAAGGATCGCAGTCCAAAATGCCACTACCTGTGCGTGGACCACGAACTGCTGGAAAAACTGGGTTTTTTTACAAGAAGGGAGCCTGGAGAGGGCTGAGGTTCCCCATGCCCGATGTCCAAGTGAGACACAGAACTCCCAAGCTTGGGAGGGTCCAGAACTGGGCACAGGAGAGGGAGGGAAGCCCTCGGGATGAGGACCAAAGGGGATTTCCTTTGTGGAGGCGGACCAGGGCTCAGAGCAGAGAGGGGCGGGCTGTCTATCTTTCAGTTCCGTGTGCAGCGCGAGTCCCTGTCGCCCATAGGTGACCCGGGTGCGGACCCAGGCATGTCCTCCTCCCTTTCCTCAGGGTCTAGTGTCTGAAGTTCTGCATAAAGGGCCTAATATCCACTTGGTGCTTTATGTTTTTTGTTTTCTTGAATTTTATTTTTTTTAGTTTCTGTTTCGTGGGTAGACCGGAGGGTGTGGTCTACCTCCAGACTCTACTTCCAGACCTACTTGATACTTGGTTTTGAACCCTGGATGCACTGAAAGCTTCACTAATTCACCGATGCTGGCTTCGAACCTGTAGGATTATGTGTCAGCCTCCCCAGCGCAGGGGTTACAATCGTGCACCACCCTGCCAGGCTCCACTTGTGGTTTAAGCCTCTGCAGCTGTGAATGCCCGGGTTTGCGGGAGGGGCCACATTCCCTCTCGTGAGAATTATACTGTCCTCGCGGCTGTTCCAGTCCTGGATTCCACATAGGGCAGAATAGAGGCCCCAAGGGGTGCGCTCAGTAGACGCGGCAAGGTAAAGAGGGCACTGGTATACCTGGCTAACCGAAGGCAGCTCCGTGGAAAGGGAGGGAACCTGTACAACACTTGACCCAGCCTGATAACTGTTCTGCCTCCCCTGGCAAACGCCCCGGGGAGGAAGGCAGTCCAAAATGCCACTGCTCGTGCGCGGACCGCGGACCCCCGGAGAAACTGGGTTTTTTACAAGGAGGGAGCCTGGAGAGGGCTGAGGGGCTCCAGGCCTGATGTCCAAGTGAGACACTGACCGCCCAAGCTGGGGAGGGTCCAGAACTGGGCACAGGAGAGGGAGGGAGTCCCTCGGGATGAGGAACAAAGGGGATTTCCTTTGTGGAGGCAGACCAGGGCTCAGAGCAGAGAGGGGCGGGCTGTCTGTCTTTCTGTTCAGTGTGCAATGCGAGTCCCTGTTGCCCATAGGTGACCCAGGTGAGGACCCAGGCATGTCCTCCTCCCTTCCCTCAGGGTCTAGTGTCTGAGGTTCTGCATAAAGGGCCTAATATCCACTTGGCGCTTTATGTTTTTTGTGTTCTTGAATTTTATTTTTTTTAGTTTCTGTTTCGCTGGTGCTGGGTAGACCGGAGGGTGTGTTCTACCTCCAGACTCTACTGCCAGACCTACTTGATACTTGGTTTTGAACCCTGGATGCACTGAAAGCTTCACTAAGTCGCTGATGCTGGCTTCGAACCTGTAGGATTATGTGTCAGCCTCCGCAGCGCAGGGGTTACAAGCGTGCGCCACCCTGCCAGGCTCCACTTGGGGTTTAAGACTCTGCAGCTGTGAATGCCTGGGCTTGCGGGAGGGGCCGCATTTCCTCTCGCGAGAATTATACTGTCCTCGCAGAGGTTCCAGTCCTGGCTTCCACATAGGGCAGAATAGAGGCCCCGAGGGGTGCGTTCAGTAGACGCGGCAAGGTAAAGAGGGCACTGGTATACCTGGCTAACCGAAGGCAGCTCCGTGGAAAGGTTGGGAACTTGTACAACACTTGGCTCAGCCTGCTAACTGTTCTGCCTCCCCTGGCAAACGCCCCGGGGAAGAAGGCAGTCCAAAATGCCACTGCGCGTGCGCAGACCGCGGACGCCCAGAGAAACTGGATTTTTTACAAGGAGGGAGCATGGAGATGGCTGAAGGGCTCCACGCCCGATGTCCAAGTGAGACACAGACCTCTCAAGCTGGGGAGGGTCCAGAACTAAGCATAGGAGAGGGAGGGAGGCCCACGGGATGAGGATCAAAGGGAATTTCCTTAGTGGAGACGGACCAGGGCTCAGAGGAGAGAGGAGCGGGCTATCTGTCTGTCTTTCTGTTCAGTGTGCAGCGCGAGTCCCTGTCGCCCATATGTGACCCAGGTGCGGACCCAGGCATGTCCTCCTACCTTCCCTCGGTGTCTGGTGTCTGAGGTTCTGCATAAAGGGCCTAATATCCACTTGGCTCTTTATGTTTTTTGTTTTCTTGAATTTGATTTCATTTTATTTTCTGTTTCGCGTGTGCTGGGTTGTCCGGAGGGTGTGTTCTACCTCCAGACTCTACTGCTAGACTTACTTGATACTTGGTTTGGAACCCTGGATGCACTGAAAGCTTCACTAATTTGCCGTGGCTGGCTTCGAACCTGTAGGATCCTGTCTCAGCCTCACCAGCGCAGGGGTTACAAGCTTGCACCAACCTGCCAGGCTCCACTTGGGGTTTAAGCCTCTGCAGCTGTGAATGCCAGGGCTTGCGGGAGGGGACGCATTCCCTCTCGCGAGAATCATACTGTCCTCGCGGCGGTTCCAGTCCTGGCTTCCACATAGGGCAGAAAAAGGCCCCGAGGGGTGCGCTCAGTAGACGTGTCAAGGTAAAGAGGACACTGGTATCCCTGGCTAACCGAAGGCAGCTCTGTGGAAAGGGAGGGAACTTGTACAAAACTTGGCTAAGCCTGCTATCTGTTCTGCCTCCCCTGGCAAACGCCCCGGAAAGGATCGCAGTCCAAAATGCCACTACCTGTGCGTGGACCACGAACTGCTGGAAAAACTGGGTTTTTTTACAAGAAGGGAGCCTGGAGAGGGCTGAGGTTCCCCATGCCCGATGTCCAAGTGAGACACAGAACTCCCAAGCTTGGGAGGGTCCAGAACTGGGCACAGGAGAGGGAGGGAAGCCCTCGGGATGAGGACCAAAGGGGATTTCCTTTGTGGAGGCGGACCAGGGCTCAGAGCAGAGAGGGGCGGGCTGTCTATCTTTCAGTTCCGTGTGCAGCGCGAGTCCCTGTCGCCCATAGGTGACCCGGGTGCGGACCCAGGCATGTCCTCCTCCCTTTCCTCAGGGTCTAGTGTCTGAAGTTCTGCATAAAGGGCCTAATATCCACTTGGTGCTTTATGTTTCTTGTTTTCTTGAATTTTATTTTTTTTAGTTTCTGTTTCGTGGGTAGACCGGAGGGTGTGGTCTACCTCCAGACTCTACTTCCAGACCTACTTGATACTTGGTTTTGAACCCTGGATGCACTGAAAGCTTCACTAATTCACCGATGCTGGCTTCGAACCTGTAGGATTATGTGTCAGCCTCCCCAGCGCAGGGGTTACAATCGTGCACCACCCTGCCAGGCTCCACTTGTGGTTTAAGCCTCTGCAGCTGTGAATGCCCGGGTTTGCGGGAGGGGCCACATTCCCTCTCGTGAGAATTATACTGTCCTCGCGGCTGTTCCAGTCCTGGATTCCACATAGGGCAGAATAGAGGCCCCAAGGGGTGCGCTCAGTAGACGCGGCAAGGTAAAGAGGGCACTGGTATACCTGGCTAACCGAAGGCAGCTCCGTGGAAAGGGAGGGAACCTGTACAACACTTGACCCAGCCTGATAACTGTTCTGCCTCCCCTGGCAAACGCCCCGGGGAGGAAGGCAGTCCAAAATGCCACTGCTCGTGCGCGGACCGCGGACCCCCGGAGAAACTGGGTTTTTTACAAGGAGGGAGCCTGGAGAGGGCTGAGGGGCTCCAGGCCTGATGTCCAAGTGAGACACTGACCGCCCAAGCTGGGGAGGGTCCAGAACTGGGCACAGGAGAGGGAGGGAGTCCCTCGGGATGAGGAACAAAGGGGATTTCCTTTGTGGAGGCAGACCAGGGCTCAGAGCAGAGAGGGGCGGGCTGTCTGTCTTTCTGTTCAGTGTGCAATGCGAGTCCCTGTTGCCCATAGGTGACCCAGGTGAGGACCCAGGCATGTCCTCCTCCCTTCCCTCAGGGTCTAGTGTCTGAGGTTCTGCATAAAGGGCCTAATATCCACTTGGCGCTTTATGTTTTTTGTGTTCTTGAATTTTATTTTTTTTAGTTTCTGTTTCGCTGGTGCTGGGTAGACCGGAGGGTGTGTTCTACCTCCAGACTCTACTGCCAGACCTACTTGATACTTGGTTTTGAACCCTGGATGCACTGAAAGCTTCACTAAGTCGCTGATGCTGGCTTCGAACCTGTAGGATTATGTGTCAGCCTCCGCAGCGCAGGGGTTACAAGCGTGCGCCACCCTGCCAGGCTCCACTTGGGGTTTAAGACTCTGCAGCTGTGAATGCCTGGGCTTGCGGGAGGGGCCGCATTTCCTCTCGCGAGAATTATACTGTCCTCGCAGAGGTTCCAGTCCTGGCTTCCACATAGGGCAGAATAGAGGCCCCGAGGGGTGCGTTCAGTAGACGCGGCAAGGTAAAGAGGGCACTGGTATACCTGGCTAACCGAAGGCAGCTCCATGGAAAGGTTGGGAACTTGTACAACACTTGGCTCAGCCTGCTAACTGTTCTGCCTCCCCTGGCAAACGCCCCGGGGAAGAAGGCAGTCCAAAATGCCACTGCGCGTGCGCAGACCGCGGACGCCCAGAGAAACTGGATTTTTTACAAGGAGGGAGCATGGAGATGGCTGAAGGGCTCCACGCCCGATGTCCAAGTGAGACACAGACCTCTCAAGCTGGGGAGGGTCCAGAACTAAGCATAGGAGAGGGAGGGAGGCCCACGGGATGAGGATCAAAGGGAATTTCCTTAGTGGAGACGGACCAGGGCTCAGAGGAGAGAGGAGCGGGCTATCTGTCTGTCTTTCTGTTCAGTGTGCAGCGCGAGTCCCTGTCGCCCATATGTGACCCAGGTGCGGACCCAGGCATGTCCTCCTACCTTCCCTCGGTGTCTGGTGTCTGAGGTTCTGCATAAAGGGCCTAATATCCACTTGGCTCTTTATGTTTTTTGTTTTCTTGAATTTGATTTCATTTTATTTTCTGTTTCGCGTGTGCTGGGTTGTCCGGAGGGTGTGTTCTACCTCCAGACTCTACTGCTAGACTTACTTGATACTTGGTTTGGAACCCTGGATGCACTGAAAGCTTCACTAATTTGCCGTGGCTGGCTTCGAACCTGTAGGATCCTGTCTCAGCCTCACCAGCGCAGGGGTTACAAGCTTGCACCAACCTGCCAGGCTCCACTTGGGGTTTAAGCCTCTGCAGCTGTGAATGCCAGGGCTTGCGGGAGGGGACGCATTCCCTCTCGCGAGAATCATACTGTCCTCGCGGCGGTTCCAGTCCTGGCTTCCACATAGGGCAGAAAAAGGCCCCGAGGGGTGCGCTCAGTAGACGTGTCAAGGTAAAGAGGACACTGGTATCCCTGGCTAACCGAAGGCAGCTCTGTGGAAAGGGAGGGAACTTGTACAAAACTTGGCTAAGCCTGCTATCTGTTCTGCCTCCCCTGGCAAACGCCCCGGAAAGGATCGCAGTCCAAAATGCCACTACCTGTGCGTGGACCACGAACTGCTGGAAAAACTGGGTTTTTTTACAAGAAGGGAGCCTGGAGAGGGCTGAGGTTCCCCATGCCCGATGTCCAAGTGAGACACAGAACTCCCAAGCTTGGGAGGGTCCAGAACTGGGCACAGGAGAGGGAGGGAAGCCCTCGGGATGAGGACCAAAGGGGATTTCCTTTGTGGAGGCGGACCAGGGCTCAGAGCAGAGAGGGGCGGGCTGTCTATCTTTCAGTTCCGTGTGCAGCGCGAGTCCCTGTCGCCCATAGGTGACCCGGGTGCGGACCCAGGCATGTCCTCCTCCCTTTCCTCAGGGTCTAGTGTCTGAAGTTCTGCATAAAGGGCCTAATATCCACTTGGTGCTTTATGTTTTTTGTTTTCTTGAATTTTATTTTTTTTAGTTTCTGTTTCGTGGGTAGACCGGAGGGTGTGGTCTACCTCCAGACTCTACTTCCAGACCTACTTGATACTTGGTTTTGAACCCTGGATGCACTGAAAGCTTCACTAATTCACCGATGCTGGCTTCGAACCTGTAGGATTATGTGTCAGCCTCCCCAGCGCAGGGGTTACAATCGTGCACCACCCTGCCAGGCTCCACTTGTGGTTTAAGCCTCTGCAGCTGTGAATGCCCGGGTTTGCGGGAGGGGCCACATTCCCTCTCGTGAGAATTATACTGTCCTCGCGGCTGTTCCAGTCCTGGATTCCACATAGGGCAGAATAGAGGCCCCAAGGGGTGCGCTCAGTAGACGCGGCAAGGTAAAGAGGGCACTGGTATACCTGGCTAACCGAAGGCAGCTCCGTGGAAAGGGAGGGAACCTGTACAACACTTGACCCAGCCTGATAACTGTTCTGCCTCCCCTGGCAAACGCCCCGGGGAGGAAGGCAGTCCAAAATGCCACTGCTCGTGCGCGGACCGCGGACCCCCGGAGAAACTGGGTTTTTTACAAGGAGGGAGCCTGGAGAGGGCTGAGGGGCTCCAGGCCTGATGTCCAAGTGAGACACTGACCGCCCAAGCTGGGGAGGGTCCAGAACTGGGCACAGGAGAGGGAGGGAGTCCCTCGGGATGAGGAACAAAGGGGATTTCCTTTGTGGAGGCAGACCAGGGCTCAGAGCAGAGAGGGGCGGGCTGTCTGTCTTTCTGTTCAGTGTGCAATGCGAGTCCCTGTTGCCCATAGGTGACCCAGGTGAGGACCCAGGCATGTCCTCCTCCCTTCCCTCAGGGTCTAGTGTCTGAGGTTCTGCATAAAGGGCCTAATATCCACTTGGCGCTTTATGTTTTTTGTGTTCTTGAATTTTATTTTTTTTAGTTTCTGTTTCGCTGGTGCTGGGTAGACCGGAGGGTGTGTTCTACCTCCAGACTCTACTGCCAGACCTACTTGATACTTGGTTTTGAACCCTGGATGCACTGAAAGCTTCACTAAGTCGCTGATGCTGGCTTCGAACCTGTAGGATTATGTGTCAGCCTCCGCAGCGCAGGGGTTACAAGCGTGCGCCACCCTGCCAGGCTCCACTTGGGGTTTAAGACTCTGCAGCTGTGAATGCCTGGGCTTGCGGGAGGGGCCGCATTTCCTCTCGCGAGAATTATACTGTCCTCGCAGAGGTTCCAGTCCTGGCTTCCACATAGGGCAGAATAGAGGCCCCGAGGGGTGCGTTCAGTAGACGCGGCAAGGTAAAGAGGGCACTGGTATACCTGGCTAACCGAAGGCAGCTCCGTGGAAAGGTTGGGAACTTGTACAACACTTGGCTCAGCCTGCTAACTGTTCTGCCTCCCCTGGCAAACGCCCCGGGGAAGAAGGCAGTCCAAAATGCCACTGCGCGTGCGCAGACCGCGGACGCCCAGAGAAACTGGATTTTTTACAAGGAGGGAGCATGGAGATGGCTGAAGGGCTCCACGCCCGATGTCCAAGTGAGACACAGACCTCTCAAGCTGGGGAGGGTCCAGAACTAAGCATAGGAGAGGGAGGGAGGCCCACGGGATGAGGATCAAAGGGAATTTCCTTAGTGGAGACGGACCAGGGCTCAGAGGAGAGAGGAGCGGGCTATCTGTCTGTCTTTCTGTTCAGTGTGCAGCGCGAGTCCCTGTCGCCCATATGTGACCCAGGTGCGGACCCAGGCATGTCCTCCTACCTTCCCTCGGTGTCTGGTGTCTGAGGTTCTGCATAAAGGGCCTAATATCCACTTGGCTCTTTATGTTTTTTGTTTTCTTGAATTTGATTTCATTTTATTTTCTGTTTCGCGTGTGCTGGGTTGTCCGGAGGGTGTGTTCTACCTCCAGACTCTACTGCTAGACTTACTTGATACTTGGTTTGGAACCCTGGATGCACTGAAAGCTTCACTAATTTGCCGTGGCTGGCTTCGAACCTGTAGGATCCTGTCTCAGCCTCACCAGCGCAGGGGTTACAAGCTTGCACCAACCTGCCAGGCTCCACTTGGGGTTTAAGCCTCTGCAGCTGTGAATGCCAGGGCTTGCGGGAGGGGACGCATTCCCTCTCGCGAGAATCATACTGTCCTCGCGGCGGTTCCAGTCCTGGCTTCCACATAGGGCAGAAAAAGGCCCCGAGGGGTGCGCTCAGTAGACGTGTCAAGGTAAAGAGGACACTGGTATCCCTGGCTAACCGAAGGCAGCTCTGTGGAAAGGGAGGGAACTTGTACAAAACTTGGCTAAGCCTGCTATCTGTTCTGCCTCCCCTGGCAAACGCCCCGGAAAGGATCGCAGTCCAAAATGCCACTACCTGTGCGTGGACCACGAACTGCTGGAAAAACTGGGTTTTTTTACAAGAAGGGAGCCTGGAGAGGGCTGAGGTTCCCCATGCCCGATGTCCAAGTGAGACACAGAACTCCCAAGCTTGGGAGGGTCCAGAACTGGGCACAGGAGAGGGAGGGAAGCCCTCGGGATGAGGACCAAAGGGGATTTCCTTTGTGGAGGCGGACCAGGGCTCAGAGCAGAGAGGGGCGGGCTGTCTATCTTTCAGTTCCGTGTGCAGCGCGAGTCCCTGTCGCCCATAGGTGACCCGGGTGCGGACCCAGGCATGTCCTCCTCCCTTTCCTCAGGGTCTAGTGTCTGAAGTTCTGCATAAAGGGCCTAATATCCACTTGGTGCTTTATGTTTTTTGTTTTCTTGAATTTTATTTTTTTTAGTTTCTGTTTCGTGGGTAGACCGGAGGGTGTGGTCTACCTCCAGACTCTACTTCCAGACCTACTTGATACTTGGTTTTGAACCCTGGATGCACTGAAAGCTTCACTAATTCACCGATGCTGGCTTCGAACCTGTAGGATTATGTGTCAGCCTCCCCAGCGCAGGGGTTACAATCGTGCACCACCCTGCCAGGCTCCACTTGTGGTTTAAGCCTCTGCAGCTGTGAATGCCCGGGTTTGCGGGAGGGGCCACATTCCCTCTCGTGAGAATTATACTGTCCTCGCGGCTGTTCCAGTCCTGGATTCCACATAGGGCAGAATAGAGGCCCCAAGGGGTGCGCTCAGTAGACGCGGCAAGGTAAAGAGGGCACTGGTATACCTGGCTAACCGAAGGCAGCTCCGTGGAAAGGGAGGGAACCTGTACAACACTTGACCCAGCCTGATAACTGTTCTGCCTCCCCTGGCAAACGCCCCGGGGAGGAAGGCAGTCCAAAATGCCACTGCTCGTGCGCGGACCGCGGACCCCCGGAGAAACTGGGTTTTTTACAAGGAGGGAGCCTGGAGAGGGCTGAGGGGCTCCAGGCCTGATGTCCAAGTGAGACACTGACCGCCCAAGCTGGGGAGGGTCCAGAACTGGGCACAGGAGAGGGAGGGAGTCCCTCGGGATGAGGAACAAAGGGGATTTCCTTTGTGGAGGCAGACCAGGGCTCAGAGCAGAGAGGGGCGGGCTGTCTGTCTTTCTGTTCAGTGTGCAATGCGAGTCCCTGTTGCCCATAGGTGACCCAGGTGCGGACCCAGGCATGTCCTCCTCCCTTCCCTCAGGGTCTAGTGTCTGAGGTTCTGCATAAAGGGCCTAATATCCACTTGGCGCTTTATGTTTTTTGTTTTCTTGAATTTTATTTTTTTTAGTTTCTGTTTCGCTGGTGCTGGGTAGACCGGAGGGTGTGTTCTACCTCCAGACTCTACTGCCAGACCTACTTGATACTTGGTTTTGAACCCTGGATGCACTGAAAGCTTCACTAAGTCGCTGATGCTGGCTTCGAACCTGTAGGATTATGTGTCAGCCTCCGCAGCGCAGGGGTTACAAGCGTGCGCCACCCTGCCAGGCTCCACTTGGGGTTTAAGACTCTGCAGCTGTGAATGCCTGGGCTTGCGGGAGGGGCCGCATTTCCTCTCGCGAGAATTATACTGTCCTCGCAGAGGTTCCAGTCCTGGCTTCCACATAGGGCAGAATAGAGGCCCCGAGGGGTGCGTTCAGTAGACGCGGCAAGGTAAAGAGGGCACTGGTATACCTGGCTAACCGAAGGCAGCTCCGTGGAAAGGTTGGGAACTTGTACAACACTTGGCTCAGCCTGCTAACTGTTCTGCCTCCCCTGGCAAACGCCCCGGGGAAGAAGGCAGTCCAAAATGCCACTGCGCGTGCGCAGACCGCGGACGCCCAGAGAAACTGGATTTTTTACAAGGAGGGAGCATGGAGATGGCTGAAGGGCTCCACGCCCGATGTCCAAGTGAGACACAGACCTCTCAAGCTGGGGAGGGTCCAGAACTAAGCATAGGAGAGGGAGGGAGGCCCACGGGATGAGGATCAAAGGGGATTTCCTTAGTGGAGACGGACCAGGGCTCAGAGGAGAGAGGAGCGGGCTATCTGTCTGTCTTTCTGTTCAGTGTGCAGCGCGAGTCCCTGTCGCCCATATGTGACCCAGGTGCGGACCCAGGCATGTCCTCCTACCTTCCCTCGGTGTCTGGTGTCTGAGGTTCTGCATAAAGGGCCTAATATCCACTTGGCTCTTTATGTTTTTTGTTTTCTTGAATTTGATTTCATTTTATTTTCTGTTTCGCGTGTGCTGGGTTGTCCGGAGGGTGTGTTCTACCTCCAGACTCTACTGCTAGACTTACTTGATACTTGGTTTGGAACCCTGGATGCACTGAAAGCTTCACTAATTTGCCGTGGCTGGCTTCGAACCTGTAGGATCCTGTCTCAGCCTCACCAGCGCAGGGGTTACAAGCTTGCACCAACCTGCCAGGCTCCACTTGGGGTTTAAGCCTCTGCAGCTGTGAATGCCAGGGCTTGCGGGAGGGGACGCATTCCCTCTCGCGAGAATCATACTGTCCTCGCGGCGGTTCCAGTCCTGGCTTCCACATAGGGCAGAAAAAGGCCCCGAGGGGTGCGCTCAGTAGACGTGTCAAGGTAAAGAGGACACTGGTATCCCTGGCTAACCGAAGGCAGCTCTGTGGAAAGGGAGGGAACTTGTACAAAACTTGGCTAAGCCTGCTATCTGTTCTGCCTCCCCTGGCAAACGCCCCGGAAAGGATCGCAGTCCAAAATGCCACTACCTGTGCGTGGACCACGAACTGCTGGAAAAACTGGGTTTTTTACAAGAAGGGAGCCTGGAGAGGGCTGAGGTTCCCCATGCCCGATGTCCAAGTGAGACACAGAACTCCCAAGCTTGGGAGGGTCCAGAACTGGGCACAGGAGAGGGAGGGAAGCCCTCGGGATGAGGACCAAAGGGGATTTCCTTTGTGGAGGCGGACCAGGGCTCAGAGCAGAGAGGGGCGGGCTGTCTATCTTTCAGTTCCGTGTGCAGCGCGAGTCCCTGTCGCCCATAGGTGACCCGGGTGCGGACCCAGGCATGTCCTCCTCCCTTTCCTCAGGGTCTAGTGTCTGAAGTTCTGCATAAAGGGCCTAATATCCACTTGGTGCTTTATGTTTTTTGTTTTCTTGAATTTTATTTTTTTTAGTTTCTGTTTCGTGGGTAGACCGGAGGGTGTGGTCTACCTCCAGACTCTACTTCCAGACCTACTTGATACTTGGTTTTGAACCCTGGATGCACTGAAAGCTTCACTAATTCACCGATGCTGGCTTCGAACCTGTAGGATTATGTGTCAGCCTCCCCAGCGCAGGGGTTACAATCGTGCACCACCCTGCCAGGCTCCACTTGTGGTTTAAGCCTATGCAGCTGTGAATGCCCGGGTTTGCGGGAGGGGCCACATTCCCTCTCGTGAGAATTATACTGTCCTCGCGGCAGTTCCAGTCCTGGATTCCACATAGGGCAGAATAGAGGCCCCAAGGGGTGCGCTCAGTAGACGCGGCAAGGTAAAGAGGGCACTGGTATACCTGGCTAACTGAAGGCAGCTCCGTGGAAAGGGAGGGAACCTGTACAACACTTGACCCAGCCTGATAACTGTTCTGCCTCCCCTGGCAAACGCCCCGGGGAGGAAGGCAGTCCAAAATGCCACTGCTCGTGCGCGGACCGCGGACCCCCGGAGAAACTGGGTTTTTTACAAGGAGGGAGCCTGGAGAGGGCTGAAGGGCTCCAGGCCTGATGTCCAAGTGAGACACTGACCGCCCAAGCTGGGGAGGGTCCAGAACTGGGCACAGGAGAGGGAGGGAGTCCCTCGAGATGAGGAACAAAGGGGATTTCCTTTGTGTAGGCAGACCAGGGCTCAGAGCAGAGAGGGGCGGGCTGTCTGTCTTTCTGTTCAGTGTGCAATGCGAGTCCCTGTTGCCCATAGGTGACCCAGGTGCGGACCCAGGCATGTCCTCCTCACTTCCCTCAGGGTCTAGTGTCTGAGGTTCTGCATAAAGGGCCTAATATCCACTTGGCGCTTTATGTTTTTTGTTTTCTTGAATTTGATTTCATTTTATTTTCTGTTTCGCGTGTGCTGGGTTGTCCGGAGGGTGTGTTCTACCTCCAGACTCTACTGCTAGACTTACTTGATACTTGGTTTTGAACCCTGGATGCACTGAAAGCTTCACTAAGTCGCTGATGCTGGCTTCAAACCTGTAGGATTATGTGTCAGCCTCCGCAGCGCAGGGGTTACAAGTGTGCGCCACCCTGCCAGGCTCCACTTGGGGTTTAAGACTCTGCAGCTGTGAATGCCTGGGCTTGCGGGAGGGGCCGCATTTCCTCTCGCGAGAATTATACTGTCCTCGCGGCTGTTCCAGTCCTGGATTCCACATAGGGCAGAATAGAGGCCCCAAGGGTGCGCTCAGTAGACGCGGCAAGGTAAAGAGGGCACTGGTATACCTGGCTAACCGAAGGCAGCTCCGTGGAAAGGGAGGGAACCTGTACAACACTTGACCCAGCCTGATAACTGTTCTGCCTCCCCTGGCAAACGCCCCGGGGAGGAAGGCAGTCCAAAATGCCACTGCTCGTGCGCGGACCGCGGACCCCAGGAGAAACTGGGTTTTTTACAAGGAGGGAGCCTGGAGAGGGCTGAGGGGCTCCAGGCCTGATGTCCAAGTGAGACACTGACCGCCCAAGCTGGGGAGGGTCCAGAACTGGGCACAGGAGAGGGAGGGAGTCCCTCGGGATGAGGAACAAAGGGGATTTCCTTTGTGGAGGCAGACCAGGGCTCAGAGCAGAGAGGGGCGGGCTGTCTGTCTTTCTGTTCAGTGTGCAATGCGAGTCCCTGTTGCCCATAGGTGACCCAGGTGCGGACCCAGGCATGTCCTCCTCCCTTCCCTCAGGGTCTAGTGTCTGAGGTTCTGCATAAAGGGCCTAATATCCACTTGGTGCTTTATGTTTTTTGTTTTCTTGAATTTTATTTTTTTTAGTTTCTGTTTCGTGGGTAGACCGGAGGGTGTGGTCTACCTCCAGACTCTACTTCCAGACCTACTTGATACTTGGTTTTGAACCCTGGATGCACTGAAAGCTTCACTAATTCACCGATGCTGGCTTCGAACCTGTAGGATTATGTGTCAGCCTCCCCAGCGCAGGGGTTACAATCGTGCACCACCCTGCCAGGCTCCACTTGTGGTTTAAGCCTCTGCAGCTGTGAATGCCCGGGTTTGCGGGAGGGGCCACATTCCCTCTCGTGAGAATTATACTGTCCTCGCGGCTGTTCCAGTCCTGGATTCCACATAGGGCAGAATAGAGGCCCCAAGGGGTGCGCTCAGTAGACGCGGCAAGGTAAAGAGGGCACTGGTATACCTGGCTAACCGAAGGCAGCTCCGTGGAAAGGGAGGGAACCTGTACAACACTTGACCCAGCCTGATAACTGTTCTGCCTCCCCTGGCAAACGCCCCGGGGAGGAAGGCAGTCCAAAATGCCACTGCTCGTGCGCGGACCGCGGACCCCCGGAGAAACTGGGTTTTTTACAAGGAGGGAGCCTGGAGAGGGCTGAGGGGCTCCAGGCCTGATGTCCAAGTGAGACACTGACCGCCCAAGCTGGGGAGGGTCCAGAACTGGGCACAGGAGAGGGAGGGAGTCCCTCGGGATGAGGAACAAAGGGGATTTCCTTTGTGGAGGCAGACCAGGGCTCAGAGCAGAGAGGGGCGGGCTGTCTGTCTTTCTGTTCAGTGTGCAATGCGAGTCCCTGTTGCCCATAGGTGACCCAAGTGAGGACCCAGGCATGTCCTCCTCCCTTTCCTCAGGGTCTAGTGTCTGAGGTTCTGCATAAAGGGCCTAATATCCACTTGGCGCTTTATGTTTTTTGTGTTCTTGAATTTTATTTTTTTTAGTTTCTGTTTCGCTGGTGCTGGGTAGACCGGAGGGTGTGTTCTACCTCCAGACTCTACTGCCAGACCTACTTGATACTTGGTTTTGAACCCTGGATGCACTGAAAGCTTCACTAAGTCGCTGATGCTGGCTTCGAACCTGTAGGATTATGTGTCAGCCTCCGCAGCGCAGGGGTTACAAGCGTGCGCCACCCTGCCAGGCTCCACTTGGGGTTTAAGACTCTGCAGCTGTGAATGCCTGGGCTTGCGGGAGGGGCCGCATTTCCTCTCGCGAGAATTATACTGTCCTCGCAGAGGTTCCAGTCCTGGCTTCCACATAGGGCAGAATAGAGGCCCCGAGGGGTGCGTTCAGTAGACGCGGCAAGGTAAAGAGGGCACTGGTATACCTGGCTAACCGAAGGCAGCTCCGTGGAAAGGTTGGGAACTTGTACAACACTTGGCTCAGCCTGCTAACTGTTCTGCCTCCCCTGGCAAACGCCCCGGGGAAGAAGGCAGTCCAAAATGCCACTGCGCGTGCGCAGACCGCGGACGCCCAGAGAAACTGGATTTTTTACAAGGAGGGAGCATGGAGATGGCTGAAGGGCTCTACGCCCGATGTCCAAGTGAGACACAGACCTCTCAAGCTGGGGAGGGTCCAGAACTAAGCATAGGAGAGGGAGGGAGGCCCACGGGATGAGGATCAAAGGGGATTTCCTTAGTGGAGACGGACCAGGGCTCAGAGGAGAGAGGAGCGGGCTATCTGTCTGTCTTTCTGTTCAGTGTGCAGCGCGAGTCCCTGTCGCCCATATGTGACCCAGGTGCGGACCCAGGCATGTCCTCCTACCTTCCCTCGGTGTCTGGTGTCTGAGGTTCTGCATAAAGGGCCTAATATCCACTTGGCTCTTTATGTTTTTTGTTTTCTTGAATTTGATTTCATTTTATTTTCTGTTTCGCGTGTGCTGGGTTGTCCGGAGGGTGTGTTCTACCTCCAGACTCTACTGCTAGACTTACTTGATACTTGGTTTGGAACCCTGGATGCACTGAAAGCTTCACTAATTTGCCGTGGCTGGCTTCGAACCTGTAGGATCCTGTCTCAGCCTCACCGGCGCAGGGGTTACAAGCTTGCACCAACCTGCCAGGCTCCACTTGGGGTTTAAGCCTCTGCAGCTGTGAATGCCAGGGCTTGCGGGAGGGGACGCATTCCCTCTCGCGAGAATCATACTGTCCTCGCGGCGGTTCCAGTCCTGGCTTCCACATAGGGCAGAAGAAGGCCCCGAGGGTTGCGCTCAGTAGACGTGTCAAGGTAAAGAGGACACTGGTATCCCTGGCTAACCGAAGGCAGCTCTGTGGAAAGGGAGGGAACTTGTACAAAACTTGGCTAAGCCTGCTATCTGTTCTGCCTCCCCTGGCAAACGCCCCGGAAAGGATCGCAGTCCAAAATGCCACTACCTGTGCGTGGACCACGAACTGCTGGAAAAACTGGGTTTTTTACAAGAAGGGAGCCTGGAGAGGGCTGAGGTTCCCCATGCCCGATGTCCAAGTGAGACACAGAACTCCCAAGCTTGGGAGGGTCCAGAACTGGGCACAGGAGAGGGAGGGAAGCCCTCGGGATGAGGACCAAAGGGGATTTCCTTTGTGGAGGCGGACCAGGGCTCAGAGCAGAGAGGGGCGGGCTGTCTATCTTTCAGTTCCGTGTGCAGCGCGAGTCCCTGTCGCCCATAGGTGACCCGGGTGCGGACCCAGGCATGTCCTCCTCCCTTTCCTCAGGGTCTAGTGTCTGAAGTTCTGCATAAAGGGCCTAATATCCACTTGGCGCTTTATGTTTTTTGTGTTCTTGAATTTTATTTTTTTTAGTTTCTGTTTCGTGGGTAGACCGGAGGGTGTGGTCTACCTCCAGACTCTACTTCCAGACCTACTTGATACTTGGTTTTGAACCCTGGATGCACTGAAAGCTTCACTAATTCACCGATGCTGGCTTCGAACCTGTAGGATTATGTGTCAGCCTCCCCAGCGCAGGGGTTACAATCGTGCACCACCCTGCCAGGCTCCACTTGTGGTTTAAGCCTCTGCAGCTGTGAATGCCCGGGTTTGCGGGAGGGGCCACATTCCCTCTCGTGAGAATTATACTGTCCTCGCGGCTGTTCCAGTCCTGGATTCCACATAGGGCAGAATAGAGGCCCCAAGGGGTGCGCTCAGTAGACGCGGCAAGGTAAAGAGGGCACTGGTATACCTGGCTAACCGAAGGCAGCTCCGTGGAAAGGGAGGGAACCTGTACAACACTTGACCCAGCCTGATAACTGTTCTGCCTCCCCTGGCAAACGCCCCGGGGAGGAAGGCAGTCCAAAATGCCACTGCTCGTGCGCGGACCGCGGACCCCCGGAGAAACTGGGTTTTTTACAAGGAGGGAGCCTGGAGAGGGCTGAGGGGCTCCAGGCCTGATGTCCAAGTGAGACACTGACCGCCCAAGCTGGGGAGGGTCCAGAACTGGGCACAGGAGAGGGAGGGAGTCCCTCGGGATGAGGAACAAAGGGGATTTCCTTTGTGGAGGCAGACCAGGGCTCAGAGCAGAGAGGGGCGGGCTGTCTGTCTTTCTGTTCAGTGTGCAATGCGAGTCCCTGTTGCCCATAGGTGACCCAGGTGAGGACCCAGGCATGTCCTCCTCCCTTCCCTCAGGGTCTAGTGTCTGAGGTTCTGCATAAAGGGCCTAATATCCACTTGGCGCTTTATGTTTTTTGTGTTCTTGAATTTTATTTTTTTTAGTTTCTGTTTCGCTGGTGCTGGGTAGACCGGAGGGTGTGTTCTACCTCCAGACTCTACTGCCAGACCTACTTGATACTTGGTTTTGAACCCTGGATGCACTGAAAGCTTCACTAAGTCGCTGATGCTGGCTTCGAACCTGTAGGATTATGTGTCAGCCTCCGCAGCGCAGGGGTTACAAGCGTGCGCCACCCTGCCAGGCTCCACTTGGGGTTTAAGACTCTGCAGCTGTGAATGCCTGGGCTTGCGGGAGGGGCCGCATTTCCTCTCGCGAGAATTATACTGTCCTCGCAGAGGTTCCAGTCCTGGCTTCCACATAGGGCAGAATAGAGGCCCCGAGGGGTGCGTTCAGTAGACGCGGCAAGGTAAAGAGGGCACTGGTATACCTGGCTAACCGAAGGCAGCTCCGTGGAAAGGTTGGGAACTTGTACAACACTTGGCTCAGCCTGCTAACTGTTCTGCCTCCCCTGGCAAACGCCCCGGGGAAGAAGGCAGTCCAAAATGCCACTGCGCGTGCGCAGACCGCGGACGCCCAGAGAAACTGGATTTTTTACAAGGAGGGAGCATGGAGATGGCTGAAGGGCTCCACGCCCGATGTCCAAGTGAGACACAGACCTCTCAAGCTGGGGAGGGTCCAGAACTAAGCATAGGAGAGGGAGGGAGGCCCACGGGATGAGGATCAAAGGGAATTTCCTTAGTGGAGACGGACCAGGGCTCAGAGGAGAGAGGAGCGGGCTATCTGTCTGTCTTTCTGTTCAGTGTGCAGCGCGAGTCCCTGTCGCCCATATGTGACCCAGGTGCGGACCCAGGCATGTCCTCCTACCTTCCCTCGGTGTCTGGTGTCTGAGGTTCTGCATAAAGGGCCTAATATCCACTTGGCTCTTTATGTTTTTTGTTTTCTTGAATTTGATTTCATTTTATTTTCTGTTTCGCGTGTGCTGGGTTGTCCGGAGGGTGTGTTCTACCTCCAGACTCTACTGCTAGACTTACTTGATACTTGGTTTGGAACCCTGGATGCACTGAAAGCTTCACTAATTTGCCGTGGCTGGCTTCGAACCTGTAGGATCCTGTCTCAGCCTCACCAGCGCAGGGGTTACAAGCTTGCACCAACCTGCCAGGCTCCACTTGGGGTTTAAGCCTCTGCAGCTGTGAATGCCAGGGCTTGCGGGAGGGGACGCATTCCCTCTCGCGAGAATCATACTGTCCTCGCGGCGGTTCCAGTCCTGGCTTCCACATAGGGCAGAAAAAGGCCCCGAGGGGTGCGCTCAGTAGACGTGTCAAGGTAAAGAGGACACTGGTATCCCTGGCTAACCGAAGGCAGCTCTGTGGAAAGGGAGGGAACTTGTACAAAACTTGGCTAAGCCTGCTATCTGTTCTGCCTCCCCTGGCAAACGCCCCGGAAAGGATCGCAGTCCAAAATGCCACTACCTGTGCGTGGACCACGAACTGCTGGAAAAACTGGGTTTTTTTACAAGAAGGGAGCCTGGAGAGGGCTGAGGTTCCCCATGCCCGATGTCCAAGTGAGACACAGAACTCCCAAGCTTGGGAGGGTCCAGAACTGGGCACAGGAGAGGGAGGGAAGCCCTCGGGATGAGGACCAAAGGGGATTTCCTTTGTGGAGGCGGACCAGGGCTCAGAGCAGAGAGGGGCGGGCTGTCTATCTTTCAGTTCCGTGTGCAGCGCGAGTCCCTGTCGCCCATAGGTGACCCGGGTGCGGACCCAGGCATGTCCTCCTCCCTTTCCTCAGGGTCTAGTGTCTGAAGTTCTGCATAAAGGGCCTAATATCCACTTGGTGCTTTATGTTTCTTGTTTTCTTGAATTTTATTTTTTTTAGTTTCTGTTTCGTGGGTAGACCGGAGGGTGTGGTCTACCTCCAGACTCTACTTCCAGACCTACTTGATACTTGGTTTTGAACCCTGGATGCACTGAAAGCTTCACTAATTCACCGATGCTGGCTTCGAACCTGTAGGATTATGTGTCAGCCTCCCCAGCGCAGGGGTTACAATCGTGCACCACCCTGCCAGGCTCCACTTGTGGTTTAAGCCTCTGCAGCTGTGAATGCCCGGGTTTGCGGGAGGGGCCACATTCCCTCTCGTGAGAATTATACTGTCCTCGCGGCTGTTCCAGTCCTGGATTCCACATAGGGCAGAATAGAGGCCCCAAGGGGTGCGCTCAGTAGACGCGGCAAGGTAAAGAGGGCACTGGTATACCTGGCTAACCGAAGGCAGCTCCGTGGAAAGGGAGGGAACCTGTACAACACTTGACCCAGCCTGATAACTGTTCTGCCTCCCCTGGCAAACGCCCCGGGGAGGAAGGCAGTCCAAAATGCCACTGCTCGTGCGCGGACCGCGGACCCCCGGAGAAACTGGGTTTTTTACAAGGAGGGAGCCTGGAGAGGGCTGAGGGGCTCCAGGCCTGATGTCCAAGTGAGACACTGACCGCCCAAGCTGGGGAGGGTCCAGAACTGGGCACAGGAGAGGGAGGGAGTCCCTCGGGATGAGGAACAAAGGGGATTTCCTTTGTGGAGGCAGACCAGGGCTCAGAGCAGAGAGGGGCGGGCTGTCTGTCTTTCTGTTCAGTGTGCAATGCGAGTCCCTGTTGCCCATAGGTGACCCAGGTGAGGACCCAGGCATGTCCTCCTCCCTTCCCTCAGGGTCTAGTGTCTGAGGTTCTGCATAAAGGGCCTAATATCCACTTGGCGCTTTATGTTTTTTGTGTTCTTGAATTTTATTTTTTTTAGTTTCTGTTTCGCTGGTGCTGGGTAGACCGGAGGGTGTGTTCTACCTCCAGACTCTACTGCCAGACCTACTTGATACTTGGTTTTGAACCCTGGATGCACTGAAAGCTTCACTAAGTCGCTGATGCTGGCTTCGAACCTGTAGGATTATGTGTCAGCCTCCGCAGCGCAGGGGTTACAAGCGTGCGCCACCCTGCCAGGCTCCACTTGGGGTTTAAGACTCTGCAGCTGTGAATGCCTGGGCTTGCGGGAGGGGCCGCATTTCCTCTCGCGAGAATTATACTGTCCTCGCAGAGGTTCCAGTCCTGGCTTCCACATAGGGCAGAATAGAGGCCCCGAGGGGTGCGTTCAGTAGACGCGGCAAGGTAAAGAGGGCACTGGTATACCTGGCTAACCGAAGGCAGCTCCATGGAAAGGTTGGGAACTTGTACAACACTTGGCTCAGCCTGCTAACTGTTCTGCCTCCCCTGGCAAACGCCCCGGGGAAGAAGGCAGTCCAAAATGCCACTGCGCGTGCGCAGACCGCGGACGCCCAGAGAAACTGGATTTTTTACAAGGAGGGAGCATGGAGATGGCTGAAGGGCTCCACGCCCGATGTCCAAGTGAGACACAGACCTCTCAAGCTGGGGAGGGTCCAGAACTAAGCATAGGAGAGGGAGGGAGGCCCACGGGATGAGGATCAAAGGGAATTTCCTTAGTGGAGACGGACCAGGGCTCAGAGGAGAGAGGAGCGGGCTATCTGTCTGTCTTTCTGTTCAGTGTGCAGCGCGAGTCCCTGTCGCCCATATGTGACCCAGGTGCGGACCCAGGCATGTCCTCCTACCTTCCCTCGGTGTCTGGTGTCTGAGGTTCTGCATAAAGGGCCTAATATCCACTTGGCTCTTTATGTTTTTTGTTTTCTTGAATTTGATTTCATTTTATTTTCTGTTTCGCGTGTGCTGGGTTGTCCGGAGGGTGTGTTCTACCTCCAGACTCTACTGCTAGACTTACTTGATACTTGGTTTGGAACCCTGGATGCACTGAAAGCTTCACTAATTTGCCGTGGCTGGCTTCGAACCTGTAGGATCCTGTCTCAGCCTCACCAGCGCAGGGGTTACAAGCTTGCACCAACCTGCCAGGCTCCACTTGGGGTTTAAGCCTCTGCAGCTGTGAATGCCAGGGCTTGCGGGAGGGGACGCATTCCCTCTCGCGAGAATCATACTGTCCTCGCGGCGGTTCCAGTCCTGGCTTCCACATAGGGCAGAAAAAGGCCCCGAGGGGTGCGCTCAGTAGACGTGTCAAGGTAAAGAGGACACTGGTATCCCTGGCTAACCGAAGGCAGCTCTGTGGAAAGGGAGGGAACTTGTACAAAACTTGGCTAAGCCTGCTATCTGTTCTGCCTCCCCTGGCAAACGCCCCGGAAAGGATCGCAGTCCAAAATGCCACTACCTGTGCGTGGACCACGAACTGCTGGAAAAACTGGGTTTTTTTACAAGAAGGGAGCCTGGAGAGGGCTGAGGTTCCCCATGCCCGATGTCCAAGTGAGACACAGAACTCCCAAGCTTGGGAGGGTCCAGAACTGGGCACAGGAGAGGGAGGGAAGCCCTCGGGATGAGGACCAAAGGGGATTTCCTTTGTGGAGGCGGACCAGGGCTCAGAGCAGAGAGGGGCGGGCTGTCTATCTTTCAGTTCCGTGTGCAGCGCGAGTCCCTGTCGCCCATAGGTGACCCGGGTGCGGACCCAGGCATGTCCTCCTCCCTTTCCTCAGGGTCTAGTGTCTGAAGTTCTGCATAAAGGGCCTAATATCCACTTGGTGCTTTATGTTTTTTGTTTTCTTGAATTTTATTTTTTTTAGTTTCTGTTTCGTGGGTAGACCGGAGGGTGTGGTCTACCTCCAGACTCTACTTCCAGACCTACTTGATACTTGGTTTTGAACCCTGGATGCACTGAAAGCTTCACTAATTCACCGATGCTGGCTTCGAACCTGTAGGATTATGTGTCAGCCTCCCCAGCGCAGGGGTTACAATCGTGCACCACCCTGCCAGGCTCCACTTGTGGTTTAAGCCTCTGCAGCTGTGAATGCCCGGGTTTGCGGGAGGGGCCACATTCCCTCTCGTGAGAATTATACTGTCCTCGCGGCTGTTCCAGTCCTGGATTCCACATAGGGCAGAATAGAGGCCCCAAGGGGTGCGCTCAGTAGACGCGGCAAGGTAAAGAGGGCACTGGTATACCTGGCTAACCGAAGGCAGCTCCGTGGAAAGGGAGGGAACCTGTACAACACTTGACCCAGCCTGATAACTGTTCTGCCTCCCCTGGCAAACGCCCCGGGGAGGAAGGCAGTCCAAAATGCCACTGCTCGTGCGCGGACCGCGGACCCCCGGAGAAACTGGGTTTTTTACAAGGAGGGAGCCTGGAGAGGGCTGAGGGGCTCCAGGCCTGATGTCCAAGTGAGACACTGACCGCCCAAGCTGGGGAGGGTCCAGAACTGGGCACAGGAGAGGGAGGGAGTCCCTCGGGATGAGGAACAAAGGGGATTTCCTTTGTGGAGGCAGACCAGGGCTCAGAGCAGAGAGGGGCGGGCTGTCTGTCTTTCTGTTCAGTGTGCAATGCGAGTCCCTGTTGCCCATAGGTGACCCAGGTGAGGACCCAGGCATGTCCTCCTCCCTTCCCTCAGGGTCTAGTGTCTGAGGTTCTGCATAAAGGGCCTAATATCCACTTGGCGCTTTATGTTTTTTGTGTTCTTGAATTTTATTTTTTTTAGTTTCTGTTTCGCTGGTGCTGGGTAGACCGGAGGGTGTGTTCTACCTCCAGACTCTACTGCCAGACCTACTTGATACTTGGTTTTGAACCCTGGATGCACTGAAAGCTTCACTAAGTCGCTGATGCTGGCTTCGAACCTGTAGGATTATGTGTCAGCCTCCGCAGCGCAGGGGTTACAAGCGTGCGCCACCCTGCCAGGCTCCACTTGGGGTTTAAGACTCTGCAGCTGTGAATGCCTGGGCTTGCGGGAGGGGCCGCATTTCCTCTCGCGAGAATTATACTGTCCTCGCAGAGGTTCCAGTCCTGGCTTCCACATAGGGCAGAATAGAGGCCCCGAGGGGTGCGTTCAGTAGACGCGGCAAGGTAAAGAGGGCACTGGTATACCTGGCTAACCGAAGGCAGCTCCGTGGAAAGGTTGGGAACTTGTACAACACTTGGCTCAGCCTGCTAACTGTTCTGCCTCCCCTGGCAAACGCCCCGGGGAAGAAGGCAGTCCAAAATGCCACTGCGCGTGCGCAGACCGCGGACGCCCAGAGAAACTGGATTTTTTACAAGGAGGGAGCATGGAGATGGCTGAAGGGCTCCACGCCCGATGTCCAAGTGAGACACAGACCTCTCAAGCTGGGGAGGGTCCAGAACTAAGCATAGGAGAGGGAGGGAGGCCCACGGGATGAGGATCAAAGGGAATTTCCTTAGTGGAGACGGACCAGGGCTCAGAGGAGAGAGGAGCGGGCTATCTGTCTGTCTTTCTGTTCAGTGTGCAGCGCGAGTCCCTGTCGCCCATATGTGACCCAGGTGCGGACCCAGGCATGTCCTCCTACCTTCCCTCGGTGTCTGGTGTCTGAGGTTCTGCATAAAGGGCCTAATATCCACTTGGCTCTTTATGTTTTTTGTTTTCTTGAATTTGATTTCATTTTATTTTCTGTTTCGCGTGTGCTGGGTTGTCCGGAGGGTGTGTTCTACCTCCAGACTCTACTGCTAGACTTACTTGATACTTGGTTTGGAACCCTGGATGCACTGAAAGCTTCACTAATTTGCCGTGGCTGGCTTCGAACCTGTAGGATCCTGTCTCAGCCTCACCAGCGCAGGGGTTACAAGCTTGCACCAACCTGCCAGGCTCCACTTGGGGTTTAAGCCTCTGCAGCTGTGAATGCCAGGGCTTGCGGGAGGGGACGCATTCCCTCTCGCGAGAATCATACTGTCCTCGCGGCGGTTCCAGTCCTGGCTTCCACATAGGGCAGAAAAAGGCCCCGAGGGGTGCGCTCAGTAGACGTGTCAAGGTAAAGAGGACACTGGTATCCCTGGCTAACCGAAGGCAGCTCTGTGGAAAGGGAGGGAACTTGTACAAAACTTGGCTAAGCCTGCTATCTGTTCTGCCTCCCCTGGCAAACGCCCCGGAAAGGATCGCAGTCCAAAATGCCACTACCTGTGCGTGGACCACGAACTGCTGGAAAAACTGGGTTTTTTTACAAGAAGGGAGCCTGGAGAGGGCTGAGGTTCCCCATGCCCGATGTCCAAGTGAGACACAGAACTCCCAAGCTTGGGAGGGTCCAGAACTGGGCACAGGAGAGGGAGGGAAGCCCTCGGGATGAGGACCAAAGGGGATTTCCTTTGTGGAGGCGGACCAGGGCTCAGAGCAGAGAGGGGCGGGCTGTCTATCTTTCAGTTCCGTGTGCAGCGCGAGTCCCTGTCGCCCATAGGTGACCCGGGTGCGGACCCAGGCATGTCCTCCTCCCTTTCCTCAGGGTCTAGTGTCTGAAGTTCTGCATAAAGGGCCTAATATCCACTTGGTGCTTTATGTTTTTTGTTTTCTTGAATTTTATTTTTTTTAGTTTCTGTTTCGTGGGTAGACCGGAGGGTGTGGTCTACCTCCAGACTCTACTTCCAGACCTACTTGATACTTGGTTTTGAACCCTGGATGCACTGAAAGCTTCACTAATTCACCGATGCTGGCTTCGAACCTGTAGGATTATGTGTCAGCCTCCCCAGCGCAGGGGTTACAATCGTGCACCACCCTGCCAGGCTCCACTTGTGGTTTAAGCCTCTGCAGCTGTGAATGCCCGGGTTTGCGGGAGGGGCCACATTCCCTCTCGTGAGAATTATACTGTCCTCGCGGCTGTTCCAGTCCTGGATTCCACATAGGGCAGAATAGAGGCCCCAAGGGGTGCGCTCAGTAGACGCGGCAAGGTAAAGAGGGCACTGGTATACCTGGCTAACCGAAGGCAGCTCCGTGGAAAGGGAGGGAACCTGTACAACACTTGACCCAGCCTGATAACTGTTCTGCCTCCCCTGGCAAACGCCCCGGGGAGGAAGGCAGTCCAAAATGCCACTGCTCGTGCGCGGACCGCGGACCCCCGGAGAAACTGGGTTTTTTACAAGGAGGGAGCCTGGAGAGGGCTGAGGGGCTCCAGGCCTGATGTCCAAGTGAGACACTGACCGCCCAAGCTGGGGAGGGTCCAGAACTGGGCACAGGAGAGGGAGGGAGTCCCTCGGGATGAGGAACAAAGGGGATTTCCTTTGTGGAGGCAGACCAGGGCTCAGAGCAGAGAGGGGCGGGCTGTCTGTCTTTCTGTTCAGTGTGCAATGCGAGTCCCTGTTGCCCATAGGTGACCCAGGTGCGGACCCAGGCATGTCCTCCTCCCTTCCCTCAGGGTCTAGTGTCTGAGGTTCTGCATAAAGGGCCTAATATCCACTTGGCGCTTTATGTTTTTTGTTTTCTTGAATTTTATTTTTTTTAGTTTCTGTTTCGCTGGTGCTGGGTAGACCGGAGGGTGTGTTCTACCTCCAGACTCTACTGCCAGACCTACTTGATACTTGGTTTTGAACCCTGGATGCACTGAAAGCTTCACTAAGTCGCTGATGCTGGCTTCGAACCTGTAGGATTATGTGTCAGCCTCCGCAGCGCAGGGGTTACAAGCGTGCGCCACCCTGCCAGGCTCCACTTGGGGTTTAAGACTCTGCAGCTGTGAATGCCTGGGCTTGCGGGAGGGGCCGCATTTCCTCTCGCGAGAATTATACTGTCCTCGCAGAGGTTCCAGTCCTGGCTTCCACATAGGGCAGAATAGAGGCCCCGAGGGGTGCGTTCAGTAGACGCGGCAAGGTAAAGAGGGCACTGGTATACCTGGCTAACCGAAGGCAGCTCCGTGGAAAGGTTGGGAACTTGTACAACACTTGGCTCAGCCTGCTAACTGTTCTGCCTCCCCTGGCAAACGCCCCGGGGAAGAAGGCAGTCCAAAATGCCACTGCGCGTGCGCAGACCGCGGACGCCCAGAGAAACTGGATTTTTTACAAGGAGGGAGCATGGAGATGGCTGAAGGGCTCCACGCCCGATGTCCAAGTGAGACACAGACCTCTCAAGCTGGGGAGGGTCCAGAACTAAGCATAGGAGAGGGAGGGAGGCCCACGGGATGAGGATCAAAGGGGATTTCCTTAGTGGAGACGGACCAGGGCTCAGAGGAGAGAGGAGCGGGCTATCTGTCTGTCTTTCTGTTCAGTGTGCAGCGCGAGTCCCTGTCGCCCATATGTGACCCAGGTGCGGACCCAGGCATGTCCTCCTACCTTCCCTCGGTGTCTGGTGTCTGAGGTTCTGCATAAAGGGCCTAATATCCACTTGGCTCTTTATGTTTTTTGTTTTCTTGAATTTGATTTCATTTTATTTTCTGTTTCGCGTGTGCTGGGTTGTCCGGAGGGTGTGTTCTACCTCCAGACTCTACTGCTAGACTTACTTGATACTTGGTTTGGAACCCTGGATGCACTGAAAGCTTCACTAATTTGCCGTGGCTGGCTTCGAACCTGTAGGATCCTGTCTCAGCCTCACCAGCGCAGGGGTTACAAGCTTGCACCAACCTGCCAGGCTCCACTTGGGGTTTAAGCCTCTGCAGCTGTGAATGCCAGGGCTTGCGGGAGGGGACGCATTCCCTCTCGCGAGAATCATACTGTCCTCGCGGCGGTTCCAGTCCTGGCTTCCACATAGGGCAGAAAAAGGCCCCGAGGGGTGCGCTCAGTAGACGTGTCAAGGTAAAGAGGACACTGGTATCCCTGGCTAACCGAAGGCAGCTCTGTGGAAAGGGAGGGAACTTGTACAAAACTTGGCTAAGCCTGCTATCTGTTCTGCCTCCCCTGGCAAACGCCCCGGAAAGGATCGCAGTCCAAAATGCCACTACCTGTGCGTGGACCACGAACTGCTGGAAAAACTGGGTTTTTTACAAGAAGGGAGCCTGGAGAGGGCTGAGGTTCCCCATGCCCGATGTCCAAGTGAGACACAGAACTCCCAAGCTTGGGAGGGTCCAGAACTGGGCACAGGAGAGGGAGGGAAGCCCTCGGGATGAGGACCAAAGGGGATTTCCTTTGTGGAGGCGGACCAGGGCTCAGAGCAGAGAGGGGCGGGCTGTCTATCTTTCAGTTCCGTGTGCAGCGCGAGTCCCTGTCGCCCATAGGTGACCCGGGTGCGGACCCAGGCATGTCCTCCTCCCTTTCCTCAGGGTCTAGTGTCTGAAGTTCTGCATAAAGGGCCTAATATCCACTTGGTGCTTTATGTTTTTTGTTTTCTTGAATTTTATTTTTTTTAGTTTCTGTTTCGTGGGTAGACCGGAGGGTGTGGTCTACCTCCAGACTCTACTTCCAGACCTACTTGATACTTGGTTTTGAACCCTGGATGCACTGAAAGCTTCACTAATTCACCGATGCTGGCTTCGAACCTGTAGGATTATGTGTCAGCCTCCCCAGCGCAGGGGTTACAATCGTGCACCACCCTGCCAGGCTCCACTTGTGGTTTAAGCCTATGCAGCTGTGAATGCCCGGGTTTGCGGGAGGGGCCACATTCCCTCTCGTGAGAATTATACTGTCCTCGCGGCAGTTCCAGTCCTGGATTCCACATAGGGCAGAATAGAGGCCCCAAGGGGTGCGCTCAGTAGACGCGGCAAGGTAAAGAGGGCACTGGTATACCTGGCTAACTGAAGGCAGCTCCGTGGAAAGGGAGGGAACCTGTACAACACTTGACCCAGCCTGATAACTGTTCTGCCTCCCCTGGCAAACGCCCCGGGGAGGAAGGCAGTCCAAAATGCCACTGCTCGTGCGCGGACCGCGGACCCCCGGAGAAACTGGGTTTTTTACAAGGAGGGAGCCTGGAGAGGGCTGAAGGGCTCCAGGCCTGATGTCCAAGTGAGACACTGACCGCCCAAGCTGGGGAGGGTCCAGAACTGGGCACAGGAGAGGGAGGGAGTCCCTCGAGATGAGGAACAAAGGGGATTTCCTTTGTGTAGGCAGACCAGGGCTCAGAGCAGAGAGGGGCGGGCTGTCTGTCTTTCTGTTCAGTGTGCAATGCGAGTCCCTGTTGCCCATAGGTGACCCAGGTGCGGACCCAGGCATGTCCTCCTCACTTCCCTCAGGGTCTAGTGTCTGAGGTTCTGCATAAAGGGCCTAATATCCACTTGGCGCTTTATGTTTTTTGTTTTCTTGAATTTGATTTCATTTTATTTTCTGTTTCGCGTGTGCTGGGTTGTCCGGAGGGTGTGTTCTACCTCCAGACTCTACTGCTAGACTTACTTGATACTTGGTTTTGAACCCTGGATGCACTGAAAGCTTCACTAAGTCGCTGATGCTGGCTTCAAACCTGTAGGATTATGTGTCAGCCTCCGCAGCGCAGGGGTTACAAGTGTGCGCCACCCTGCCAGGCTCCACTTGGGGTTTAAGACTCTGCAGCTGTGAATGCCTGGGCTTGCGGGAGGGGCCGCATTTCCTCTCGCGAGAATTATACTGTCCTCGCGGCTGTTCCAGTCCTGGATTCCACATAGGGCAGAATAGAGGCCCCAAGGGTGCGCTCAGTAGACGCGGCAAGGTAAAGAGGGCACTGGTATACCTGGCTAACCGAAGGCAGCTCCGTGGAAAGGGAGGGAACCTGTACAACACTTGACCCAGCCTGATAACTGTTCTGCCTCCCCTGGCAAACGCCCCGGGGAGGAAGGCAGTCCAAAATGCCACTGCTCGTGCGCGGACCGCGGACCCCAGGAGAAACTGGGTTTTTTACAAGGAGGGAGCCTGGAGAGGGCTGAGGGGCTCCAGGCCTGATGTCCAAGTGAGACACTGACCGCCCAAGCTGGGGAGGGTCCAGAACTGGGCACAGGAGAGGGAGGGAGTCCCTCGGGATGAGGAACAAAGGGGATTTCCTTTGTGGAGGCAGACCAGGGCTCAGAGCAGAGAGGGGCGGGCTGTCTGTCTTTCTGTTCAGTGTGCAATGCGAGTCCCTGTTGCCCATAGGTGACCCAGGTGCGGACCCAGGCATGTCCTCCTCCCTTCCCTCAGGGTCTAGTGTCTGAGGTTCTGCATAAAGGGCCTAATATCCACTTGGTGCTTTATGTTTTTTGTTTTCTTGAATTTTATTTTTTTTAGTTTCTGTTTCGTGGGTAGACCGGAGGGTGTGGTCTACCTCCAGACTCTACTTCCAGACCTACTTGATACTTGGTTTTGAACCCTGGATGCACTGAAAGCTTCACTAATTCACCGATGCTGGCTTCGAACCTGTAGGATTATGTGTCAGCCTCCCCAGCGCAGGGGTTACAATCGTGCACCACCCTGCCAGGCTCCACTTGTGGTTTAAGCCTCTGCAGCTGTGAATGCCCGGGTTTGCGGGAGGGGCCACATTCCCTCTCGTGAGAATTATACTGTCCTCGCGGCTGTTCCAGTCCTGGATTCCACATAGGGCAGAATAGAGGCCCCAAGGGGTGCGCTCAGTAGACGCGGCAAGGTAAAGAGGGCACTGGTATACCTGGCTAACCGAAGGCAGCTCCGTGGAAAGGGAGGGAACCTGTACAACACTTGACCCAGCCTGATAACTGTTCTGCCTCCCCTGGCAAACGCCCCGGGGAGGAAGGCAGTCCAAAATGCCACTGCTCGTGCGCGGACCGCGGACCCCCGGAGAAACTGGGTTTTTTACAAGGAGGGAGCCTGGAGAGGGCTGAGGGGCTCCAGGCCTGATGTCCAAGTGAGACACTGACCGCCCAAGCTGGGGAGGGTCCAGAACTGGGCACAGGAGAGGGAGGGAGTCCCTCGGGATGAGGAACAAAGGGGATTTCCTTTGTGGAGGCAGACCAGGGCTCAGAGCAGAGAGGGGCGGGCTGTCTGTCTTTCTGTTCAGTGTGCAATGCGAGTCCCTGTTGCCCATAGGTGACCCAGGTGAGGACCCAGGCATGTCCTCCTCCCTTCCCTCAGGGTCTAGTGTCTGAGGTTCTGCATAAAGGGCCTAATATCCACTTGGCGCTTTATGTTTTTTGTGTTCTTGAATTTTATTTTTTTTAGTTTCTGTTTCGCTGGTGCTGGGTAGACCGGAGGGTGTGTTCTACCTCCAGACTCTACTGCCAGACCTACTTGATACTTGGTTTTGAACCCTGGATGCACTGAAAGCTTCACTAAGTCGCTGATGCTGGCTTCGAACCTGTAGGATTATGTGTCAGCCTCCGCAGCGCAGGGGTTACAAGCGTGCGCCACCCTGCCAGGCTCCACTTGGGGTTTAAGACTCTGCAGCTGTGAATGCCTGGGCTTGCGGGAGGGGCCGCATTTCCTCTCGCGAGAATTATACTGTCCTCGCAGAGGTTCCAGTCCTGGCTTCCACATAGGGCAGAATAGAGGCCCCGAGGGGTGCGTTCAGTAGACGCGGCAAGGTAAAGAGGGCACTGGTATACCTGGCTAACCGAAGGCAGCTCCGTGGAAAGGTTGGGAACTTGTACAACACTTGGCTCAGCCTGCTAACTGTTCTGCCTCCCCTGGCAAACGCCCCGGGGAAGAAGGCAGTCCAAAATGCCACTGCGCGTGCGCAGACCGCGGACGCCCAGAGAAACTGGATTTTTTACAAGGAGGGAGCATGGAGATGGCTGAAGGGCTCCACGCCCGATGTCCAAGTGAGACACAGACCTCTCAAGCTGGGGAGGGTCCAGAACTAAGCATAGGAGAGGGAGGGAGGCCCACGGGATGAGGATCAAAGGGAATTTCCTTAGTGGAGACGGACCAGGGCTCAGAGGAGAGAGGAGCGGGCTATCTGTCTGTCTTTCTGTTCAGTGTGCAGCGCGAGTCCCTGTCGCCCATATGTGACCCAGGTGCGGACCCAGGCATGTCCTCCTACCTTCCCTCGGTGTCTGGTGTCTGAGGTTCTGCATAAAGGGCCTAATATCCACTTGGCTCTTTATGTTTTTTGTTTTCTTGAATTTGATTTCATTTTATTTTCTGTTTCGCGTGTGCTGGGTTGTCCGGAGGGTGTGTTCTACCTCCAGACTCTACTGCTAGACTTACTTGATACTTGGTTTGGAACCCTGGATGCACTGAAAGCTTCACTAATTTGCCGTGGCTGGCTTCGAACCTGTAGGATCCTGTCTCAGCCTCACCAGCGCAGGGGTTACAAGCTTGCACCAACCTGCCAGGCTCCACTTGGGGTTTAAGCCTCTGCAGCTGTGAATGCCAGGGCTTGCGGGAGGGGACGCATTCCCTCTCGCGAGAATCATACTGTCCTCGCGGCGGTTCCAGTCCTGGCTTCCACATAGGGCAGAAAAAGGCCCCGAGGGGTGCGCTCAGTAGACGTGTCAAGGTAAAGAGGACACTGGTATCCCTGGCTAACCGAAGGCAGCTCTGTGGAAAGGGAGGGAACTTGTACAAAACTTGGCTAAGCCTGCTATCTGTTCTGCCTCCCCTGGCAAACGCCCCGGAAAGGATCGCAGTCCAAAATGCCACTACCTGTGCGTGGACCACGAACTGCTGGAAAAACTGGGTTTTTTTACAAGAAGGGAGCCTGGAGAGGGCTGAGGTTCCCCATGCCCGATGTCCAAGTGAGACACAGAACTCCCAAGCTTGGGAGGGTCCAGAACTGGGCACAGGAGAGGGAGGGAAGCCCTCGGGATGAGGACCAAAGGGGATTTCCTTTGTGGAGGCGGACCAGGGCTCAGAGCAGAGAGGGGCGGGCTGTCTATCTTTCAGTTCCGTGTGCAGCGCGAGTCCCTGTCGCCCATAGGTGACCCGGGTGCGGACCCAGGCATGTCCTCCTCCCTTTCCTCAGGGTCTAGTGTCTGAAGTTCTGCATAAAGGGCCTAATATCCACTTGGTGCTTTATGTTTTTTGTTTTCTTGAATTTTATTTTTTTTAGTTTCTGTTTCGTGGGTAGACCGGAGGGTGTGGTCTACCTCCAGACTCTACTTCCAGACCTACTTGATACTTGGTTTTGAACCCTGGATGCACTGAAAGCTTCACTAATTCACCGATGCTGGCTTCGAACCTGTAGGATTATGTGTCAGCCTCCCCAGCGCAGGGGTTACAATCGTGCACCACCCTGCCAGGCTCCACTTGTGGTTTAAGCCTCTGCAGCTGTGAATGCCCGGGTTTGCGGGAGGGGCCACATTCCCTCTCGTGAGAATTATACTGTCCTCGCGGCTGTTCCAGTCCTGGATTCCACATAGGGCAGAATAGAGGCCCCAAGGGGTGCGCTCAGTAGACGCGGCAAGGTAAAGAGGGCACTGGTATACCTGGCTAACCGAAGGCAGCTCCGTGGAAAGGGAGGGAACCTGTACAACACTTGACCCAGCCTGATAACTGTTCTGCCTCCCCTGGCAAACGCCCCGGGGAGGAAGGCAGTCCAAAATGCCACTGCTCGTGCGCGGACCGCGGACCCCCGGAGAAACTGGGTTTTTTACAAGGAGGGAGCCTGGAGAGGGCTGAGGGGCTCCAGGCCTGATGTCCAAGTGAGACACTGACCGCCCAAGCTGGGGAGGGTCCAGAACTGGGCACAGGAGAGGGAGGGAGTCCCTCGGGATGAGGAACAAAGGGGATTTCCTTTGTGGAGGCAGACCAGGGCTCAGAGCAGAGAGGGGCGGGCTGTCTGTCTTTCTGTTCAGTGTGCAATGCGAGTCCCTGTTGCCCATAGGTGACCCAGGTGAGGACCCAGGCATGTCCTCCTCCCTTCCCTCAGGGTCTAGTGTCTGAGGTTCTGCATAAAGGGCCTAATATCCACTTGGCGCTTTATGTTTTTTGTGTTCTTGAATTTTATTTTTTTTAGTTTCTGTTTCGCTGGTGCTGGGTAGACCGGAGGGTGTGTTCTACCTCCAGACTCTACTGCCAGACCTACTTGATACTTGGTTTTGAACCCTGGATGCACTGAAAGCTTCACTAAGTCGCTGATGCTGGCTTCGAACCTGTAGGATTATGTGTCAGCCTCCGCAGCGCAGGGGTTACAAGCGTGCGCCACCCTGCCAGGCTCCACTTGGGGTTTAAGACTCTGCAGCTGTGAATGCCTGGGCTTGCGGGAGGGGCCGCATTTCCTCTCGCGAGAATTATACTGTCCTCGCAGAGGTTCCAGTCCTGGCTTCCACATAGGGCAGAATAGAGGCCCCGAGGGGTGCGTTCAGTAGACGCGGCAAGGTAAAGAGGGCACTGGTATACCTGGCTAACCGAAGGCAGCTCCGTGGAAAGGTTGGGAACTTGTACAACACTTGGCTCAGCCTGCTAACTGTTCTGCCTCCCCTGGCAAACGCCCCGGGGAAGAAGGCAGTCCAAAATGCCACTGCGCGTGCGCAGACCGCGGACGCCCAGAGAAACTGGATTTTTTACAAGGAGGGAGCATGGAGATGGCTGAAGGGCTCCACGCCCGATGTCCAAGTGAGACACAGACCTCTCAAGCTGGGGAGGGTCCAGAACTAAGCATAGGAGAGGGAGGGAGGCCCACGGGATGAGGATCAAAGGGAATTTCCTTAGTGGAGACGGACCAGGGCTCAGAGGAGAGAGGAGCGGGCTATCTGTCTGTCTTTCTGTTCAGTGTGCAGCGCGAGTCCCTGTCGCCCATATGTGACCCAGGTGCGGACCCAGGCATGTCCTCCTACCTTCCCTCGGTGTCTGGTGTCTGAGGTTCTGCATAAAGGGCCTAATATCCACTTGGCTCTTTATGTTTTTTGTTTTCTTGAATTTGATTTCATTTTATTTTCTGTTTCGCGTGTGCTGGGTTGTCCGGAGGGTGTGTTCTACCTCCAGACTCTACTGCTAGACTTACTTGATACTTGGTTTGGAACCCTGGATGCACTGAAAGCTTCACTAATTTGCCGTGGCTGGCTTCGAACCTGTAGGATCCTGTCTCAGCCTCACCAGCGCAGGGGTTACAAGCTTGCACCAACCTGCCAGGCTCCACTTGGGGTTTAAGCCTCTGCAGCTGTGAATGCCAGGGCTTGCGGGAGGGGACGCATTCCCTCTCGCGAGAATCATACTGTCCTCGCGGCGGTTCCAGTCCTGGCTTCCACATAGGGCAGAAAAAGGCCCCGAGGGGTGCGCTCAGTAGACGTGTCAAGGTAAAGAGGACACTGGTATCCCTGGCTAACCGAAGGCAGCTCTGTGGAAAGGGAGGGAACTTGTACAAAACTTGGCTAAGCCTGCTATCTGTTCTGCCTCCCCTGGCAAACGCCCCGGAAAGGATCGCAGTCCAAAATGCCACTACCTGTGCGTGGACCACGAACTGCTGGAAAAACTGGGTTTTTTTACAAGAAGGGAGCCTGGAGAGGGCTGAGGTTCCCCATGCCCGATGTCCAAGTGAGACACAGAACTCCCAAGCTTGGGAGGGTCCAGAACTGGGCACAGGAGAGGGAGGGAAGCCCTCGGGATGAGGACCAAAGGGGATTTCCTTTGTGGAGGCGGACCAGGGCTCAGAGCAGAGAGGGGCGGGCTGTCTATCTTTCAGTTCCGTGTGCAGCGCGAGTCCCTGTCGCCCATAGGTGACCCGGGTGCGGACCCAGGCATGTCCTCCTCCCTTTCCTCAGGGTCTAGTGTCTGAAGTTCTGCATAAAGGGCCTAATATCCACTTGGTGCTTTATGTTTCTTGTTTTCTTGAATTTTATTTTTTTTAGTTTCTGTTTCGTGGGTAGACCGGAGGGTGTGGTCTACCTCCAGACTCTACTTCCAGACCTACTTGATACTTGGTTTTGAACCCTGGATGCACTGAAAGCTTCACTAATTCACCGATGCTGGCTTCGAACCTGTAGGATTATGTGTCAGCCTCCCCAGCGCAGGGGTTACAATCGTGCACCACCCTGCCAGGCTCCACTTGTGGTTTAAGCCTCTGCAGCTGTGAATGCCCGGGTTTGCGGGAGGGGCCACATTCCCTCTCGTGAGAATTATACTGTCCTCGCGGCTGTTCCAGTCCTGGATTCCACATAGGGCAGAATAGAGGCCCCAAGGGGTGCGCTCAGTAGACGCGGCAAGGTAAAGAGGGCACTGGTATACCTGGCTAACCGAAGGCAGCTCCGTGGAAAGGGAGGGAACCTGTACAACACTTGACCCAGCCTGATAACTGTTCTGCCTCCCCTGGCAAACGCCCCGGGGAGGAAGGCAGTCCAAAATGCCACTGCTCGTGCGCGGACCGCGGACCCCCGGAGAAACTGGGTTTTTTACAAGGAGGGAGCCTGGAGAGGGCTGAGGGGCTCCAGGCCTGATGTCCAAGTGAGACACTGACCGCCCAAGCTGGGGAGGGTCCAGAACTGGGCACAGGAGAGGGAGGGAGTCCCTCGGGATGAGGAACAAAGGGGATTTCCTTTGTGGAGGCAGACCAGGGCTCAGAGCAGAGAGGGGCGGGCTGTCTGTCTTTCTGTTCAGTGTGCAATGCGAGTCCCTGTTGCCCATAGGTGACCCAGGTGAGGACCCAGGCATGTCCTCCTCCCTTCCCTCAGGGTCTAGTGTCTGAGGTTCTGCATAAAGGGCCTAATATCCACTTGGCGCTTTATGTTTTTTGTGTTCTTGAATTTTATTTTTTTTAGTTTCTGTTTCGCTGGTGCTGGGTAGACCGGAGGGTGTGTTCTACCTCCAGACTCTACTGCCAGACCTACTTGATACTTGGTTTTGAACCCTGGATGCACTGAAAGCTTCACTAAGTCGCTGATGCTGGCTTCGAACCTGTAGGATTATGTGTCAGCCTCCGCAGCGCAGGGGTTACAAGCGTGCGCCACCCTGCCAGGCTCCACTTGGGGTTTAAGACTCTGCAGCTGTGAATGCCTGGGCTTGCGGGAGGGGCCGCATTTCCTCTCGCGAGAATTATACTGTCCTCGCAGAGGTTCCAGTCCTGGCTTCCACATAGGGCAGAATAGAGGCCCCGAGGGGTGCGTTCAGTAGACGCGGCAAGGTAAAGAGGGCACTGGTATACCTGGCTAACCGAAGGCAGCTCCGTGGAAAGGTTGGGAACTTGTACAACACTTGGCTCAGCCTGCTAACTGTTCTGCCTCCCCTGGCAAACGCCCCGGGGAAGAAGGCAGTCCAAAATGCCACTGCGCGTGCGCAGACCGCGGACGCCCAGAGAAACTGGATTTTTTACAAGGAGGGAGCATGGAGATGGCTGAAGGGCTCCACGCCCGATGTCCAAGTGAGACACAGACCTCTCAAGCTGGGGAGGGTCCAGAACTAAGCATAGGAGAGGGAGGGAGGCCCACGGGATGAGGATCAAAGGGGATTTCCTTAGTGGAGACGGACCAGGGCTCAGAGGAGAGAGGAGCGGGCTATCTGTCTGTCTTTCTGTTCAGTGTGCAGCGCGAGTCCCTGTCGCCCATATGTGACCCAGGTGCGGACCCAGGCATGTCCTCCTACCTTCCCTCGGTGTCTGGTGTCTGAGGTTCTGCATAAAGGGCCTAATATCCACTTGGCTCTTTATGTTTTTTGTTTTCTTGAATTTGATTTCATTTTATTTTCTGTTTCGCGTGTGCTGGGTTGTCCGGAGGGTGTGTTCTACCTCCAGACTCTACTGCTAGACTTACTTGATACTTGGTTTGGAACCCTGGATGCACTGAAAGCTTCACTAATTTGCCGTGGCTGGCTTCGAACCTGTAGGATCCTGTCTCAGCCTCACCAGCGCAGGGGTTACAAGCTTGCACCAACCTGCCAGGCTCCACTTGGGGTTTAAGCCTCTGCAGCTGTGAATGCCAGGGCTTGCGGGAGGGGACGCATTCCCTCTCGCGAGAATCATACTGTCCTCGCGGCGGTTCCAGTCCTGGCTTCCACATAGGGCAGAAAAAGGCCCCGAGGGGTGCGCTCAGTAGACGTGTCAAGGTAAAGAGGACACTGGTATCCCTGGCTAACCGAAGGCAGCTCTGTGGAAAGGGAGGGAACTTGTACAAAACTTGGCTAAGCCTGCTATCTGTTCTGCCTCCCCTGGCAAACGCCCCGGAAAGGATCGCAGTCCAAAATGCCACTACCTGTGCGTGGACCACGAACTGCTGGAAAAACTGGGTTTTTTTACAAGAAGGGAGCCTGGAGAGGGCTGAGGTTCCCCATGCCCGATGTCCAAGTGAGACACAGAACTCCCAAGCTTGGGAGGGTCCAGAACTGGGCACAGGAGAGGGAGGGAAGCCCTCGGGATGAGGACCAAAGGGGATTTCCTTTGTGGAGGCGGACCAGGGCTCAGAGCAGAGAGGGGCGGGCTGTCTATCTTTCAGTTCCGTGTGCAGCGCGAGTCCCTGTCGCCCATAGGTGACCCGGGTGCGGACCCAGGCATGTCCTCCTCCCTTTCCTCAGGGTCTAGTGTCTGAAGTTCTGCATAAAGGGCCTAATATCCACTTGGTGCTTTATGTTTCTTGTTTTCTTGAATTTTATTTTTTTTAGTTTCTGTTTCGTGGGTAGACCGGAGGGTGTGGTCTACCTCCAGACTCTACTTCCAGACCTACTTGATACTTGGTTTTGAACCCTGGATGCACTGAAAGCTTCACTAATTCACCGATGCTGGCTTCGAACCTGTAGGATTATGTGTCAGCCTCCCCAGCGCAGGGGTTACAATCGTGCACCACCCTGCCAGGCTCCACTTGTGGTTTAAGCCTCTGCAGCTGTGAATGCCCGGGTTTGCGGGAGGGGCCACATTCCCTCTCGTGAGAATTATACTGTCCTCGCGGCTGTTCCAGTCCTGGATTCCACATAGGGCAGAATAGAGGCCCCAAGGGGTGCGCTCAGTAGACGCGGCAAGGTAAAGAGGGCACTGGTATACCTGGCTAACCGAAGGCAGCTCCGTGGAAAGGGAGGGAACCTGTACAACACTTGACCCAGCCTGATAACTGTTCTGCCTCCCCTGGCAAACGCCCCGGGGAGGAAGGCAGTCCAAAATGCCACTGCTCGTGCGCGGACCGCGGACCCCCGGAGAAACTGGGTTTTTTACAAGGAGGGAGCCTGGAGAGGGCTGAGGGGCTCCAGGCCTGATGTCCAAGTGAGACACTGACCGCCCAAGCTGGGGAGGGTCCAGAACTGGGCACAGGAGAGGGAGGGAGTCCCTCGGGATGAGGAACAAAGGGGATTTCCTTTGTGGAGGCAGACCAGGGCTCAGAGCAGAGAGGGGCGGGCTGTCTGTCTTTCTGTTCAGTGTGCAATGCGAGTCCCTGTTGCCCATAGGTGACCCAGGTGAGGACCCAGGCATGTCCTCCTCCCTTCCCTCAGGGTCTAGTGTCTGAGGTTCTGCATAAAGGGCCTAATATCCACTTGGCGCTTTATGTTTTTTGTGTTCTTGAATTTTATTTTTTTTAGTTTCTGTTTCGCTGGTGCTGGGTAGACCGGAGGGTGTGTTCTACCTCCAGACTCTACTGCCAGACCTACTTGATACTTGGTTTTGAACCCTGGATGCACTGAAAGCTTCACTAAGTCGCTGATGCTGGCTTCGAACCTGTAGGATTATGTGTCAGCCTCCGCAGCGCAGGGGTTACAAGCGTGCGCCACCCTGCCAGGCTCCACTTGGGGTTTAAGACTCTGCAGCTGTGAATGCCTGGGCTTGCGGGAGGGGCCGCATTTCCTCTCGCGAGAATTATACTGTCCTCGCAGAGGTTCCAGTCCTGGCTTCCACATAGGGCAGAATAGAGGCCCCGAGGGGTGCGTTCAGTAGACGCGGCAAGGTAAAGAGGGCACTGGTATACCTGGCTAACCGAAGGCAGCTCCGTGGAAAGGTTGGGAACTTGTACAACACTTGGCTCAGCCTGCTAACTGTTCTGCCTCCCCTGGCAAACGCCCCGGGGAAGAAGGCAGTCCAAAATGCCACTGCGCGTGCGCAGACCGCGGACGCCCAGAGAAACTGGATTTTTTACAAGGAGGGAGCATGGAGATGGCTGAAGGGCTCCACGCCCGATGTCCAAGTGAGACACAGACCTCTCAAGCTGGGGAGGGTCCAGAACTAAGCATAGGAGAGGGAGGGAGGCCCACGGGATGAGGATCAAAGGGGATTTCCTTAGTGGAGACGGACCAGGGCTCAGAGGAGAGAGGAGCGGGCTATCTGTCTGTCTTTCTGTTCAGTGTGCAGCGCGAGTCCCTGTCGCCCATATGTGACCCAGGTGCGGACCCAGGCATGTCCTCCTACCTTCCCTCGGTGTCTGGTGTCTGAGGTTCTGCATAAAGGGCCTAATATCCACTTGGCTCTTTATGTTTTTTGTTTTCTTGAATTTGATTTCATTTTATTTTCTGTTTCGCGTGTGCTGGGTTGTCCGGAGGGTGTGTTCTACCTCCAGACTCTACTGCTAGACTTACTTGATACTTGGTTTGGAACCCTGGATGCACTGAAAGCTTCACTAATTTGCCGTGGCTGGCTTCGAACCTGTAGGATCCTGTCTCAGCCTCACCGGCACAGGGGTTACAAGCTTGCACCAACCTGCCAGGCTCCACTTGGGGTTTAAGCCTCTGCAGCTGTGAATGCCAGGGCTTGCGGGAGGGGACGCATTCCCTCTCGCGAGAATCATACTGTCCTCGCGGCGGTTCCAGTCCTGGCTTCCACATAGGGCAGAAGAAGGCCCCGAGGGTTGCGCTCAGTAGACGTGTCAAGGTAAAGAGGACACTGGTATCCCTGGCTAACCGAAGGCAGCTCTGTGGAAAGGGAGGGAACTTGTACAAAACTTGGCTAAGCCTGCTATCTGTTCTGCCTCCCCTGGCAAACGCCCCGGAAAGGATCGCAGTCCAAAATGCCACTACCTGTGCGTGGACCACGAACTGCTGGAAAAACTGGGTTTTTTACAAGAAGGGAGCCTGGAGAGGGCTGAGGTTCCCCATGCCCGATGTCCAAGTGAGACACAGAACTCCCAAGCTTGGGAGGGTCCAGAACTGGGCACAGGAGAGGGAGGGAAGCCCTCGGGATGAGGACCAAAGGGGATTTCCTTTGTGGAGGCGGACCAGGGCTCAGAGCAGAGAGGGGCGGGCTGTCTATCTTTCAGTTCCGTGTGCAGCGCGAGTCCCTGTCGCCCATAGGTGACCCGGGTGCGGACCCAGGCATGTCCTCCTCCCTTTCCTCAGGGTCTAGTGTCTGAAGTTCTGCATAAAGGGCCTAATATCCACTTGGTGCTTTATGTTTTTTGTTTTCTTGAATTTTATTTTTTTTAGTTTCTGTTTCGTGGGTAGACCGGAGGGTGTGGTCTACCTCCAGACTCTACTTCCAGACCTACTTGATACTTGGTTTTGAACCCTGGATGCACTGAAAGCTTCACTAATTCACCGATGCTGGCTTCGAACCTGTAGGATTATGTGTCAGCCTCCCCAGCGCAGGGGTTACAATCGTGCACCACCCTGCCAGGCTCCACTTGTGGTTTAAGCCTCTGCAGCTGTGAATGCCCGGGTTTGCGGGAGGGGCCACATTCCCTCTCGTGAGAATTATACTGTCCTCGCGGCTGTTCCAGTCCTGGATTCCACATAGGGCAGAATAGAGGCCCCAAGGGGTGCGCTCAGTAGACGCGGCAAGGTAAAGAGGGCACTGGTATACCTGGCTAACCGAAGGCAGCTCCGTGGAAAGGGAGGGAACCTGTACAACACTTGACCCAGCCTGATAACTGTTCTGCCTCCCCTGGCAAACGCCCCGGGGAGGAAGGCAGTCCAAAATGCCACTGCTCGTGCGCGGACCGCGGACCCCCGGAGAAACTGGGTTTTTTACAAGGAGGGAGCCTGGAGAGGGCTGAGGGGCTCCAGGCCTGATGTCCAAGTGAGACACTGACCGCCCAAGCTGGGGAGGGTCCAGAACTGGGCACAGGAGAGGGAGGGAGTCCCTCGGGATGAGGAACAAAGGGGATTTCCTTTGTGGAGGCAGACCAGGGCTCAGAGCAGAGAGGGGCGGGCTGTCTGTCTTTCTGTTCAGTGTGCAATGCGAGTCCCTGTTGCCCATAGGTGACCCAGGTGAGGACCCAGGCATGTCCTCCTCCCTTCCCTCAGGGTCTAGTGTCTGAGGTTCTGCATAAAGGGCCTAATATCCACTTGGCGCTTTATGTTTTTTGTGTTCTTGAATTTTATTTTTTTTAGTTTCTGTTTCGCTGGTGCTGGGTAGACCGGAGGGTGTGTTCTACCTCCAGACTCTACTGCCAGACCTACTTGATACTTGGTTTTGAACCCTGGATGCACTGAAAGCTTCACTAAGTCGCTGATGCTGGCTTCGAACCTGTAGGATTATGTGTCAGCCTCCGCAGCGCAGGGGTTACAAGCGTGCGCCACCCTGCCAGGCTCCACTTGGGGTTTAAGACTCTGCAGCTGTGAATGCCTGGGCTTGCGGGAGGGGCCGCATTTCCTCTCGCGAGAATTATACTGTCCTCGCAGAGGTTCCAGTCCTGGCTTCCACATAGGGCAGAATAGAGGCCCCGAGGGGTGCGTTCAGTAGACGCGGCAAGGTAAAGAGGGCACTGGTATACCTGGCTAACCGAAGGCAGCTCCGTGGAAAGGTTGGGAACTTGTACAACACTTGGCTCAGCCTGCTAACTGTTCTGCCTCCCCTGGCAAACGCCCCGGGGAAGAAGGCAGTCCAAAATGCCACTGCGCGTGCGCAGACCGCGGACGCCCAGAGAAACTGGATTTTTTACAAGGAGGGAGCATGGAGATGGCTGAAGGGCTCCACGCCCGATGTCCAAGTGAGACACAGACCTCTCAAGCTGGGGAGGGTCCAGAACTAAGCATAGGAGAGGGAGGGAGGCCCACGGGATGAGGATCAAAGGGAATTTCCTTAGTGGAGACGGACCAGGGCTCAGAGGAGAGAGGAGCGGGCTATCTGTCTGTCTTTCTGTTCAGTGTGCAGCGCGAGTCCCTGTCGCCCATATGTGACCCAGGTGCGGACCCAGGCATGTCCTCCTACCTTCCCTCGGTGTCTGGTGTCTGAGGTTCTGCATAAAGGGCCTAATATCCACTTGGCTCTTTATGTTTTTTGTTTTCTTGAATTTGATTTCATTTTATTTTCTGTTTCGCGTGTGCTGGGTTGTCCGGAGGGTGTGTTCTACCTCCAGACTCTACTGCTAGACTTACTTGATACTTGGTTTGGAACCCTGGATGCACTGAAAGCTTCACTAATTTGCCGTGGCTGGCTTCGAACCTGTAGGATCCTGTCTCAGCCTCACCAGCGCAGGGGTTACAAGCTTGCACCAACCTGCCAGGCTCCACTTGGGGTTTAAGCCTCTGCAGCTGTGAATGCCAGGGCTTGCGGGAGGGGACGCATTCCCTCTCGCGAGAATCATACTGTCCTCGCGGCGGTTCCAGTCCTGGCTTCCACATAGGGCAGAAAAAGGCCCCGAGGGGTGCGCTCAGTAGACGTGTCAAGGTAAAGAGGACACTGGTATCCCTGGCTAACCGAAGGCAGCTCTGTGGAAAGGGAGGGAACTTGTACAAAACTTGGCTAAGCCTGCTATCTGTTCTGCCTCCCCTGGCAAACGCCCCGGAAAGGATCGCAGTCCAAAATGCCACTACCTGTGCGTGGACCACGAACTGCTGGAAAAACTGGGTTTTTTTACAAGAAGGGAGCCTGGAGAGGGCTGAGGTTCCCCATGCCCGATGTCCAAGTGAGACACAGAACTCCCAAGCTTGGGAGGGTCCAGAACTGGGCACAGGAGAGGGAGGGAAGCCCTCGGGATGAGGACCAAAGGGGATTTCCTTTGTGGAGGCGGACCAGGGCTCAGAGCAGAGAGGGGCGGGCTGTCTATCTTTCAGTTCCGTGTGCAGCGCGAGTCCCTGTCGCCCATAGGTGACCCGGGTGCGGACCCAGGCATGTCCTCCTCCCTTTCCTCAGGGTCTAGTGTCTGAAGTTCTGCATAAAGGGCCTAATATCCACTTGGTGCTTTATGTTTCTTGTTTTCTTGAATTTTATTTTTTTTAGTTTCTGTTTCGTGGGTAGACCGGAGGGTGTGGTCTACCTCCAGACTCTACTTCCAGACCTACTTGATACTTGGTTTTGAACCCTGGATGCACTGAAAGCTTCACTAATTCACCGATGCTGGCTTCGAACCTGTAGGATTATGTGTCAGCCTCCCCAGCGCAGGGGTTACAATCGTGCACCACCCTGCCAGGCTCCACTTGTGGTTTAAGCCTCTGCAGCTGTGAATGCCCGGGTTTGCGGGAGGGGCCACATTCCCTCTCGTGAGAATTATACTGTCCTCGCGGCTGTTCCAGTCCTGGATTCCACATAGGGCAGAATAGAGGCCCCAAGGGGTGCGCTCAGTAGACGCGGCAAGGTAAAGAGGGCACTGGTATACCTGGCTAACCGAAGGCAGCTCCGTGGAAAGGGAGGGAACCTGTACAACACTTGACCCAGCCTGATAACTGTTCTGCCTCCCCTGGCAAACGCCCCGGGGAGGAAGGCAGTCCAAAATGCCACTGCTCGTGCGCGGACCGCGGACCCCCGGAGAAACTGGGTTTTTTACAAGGAGGGAGCCTGGAGAGGGCTGAGGGGCTCCAGGCCTGATGTCCAAGTGAGACACTGACCGCCCAAGCTGGGGAGGGTCCAGAACTGGGCACAGGAGAGGGAGGGAGTCCCTCGGGATGAGGAACAAAGGGGATTTCCTTTGTGGAGGCAGACCAGGGCTCAGAGCAGAGAGGGGCGGGCTGTCTGTCTTTCTGTTCAGTGTGCAATGCGAGTCCCTGTTGCCCATAGGTGACCCAGGTGAGGACCCAGGCATGTCCTCCTCCCTTCCCTCAGGGTCTAGTGTCTGAGGTTCTGCATAAAGGGCCTAATATCCACTTGGCGCTTTATGTTTTTTGTGTTCTTGAATTTTATTTTTTTTAGTTTCTGTTTCGCTGGTGCTGGGTAGACCGGAGGGTGTGTTCTACCTCCAGACTCTACTGCCAGACCTACTTGATACTTGGTTTTGAACCCTGGATGCACTGAAAGCTTCACTAAGTCGCTGATGCTGGCTTCGAACCTGTAGGATTATGTGTCAGCCTCCGCAGCGCAGGGGTTACAAGCGTGCGCCACCCTGCCAGGCTCCACTTGGGGTTTAAGACTCTGCAGCTGTGAATGCCTGGGCTTGCGGGAGGGGCCGCATTTCCTCTCGCGAGAATTATACTGTCCTCGCAGAGGTTCCAGTCCTGGCTTCCACATAGGGCAGAATAGAGGCCCCGAGGGGTGCGTTCAGTAGACGCGGCAAGGTAAAGAGGGCACTGGTATACCTGGCTAACCGAAGGCAGCTCCGTGGAAAGGTTGGGAACTTGTACAACACTTGGCTCAGCCTGCTAACTGTTCTGCCTCCCCTGGCAAACGCCCCGGGGAAGAAGGCAGTCCAAAATGCCACTGCGCGTGCGCAGACCGCGGACGCCCAGAGAAACTGGATTTTTTACAAGGAGGGAGCATGGAGATGGCTGAAGGGCTCCACGCCCGATGTCCAAGTGAGACACAGACCTCTCAAGCTGGGGAGGGTCCAGAACTAAGCATAGGAGAGGGAGGGAGGCCCACGGGATGAGGATCAAAGGGGATTTCCTTAGTGGAGACGGACCAGGGCTCAGAGGAGAGAGGAGCGGGCTATCTGTCTGTCTTTCTGTTCAGTGTGCAGCGCGAGTCCCTGTCGCCCATATGTGACCCAGGTGCGGACCCAGGCATGTCCTCCTACCTTCCCTCGGTGTCTGGTGTCTGAGGTTCTGCATAAAGGGCCTAATATCCACTTGGCTCTTTATGTTTTTTGTTTTCTTGAATTTGATTTCATTTTATTTTCTGTTTCGCGTGTGCTGGGTTGTCCGGAGGGTGTGTTCTACCTCCAGACTCTACTGCTAGACTTACTTGATACTTGGTTTGGAACCCTGGATGCACTGAAAGCTTCACTAATTTGCCGTGGCTGGCTTCGAACCTGTAGGATCCTGTCTCAGCCTCACCGGCACAGGGGTTACAAGCTTGCACCAACCTGCCAGGCTCCACTTGGGGTTTAAGCCTCTGCAGCTGTGAATGCCAGGGCTTGCGGGAGGGGACGCATTCCCTCTCGCGAGAATCATACTGTCCTCGCGGCGGTTCCAGTCCTGGCTTCCACATAGGGCAGAAGAAGGCCCCGAGGGTTGCGCTCAGTAGACGTGTCAAGGTAAAGAGGACACTGGTATCCCTGGCTAACCGAAGGCAGCTCTGTGGAAAGGGAGGGAACTTGTACAAAACTTGGCTAAGCCTGCTATCTGTTCTGCCTCCCCTGGCAAACGCCCCGGAAAGGATCGCAGTCCAAAATGCCACTACCTGTGCGTGGACCACGAACTGCTGGAAAAACTGGGTTTTTTACAAGAAGGGAGCCTGGAGAGGGCTGAGGTTCCCCATGCCCGATGTCCAAGTGAGACACAGAACTCCCAAGCTTGGGAGGGTCCAGAACTGGGCACAGGAGAGGGAGGGAAGCCCTCGGGATGAGGACCAAAGGGGATTTCCTTTGTGGAGGCGGACCAGGGCTCAGAGCAGAGAGGGGCGGGCTGTCTATCTTTCAGTTCCGTGTGCAGCGCGAGTCCCTGTCGCCCATAGGTGACCCGGGTGCGGACCCAGGCATGTCCTCCTCCCTTTCCTCAGGGTCTAGTGTCTGAAGTTCTGCATAAAGGGCCTAATATCCACTTGGTGCTTTATGTTTTTTGTTTTCTTGAATTTTATTTTTTTTAGTTTCTGTTTCGTGGGTAGACCGGAGGGTGTGGTCTACCTCCAGACTCTACTTCCAGACCTACTTGATACTTGGTTTTGAACCCTGGATGCACTGAAAGCTTCACTAATTCACCGATGCTGGCTTCGAACCTGTAGGATTATGTGTCAGCCTCCCCAGCGCAGGGGTTACAATCGTGCACCACCCTGCCAGGCTCCACTTGTGGTTTAAGCCTCTGCAGCTGTGAATGCCCGGGTTTGCGGGAGGGGCCACATTCCCTCTCGTGAGAATTATACTGTCCTCGCGGCTGTTCCAGTCCTGGATTCCACATAGGGCAGAATAGAGGCCCCAAGGGGTGCGCTCAGTAGACGCGGCAAGGTAAAGAGGGCACTGGTATACCTGGCTAACCGAAGGCAGCTCCGTGGAAAGGGAGGGAACCTGTACAACACTTGACCCAGCCTGATAACTGTTCTGCCTCCCCTGGCAAACGCCCCGGGGAGGAAGGCAGTCCAAAATGCCACTGCTCGTGCGCGGACCGCGGACCCCCGGAGAAACTGGGTTTTTTACAAGGAGGGAGCCTGGAGAGGGCTGAGGGGCTCCAGGCCTGATGTCCAAGTGAGACACTGACCGCCCAAGCTGGGGAGGGTCCAGAACTGGGCACAGGAGAGGGAGGGAGTCCCTCGGGATGAGGAACAAAGGGGATTTCCTTTGTGGAGGCAGACCAGGGCTCAGAGCAGAGAGGGGCGGGCTGTCTGTCTTTCTGTTCAGTGTGCAATGCGAGTCCCTGTTGCCCATAGGTGACCCAGGTGAGGACCCAGGCATGTCCTCCTCCCTTCCCTCAGGGTCTAGTGTCTGAGGTTCTGCATAAAGGGCCTAATATCCACTTGGCGCTTTATGTTTTTTGTGTTCTTGAATTTTATTTTTTTTAGTTTCTGTTTCGCTGGTGCTGGGTAGACCGGAGGGTGTGTTCTACCTCCAGACTCTACTGCCAGACCTACTTGATACTTGGTTTTGAACCCTGGATGCACTGAAAGCTTCACTAAGTCGCTGATGCTGGCTTCGAACCTGTAGGATTATGTGTCAGCCTCCGCAGCGCAGGGGTTACAAGCGTGCGCCACCCTGCCAGGCTCCACTTGGGGTTTAAGACTCTGCAGCTGTGAATGCCTGGGCTTGCGGGAGGGGCCGCATTTCCTCTCGCGAGAATTATACTGTCCTCGCAGAGGTTCCAGTCCTGGCTTCCACATAGGGCAGAATAGAGGCCCCGAGGGGTGCGTTCAGTAGACGCGGCAAGGTAAAGAGGGCACTGGTATACCTGGCTAACCGAAGGCAGCTCCGTGGAAAGGTTGGGAACTTGTACAACACTTGGCTCAGCCTGCTAACTGTTCTGCCTCCCCTGGCAAACGCCCCGGGGAAGAAGGCAGTCCAAAATGCCACTGCGCGTGCGCAGACCGCGGACGCCCAGAGAAACTGGATTTTTTACAAGGAGGGAGCATGGAGATGGCTGAAGGGCTCCACGCCCGATGTCCAAGTGAGACACAGACCTCTCAAGCTGGGGAGGGTCCAGAACTAAGCATAGGAGAGGGAGGGAGGCCCACGGGATGAGGATCAAAGGGAATTTCCTTAGTGGAGACGGACCAGGGCTCAGAGGAGAGAGGAGCGGGCTATCTGTCTGTCTTTCTGTTCAGTGTGCAGCGCGAGTCCCTGTCGCCCATATGTGACCCAGGTGCGGACCCAGGCATGTCCTCCTACCTTCCCTCGGTGTCTGGTGTCTGAGGTTCTGCATAAAGGGCCTAATATCCACTTGGCTCTTTATGTTTTTTGTTTTCTTGAATTTGATTTCATTTTATTTTCTGTTTCGCGTGTGCTGGGTTGTCCGGAGGGTGTGTTCTACCTCCAGACTCTACTGCTAGACTTACTTGATACTTGGTTTGGAACCCTGGATGCACTGAAAGCTTCACTAATTTGCCGTGGCTGGCTTCGAACCTGTAGGATCCTGTCTCAGCCTCACCAGCGCAGGGGTTACAAGCTTGCACCAACCTGCCAGGCTCCACTTGGGGTTTAAGCCTCTGCAGCTGTGAATGCCAGGGCTTGCGGGAGGGGACGCATTCCCTCTCGCGAGAATCATACTGTCCTCGCGGCGGTTCCAGTCCTGGCTTCCACATAGGGCAGAAAAAGGCCCCGAGGGGTGCGCTCAGTAGACGTGTCAAGGTAAAGAGGACACTGGTATCCCTGGCTAACCGAAGGCAGCTCTGTGGAAAGGGAGGGAACTTGTACAAAACTTGGCTAAGCCTGCTATCTGTTCTGCCTCCCCTGGCAAACGCCCCGGAAAGGATCGCAGTCCAAAATGCCACTACCTGTGCGTAGACCACGAACTGCTGGAAAAACTGGGTTTTTTTACAAGAAGGGAGCCTGGAGAGGGCTGAGGTTCCCCATGCCCGATGTCCAAGTGAGACACAGAACTCCCAAGCTTGGGAGGGTCCAGAACTGGGCACAGGAGAGGGAGGGAAGCCCTCGGGATGAGGACCAAAGGGGATTTCCTTTGTGGAGGCGGACCAGGGCTCAGAGCAGAGAGGGGCGGGCTGTCTATCTTTCAGTTCCGTGTGCAGCGCGAGTCCCTGTCGCCCATAGGTGACCCGGGTGCGGACCCAGGCATGTCCTCCTACCTTCCCTCGGTGTCTGGTGTCTGAGGTTCTGCATAAAGGGCCTAATATCCACTTGGCTCTTTATGTTTTTTGATTTCTTGAATTTGATTTCATTTTATTTTCTGTTTCGCGTGTGCTGGGTTGTCCGGAGGGTGTGTTCTACCTCCAGACTCTACTGCTAGACTTACTTGATACTTGGTTTGGAACCCTGGATGCACTGAAAGCTTCACTAATTTGCCGTGGCTGGCTTCGAACCTGTAGGATCCTGTCTCAGCCTCACCGGCGCAGGGGTTACAAGCTTGCACCAACCTGCCAGGCTCCACTTGGGGTTTAAGCCTCTGCAGCTGTGAATGCCAGGGCTTGCGGGAGGGGACGCATTCCCTCTCGCGAGAATCATACTGTCCTCGCGGCGGTTCCAGTCCTGGCTTCCACATAGGGCAGAAGAAGGCCCCGAGGGTTGCGCTCAGTAGACGTGTCAAGGTAAAGAGGACACTGGTATCCCTGGCTAACCGAAGGCAGCTCTGTGGAAAGGGAGGGAACTTGTACAAAACTTGGCTAAGCCTGCTATCTGTTCTGCCTCCCCTGGCAAACGCCCCGGAAAGGATCGCAGTCCAAAATGCCACTACCTGTGCGTGGACCACGAACTGCTGGAAAAACTGGGTTTTTTACAAGAAGGGAGCCTGGAGAGGGCTGAGGTTCCCCATGCCCGATGTCCAAGTGAGACACAGAACTCCCAAGCTTGGGAGGGTCCAGAACTGGGCACAGGAGAGGGAGGGAAGCCCTCGGGATGAGGACCAAAGGGGATTTCCTTTGTGGAGGCGGACCAGGGCTCAGAGCAGAGAGGGGCGGGCTGTCTATCTTTCAGTTCCGTGTGCAGCGCGAGTCCCTGTCGCCCATAGGTGACCCGGGTGCGGACCCAGGCATGTCCTCCTCCCTTTCCTCAGGGTCTAGTGTCTGAAGTTCTGCATAAAGGGCCTAATATCCACTTGGTGCTTTATGTTTTTTGTTTTCTTGAATTTTATTTTTTTTAGTTTCTGTTTCGTGGGTAGACCGGAGGGTGTGGTCTACCTCCAGACTCTACTTCCAGACCTACTTGATACTTGGTTTTGAACCCTGGATGCACTGAAAGCTTCACTAATTCACCGATGCTGGCTTCGAACCTGTAGGATTATGTGTCAGCCTCCCCAGCGCAGGGGTTACAATCGTGCACCACCCTGCCAGGCTCCACTTGTGGTTTAAGCCTCTGCAGCTGTGAATGCCCGGGTTTGCGGGAGGGGCCACATTCCCTCTCGTGAGAATTATACTGTCCTCGCGGCTGTTCCAGTCCTGGATTCCACATAGGGCAGAATAGAGGCCCCAAGGGGTGCGCTCAGTAGACGCGGCAAGGTAAAGAGGGCACTGGTATACCTGGCTAACCGAAGGCAGCTCCGTGGAAAGGGAGGGAACCTGTACAACACTTGACCCAGCCTGATAACTGTTCTGCCTCCCCTGGCAAACGCCCCGGGGAGGAAGGCAGTCCAAAATGCCACTGCTCGTGCGCGGACCGCGGACCCCCGGAGAAACTGGGTTTTTTACAAGGAGGGAGCCTGGAGAGGGCTGAGGGGCTCCAGGCCTGATGTCCAAGTGAGACACTGACCGCCCAAGCTGGGGGAGGGTCCAGAACTGGGCACAGGAGAGGGAGGGAGTCCCTCGGGATGAGGAACAAAGGGGATTTCCTTTGTGGAGGCAGACCAGGGCTCAGAGCAGAGAGGGGCGGTCTGTCTGTCTTTCTGTTCAGTGTGCAATGCGAGTCCCTGTTGCCCATAGGTGACCCAGGTGCGGACCCAGGCATGTCCTCCTCCCTTCCCTCAGGGTCTAGTGTCTGAGGTTCTGCATAAAGGGCCTCATATCCACTTGGCGCTTTATGTTTTTTGTGTTCTTGAATTTTATTTTTTTTAGTTTCTGTTTCGCTGGTGCTGGGTAGACCGGAGGGTGTGTTCTACCTCCAGACTCTACTGCCAGACCTACTTGATACTTGGTTTTGAACCCTGGATGCACTGAAAGCTTCACTAAGTCGCTGATGCTGGCTTCGAACCTGTAGGATTATGTGTCAGCCTCCGCAGCGCAGGGGTTACAAGCGTGCGCCACCCTGCCAGGCTCCACTTGGGGTTTAAGACTCTGCAGCTGTGAATGCCTGGGCTTGCGGGAGGGGCCGCATTTCCTCTCGCGAGAATTATACTGTCCTCGCAGAGGTTCCAGTCCTGGCTTCCACATAGGGCAGAATAGAGGCCCCGAGGGGTGCGTTCAGTAGACGCGGCAAGGTAAAGAGGGCACTGGTATACCTGGCTAACCGAAGGCAGCTCCGTGGAAAGGTTGGGAACTTGTACAACACTTGGCTCAGCCTGCTAACTGTTCTGCCTCCCCTGGCAAACGCCCCGGGGAAGAAGGCAGTCCAAAATGCCACTGCGCGTGCGCAGACCGCGGACGCCCAGAGAAACTGGATTTTTTACAAGGAGGGAGCATGGAGATGGCTGAAGGGCTCCACGCCCGATGTCCAAGTGAGACACAGACCTCTCAAGCTGGGGAGGGTCCAGAACTAAGCATAGGAGAGGGAGGGAGGCCCACGGGATGAGGATCAAAGGGAATTTCCTTAGTGGAGACGGACCAGGGCTCAGAGGAGAGAGGAGCGGGCTATCTGTCTGTCTTTCTGTTCAGTGTGCAGCGCGAGTCCCTGTCGCCCATATGTGACCCAGGTGCGGACCCAGGCATGTCCTCCTACCTTCCCTCGGTGTCTGGTGTCTGAGGTTCTGCATAAAGGGCCTAATATCCACTTGGCTCTTTATGTTTTTTGTTTTCTTGAATTTGATTTCATTTTATTTTCTGTTTCGCGTGTGCTGGGTTGTCCGGAGGGTGTGTTCTACCTCCAGACTCTACTGCTAGACTTACTTGATACTTGGTTTGGAACCCTGGATGCACTGAAAGCTTCACTAATTTGCCGTGGCTGGCTTCGAACCTGTAGGATCCTGTCTCAGCCTCACCAGCGCAGGGGTTACAAGCTTGCACCAACCTGCCAGGCTCCACTTGGGGTTTAAGCCTCTGCAGCTGTGAATGCCAGGGCTTGCGGGAGGGGACGCATTCCCTCTCGCGAGAATCATACTGTCCTCGCGGCGGTTCCAGTCCTGGCTTCCACATAGGGCAGAAGAAGGCCCCGAGGGTTGCGCTCAGTAGACGTGTCAAGGTAAAGAGGACACTGGTATCCCTGGCTAACCGAAGGCAGCTCTGTGGAAAGGGAGGGAACTTGTACAAAACTTGGCTAAGCCTGCTATCTGTTCTGCCTCCCCTGGCAAACGCCCCGGAAAGGATCGCAGTCCAAAATGCCACTACCTGTGCGTGGACCACGAACTGCTGGAAAAACTGGGTTTTTTACAAGAAGGGAGCCTGGAGAGGGCTGAGGTTCCCCATGCCCGATGTCCAAGTGAGACACAGAACTCCCAAGCTTGGGAGGGTCCAGAACTGGGCACAGGAGAGGGAGGGAAGCCCTCGGGATGAGGACCAAAGGGGATTTCCTTTGTGGAGGCGGACCAGGGCTCAGAGCAGAGAGGGGCGGGCTGTCTATCTTTCAGTTCCGTGTGCAGCGCGAGTCCCTGTCGCCCATAGGTGACCCGGGTGCGGACCCAGGCATGTCCTCCTCCCTTTCCTCAGGGTCTAGTGTCTGAAGTTCTGCATAAAGGGCCTAATATCCACTTGGTGCTTTATGTTTTTTGTTTTCTTGAATTTTATTTTTTTTAGTTTCTGTTTCGTGGGTAGACCGGAGGGTGTGGTCTACCTCCAGACTCTACTTCCAGACCTACTTGATACTTGGTTTTGAACCCTGGATGCACTGAAAGCTTCACTAATTCACCGATGCTGGCTTCGAACCTGTAGGATTATGTGTCAGCCTCCCCAGCGCAGGGGTTACAATCGTGCACCACCCTGCCAGGCTCCACTTGTGGTTTAAGCCTCTGCAGCTGTGAATGCCCGGGTTTGCGGGAGGGGCCACATTCCCTCTCGTGAGAATTATACTGTCCTCGCGGCTGTTCCAGTCCTGGATTCCACATAGGGCAGAATAGAGGCCCCAAGGGGTGCGCTCAGTAGACGCGGCAAGGTAAAGAGGGCACTGGTATACCTGGCTAACCGAAGGCAGCTCCGTGGAAAGGGAGGGAACCTGTACAACACTTGACCCAGCCTGATAACTGTTCTGCCTCCCCTGGCAAACGCCCCGGGGAGGAAGGCAGTCCAAAATGCCACTGCTCGTGCGCGGACCGCGGACCCCCGGAGAAACTGGGTTTTTTACAAGGAGGGAGCCTGGAGAGGGCTGAGGGGCTCCAGGCCTGATGTCCAAGTGAGACACTGACCGCCCAAGCTGGGGAGGGTCCAGAACTGGGCACAGGAGAGGGAGGGAGTCCCTCGGGATGAGGAACAAAGGGGATTTCCTTTGTGGAGGCAGACCAGGGCTCAGAGCAGAGAGGGGCGGGCTGTCTGTCTTTCTGTTCAGTGTGCAATGCGAGTCCCTGTTGCCCATAGGTGACCCAGGTGCGGACCCAGGCATGTCCTCCTCCCTTCCCTCAGGGTCTAGTGTCTGAGGTTCTGCATAAAGGGCCTAATATCCACTTGGCGCTTTATGTTTTTTGTGTTCTTGAATTTTATTTTTATTAGTTTCTGTTTCGCTGGTGCTGGGTAGACCGGAGGGTGTGTTCTACCTCCAGACTCTACTGCCAGACCTACTTGATACTTGGTTTTGAACCCTGGATGCACTGAAAGCTTCACTAAGTCGCTGATGCTGGCTTCGAACCTGTAGGATTATGTGTCAGCCTCCGCAGCGCAGGGGTTACAAGCGTGCGCCACCCTGCCAGGCTCCACTTGGGGTTTTAGACTCTGCAGCTGTGAATGCCTGGGCTTGCGGGAGGGGCCGCATTTCCTCTCGCGAGAATTATACTGTCCTCGCAGAGGTTCCAGTCCTGGCTTCCACATAGGGCAGAATAGAGGCCCCGAGGGGTGCGTTCAGTAGACGCGGCAAGGTAAAGAGGGCACTGGTATACCTGGCTAACCGAAGGCAGCTCCGTGGAAAGGTTGGGAACTTGTACAACACTTGGCTCAGCCTGCTAACTGTTCTGCCTCCCCTGGCAAACGCCCCGGGGAAGAAGGCAGTCCAAAATGCCACTGCGCGTGCGCAGACCGCGGACGCCCAGAGAAACTGGATTTTTTACAAGGAGGGAGCATGGAGATGGCTGAAGGGCTCCACGCCCGATGTCCAAGTGAGACACAGACCTCTCAAGCTGGGGAGGGTCCAGAACTAAGCATAGGAGAGGGAGGGAGGCCCACGGGATGAGGATCAAAGGGAATTTCCTTAGTGGAGACGGACCAGGGCTCAGAGGAGAGAGGAGCGGGCTATCTGTCTGTCTTTCTGTTCAGTGTGCAGCGCGAGTCCCTGTCGCCCATATGTGACCCAGGTGCGGACCCAGGCATGTCCTCCTACCTTCCCTCGGTGTCTGGTGTCTGAGGTTCTGCATAAAGGGCCTAATATCCACTTGGCTCTTTATGTTTTTGTTTTCTTGAATTTGATTTCATTTTATTTTCTGTTTCGCGTGTGCTGGGTTGTCCGGAGGGTGTGTTCTACCTCCAGACTCTACTGCTAGACTTACTTGATACTTGGTTTGGAACCCTGGATGCACTGAAAGCTTCACTAATTTGCCGTGGCTGGCTTCGAACCTGTAGGATCCTGTCTCAGCCTCACCGGCGCAGGGGTTACAAGCTTGCACCAACCTGCCAGGCTCCACTTGGGGTTTAAGCCTCTGCAGCTGTGAATGCCAGGGCTTGCGGGAGGGGACGCATTCCCTCTCGTGAGAATCATACTGTCCTCGCGGCGGTTCCAGTCCTGGCTTCCACATAGGGCAGAAGAAGGCCCCGAGGGTTGCGCTCAGTAGACGTGTCAAGGTAAAGAGGACACTGGTATCCCTGGCTAACCGAAGGCAGCTCTGTGGAAAGGGAGGGAACTTGTACAAAACTTGGCTAAGCCTGCTATCTGTTCTGCCTCCCCTGGCAAACGCCCCGGAAAGGATCGCAGTCCAAAATGCCACTACCTGTGCGTGGACCACGAACTGCTGGAAAAACTGGGTTTTTTACAAGAAGGGAGCCTGGAGAGGGCTGAGGTTCCCCATGCCCGATGTCCAAGTGAGACACAGAACTCCCAAGCTTGGGAGGGTCCAGAACTGGGCACAGGAGAGGGAGGGAAGCCCTCGGGATGAGGACCAAAGGGGATTTCCTTTGTGGAGGCGGACCAGGGCTCAGAGCAGAGAGGGGCGGGCTGTCTATCTTTCAGTTCCGTGTGCAGCGCGAGTCCCTGTGGCCCATAGGTGACCCGGGTGCGGACCCAGGCATGTCCTCCTCCCTTTCCTCAGGGTCTAGTGTCTGAAGTTCTGCATAAAGGGCCTAATATCCACTTGGTGCTTTATGTTTTTTGTTTTCTTGAATTTTATTTTTTTTAGTTTCTGTTTCGTGGGTAGACCGGAGGGTGTGGTCTACCTCCAGACTCTACTTCCAGACCTACTTGATACTTGGTTTTGAACCCTGGATGCACTGAAAGCTTCACTAATTCACCGATGCTGGCTTCGAACCTGTAGGATTATGTGTCAGCCTCCCCAGCGCAGGGGTTACAATCGTGCACCACCCTGCCAGGCTCCACTTGTGGTTTAAGCCTCTGCAGCTGTGAATGCCCGGGTTTGCGGGAGGGGCCACATTCCCTCTCGTGAGAATTATACTGTCCTCGCGGCTGTTCCAGTCCTGGATTCCACATAGGGCAGAATAGAGGCCCCAAGGGGTGCGCTCAGTAGACGCGGCAAGGTAAAGAGGGCACTGGTATACCTGGCTAACCGAAGGCAGCTCCGTGGAAAGGGAGGGAACCTGTACAACACTTGACCCAGCCTGATAACTGTTCTGCCTCCCCTGGCAAACGCCCCGGGGAGGAAGGCAGTCCAAAATGCCACTGCTCGTGCGCGGACCGCGGACCCCCGGAGAAACTGGGTTTTTTACAAGGAGGGAGCCTGGAGAGGGCTGAGGGGCTCCAGGCTTGATGTCCAAGTGAGACACTGACCGCCCAAGCTGGGGAGGGTCCAGAACTGGGCACAGGAGAGGGAGGGAGTCCCTCGGGATGAGGAACAAAGGGGATTTCCTTTGTGGAGGCAGACCAGGGCTCAGAGCAGAGAGGGGCGGGCTGTCTGTCTTTCTGTTCAGTGTGCAATGCGAGTCCCTGTTGCCCATAGGTGACCCAGGTGCGGACCCAGGCATGTCCTCCTCCCTTCCCTCAGGGTCTAGTGTCTGAGGTTCTGCATAAAGGGCCTAATATCCACTTGGCGCTTTATGTTTTTTGTTTTCTTGAATTTTATTTTTTTTAGTTTCTGTTTCGCTGGTGCTGGGTAGACCGGAGAGTGTGTTCTACCTCCAGACTCTACTGCCAGACCTACTTGATACTTGGTTTTGAACCCTGGATGCACTGAAAGCTTCACTAAGTCGCTGATGCTGGCTTCGAACCTGTAGGATTATGTGTCAGCCTCCGCAGCGCAGGGGTTACAAGCGTGCGCCACCCTGCCAGGCTCCACTTGGGGTTTAAGACTCTGCAGCTGTGAATGCCTGGGCTTGCGGGAGGGGCCGCATTTCCTCTCGCGAGAATTATACTGTCCTCGCAGAGGTTCCAGTCCTGGCTTCCACATAGGGCAGAATAGAGGCCCCGAGGGGTGCGTTCAGTAGACGCGGCAAGGTAAAGAGGGCACTGGTATACCTGGCTAACCGAAGGCAGCTCCGTGGAAAGGTTGGGAACTTGTACAACACTTGGCTCAGCCTGCTAACTGTTCTGCCTCCCCTGGCAAACGCCCCGGGGAAGAAGGCAGTCCAAAATGCCACTGCGCGTGCGCAGACCGCGGACGCCCAGAGAAACTGGATTTTTTACAAGGAGGGAGCATGGAGATGGCTGAAGGGCTCCACGCCCGATGTCCAAGTGAGACACAGACCTCTCAAGCTGGGGAGGGTCCAGAACTAAGCATAGGAGAGGGAGGGAGGCCCACGGGATGAGGATCAAAGGGAATTTCCTTAGTGGAGACGGACCAGGGCTCAGAGGAGAGAGGAGCGGGCTATCTGTCTGTCTTTCTGTTCAGTGTGCAGCGCGAGTCCCTGTCGCCCATATGTGACCCAGGTGCGGACCCAGGCATGTCCTCCTACCTTCCCTCGGTGTCTGGTGTCTGAGGTTCTGCATAAAGGGCCTAATATCCACTTGGCTCTTTATGTTTTTTGTTTTCTTGAATTTGATTTCATTTTATTTTCTGTTTCGCGTGTGCTGGGTTGTCCGGAGGGTGTGTTCTACCTCCAGACTCTACTGCTAGACTTACTTGATACTTGGTTTGGAACCCTGGATGCACTGAAAGCTTCACTAATTTGCCGTGGCTGGCTTCGAACCTGTAGGATCCTGTCTCAGCCTCACCAGCGCAGGGGTTACAAGCTTGCACCAACCTGCCAGGCTCCACTTGGGGTTTAAGCCTCTGCAGCTGTGAATGCCAGGGCTTGCGGGAGGGGACGCATTCCCTCTCGCGAGAATCATACTGTCCTCGCGGCGGTTCCAGTCCTGGCTTCCACATAGGGCAGAAGAAGGCCCCGAGGGTTGCGCTCAGTAGACGTGTCAAGGTAAAGAGGACACTGGTATCCCTGGCTAACCGAAGGCAGCTCTGTGGAAAGGGAGGGAACTTGTACAAAACTTGGCTAAGCCTGCTATCTGTTCTGCCTCCCCTGGCAAACGCCCCGGAAAGGATCGCAGTCCAAAATGCCACTACCTGTGCGTGGACCACGAACTGCTGGAAAAACTGGGTTTTTTACAAGAAGGGAGCCTGGAGAGGGCTGAGGTTCCCCATGCCCGATGTCCAAGTGAGACACAGAACTCCCAAGCTTGGGAGGGTCCAGAACTGGGCACAGGAGAGGGAGGGAAGCCCTCGGGATGAGGACCAAAGGGGATTTCCTTTGTGGAGGCGGACCAGGGCTCAGAGCAGAGAGGGGCGGGCTGTCTATCTTTCAGTTCCGTGTGCAGCGCGAGTCCCTGTCGCCCATAGGTGACCCGGGTGCGGACCCAGGCATGTCCTCCTCCCTTTCCTCAGGGTCTAGTGTCTGAAGTTCTGCATAAAGGGCCTAATATCCACTTGGTGCTTTATGTTTTTTGTTTTCTTGAATTTTATTTTTTTTAGTTTCTGTTTCGTGGGTAGACCGGAGGGTGTGGTCTACCTCCAGACTCTACTTCCAGACCTACTTGATACTTGGTTTTGAACCCTGGATGCACTGAAAGCTTCACTAATTCACCGATGCTGGCTTCGAACCTGTAGGATTATGTGTCAGCCTCCCCAGCGCAGGGGTTACAATCGTGCACCACCCTGCCAGGCTCCACTTGTGGTTTAAGCCTCTGCAGCTGTGAATGCCCGGGTTTGCGGGAGGGGCCACATTCCCTCTCGTGAGAATTATACTGTCCTCGCGGCTGTTCCAGTCCTGGATTCCACATAGGGCAGAATAGAGGCCCCAAGGGGTGCGCTCAGTAGACGCGGCAAGGTAAAGAGGGCACTGGTATACCTGGCTAACCGAAGGCAGCTCCGTGGAAAGGGAGGGAACCTGTACAACACTTGACCCAGCCTGATAACTGTTCTGCCTCCCCTGGCAAACGCCCCGGGGAGGAAGGCAGTCCAAAATGCCACTGCTCGTGCGCGGACCGCGGACCCCCGGAGAAACTGGGTTTTTTACAAGGAGGGAGCCTGGAGAGGGCTGAGGGGCTCCAGGCTTGATGTCCAAGTGAGACACTGACCGCCCAAGCTGGGGAGGGTCCAGAACTGGGCACAGGAGAGGGAGGGAGTCCCTCGGGATGAGGAACAAAGGGGATTTCCTTTGTGGAGGCAGACCAGGGCTCAGAGCAGAGAGGGGCGGGCTGTCTGTCTTTCTGTTCAGTGTGCAATGCGAGTCCCTGTTGCCCATAGGTGACCCAGGTGCGGACCCAGGCATGTCCTCCTCCCTTCCCTCAGGGTCTAGTGTCTGAGGTTCTGCATAAAGGGCCTAATATCCACTTGGCGCTTTATGTTTTTTGTTTTCTTGAATTTTATTTTTTTTAGTTTCTGTTTCGCTGGTGCTGGGTAGACCGGAGAGTGTGTTCTACCTCCAGACTCTACTGCCAGACCTACTTGATACTTGGTTATGAACCCTGGATGCACTGAAAGCTTCACTAAGTCGCTGATGCTGGCTTCGAACCTGTAGGATTATGTGTCAGCCTCCGCAGCGCAGGGGTTACAAGCGTGCGCCACCCTGCCAGGCTCCACTTGGGGTTTAAGACTCTGCAGCTGTGAATGCCTGGGCTTGCGGGAGGGGCCGCATTTCCTCTCGCGAGAATTATACTGTCCTCGCAGAGGTTCCAGTCCTGGCTTCCACATAGGGCAGAATAGAGGCCCCGAGGGGTGCGTTCAGTAGATGCGGCAAGGTAAAGAGGGCACTGGTATACCTGGCTAACCGAAGGCAGCTCCGTGGAAAGGTTGGGAACTTGTACAACACTTGGCTCAGCCTGCTAACTGTTCTGCCTCCCCTGGCAAACGCCCCGGGGAAGAAGGCAGTCCAAAATGCCACTGCGCGTGCGCAGACCGCGGACGCCCAGAGAAACTGGATTTTTTACAAGGAGGGAGCATGGAGATGGCTGAAGGGCTCCACGCCCGATGTCCAAGTGAGACACAGACCTCTCAAGCTGGGGAGGGTCCAGAACTAAGCATAGGAGAGGGAGGGAGGCCCACGGGATGAGGATCAAAGGGAATTTCCTTAGTGGAGACGGACCAGGGCTCAGAGGAGAGAGGAGCGGGCTATCTGTCTGTCTTTCTGTTCAGTGTGCAGCGCGAGTCCCTGTCGCCCATATGTGACCCAGGTGCGGACCCAGGCATGTCCTCCTACCTTCCCTCGGTGTCTGGTGTCTGAGGTTCTGCATAAAGGGCCTAATATCCACTTGGCTCTTTATGTTTTTTGTTTTCTTGAATTTGATTTCATTTTATTTTCTGTTTCGCGTGTGCTGGGTTGTCCGGAGGGTGTGTTCTACCTCCAGACTCTACTGCTAGACTTACTTGATACTTGGTTTGGAACCCTGGATGCACTGAAAGCTTCACTAATTTGCCGTGGCTGGCTTCGAACCTGTAGGATCCTGTCTCAGCCTCACCAGCGCAGGGGTTACAAGCTTGCACCAACCTGCCAGGCTCCACTTGGGGTTTAAGCCTCTGCAGCTGTGAATGCCAGGGCTTGCGGGAGGGGACGCATTCCCTCTCGCGAGAATCATACTGTCCTCGCGGCGGTTCCAGTCCTGGCTTCCACATAGGGCAGAAAAAGGCCCCGAGGGGTGCGCTCAGTAGACGTGTCAAGGTAAAGAGGACACTGGTATCCCTGGCTAACCGAAGGCAGCTCTGTGGAAAGGGAGGGAACTTGTACAAAACTTGGCTAAGCCTGCTATCTGTTCTGCCTCCCCTGGCAAACGCCCCGGAAAGGATCGCAGTCCAAAATGCCACTACCTGTGCGTGGACCACGAACTGCTGGAAAAACTGGGTTTTTTACAAGAAGGGAGCCTGGAGAGGGCTGAGGTTCCCCATGCCCGATGTCCAAGTGAGACACAGAACTCCCAAGCTTGGGAGGGTCCAGAACTGGGCACAGGAGAGGGAGGGAAGCCCTCGGGATGAGGACCAAAGGGGATTTCCTTTGTGGAGGCGGACCAGGGCTCAGAGCAGAGAGGGGCGGGCTGTCTATCTTTCAGTTCCGTGTGCAGCGCGAGTCCCTGTGGCCCATAGGTGACCCGGGTGCGGACCCAGGCATGTCCTCCTCCCTTTCCTCAGGGTCTAGTGTCTGAAGTTCTGCATAAAGGGCCTAATATCCACTTGGTGCTTTATGTTTTTTGTTTTCTTGAATTTTATTTTTTTTAGTTTCTGTTTCGTGGGTAGACCGGAGGGTGTGGTCTACCTCCAGACTCTACTTCCAGACCTACTTGATACTTGGTTTTGAACCCTGGATGCACTGAAAGCTTCACTAATTCACCGATGCTGGCTTCGAACCTGTAGGATTATGTGTCAGCCTCCCCAGCGCAGGGGTTACAATCGTGCACCACCCTGCCAGGCTCCACTTGTGGTTTAAGCCTCTGCAGCTGTGAATGCCCGGGTTTGCGGGAGGGGCCACATTCCCTCTCGTGAGAATTATACTGTCCTCGCGGCTGTTCCAGTCCTGGATTCCACATAGGGCAGAATAGAGGCCCCAAGGGGTGCGCTCAGTAGACGCGGCAAGGTAAAGAGGGCACTGGTATACCTGGCTAACCGAAGGCAGCTCCGTGGAAAGGGAGGGAACCTGTACAACACTTGACCCAGCCTGATAACTGTTCTGCCTCCCCTGGCAAACGCCCCGGGGAGGAAGGCAGTCCAAAATGCCACTGCTCGTGCGCGGACCGCGGACCCCCGGAGAAACTGGGTTTTTTACAAGGAGGGAGCCTGGAGAGGGCTGAGGGGCTCCAGGCCTGATGTCCAAGTGAGACACTGACCGCCCAAGCTGGGGGAGGGTCCAGAACTGGGCACAGGAGAGGGAGGGAGTCCCTCGGGATGAGGAACAAAGGGGATTTCCTTTGTGGAGGCAGACCAGGGCTCAGAGCAGAGAGGGGCGGTCTGTCTGTCTTTCTGTTCAGTGTGCAATGCGAGTCCCTGTTGCCCATAGGTGACCCAGGTGCGGACCCAGGCATGTCCTCCTCCCTTCCCTCAGGGTCTAGTGTCTGAGGTTCTGCATAAAGGGCCTAATATCCACTTGGCGCTTTATGTTTTTTGTGTTCTTGAATTTTATTTTTTTTAGTTTCTGTTTCGCTGGTGCTGGGTAGACCGGAGGGTGTGTTCTACCTCCAGACTCTACTTCCAGACCTACTTGATACTTGGTTTTGAACCCTGGATGCACTGAAAGCTTCACTAAGTCGCTGATGCTGGCTTCGAACCTGTAGGATTATGTGTCAGCCTCCGCAGCGCAGGGGTTACAAGCGTGCGCCACCCTGCCAGGCTCCACTTGGGGTTTAAGACTCTGCAGCTGTGAATGCCTGGGCTTGCGGGAGGGGCCGCATTTCCTCTCGCGAGAATTATACTGTCCTCGCAGAGGTTCCAGTCCTGGCTTCCACATAGGGCAGAATAGAGGCCCCGAGGGGTGCGTTCAGTAGACGCGGCAAGGTAAAGAGGGCACTGGTATACCTGGCTAACCGAAGGCAGCTCCGTGGAAAGGTTGGGAACTTGTACAACACTTGGCTCAGCCTGCTAACTGTTCTGCCTCCCCTGGCAAACGCCCCGGGGAAGAAGGCAGTCCAAAATGCCACTGCGCGTGCGCAGACCGCGGACGCCCAGAGAAACTGGATTTTTTACAAGGAGGGAGCATGGAGATGGCTGAAGGGCTCCACGCCCGATGTCCAAGTGAGACACAGACCTCTCAAGCTGGGGAGGGTCCAGAACTAAGCATAGGAGAGGGAGGGAGGCCCACGGGATGAGGATCAAAGGGAATTTCCTTAGTGGAGACGGACCAGGGCTCAGAGGAGAGAGGAGCGGGCTATCTGTCTGTCTTTCTGTTCAGTGTGCAGCGCGAGTCCCTGTCGCCCATATGTGACCCAGGTGCGGACCCAGGCATGTCCTCCTACCTTCCCTCGGTGTCTGGTGTCTGAGGTTCTGCATAAAGGGCCTAATATCCACTTGGCTCTTTATGTTTTTTGTTTTCTTGAATTTGATTTCATTTTATTTTCTGTTTCGCGTGTGCTGGGTTGTCCGGAGGGTGTGTTCTACCTCCAGACTCTACTGCTAGACTTACTTGATACTTGGTTTGGAACCCTGGATGCACTGAAAGCTTCACTAATTTGCCGTGGCTGGCTTCGAACCTGTAGGATCCTGTCTCAGCCTCACCAGCGCAGGGGTTACAAGCTTGCACCAACCTGCCAGGCTCCACTTGGGGTTTAAGCCTCTGCAGCTGTGAATGCCAGGGCTTGCGGGAGGGGACGCATTCCCTCTCGCGAGAATCATACTGTCCTCGCGGCGGTTCCAGTCCTGGCTTCCACATAGGGCAGAAAAAGGCCCCGAGGGGTGCGCTCAGTAGACGTGTCAAGGTAAAGAGGACACTGGTATCCCTGGCTAACCGAAGGCAGCTCTGTGGAAAGGGAGGGAACTTGTACAAAACTTGGCTAAGCCTGCTATCTGTTCTGCCTCCCCTGGCAAACGCCCCGGAAAGGATCGCAGTCCAAAATGCCACTACCTGTGCGTGGACCACGAACTGCTGGAAAAACTGGGTTTTTTACAAGAAGGGAGCCTGGAGAGGGCTGAGGTTCCCCATGCCCGATGTCCAAGTGAGACACAGAACTCCCAAGCTTGGGAGGGTCCAGAACTGGGCACAGGAGAGGGAGGGAAGCCCTCGGGATGAGGACCAAAGGGGATTTCCTTTGTGGAGGCGGACCAGGGCTCAGAGCAGAGAGGGGCGGGCTGTCTATCTTTCAGTTCCGTGTGCAGCGCGAGTCCCTGTCGCCCATAGGTGACCCGGGTGCGGACCCAGGCATGTCCTCCTCCCTTTCCTCAGGGTCTAGTGTCTGAAGTTCTGCATAAAGGGCCTAATATCCACTTGGTGCTTTATGTTTTTTGTTTTCTTGAATTTTATTTTTTTTAGTTTCTGTTTCGTGGGTAGACCGGAGGGTGTGGTCTACCTCCAGACTCTACTTCCAGACCTACTTGATACTTGGTTTTGAACCCTGGATGCACTGAAAGCTTCACTAATTCACCGATGCTGGCTTCGAACCTGTAGGATTATGTGTCAGCCTCCCCAGCGCAGGGGTTACAATCGTGCACCACCCTGCCAGGCTCCACTTGTGGTTTAAGCCTCTGCAGCTGTGAATGCCCGGGTTTGCGGGAGGGGCCACATTCCCTCTCGTGAGAATTATACTGTCCTCGCGGCGGTTCCAGTCCTGGATTCCACATAGGGCAGAATAGAGGCCCCAAGGGGTGCGCTCAGTAGACGCGGCAAGGTAAAGAGGGCACTGGTATACCTAGCTAACCGAAGGCAGCTCCGTGGAAAGGGAGGGAACCTGTACAACACTTGACCCAGCCTGATAACTGTTCTGCCTCCCCTGGCAAACGCCCCGGGGAGGAAGGCAGTCCAAAATGCCACTGCTCGTGCGCGGACCGCGGACCCCCGGAGAAACTGGGTTTTTTACAAGGAGGGAGCCTGGAGAGGGCTGAGGGGCTCCAGGCCTGATGTCCAAGTGAGACACTGACCGCCCAAGCTGGGGGAGGGTCCAGAACTGGGCACAGGAGAGGGAGGGAGTCCCTCGGGATGAGGAACAAAGGGGATTTCCTTTGTGGAGGCAGACCAGGGCTCAGAGCAGAGAGGGGCGGTCTGTCTGTCTTTCTGTTCAGTGTGCAATGCGAGTCCCTGTTGCCCATAGGTGACCCAGGTGCGGACCCAGGCATGTCCTCCTCCCTTCCCTCAGGGTCTAGTGTCTGAGGTTCTGCATAAAGGGCCTAATATCCACTTGGCGCTTTATGTTTTTTGTGTTCTTGAATTTTATTTTTTTTAGTTTCTGTTTCGCTGGTGCTGGGTAGACCGGAGGGTGTGTTCTACCTCCAGACTCTACTGCCAGACCTACTTGATACTTGGTTTTGAACCCTGGATGCACTGAAAGCTTCACTAAGTCGCTGATGCTGGCTTCGAACCTGTAGGATTATGTGTCAGCCTCCGCAGCGCAGGGGTTACAAGCGTGCGCCACCCTGCCAGGCTCCACTTGGGGTTTAAGACTCTGCAGCTGTGAATGCCTGGGCTTGCGGGAGGGGCCACATTTCCTCTCGCGAGAATTATACTGTCCTCGCAGAGGTTCCAGTCCTGGCTTCCACATAGGGCAGAATAGAGGCCCCGAGGGGTGCGTTCAGTAGACGCGGCAAGGTAAAGAGGGCACTGGTATACCTGGCTAACCGAAGGCAGCTCCGTGGAAAGGTTGGGAACTTGTACAACACTTGGCTCAGCCTGCTAACTGTTCTGCCTCCCCTGGCAAACGCCCCGGGGAAGAAGGCAGTCCAAAATGCCACTGCGCGTGCGCAGACCGCGGACGCCCAGAGAAACTGGATTTTTTACAAGGAGGGAGCATGGAGATGGCTGAAGGGCTCCACGCCCGATGTCCAAGTGAGACAC